>NC_136980.1:7032500-7230000 GCF_032717465.1 Coenobita brevimanus | reverse complement strand
TGTGACCCTTCCTTACGACACTCTGTTTGAGCTGAATTGTTTGCTTTTGTCCTTACTTCATGGAATACACCGAAGGATTTCCTGAGAGAGAGGGAGAGAGAGAGAGAGAGAGAGAGAGAGAGTCTATCAGTATTCGGTTCCTTATCTTTCATCTCGTGTATAATCTGTCACTTCCTTCCTCCCACTCTCTCTCTCTCTCTCTCTCTCTCTCTCTCTCTCTCTCTCTCTCTCTCTCTCTCTCTCTCTCTCTCTCTCTCTCTCTCTCTCTCTCTGTAAATGTCGAGTCAATATTGCATTCATTTTCCCTGCTCTTACTTGTATGTGTGTGTGTGTGTGTGTGTGTGTGTGTGTGTGTGTGTGTGTGTGTGTGTGTGTGTGTGTGTGTGTGTGATGCTGTATGTGTTTGAATATATGTGTGCATGCTAGTATATGAGAGTGAGTGTGTATGTACAAGTATGTGTGTGTGTGTGTGTGTGTGTGTGTGTGTGTGTGTGTGTGTGTGTGTGTGTGTGTGTGTCAAGCAAATACTACCCTGATTGTTCTACTCCCTCCTCCCATCCCTTTTCCTCCTCCCTCTCTTTCTCCCTCTTCCCCTCTCCCTCTCTCTCCCTTTCCTTCCCCCCCCCCTCTCTTCCTTCCTCTTCATTTCCTTTTACTCTCTCTCCCTCTCCTCCCTTTCCTTTCCTTCCTTCTTCCTTCCCTCCTTCTTTTCCTCCCCTTCCTCCATCCCTCCTCTCATCTCTTCCCTTTTTCTCTCTCGTTCTCCTCTGTCTACTGTTGAGAGAGAGAGAGAGAGAGAAAAATTACCTTCGAGACTTCAACGCTGCATGAGATGGTGATCTGGGTAGGAGGTTTCGTCACACCTCCTCTTTAGCGACTTATTCGGTATATTGCACCTTGAGGTTTTATTTTATTTTATTTTGTTTTGTTTTGTTTTGTTTTTGCTCCTAATATCGTTTAAATATGGATATAGTTTGTATCAAGGAAAAAAAAACAATATTAAGGCGATTGTGCAAAATAAATCGCTAAGGAAGAGGTGTGACGAAATATCCAAAGCCACTTTTCGTTTCCTTAATCCCAGTATTTCATCTTTCATATACTCTCACATGTCGCCACTTGGACGCTAAGACCCACTGTCCATACTGAATACAAGCTAGGGCTGTCTCGTGTCTGTTGTACTTAGACAGGCGAATAGATAAATGTATAGATAGATTAATAGATAGAGAGATAGATAGAGAGATAGGCACATTAATAGACAGACAGATAAATAGATAGATCGATAGATAGATAGATATAAATAGTTGTAGATGGATGGATAGATAGATAGACAGATAGACAGATAGATAGATAGACAGGTAGACAGATTAAAGGGATTTTTTAATTATAATATTCTGTACTCAAAACACATTTATATTTTGATAATAATAATAGTGGACTTTTGGTAGTGCCCGTGTGCCAATAGACAGCAAATAGATAGCAAATAGACAGAGAATAGACAACAAATAGATAGCCAATAGACAGCATATACTGTAGACAGCAAATAGACAGCAAATAGATAGCCAATAGACAGCGTATACTGTAGACAGCAAATAGACAGCAAATAGATAGCCAATAGATAATAAATAGATAGCAATTAGACAGCAACTAGATAGCAAATAGACATAGATAGCCAATAGATAGCAAATAGACAGCAAATAGACAGTGAATAGATAGCAATTAGGCAGCAAATAGACAGCAAGTAGATAGCAAATAGATAACAAATATAGCAATTAGATAGCAAATAGAAAATAGACAGAAAATAGATAGCAAATAGACAGCAAATAGATAGCAATTGGATAGCAAATAGACAGCAAATAGAAAAGAAATATAGCAAATAGATAGCAAATAGACAGCAAATAGATAGCAAATAGATAGCAAATAGGTAGCAAATAGACAGCACATAGATAGCAAATAAACAGCAAGTAGGTAGCAAATGGATAGCCAACAGACAGCAAATAGACAGCAAATAGATAGCCAATAGATAGCCAATAGGCAGCAAATATAGCATAGCAATTAGACAGCAATTAGAGAGCCAATAGACAGTAAATAGATAGCAATTAGACAGCAAATAGATAGCAAATAGACAGCAAATAGACAGCAATAGATAACAAATAGATAGCAAATAGACAGCAAATAGACAGCAAATAGATAACAAATAGCAAATAGACAGCAAATAGACAGCAAATAGATAACAAATAGATAGCATGTAGATAGCAAATAGATAACAAATAGACAGCAAATAGATAGCAAACAGACAGCAAATAGATAACAAATAGATAGCAAATAGACAGCAAATAGACAGCAAACAGACAGCAAATAGACAGCAAATAGATAACAAATAGATAGCAAATAGACAGCAAATAGATAACAAATAAATAGCAAATAGATAGCAAATAGACAGCAAATAGACAGCAAATAGATAACAAATAGATAGCATGTAGATAGCAAATAGATAACAAATAGACAGCAAATAGACAGCAAATAGATAACAAATAGATAGCATGTAGATAGCAAATAGATAACAAATAGATAACAAATAGCAAATAGACAGCAAATAGACAGCAAATAGATAACAAATAGATAACATGTAGATAGCAAATAGATAACAAATAGACAGCAAATAGATAGCAAACAGACAGCAAATAGACAGCAAATAGATAACAAATAGATAGCAAGTAGCAAATAGACAGCAAATAGATAACAAATAGATAGCAAATAGACAGCAAATAGACAGCAAATAGATAACAAATAGATAGCAAATAGCAAATAGACAGCAAATAGATAACAAATAGATAGCATGTAAATAGCAAATAGATAACAAATAGACAGCAAATAGATAGCAAATAGGCAGCAAATAGATAGCCAATAGACAGCAAATAGATAGCAAATAGAGCAAATGGATAGCAAATAGACAGAAAATAGACAGAAAATAGATAGCAAATAGACAGCAAATAGATAGCAATTGGATAGCAAATAGATAGCAAATAGATAGCAAATAAACAGCAAATAGAAAAGAAATATAGCAAATAGAAGCAAATAGACAACAAATAGATAGCAAATAGATAGCCAATAGACAGCAAATAGACAGCAAATAAACAGCAAATAGATAGCAAATGGATAGCCAATAGACAGCAAATAGATAGCAAATGGATAGCCAATAGACAGCAAATAGATAGCAAATAGATAGCAATTAGACAGCAACTAGACAGCAAATAGATAATAAATATAGCAAATAGAACAAATAGACAGCAAATAGATAGCAAATAGACAGGAGACACCAAATAGATAGCAATTAGACAGCAAATAGATAGCAAATAGATAGCCAATAGACAGCAAATAGACAGTAAATAGATAGCCAATAGACAGCAAATAGACAGCAAATAGACAGGAAATATACAGCAAATAGACAGCCAATAGATAGCAAATAGACAGCAAATAGATAGTCACAAGGATAGATGCTGTCATACCTACTTAATATTTCAGCTTCGTGACGTCATAGGAGTTCCCGTTGGTGACGTCACTGACTAAACAAACACTCACAAGGTGGCGTGCTGTTTCCAGGTATCTGTGGAGGCCTCGCAACGCATCCTTCGTAGCGATTTATTCTATTTATTGCACATTAACCTTCTCTTGTGTGTTATTTATGTAGTTTTACTATCTACGGAGTTTGTATCAATAACATCCAAGAGACTGATGGAGTGTAATGTGAAGGATAAATCATTATAGAGGAGGTGTTATGCCATCTTCAAAGCTCATATCCGTTATTCATCATCATCGTAGATTGCGAAGATGATAATTAAACACACACACACTCACACACACACACACACACACACACACACACACACACACACACACACACACACACACACACACACACACACACACACACACACACACACACACACACACACATCTCAGGGAAAGAGAAAATAGACATAAATGAATATATAACCTATGGGGATGCATCAGCAAGAGGACACTGAAAAAAAAAAAAAAACATGAAAAGAGAGGCGACAAAGACGTAAGGAAATTCAGTTTCCCCAACAGGGCAATAATTGATCAGTGGAATGCACTACCGAATGAAATAGTAAAAACTATTCATAAATTTAAGGATTTATGTGATAAAAATGGTTTAATACACGGGACAGTACGAGCTTGACTAATTCCTGTAAAGATACAGTTACAGTAGGTAAGAACAATTAGGTAAGCACACACACACACACCGCTCGCTGGTGCAGTGGTAACGCTCTCGCCTGCCAACTGGTGGACGGGAGTTCGCGCCTCGCTCAGGTTGCGAAAAGTTTCACTGACGAAGTGGGTGGTTACTGTCCCCCTTGAGCAAGGGGACGGGTGTGTGCGTGTGTGAAGGTCACAGCCTTGCCCTTAGGTCGGACTATATGAGCTCTCAGCTCCCTTCCGGGAGGGTAAAAAGCTGACGATCACGACCATCAAGCGATCCTGACCGACCCGGTGAATTACACACACACACACACACACACCTCTGCTAACGCCAGTAAAATATTTGATGTACTGCTGTAATTCCTCCTTCCTACCAGACGATTGCTTTTAGTCTCACATAGCCAATTAATTCTACGGTCTTAGTTTGCCCTATTTCACTATCACGTAGAGAGCGCATACCTCCGCCAACGCCAGTAAAATTTATGACTTCTTTCTTGCCTCGTGATCAGGATCCATCTCAAACTCTTACTACGTCTTCTTTGAGTCGCTGCCCACCTATCCACCATATTTTACTGAAATCTGATCACAATTTTTTGAGATCTTGTACACAGACATATAGATACGCAAACAGACAAACACGGGTGAATACATAGTCTCTCTCTCTCTCTCTCTCTCTCTCTCTCTCTCTCTCTCTCTCTCTCTCTCTCTCTCTCTCTCTCTCTAAGGATAAAGAAGAGTCTGAATCTTAGCCAGCGGGCGTATTCAGTCCACCTCCCGACAAAGGAACAAAGAGATTCTCGCCGACACGCCGACAATGAAACGCGGCCAGAACAAACAGTAGGTGAGAGAGAGAGAGAGAGAGAGAGAGAGAGAGAGAGAGAGAGAGAGAGAGAGAGAGAGAAGAGGGGATTTCATTATAAGGCATCATGTAAAACCGTACAATATTCTAGATGGCATAAAAAAACTTCATAGCCTCTTCCTAAGCGGTTTACGTTACATATTACGCCTTTTTATTCTGTATGGCTGATTTATTTTCATCTAATGGAACTGGTCCACTCTCGAATACTATATCGTGGTTACGTGAATATCAGTGTCCCTTCGCTATGAGGTAGGAATGCGTCTCCTTGGTTACCAGTCAAATCCATCTTCCAGTCTGAACAGATGAAAAAAATCGATGATAGTGTAATTAATCTTGGCTAAGTCCCTCTCTCTCTCTCTCTCTCTCTCTCTCTCTCTCTCGCTGTTTTCATCTGACGGAACTGGGCGACTCCCCAAAAGCGGATACGAAATTGTGGTTGCGTAAAACTCGATAAGCCTTAGATATGAGGCAGGAATGAGTCTCCTTGGTTACTAGTCAAATCAACCCTCTAGTCTAACATCACTTATTAAAGCCATCCACGGAGCTGAGAGACGTTAGACGCAGGATTCAAAGTTTCATGGAAGCCTTTTATTCTTGGTCCAGTTCTTTCGCTTAAACTTGACTCAGATTTTCGTCTTTTTGCAGCTTATTTCACGTAGCTCAGTGGCAGAAAAAGACAGTTCTATGCCTCTACATCCTTCCCATAGCACTTCTTTGTGACTAGTACCTTTTTCTAGTGCTAATGTATTGGTAAAACTCAGCATTGAAGATGGAGTAAAACGAGTATGGTATTGTATTTTTATGTTCAGGGGAGAGAGATCGCAATTTCAGGCCAATTTAGAGTAAAATGAGTTTAGGAAATATGAGACTGGGCTCTGATATGCCTCTTTAAAATCTCGTACATTTAAGCTGAGGCAGTGAACATACAAACTAAACTCTCTTCACTTCACTTTGTCTGATCTAATATATGCCATCTCTCTGCCTTGTAGTTTGAGTTGTAACAATAGAATAACTGTATACATGAACATAGCAATAGTCACAAGGAGGTGCCATGGAAAGGCTGTAGAGCTATTGCACTCTATACCGTTCTTTAACTGTTCTGATATATCATTAGTTAAGGCTGTCTAATAACCAGCTAAATAAATAAGTTAAACAGGCATGCAATCTTCTACGCATAAATTAGGAGCAGACTTCGAAATAGGCCAGCGTATCTGGGGGAGTTACCACCTTTGAGAGTGGCCGCAGATATTCTCAGTTTCTGGCCATGCGAAAATGAATGTTCTTCGATTTTAACCAAATTCGGTGGAAGGGTTGACAGACGGGGTATGGCAAACCTTGCAAGTTCTAAGCACAGCAGGTCACCGATCAAGGTTACAAGGCAAGACCAAATTTGACCTTGACATGTGACCTTGATCTTTAAACTTTGATTTCAAATCTAGTTAGTTCACTTACGGGCATTTAGAAGAGCATAGCATGGTTCAGACGACCATACCATGACTTAGAAGCAAAACAGAAGGAAACTGTAAGTCTTGGCCAATTATTTCTAGAAAGAATATAGCATAATTAGATCTGACTAAAAGAATGTATGTGAATGAGGTGGAGGGGGAGAGAAGAAGGGATAGATCAAAGTTGAAATGTTGGGATGGCGGATAGAGAGATATATGAGAGAGGGGGATGTAAGTTGGAAAGAGAGTGACATAGGGCGATTTGTCTGTGGCCATCCATAATGGGGTTGAGGCACCTGGCTATAGATGGATAAAGGATAAACTCTGAAGAAGTAAACATTTATAATATTATAGCTCCCCCTAATGCGTTTTCTGTGTTGGAGGGTCTGCGGTGTCAGAGCCTAGGCGACTTCAAGATGGCTGCCAAGAATCGAGGCATAATCAGCTGTTGAAGTAGGCGTAGTTTGTGGACACGTCATCAGCCATAATATTCAATTAAGTCAAACCTCACCGGGTTATTGTGTCCAGTGGGTTACTTTGAGTCAGTTAACCAGCCACCATGATTGAAAAATACGACTATCCATAACCTACTTCCATCAACATTCCTACTGACTGTCACCTTTCTTCACAGGTAGATATATGATAATTTACTATTAACTAAGGCCATTATCAAGGGTTCTGTAGTAAGCTAAGGCCAGATAGTTGTATGTTTCTAAGATCTGTAAGAGAATTTAGCCACTTTGCAGGAAACTGAAGCTAAAATACATTTACATATGCCTTGTCCAGAGGACTTTATTTTTTCTAAGAATTATTTTTCCGGATGCTTGAATTATTTGTAGCCCATTTATTTATTTATCCACAGAATTTCCCTCCTAGCTATTTATTACCTTAATAACAATTACTTCATTTTCTTGAAAACATAGGTGAGGGCACAGGTCAATTCTATCTATCTATTGCCAGATGCCTCAATCCACAGGTAAATTACTCCAGGTAAATATTTACTTCAGTGGATCCATAATGTCTCTGGAGCTCATTGTAATTTAGATTCTTTTTGTTGTAAATGATTTTGAATGTAACATAGCATTTTTTTTCCCCTAATGTCTGTAAGATTTCACAAGAATAGCAGGTCTTCTCACATAAGCTGTATAAATATTTGGTAAGTATTTAGCAGAACCACAACCTGAATTCAAGTAGTTTGATGTGTTTTTTGTTTATGTTGCACCAGTTGCTGACAATTTTCCTCTGTAAGTCTTCTATTGCTATTTAACTCCTTCCCTCCCTTGGAGTCATTAATCTTAATAGGAGGGGAGTCATTAGTAACACCAGAGGGATTATTTGTGATGGAAGTGTCATAAATTAAAAGTATCAGTAAATCGTGACACATAAATGGATAAAACTTAGTCTTCATGAGTTTCAGTTGTGGCTTGTTAAATATTTGTCAGTTACGCCAGGGCAGTTTATGTTTATAGATCCACAAAATATATCTTGCTTGGTTGATTTTGTATTAATACCGATACCTTTTCTTCTCTCTCTCTCTTTTTGAGTGATTTTGGACTTTATAATAGCCTGTTGCTTTTCCTTCCCCCCCGAGTAACCTGACATGCTTCATAAGAATATTACATCATCTCACATTTGCTGTAGAAATTTGGACTATGAATTTAAGAATGTATTGGGTATTGTTTTACTTTCATATAGTCACGGAGTTTTGGCATTTAGTATGTGCTGTCAGTTGATTACGGTACCGTAATTCATTGTAGGATCCTTTTCCCCAACATATATTGTCTTCAATGAATAATACAATGCGAACTCTAAAATCCAAAATGCTTGATTCCAAAGTCTTTACTGGAAGTGTAATGTTATGAAAAGTGGAGCCATAATGATAACTGGGAAAATCATGTAAAAAATAGTTTGGAGTACGGTGAACTGTATGTATGGCAATGAAATACCTTGCATTAGTAATTCATGATCAGTTTTTATATATGTCTGGCAAAGAAGTATATCTTCAGATACCATATGTATTGACTGTGTGAGGACGTGTTATATCAACACCCCTTTTGTTCATTTGTTTCGTGTATAAAGGCTCCAACATGCTTGCGTGTGTCGGCTTTGGTCACCTAATGGCAGCTTTGCTTGCTGCTCAGTCTCTGGCAGCCTCTCAAGCCAGTTCCATGAAAATATATTTTGGAAAGTGGATTTTTTTTTTTTTTTTTTTTTTTTTTTTTTTTACTGGATGTTTGGATTTGGGAGTTTGTACTGTAGTTACCACAAGTTTCAACTAATCTCAGCTCATGGTGGTTGAAATGACTAGGACCAAATAATGCCAGAGTTTAGTACTGAATTGGTTAGGGTATTTGGTTAGGTTAGATTGATAATACCTTTTGTAAGCAACGTTGGGTCTGGTTAGTACTTGGATGGGTGACCGCCTGGGAACACCAGATGCTGTTGGCATCCCTACGTGTCAAATGGGGTTGGTGGAGGATTAGTGCCCCTCCCTGTAAAACAATTAACTCTAAGCCATTGGCCACCCTGTCTGGGATACATGGCGTCTGGCAATGAATGAATGAAAAAAATGATTTGTCCAGTACAGGGTATTTTTCAGTGGGGTTGGGGTTATTGAGTGTGATCTCAAGGATATGAGACTGAATACAAAGTTTGCATGAGATTGAGCAGTGTGGAGAGCTACCGTTAGGTGAACTAGAGCCATAGTAAGTGAACCAACAAACATACTGGTAACCATATACAGTATTATACCAGTACATTTTTACTGGATTTTCTATGGAAGGAACAAGATTCTTGCAGTGGGGTGGGGGGGATATTGCAAAAATGAATGATTAAAACAATTAACTCTAAGCCCTTGGCCACCCCGTTTGGGATACATGGCATCTGGCAATGAATGGATGAATGAAAAAAAAACAATATACCGTAAGTGAAGATTAAAGCTGTTGAGAGAGAGAGAGAGATTGAAAAAATTCTTTGGATGAATTATTCTGGTAAAAAGTTGATCTGATCCCCTAAGTTAATCCATCCCTAAGTCATTCTGGTTATGTAAAATAGGTTAAGTAAAGTACTGTAATATTAAGTTAGGTTAGAGTACGATAGTGTAGGTTGGATGAAGTTACCAGTAGTATAGGTTATACAGCACAGTATTAGGTAGATATAGTATTTCTGTTAACATTATTGTTGTGTAAAGATTCCAAAACCAAAGAAAAAGTACAAAAGCAGGAGAAGCACCAGGTATCAAGCAGTATGCCTTGTGAAATAAGATTAATGTATGTTGGTAAAGGCAATACAGTATTGTGTTGCTAGCTTAGCCACTTTAATCTGAGGACATCTGTCAGTACTGGTATCTGTCTCCCTGTCTATATCTTTATCTGTCTGTCCATCTGTGTCTCTTATCTGTCTCTCTCACTACCAGCTGCCAGATGTCTTCGTCCTGTATGGGGTGGCCATAAATGAATCACCTCCTTGTCACCCTGTCCCCTGCAATCAAGCAGCCCTTTCTCCTTCTCACAACCCCTCACTTGTATACCTCCACCCCATCCCTCCATCTCATCCCATGATTTATAACTAGGACTTACTGGACTGACTAGAAGAGTACAAAGTCTATCCAAAAAGAAAACGAACTTTTCAAAAAACAAATTTATTGCTTTACCCACAACTTATTCTGACTTATCTTCTTCAAAATATTCCCCTCCCCAGTTCATACAACATTCCCAGTGTTTTTTCCAGTTCTGGAATGAGTTTTCAGGGATGATGCGCTATTCTCGTAGCAAAGTTTCTTCTGTTATTGTCTGAAATCGGTGACCTTTCAGGGTGGATTTCAAATTTGGGAACAGAATAAAAGTCTGTAGGGGCCAAATCCAGTGAGTAGGGTAGCTTAGGGACGACAGTTGTCTCATGCTTTGCCAAAAAGTCACGGATAAGGAACGATGCATGAACAGGTGCATTGTCATGGTGTCACATCCAGGTGTTGTTTGTCCACTCTTCAGGCCTCTTCCATCTCGCTGCCTCCTGCAAACGCTTCAGGATGTCCAAGTAAAACTGTTTATTGACTGTCTGACCACATGGAACAAACTCCTGAGGGACAACGTCCTTCCAGTAAAAGAAAACATCATCACCCACATTTGAGCAACTCAGGCATGCTTGTTTTGGTCGTAGTGATAGTGTTCCAACCCACTGCAACAACTGCCTTTTTGTTTTGACATAGTATCCGTACACCCTTGTTTCATCATCTGTTGTGACATTTTTTGGAAAGTTTTCGTCACTATTTGAACAGACAAGCAGCTCCTGACACAGTTCTCATTTTGCCCATCTTTTAGCAGTCGCAGCACAAATTTTGCAGCAATGTGATGCATATTCAGTTTTTTAGTAAAAATCATGTTGCATGAAGTTTGCAGATGCCTACTTCTTCAGAAACTTCATAGACAGTCAGGCAACAATTTTCACAGATCACAGCTCATACTATCATGACATGATCATCATCTGTTGACACCAGGTTGTCTTGATTTGGAATTGTCTTCGGTGGATGTTCATTCCTATTTGAACCAGTGGAACACTTGTAACATTGTATACAGCTCAAACAATTCTTCCCATAAGCCTGTTGCAACATTTGAGAAGTGTCCATAAAAGTTTTTCCCAATTTGAAACAATATCACACAAACACGTTGCTCTTCAAAAGCCTTCATTGTTCAACATGTAACAAATAGCCAAGTGTACTAAACACACATTCACTCAAGTGTGTGTACCAGGATGGCTGAGTGACGTGGTGTGATGTGGCGTGTGTTAGACTGAACCTTAAAGTTGCCGCCAAATAGTGCATCCATTTCGAAAATTCAATGCTGGCTCGGAGTGGAAGAGGAGGAGGGGAAGACCAAGGATGAGATGGAGCGTTGGAGTGGAGAGATACATGAGGGAGGGGTGTATGAGTTGGAGGGAGGGCAGCCAAATGGCAGAGGACAGTGTAACATGGAGGTGATTTGTTGGTGGCCGCCTCTTACAGGATTAAGACTTCTTGCAGTGGATACATAGACTTACTGGTACATATACTTGTGCAGCATTTAGGAACTTAGCAAATGAACCTGACAGAAAATCTTATCAGATACATCCCTTGATAACAGTGCTGGAGCAAAAACCGTCATTACATCACACATATACTGTATTTCGTTCACCTTAACTTGGCCCAGATTTTCATCCTTTTGCAGTATGTTTCATGTAGTTCAGTGGCAGAAAAAGATATATGCTGCTGCTGCTCTGCATCATTTTCATGGCACATTTTCATGACTCGCAACATACCGTATTGTAGTAGTACAGTAATTTATTGTTACTGCATAGCATTCAAGATGGAGGCACAATAATTTTAAGCTAAGTTAGAGTGAAAAATGTACAGCCATTAGCAAACTCATTTAATCTGATTAGATGTTGTATATTTCATTCTTGGTTGTTGTTAATGTTGTGGTCCCAGGTTCATCTGAATTCTGATTGTTTTATATTTTATTTCTTGGTCATTGTTAATGTTGTGGTTCCAGGTTGATCTGAAATGTAAACCCAGTGAACTGCAGGCTGAAATTCCCTTTTCCTCCAGTCCACCATTCTCCTTTTAGGGGATATGGAGCAAGTTGAGAGATGTTTTGTATAATATCTGTGCCTTCATGTGGTGGCATCAGTATAACTGGGTAGCTCAACTGTCTGGTTATACAAACATCCCTCAGCTCTCTCCTTATTCCCCAAAAGGGGGATGGTAGGTTGCAGGAGAAAGGCAACTTCAGTCTGCAGTCAACTGGGTTTGTGTTCAGATGAGCCTGGAGCAACAACAACAACAATTGTAGCTAACTTTTTTTATGATTATGAATTCTTGACCTTGATATTCACATTGCAGGATGCACTGGAATGACCACATAATCAGGAAGGATAACATTAAATTACATCAAACTTCCATATTTGTTTTCCAGGATGATTAAATAGCTGCAAGGTGGTATGAAGTGTGTAAAGTTTGGATGTTTGTGCCCATAGGGTGGAGTCAGGATTCTGGGCATCGCAGGCATAAACATCCATAGTTACCTGCTTCTTACCACCAATCAGCCAGAGTCATTTCACTGGGAAAAAATGGATGCCAAACACCACTCATACACTCCTCCATGCAAAGTTCTTCCATCCAACTAGATCCGCTGGTAGTTCTTCAGCCTCATCACACTTCATACCACACCTAGTTATTTACTGTATCTGTCCATCTTCTTGACCTGCCGTGCCTTCTTTCACCTTAACTCACTTATATATACTTTTTTCACCACCCATCAACATCCATTATCTCTGTACAACCAGTTGGTGTGTGTGATCCCTTGTCAGTTCCCTAGCCTCATCACTCTCCATACCTCACATTGGCGCAATCATTTACCTTATCTGTTCACCTTCTTGTCAGTTTACCTCGCCTTCTCCCATCTTCAAACTGACAAATATATTTTTCACATCCTATCTACATCCATTCTCTCCATATGACCAGTCAGCCCATTCCTTGTCAATTCCCTAGCCTCATTTTTATTCCTGTCCTCCCCTCCCCCCCGACTCCAAGCATAGGCTTTACAGCTTGCTCCCATGGCCCAGTAGTCAACCTGTATATATCATACACCTCCAATGTCACCACTTCAGCACTAACACCCACCGTCCATATTGAATACATACTTCAGCTGTTTCATACTGGATTGGTGTATTGGTATTGGCGGGGATAATTATACAACATGTCAGCGGGTCTCTTGGTAGAACAGTTAAGTCTGCTTTTTATGAAATTCAAATCCTTAACCCTAGAATGCTTACGTTATTATCCTCACAGTACTGCTTTCGCCGGGAGAATTTTACCCAATTTTGGAAAATTAATAAAAAATACTTAGACAGTGGATGGTGAGGAATTTGAAAATGTGAGTACGTTTAAGTACTTGGGTAGTGTGATGAGTAAGGATGGAGGTTTGGAGGGTGAAGTACTTGAAAGGGTACAGCAGGGAAGAAAGGTTGCTGGTTCTTTGAAAGCAATGATAAGAAACAGAGAAGTGAGCATGGAAGTGAAAAAGTTACTACATGACAGTATTGTGATACCAACTCTAACGTACGGAATTGAAGCTTGGACGTTGTTGGAAGGACACAAGTCAAGAGTGAGAGCAGTGGAAATGAGTTATTTAAGAGGAGCATGTGGAGTCACATGGAGAGACAGGCTGACGAATGAGGATATAAAGGAGCGTTGTGGTGTGGATGTGGATGTGATAGGAAGCGTTATGAGGAACACACTGAGGTGGTTTGGCCATGTGGAGAGGATGGAGAGCGAGAGACTGACGAAGAGAGTGTGTGTGAGTGAGGTGAAGGGGGGAAGAGGGAGGGGGAGGCCGAGGATGAGATGGAGGGATGGGATGGAGAGGTATATGAGAAAGGGGTGTGTGAGTTGGGAGCAGGGCAGTGAAATGGCGGGGAACAGGGCGACTTGGAGGCGATTTGTTTGTGGCCACCCCAAACGGGATTGAGGCATCTGGCAATAGATAGATAGACTTAGACAAAATTTTTATAAAATTTGACAATGCAGATATCAAAAGTAACTCATATACTTCCTTCTTACATAGTAATAACCATCAGGGTAAGAAAATAAATTTTACCTGAATTTATTTAGGAGGTACTCAAATAAATGCTTTTTTTTTATAACATGAACATTAAAGTAAAAAACACTAACTATGGGCTCAATTGCCACTGGGCTTGGTGCCCCCTCCTTGGGACGTTGAAGCTTAAGACTAGGTAGGTGGCTCCCCTCACATATCACCCTGGCCTTAAATGGGGGAAACGAAAAAAAGGGCAATGTCGGGTAAGAAACACTTTAAACCCAAATATCATGGTGATAAATGCGAGATGAAACCACACCACTACCTATGTAGGTAGGGGGTAGGGTGGATTGAAGGTATAGGGAAGGACAGCTCCAAAGCTCTTATCATAACAAAATAGCAAATAAATAAATCGCCGAACAGGGAAATTTACCCGACGTAAGCATTCTAGGGTTAAACTGTTCCCTGCCTCAGTGGGGATTCCAACCTGAGTCTGTTAGGACTGCAGACCTCCTCCCTACCAATTGAGCCATTTACAATATCTTTCTGCCTTCATGCTGTACCATATTTTCTTTCACATTCAGACTCACTCAAATGATAATGAAGCATTAAATTAACTCATAACTTTGGTGTTGTATTTTTCAGGATGCATTAGAATGACTACACAGTCAGGGAGGATGTTTATCCTTCGTGCCTTGGAGAAGATCTACGCGGAGAAGGAGATCCGACGCTCCCATCACTCACAGCTCAAGAGGGCCGTCGAACAGGCTCTTAGTATGTATATGTACTGGTAAAGTAACTTTAGGGAGCAACAATATAGATTGTATTAAGGAGACTAACAGTAAATAAATCATTTACAGTACCTAACTTCATTTCA
Source organism: Coenobita brevimanus (assembly GCF_032717465.1). NCBI lineage: Eukaryota > Metazoa > Arthropoda > Malacostraca > Decapoda > Coenobitidae > Coenobita > Coenobita brevimanus. The sequence goes on along the minus strand of NC_136980.1, from coordinate 7,215,027 downwards.
CAAGTGGGTATTAGGGCTGGGAAGATGGTGGTGATGATAATAATGGTTATATTCTTAAAACTTGGTAGCTTAACCAATGGACCACTATACTCTCATCCCCCAGAGGAGCTGCGGAGTGAGGTGAGTGGGGCAGAGACGGGGTCAGCGGCCCTGCCTGTGCCTCGCAGTGTGGCTCCGCAGATTGATGTAGAGAAGTACTTCTTGCCACTAGAGCTAGCATGTCAGTCAAAGTCAGCACGCATTGTGGTGTTGGCGCTGGACTGCATACAGGTGAAGAGACAAAGTGTGTGTGTATGTATTGATAACAACAATAATTTTGGACTTATTTATTTACTGTAGTCAGTGGCTGAATATATAGTACATAGTCTAGTATCCATAATTAAGAGGATCAACAGGCTGACCATTGACGCTCCTAAGGAGCGTCACTGAGGCAGGAATGAGATGTAGGCACAATAGATCAGACCACCTGATCTTTAACGCAGAGATCTTCAAACCCTTCATCCATCACAACATGCCTTGGGCTACCCTGTTTAGGAGAGGCTTAACTTCCCCCACACCAGCAGCATAGCCAGAGCAGTCTTGAACTTGGTTCATTTTAGACTGGAAATCCAGCACTCTATCAACCACATGCATGAATAGCCAGGGCATTAAAAAATGTGATTGCAGTTTATGTTCTTGGTTTGGCACGCCATAAAAGTGTAGCTGTTGTTGAAGTTTTAGGATTACAGTATATGTAACGTGGTTTTGTTCATCTTTTTCCAGAAACTTATCGCTTATGGCCATTTAACTGGAAACTGTGCTGACCCTAACAACGAGAAGAGGCGACTAATAGACCACATAGTTGAGACAATATGCAGTTGTTTCAACGGCATGTCCACAGATAAGGATGTCGAAATTCAGATCATCAAGGTATGCTATGTAGCTAAAGTGGTTGGAATTGTACTTTAAGAAAAATGAATGTTTAGAAAGGCAACATAGATAGAGGGCATAGTATAAAAGGAAGAGGAAGAAGAGTGATAGAAGGAGAAGGAAATATTTGAATAATAGTAGGAAAAAGACTAGCCACACAGTTATCACGTTTTAAGGAGAGAGACATTTCTTAGGTGCTGGAGAGGGACACTTTCCTGTGGTGGCACTGATATAACTGGGTGGCATCACCACCCAGTTACACAGACATCTCTTAATTCCCTCTCTATCCACTAAAAAGAGGAGGATGGGCTTAAGGAGATAAGTAACTTCAGCCTGCAGTCTACTGGGTTCACACTTGGATGAGAATCAGGTTCATCTGTACTGTGCCCAACTTCAGTATGGGAATTCCTGAAGAGGAAGCTTGGCATCATTTGATGTGATTTTTTTCAAAGAGTGAGAAAGATGATGGTTTTCCCATGTTGTTATTGTGGAAGCGTTGCTGTGATTACTGGAGCTTTATCACTGAACATTGTTTCCTATCAAGATATTAACCCATGAAACCTGGTGATAACCTTTCTCATGTTATTCATGCCTTCTCCTGACTCATGATTCATGGTGGGATAGTCTTTTTGAACTGGAGTGATAGATATAGCTTTAATAAACACCTTCTGTATGAGAAGTTTCCTACGATGAATAAACTCATCTAGTAGGAGCAACAGTGTACTAAAATGGACAGCAACAGTTTTAATTCAGTTTGGGGTAGGCTTTTTGAATAGGCAGGGTTAGATGTAGCCTTAATAAATCCCTTCAGTGCTAGAGGCCTTTCCTGAGATGAATATTTTGTTTTTGTGCTGGAATAAACTGAAAAGGATGTCCACTATTTTAACTCAGCTTAGGATAGAGTCTCTCTCTCTCTCTCTCTCAGCTTAGGATAGAGTCTCTCTCTCTCTCTCTCTCTATGAAGGTGTTGGATTTTTGCTTTAATAATACCCTGCATTGTGAGAGGCATTTCCTTAGTTAAATATATTGTTTCATAGCAGCAAGAATAAACTGAAAAAGAAGTATGTAGATTCATGGTATTGATATGACTGGCAGGATATTGTAGATCTTGTACCCTTAGTATCTGACCTGCCTATTCATTTATTGTGTTTGTTTTTATCATGTTTGTAAGGAGCTTTGTGGTGTTGATGTGGATGTAATGGCAAGTGTTAGAAGTTCCCTGAGATAGTTTGGCCATGTGGAGGGGGTGGAGGATGAAAGTTTAGCTAGGAGAATGTATTACCGTATATGTGAGTGAGGTGGAGGGAGATGATAAGGTGGGGAGATGGGGTGGGGAAGGACAGTACATGAATGAACATTGTGTGAGTTCGAGGAAAGGCAACCAGATGGTGGAAGACAAGGTTACGTGGAGGTGATTCATTTGTGGCAACCCCCTCTGGGATTAAGATGTCTAGCTATAGATTAAAACAAATTAGTACACAGAGAAGAGGACTTCTGCAGATGAAGTTGTATTATGTATAAACATTATTCTCTTAATTTTGTAATGTGTTTTGAGGGCTACTGAATTCCTTTGGAAGAGGTGGCATTATTGAAGAATAAATGCCCAGATTATGATTATCCGATATTATTATGCCAGGACCAACTTGCCTGGCCCCAGGCCCTTACACCCCTTGTGGGACAACATAGGATTGGATGATGGATTATTATTATTGTTATTTTTATTATTATTATTATTATTTTTGTTATTATTGTTATTATTATTGTTATTATTATTATTATTATTATTATTATTGTTATTATTATTTATCGTCATCATCATCATCACTGTCTTTCTTTCCTTCATTCTATCCTCTTCCCTCTGCCTATGGGTGACTGTACACTGAGTGACAAGCCAAATGGTTTCCTGTACACCAGGAAGCCACTTACTACACTGGGTGGTAACCATATGACCATATTATTGGCCTGGTGGTTTAGTGAGTAATTACGGCACTCCATCGGATTGAGCCGGTGCAAGTTTGTTTATATCCAAGGGATGGTTGGGATTTATTGCTCACATAATTCCACTCGGATGAGTGAGGCTGGTCACTCTCATCTTAAATGTCAGGACCAACTTTCCTAGCCCGGGGGTCCTACGTTCCTCATGGTGCAACTTAGGACTGGATGGATGGATAGATCATCATCATCATCATATCTCCACAGGCTCTGTTGATCGTGATTTCTTCAAAATGTGTGAGCATCTAACCTAATCGTACTTAACCTAGCCTAAACATATATAACATAACCTTATCTGACGAAAAAAAAACCATACCTAACCTAATTTAACCTAACTTTATCTTATCCGCAGGCTCTGTTAACAGTGATCTCGTCGAAATATGTGAGCGTGCATGAGGGTACGGTGTTGGTGGCAGTGCGCACATGTTATAACATATTCTTGGCCTCGCGGGATCTCAACAGTCAGGTGGTGGCCAAGGCTGCACTTACACAGATGATCAGCATTATATTTGCTCGCATGGAGGCTGTGAGTATTGTTTATAATGCTGTACTGTACATGGTTGTGTCTGTCTGTGCTGGCATAGCTAATGTATCAGTATGTCTCTTGCTTTATCTACATCTGTCTTTGAGCATTATTTTTATTATTATGTCAGCATTATATTTGCCTGCATTGAGGCAGATAAGTACTGTTTGTCTGTATTCTGCCAGCAGATAAAGTCATGTGCCATTTTTGTCTCACTTTCCTCTGTCCCGCCTGTCATCATACTCTCAACTCACCCTCAGTCTCACCTTCATATGGCATTTATTTTACCTTAAATTGAATGAGTGCTTCACTGGCCTTGGGTTTTGTATACTTTAGGGTGACCATTTGTTGCCCCTGAGTGTACAGCCAATCCTCTCCTTTTTTATATCCTTTTTGAAGCCTTCAGTAAATTAAAGGGAAATGATGGTGACCAAGGCTGCATTTATGCAGATTATTAGTGTTTGATCAGCATTATCTTTTTATGTTTGAAGACTTAGTATTATTTAAAGTATCTGTTATGCAAAGTGGTTTAGGAAATACCAGTATGTTAGAAGCTTTAGGAGGTTATTCTTGGACAAATTGAGAGTAGGAAATGCTATATCAACATTGGCTGATTCTTACCTGTTAGGGAGATTTAACTAATGATGATGTAATATTTCATCAGGTGGAAGATGCAGTGGTGGAAAGCGGGCGAGAGTTCAGCTTCAGCACCAGTTCAACGGCCAGCAGTACCACCACCACACAGGTGCTGACACAGGAGGCTGAGGAAGCAGCTACTGACTCTGACACCATTGCCAACACTGCCACACTGCCAACACAAGACCTCCCCAACCCCAATCCAGCCACAGACTATCCCACAGACCAGTCCAGACCTACATTAGACCAGATTAAACAGTCTGATTCAGTGCTAAACCACAATATACAATCTGAATCGGTACTAGACCCCAATAGACAGTCCGATCCTCAGTTAGATCATCCAGTCAGACAGCCTGAACTAATGCCAGACCAGCTGAAACAGACTGACCCCACACTAGACCCTACAAGTTCTGAAACACCGCCAGATCAGACTTCTGAACTCCAAAACTCATCCCCTAAGCTCCAGCCGTCCTTAGACCACACCCACCCTTACCCATTGGTTGCAAACAACATAGATGGGACACAGCAAGAAAACAGTGATAAAGTTGGAGATGGTGTTGGGAAGGAAGGAGTGAAAAAAATGATTGAATCGGACAAAAAACTAAGTGAGTCCGAGTTGAAATCTGAGTTAATCATAGACCCCACAGTGCCTGCCGGAAACCTGACCTCACAGCAAATCGCCACTGAGTTCGTCCAGGACATAGTTAATCAAGCAGTGGAGGTTGTTTCAACAGAGAACACAGTTGCTAACAACAGTAGTCTTAGTAACGGAATGGTGAATGGCGAGGACGTGAGTAGCCTAAAAGATGAAACGCCAGTGGAAATTGAGGAGCAAAGGCAGGCCGACAAGCACCCCAAGAGTCGAACAAGCATGTCAAGTCAGCCACAAGACGACACAGCTCAGGATGGTACCAGTGGCGCACCCCCTAGTGAGACACTTAACCCTCCATTAACGCCGACATCAATAACCCGAGTGCCTTCGCAGGAGAGCATAAACACAATGACAGAGGACGACATTGCCAAGCTAGCTCATACGCTGCAGAAGGATGCATACCTGGTGTTCCGATCAATGTGTAAACTTTCCATGAAGCCACTCCCAGACTCTCCAGACCCAAGGTGAGTTTCTGATGGTTATATTCTATGTGGCATACAGTAGGAGGTTTTGTGGCACTTCTTCAGTAATTGAAACTTTTCTTTTTTTATGTTATATACTTGTGTTAGAGAGGGATGCCTTTTTGCAGTGTTACCAATATAACAAGGTGGCTTAACTATCTGGTATTACAAATGTCTTTCAGCTACTTCTCTCCCCCTAAGAGAGGATGGTTGACTGCAGAAGAAGGGTAGCTTGAGCGTGCCATCCACTGAGTTTGCATTTCAGATGAACATGGGGTTGCAGTCACTAACTGCCACTAATCCTCAAACAGGTGTTCATGTCTATGTGTAAGCTCTTCATGAAGCCATTCCCAGACGCACCAGACCTCAGATGAAATTCCATGGTTTGTTGTTATTGTGATCCCAGACTCATCAGATAGTAAACCTGGTGGACTGCAGGCTGAAAGTACTATTCTTGTGCAGTACACCATGCTCCACTTGATGGATAGGGAAGGAGTTGATGTATGCTTGGTTAATTGGACATTGGAGCCACCTGGTTATATATAATCAGTGCTTGAATGGTTCTCTTTCTAATGTGCCTACTGTTGTGGTAATATTAGTATCAATAGTGCCCCCAGTCCACTGCCTTCTCATTTTTCTCCAACATATCACCTGAATGCATCCCTTTCTAGTGCCTGTTGCAGTGGTAATATCGGAATCGACAGTGCCCTCTCAATCTTCTTCTCCAACAGATCACATGAACTTCGGTCCAAGATCCTGTCCCTGGAGATGCTTTTATCCATCGTCCAAAACGCTGGTACAGTCCTTCGCAACCACGAGACCTTCATTACGGCCATTAAGCACCACCTCTGTGTAGCCCTCAGCAAGAACGGAGTATCACCCATCCCAGAGGTCTTCCATCTGTCCCTCGCTATCTTTGTCGCACTCCTATCCAACTTCAAGGCTCATCTGAAAATGCAGATTGAGGTAAGTTAGTTAGATACAGCCCTCATTAATCCCAGCTTGAGGATGTTATCATTAGTTTGTGGTGGCTAATGTAGCTTAATATTTTAAAAATTTGGGAAGTACTCCTGATAGTGAAGGAGTTTAATGAGGACTGTGAGAGTACTTCAGTAATGTTGACAACTGTGTTCACAGGTGTTCTTCAAAGAAATTTTCCTGAACATCCTTGGAGCAGGGAGTTCCAGCTTTGAACACAAGTGGATGGTGATTCAGGCACTTACAAGGATATGCGCTGATGCACAGTCTGTTGTTGATATCTACGTCAACTATGACTGCGATCTCAATGCTGCTAATATTTTCGAAAGGTACACTTGATGTATAAAGCACACTATACAAGGTCTGTTCAGAAAGTATCCGACCTTAGGCTCTAAAAAAATAAATAGCTAACCTGTTTAGCTAGGACACTTATCCCCCTCAAAGTAATTTATTTTTTTTAGAGCCTAAGGTTGGATGCCTTCTGAACAGACTTCATATAAATCACTTGCTTGACATTTCCAAGCCAGTACAGTACTACTGACATATGCACCTTCATATGATAATAGATTAATCATCTCAGAACATGACAAATATTAATAATTTAGGAAATGATGTTGGAGAAGGACGTCTTCTCAAATTGACACTCACGTAAACGGATGGCTTTGTTGTCCAGTTGTACAACTGACCCTGAACTTCTTCCTTATCTCCTGAAAGGAGGATAATGGACTGCAGTTGAAAAATGGCTGAGTTCACATCTAAAATAACTCTTGAGCCACAACAACAACATGGTGATGGTGATAATGGTAATGATGGTGATAGTGACAGTGATAACTACAGCATCTTAACACCCATCTCTTGTTCCAGGCTAGTGAACGACCTGAGCAAGCTAGCACAGGGGGGGCAGCCAGGTGAATTTGGATCAACACCAGACAATGAACGAGTTATCCGAATTAAGGGACTGGAGTGCCTTGTGTCAACCCTGAGGTGTATGGTGGAGTGGTCCAAGGATTTATATGTTAACCCAGTCACTCTGTCAAATCTCAGTAAGTTGGGGAGTGGGGGGGAGGGGGGAGAGAGAATTGTAGTTTATCTTCTTTTTACTGGGGAGATACAACATAAGACAGTGTATCATTTCATACTTTCTTACAGTTCACAGAGAGTATAACCTGTTTTTGTCTTAACAGGTCAGGAAAAACGCAAAGACACAGATGACAGCGAACCAGCTGCATCGACCTTAGAGGAAACGCGATCCTTAGCCCGCCATGGCTCTCATAACTCCATCAACTCCCTACCACCACAACCCTCCACCACAAGTACCACAGCTACTGCCACAACCACTGCAACTTCTACGACACCATCTGGGACAAGCATTGGGGTGGATAATCCAGAACACTTTCAGTCAAGGAAGCATAGGAAGGAGATCTGGGAGCAGGGGATAAGCAAGTGAGTAGACGAGAGAGAGAGAGAGAGAGAGAGAGCACCAGTGTGTTGAAACCAGTATGTATAACTAAAGTTTGAACAACATAGTAAATCCTAACTATAAGTAGGCTTTTCTAACATTATTTTTGCTGTTTAGTCCTTAACCCGCGCCGTCCCGAGGACGTACTTCCACGTCCTCACGTTTTGTCACAGCTAATCCCGAGGACGTACTTCAACGTCCTGCAATTGCAAGGTTCATAATTTCCACAATTTTCAATTTTCGCAAGTCATTTTTGGTACGTATACACGGGACACCTTCCTCAACAAGATGCCAGGCAGAGAAATGCCTTACCCAGCATGACCTCCTCTCCCCCCCTGCATGCCCTTTTCTCAGCAATTCACCTGTTATCAGTGACCTGGCCAGTATAGCCATGTCACGCCACGGTACGAAATTCAGGGCCAGAGTGATTCCCCAATCAATGACAATGTGGAGGACAAACTTTACATAGCATTAGAGGAAGAAACAGTTAGAAATGATGATCAGGTAATGTGGCAAAAAAAGGTCAGGTATTAGTGAGTGAAACAATGCTTATAATGCCTATATTACTGCTTGAAAACCAATATACTCTTGTACTACATATAAATTCATAACAGTAAATAAATAAATACCATTTATGAGTGGTGTAAAATAGTTATCCTCCCATAGAACTTGTTTTCTTTGGTGCCAGCCTGATAGAAAACCCAGTAAGGTAAGGAGGCTCTCCTACCTGTAATGAGTATTTTAAACCTCAGGTGAGCGATTTCTCTATGAATTTTCGATGTTTCTCACCAAAAGTGAAAGTTTTAGCAAAAAAAAAAAAATGGTCGAAAAATGGTCGGGATTGGGGGGTACCAGTGGTCAAAAAGTGGTTGGGACGGGGCGGGTTAATAAAAGTAAAGAGAAGTTGCTGTTAATGTAGGTACACCTAGGAAAAAAAAAATCATACCAGTTAGGTGGGATGATTGTGGAAATGGTTACAATTCTTGGACACAGATTGTTCTATTGCATGAAACCATAGACCCTGTAATAATCTCAGTTGTGCTGCTTAGAGTTCTAGTAGCTCCTGGTTATTTGGGGCAAATTGTGATAGGTTGATGATTGTGATGATTATGGTGAGTAGTGAGTACTACTACCAGTAACAGTATTTTCACTACTGTACCATCACAGGGTGGCCTGTGTATCACAACACGTCATCCACATTTCATAATGTTTAGTGCTTGAGTGATGCCTTTTTATTTATTTATTTATTTATTTATTTATTATTATTATTATTTTTTTTTTCTGGGGTTTGCAGTTCATCCCAAACTTATATAAAGAACTTAACCATACTGCAATTTTGTTTTCTAGATTCAACCAGAAGCCACGTACAGGCCTGGCATTTTTGCAGTCGCAGGGTCTGCTTGGCAACACTCCAGAGGATGTGGCGCGATTCTTCCATGAGGATGACCGCCTCGATAAAACTAAAATTGGGGACTACCTTGGTGACCCAGATCCTATTAATAAGGAGGTCAGTGCATAAAGTGGTGAAGAGAGTTTATGTGAGTGAGTTTGAAGGTGGGAGGAGGTGCAGTAAGCCAAGAATGTGGATAGATATGATAAATGAGTGTATGAAGATATGAGGTATGGAGAAACTGACAGGATCAAGTTGAGTGGAAGAATTTTGTAGATAAGAGTGAATGCTATGGGTTCAACAACACTATTATTTCCTCATAAAACAATAATCATTAGATTGATTCTGTGTGATAGGTAGACTCGGGAAAAAAAAGTATCGGTGCATAGAGGATTCGATGTCTTCCGAAAATATTCACTCACGTGCTGGCTGTGTGGGAGGGTTGGTAACTTGTTATGCCTGACTGTAGCAGGTTCAGAATGTTTATTTATATTTTAGTGAGGGGATACCTCAGATGACTTACAGACACCTCCCAACACGTCGGACACAAATATTTCAGAGACCTTCATACCGTGATCCAAAATGTTTCGTCAGTGTTGTGCACCGATACTTTTTATTACCAAGTGTACCATACAGGGTAATTATGAGGTGCATACTGCATGTGTGAAGTGGAGCCATGATTCTGGAGACTTGAGTGGTGAACATATGAGAATGTGGCTCATTTAATTGGTCAGACTTAGATTAGCTCTCATTCTACCAGGTTTTTCATGCTCTTTGTAACCTACCTTGCTGCATCCTGAGGTGGGGAAATAGGTCTGGATGATGATGATGATGATTTCTTCTGTCTTTCTTTCTTTCATTATTTCCTCTTTCTTTTGCGTATGGGTGACTACACTGAGTGACAAGCCAAATGGTTTCCTGTACACCAGGAAACCATTTACTATGCTAGATGGTAACCATAACACCAAATTATGGCGCCTGGTGGTTTAGTGGGTAATTAAGGCGCTCCAATCGGATTGAGCCGGTAAAGGTTTATATCCAAGGGGTGGTTGGGGTTTATTGCTCACGTAATGCCACTCAGGGATGAGTGAGGCTGGTCATTCTCATCTTAAATGTCAGGACCAACTTGCCTAGCCCCGGGCCCCTATGCTTCTCACAGAGCAACATAGGATTGAATGATGAATGAATAAGCCAGATGGTTGAATAAATGAATAATTATTACTACTACTGTTACCGGTATTATAATTATTATTGTTATACTATATTTATTTATTTGTTTTTCCAGACCATGTGTGCCTACATCGATCAGATGAATTTCCATGACCTAGACTTTGTACCAGCCCTGCGTTTGTTCCTGCAAGGGTTCCGTCTACCTGGGGAGGCACAGAAGATTGACAGACTCATGGAAAAGTTTGCATCAAGATACTGCGAGTGTAACCTTAAGTGAGTTATGGTTGTTTTGTGTTTCAGGGATTGTACACTATATGTGTATTGTTCAGACACGATTGGAGATGCATATAAAACATCAGTCCTTGCAGCAGGTATGGTATATTAATATGAGGTCTATCCAAAGAGAAAACAAACTTTTAAAAATACAAATTCATTGCTTTACTTGCAGCTTAATCAGACTTGTCTCCTTCCAAATACTCCCCTCCAGTGTTCATACTGTACAATGTTCCATACATTTTTGCCTGTTCTGAACGCATTTTCGGGGATGGTGCACAGTTCTTTTAGTAGATTTTCTCCTATCTCTTCTGTTGTCTGAAATCATTGACCTTTGAGGGTGGATTTCAACTTTGGGAGCAAAAAAAAAAAACAGTCTGCAGGGGCTAAATCTGGAGAACAGGGCAGCTGGGGGACGATAGTTGTCACAGACAGGGAGTAACGTGTCAGCAGGTGCATTGTCATGATACAGCATCCAGATTTTGTTTGCCCATGTTTTAGGCCTCTTCCTTTGCACTGCCTCCCTCAAACACATCAAGGGGTCAAAATAAAACTCTTTGTTGACTTTCTGACCAAATGGACGAAACTCCTGGTAAATGATGTCCTTCCAATAAAAAACGATGATCAGCGTCACATTTAAGTGACTCTGATATACCTTTTTTGGTTATGATGATGTTCTGGCCCACTGTGCTGACTGCCTTTTTGTTTCAACATCATAGCAGTACACCCACCTTTCAACACCTTTTATGACATTTTTCTGAAAGTTTTCATCAGCATTCGAACAATCAGACAGTTCCTGACTGACTGTGGCACAGTTCTCATTTTGCTTATCTGTCAGCAGATGTGGCACAGATTTTGTGGCAGCACGGTGCATCTTCAGTTTTTGGTTAAAATTGTGTGACACAAACATTTACAGATGCTTATGTCTTCGGAAATCTCATGGACAGTCAGGCAACAGTTTTCACGGGTCACAACACGCACTATCTCAATGTGATTGACGTCTGTTAACATGGAAGGCTGTCCATATTTGGGATCATCAGTTTATAACCAAGGAGTGGTTGAGGTTTATTGCTCACGTAATGCCACTCAGGGATGAGTGGGGCTGGTCACTCTCATCTTAAATGTCACGACCAACTTGCCTGGCCCCGGGCTTCCACGCTCCTCATGGGGCAATGTAAGATTGGATAATGGGAAAAAAAATAAAACTTTGGTTGATGTTCTTCCTGATTTGAACCAAAGGAATCCCTTGTGACATTGTGTATGGCACAGGCATAAGCTTGTTGCATCAAATCTCCTTAAAAGTTTTTCCCAATTTGAAACAAGTTCACACAAACATGTTGCTGCTCAAGAGCCTTCATTTTTCAACTTAAATCGCCAGGTGCACTAAACTCAAGCATATGTATCTCAGTGATTAAGTGATGTGTGATGTGGCTAGTGACTGAAGCTCAAAGTCACTGCTGCATAGTGTTCCAATTGTTAGCATGCTATGCCGGCTCATTGGCAAGCTATTTAAAAATTATGGTTTCTTTTTGGACAGACTGCATATAGCAGACTGCTTGAAGCCTACCCAGTATGAGTGCCTGAGAATAACTTGCTTTGTAGACATCATGAGAGTCAGTGTCAGTTAGATGACAAACAGACCTAGGATACATAGGGTCAGCATGTATAGTGGGGTTGCCAAGGCACATATTTTACCTACATTATTTGTAAGGTGCTGGAGTGGGATGCCTTTATGCAGTAGTACCGATATAACCAGACAGCATAGCTGCCCAGTTATATAGACATGCCTTAGTACCTCCCTGTCCTGCAAAAAGAAGATGGTAGACTACAGGAGAAGGCCCTGCAGCCACAGTAGCATCATCATCATCAACATTTTTAGGTATGATAAATTAGTCTGTACTTTCAGTATTGCTACTTATTCAATAATGCAATATTTTGTTTGTGTTTCAGTCAAGGATTATTTGCTAGTGCCGACACTGCCTACGTTCTGGCTTACTCGATCATAATGTTAACCACCGACCTCCACAATGACCAGGTTAAGGTATGTGTGTTGGAGTTTGAATTTTTTTACCGTAATGTGGAATGCAGGCTGATTATATCCATCACTTATAGGAGTTCCATAAATGACCATCAAAAATTAGGGGCTTGCTCACACCTCTAGGCACTCAGTTTTTAATAATACAGTACTACCCAAAATCCTCATCCCATTTTCCTTAACAGGAGAAGATGACCAAGAAGGACTACATCAAGGTGAACCGGGGTATAAATGATTCAAAGGACCTGCCTGAAGACTATCTCTCCAGCATCTATGATGAGATTGCCGGCAATGAGATCAAAATGAAAGCCACTTCCACTAAGCTGGGGAAACAGGGTACAGCAGTGATTTATTTATATATTTATGTACAAGATGGTCCATCAACAGCACTCCTATTGAGACACATGGCAGTATTTAATAGGTTGCAAGGATGGCCTAATCTGTTGGTGTGGGTGTGGCAGTGGGAGTAGGAAATAAGTGATGCAGGATAGACACATCATGCGTGTTGCAGGGACAGGTCAGTCTGCTTTTGTGGGCGTGGATGTGTCAGTGGGAGTAAGAAAGGAATAAATGATGCAGGATAGACACTAATAATGCTGGCTGAGCCATCTCCTCAACACAAAAACAGTTGCCCAGTGGAGTGGAAGAGCAGCATTATATATCAACCACCTTTATTTAAGCATATGTGTGGATGTGGAAGAGGAGCATTATATATAGACCACCCTTTATTTAAGCATATGTGTGGATGGTTATGCCTGTGAGATGGAATCAGGATTCCAGGGGCTTCAGTGGTAACTAAATGAGTGTGTGGCCCTCCACATTCGTGGATTCTGCTCTCACGGGCTTGCACATTCGCAGATTGTCCCTCTGTGGAGCCAAGACTGAATTTAATGGGTATGATTGCAAGAAGATGGGGTATATATGTAGCTGATGACTTGCCCACACTCACATGTGGGCAAGTCATCAGCTATTTGTGATATTTTATGCTGCCTTCAGGTCCCAGGTATGATTTATTAGGTACAGTATGTGTACACTTGCTCACAGGGGGTGATTTGCAGATTTACGGGAGGGTGCACCAAACATTCGTGGAAATTCCACTTTCGCGGGGGTCTTTGTCCCGTAACTCCCATGAATGTGGAGGGCCTGGTGTTTTACGGGGCATGCTGTTGATGAGTTCTCTCTCTCTCTTTTTTTTTTTTTTTTCCCTGAGCCCTACATCATCCCATCATTGAGTGGGGTAAAGGGGTCAGGGTGATGATGATTATAGTGCAAGGACAGATTAGTTTATTGTTACCTGTAGACATTTTTATTCAGCTTTGGAAAAGGATCAGATAACCTCTTGACTGACAGGAATGAAAGAATGAGAGATGGACCAGGAGAGTGTATGTGAGTGAGGTGGTGGGGGGGAGAGAGAGTGGGGAGGGGGAAACTGAAGATGAGGTGAAGAGAAAGGGTGGAGGGGTATATGAATGAGGATGGTGTGGGTTGGAGGGAAGGCAGCTGTTCAATTTGTAATGCTTTCCAGCACATTCACTGTCTCCTTCCCCCTTTATCTGTCTGTCTCTTCACACACTCCTCTGAGACAGGATTTTATGTCTATTAAAAAAATCATCATCATCCGGATTTAAAAAATGCATAAATAAAACTTGTTCTACAGCGGTTGGCAATGAGAAGAAGCGGAAGTCCCTGTTCAACATGGAGATGGAGAGCATATCAGCCACAGCAAAGAGTCTGATGGAGGCAGCATCCCATGTGGACGCTACTTTCACCCTTGCCACATATGCTGAACATGTCAGGCCTATGTTCAAGGTGGGTATGAATAACAACAGCAACAATAATCCATCCATCCATCATCCACTCCTACATTGCCCCATGAGGAACATAGGAGCCCGGGGCTAGGCAGTTGGTCCTGACATTTAAGATGAGAGTGACCAGCCTCACTCAACCCTGAGTGGCATTACATGAGCAGTCGACCCCAACCATCCCTTGGATATAAACCGTCACAGGCTCAATCCGACTGGAGCGCAATAATTACCCACTAAACCACCAGGCGCCAAACTTTGGTTATATGGTTACCACCCAGCGTAGTAAATGTTTTCCTGGTGTACAGGAAACCATTTGGCTTGTCACTCAGTGTAGAGTCGCCCACAGGCAGAAAGAAGAGAAAAGAATGAAGGAAAGAAAGACAGAAGAGGGAGTGTAAAGTAACCTGTAAGCAGAAGGACATGGAAAGAATGAAGGAAAGGAAGACAGAAGAGGATGGAAGGAAAGAAGGATGGAGGAGAGGAAAAGGCAGACACCTGACAACAGCACTACATCGAGTGAGTGGATGGTGAGTGCCCCCACCTACCACAGACAACAATAATAATAATCAATAATAATAATACTAATATACAGTAGAGTCGTGATTTAAGACAAAAAGAAACAACGATCTTACAATAACACGGGTATTTATTTCTCCCATGTGGAGAGGATGGAGGGTGAGAGACTGACGAAGAGTGTGTATGCGAGTGAGGTGGAGGGGGGGAGAGGGATGGGGAGGCCGAGGACGAGATGGAGGGATGGGGGTGTGAGTTGGGAGCAGGGCAGTGAAATGGTGGGGGACAGGGCGACGTGGAGGCGATTTGTTTGTGGCCACCCCGTATGGGATTGAGGCATCTGGCAATAGATAGATAGATAGAATTACTTAATAGCAAGGTAATTTCACTCAGTTGCGTGAGAGAAGCTGTGTGGGAAGTGGATACTTTTAGGTATTGGATTTCCAGATGACTGCTTTTGTTTACAATTCTTGTGTTATGATTTTGTCGGTTGCTGATTGGCTTCCTCGACCAGACCTGACCCACTTGACCCATTTCCCATACCACCTGCCACAGCCTGCCTCAGTGTTGTGTGTATCGTCACTGTGATGAGAAGCGTTTGTGTGCTTATTTCCTAACTCCTTATTTCCTCTCAGAACTCTGAGCATGTCGTTCCAAACTAACTTTAGTCATGCCTAAACACCCTGAAAGTGCAATGCACACAAGAAAAGCATTTATTCCAAAGGAAAATGTAAAATTGTTGGACGAAGTGGTATGTGGCGTAGGAGCTTAAGTGCAAACGATCAGACAAAATGAGTCGGGTGTGTTCACGATGTGGATAGTTTCTTTTTTCGGGGGGAAAAAGAAAAAGTTAATGATGAAAGAGTAGTAAAATTCATGTTTTTGCCTTGGTGCAACGAGTGTAGGAAAAAAAAAAAAAAAAAAAACTTTGTGCCCAACCTTTGTTAAGAACTGACAATCTTTGGTAGAGAAAATTCGGCTCTCATATTATGTGAAGACACTGCTTGTTGACGTAAATAGGTAAGATCATTATGTGAGTTCATTTCTTGTGAATTACTGTATACTGTGCTGTCATACAAATTATACTGCTTGGCTGACTTGTTATTTATTCACGGTTACTGCATTCGTGTGTATCTGAGAAGTGAGAAGTACGCAATCACACCATGCTAACGACTTCAGTATAGTTTTTTTCCTGTATTGTTGATGACTGATGACGTACAAAAATAGTTTCACACTTTTTTCTTTTTCTTTTTTAAGTGAGTGCACCGAAAGTGATTCTTGGCGAAATGTTCATGATTCTGGGCGGCCATTATTCACATGTTGATTAGGTCAGAAGTTTCTGCTTGAATGGTAATGAGGACTTTCAAGAGGCTTCATGGCAATCCTTGGTGGTTAAAATTTTTGTGGGGAGTATTGGGGCAAAACTAGTCGGTTAGGTTAGGTTAGAATGCATTATGTGTCAAGTCGGCGAGATTGTAATGTAAATACACATCTTGGATGTTTTACGGTGGACATATTTGTAATAACCTGTCTTTAAATATAGTTTCAATGAAAAATATGGGGCTCCTAGAACCTAACCCCCTATTTCACATGTAAATATATATCACGTTTTAGCGCGAAATTGATTTTGCACGAGGTTCTGCATAACGTATCTCATATAGTATGAGGACTTGTGTGTGTGTGTGTGTGTGTGTGTGTGTGTGTGTGTGTATATATATATATATATATATATATATATATATATATATATACAGTAATCCCTTTACTTTCCGGACGCCCACTTTCCGGACATCCCCAGTTACCGGACATAATCGTCCCGGGATCCAGTTTTCCAAAAAAAAAAAAAAAAAGAATTTTCCCACCCGTAATTTGAACTTGGAGCGCGCGGCACGGGACAGCTTTGTTGTGGTGCGTCATTCCTCCGACGTCCGCTAGAGCGCCCCTGCATCCTTCCCACTTTCCGCCAGTCTCTTGTCGTGAGTGAACGCTCGTCGTCATGGCTGCCCACGTGCTTGCTTTTGTGGTGGTGCCTTACCTGCTGCAGGCACTCCTGCTGCTCTTGTGCCTCTCCTTCATGTGTGTGATGATGGCCCCACCACCTGAGAAGAGGAAGAGAGTGGTTCTGACTCTGGAGAAGAAGCGGGAGATATTGGAGAAAGTAGATGCGGGATGGTCTTCGTCACGCATCCTCCGTGAGTTCAACCTGGCCCGACCTACTTTGTTTGATATTAAGGGATCCCGAGACAAACCCATGCAGTACACGGCTGATTTCTCGTCGAAAAGCAAACGCAACGTGGAGAGGAAGATGATGTTTACTCCCAACTTTGCTGAAGTCGACGGCTCCACATTGATTTGGTATCGACAGCAACGTGCTGCTGGTGTGATGGTACTTGGTACGGAGCTGAAGGCTGCTGCTGAGAAGTTTGCAAGGCTTCACGACACCCTAGACTTCAAAGCATCCAAAGGTTGGCTCTTCGCGTTCAAGTTACAACATGGCCTTACCAACCGTAAGTCTCATGGCGAAGCTTTGGACACCAACGAGGATGGAGTAGAGGAGTTTCGGCACAAGGTGAAGGGCTTGATCAATAGGGAGGGCCTCACTCTCGGTCAAGTCTACAACGCTGAGGAAACTGGTTTATTCTGTCGCTCTTTGCCTACGAACACTCTAGCCGAGGAGACAGAGAAGCATGTACCTGGCCGCAAGCTCTGCAAGCAGCGGATATCTGCTTTGTGTTGTGCCAATGCTAACGTCATGCACCGGCTTAAGCCCGTTATTGTTGGCCATGCAAAGCAGCCTCGGTGTCTTCGTGGGGTGATGGATGTCCTCCCCTTGTCGTCTGGTACCATTCCTTGAAGGCATGGTTCACAGCCCAGATCTTCAAAGACTGGTTCCACTTCCATTTCGTCAAGGAGGTCATACATTACCAGACGGAGAAACTGGGAATCCCACGCGACCAGGTAAAGGCCCTCCTTCTCCACGACAATGCACCTGCCCACCCGTGTGACAAGGACTTGGCGGCTGAGAATGGCTTCATTAGGTGCATATTTCTACCACCTAATACTACTGCTCTCATCCAACCAGTGGACCAAGGAGTGATCGTGGCAACAAAGCGCCTACAGTGCTCGTCAGAAGTATGGGGCGCCCTGCGTCCCTCCTGAGAAACAAACCTTTCAACATTGAAAAAACATATAAATAATGCATTTTATTTACCTTTAGTGCTTCGTAGGGTAGCCTTTATGTTTCTTCACGGACCTGAGACATCTTGGAAATGAAAGGACGAGGCTCCTGAGGTGCTGGAGGGGTATTTTGTCCCAGGAGTCACGAATGGCGGCTTCCAGCTTAGGCAGAGAGCTCACGTCCTTCCCTTGGAGACTCTTCTTTACGAGGTACCAGAGGTTTTCAATCGGGTTGAGGTCTGGGCTATTTCCTGGCCAGTCTGTCATGAATGATACCTCGCAGTCACGAAGTCAATTGGTGACCGATTTGGCCTTGTGAGCAGGTGCACTGTCCTGCTGAAACACTCGTGCACCTGTTAGCTCGAAGGAGTCTGGTAAATGATCACACAGAAGCTCCAGGTAAACATCCTGATTCACTCTGAGGTTCTTGGGAAGTACAACAAGCTTCCCCAAACCCTTCCCTGAGAAACAACCCCATACCATGAGTGAATCAGGATGTTTAACTGTGCTTTCTACATACCGTGGGTCAAGTGGGTCACTACCTTTGCATGCTCCTCTGTTACAGGTAACACTAAATGTTGCCTCATCAGACCACAACACTGACAACCGTTGCTCCTCACCCCAATTTAGATATTTAATAGCAAAGGCAAGCCTACGAATTCTCTGGCTGCTAGAGAGAAGAGGCTTTTTCACAGGCCTGTGACTTGTGTAACCAAGCTCATGCACCCTACGAGACACTGTTCTCACTGACACCTCACCAAACACTTCTGGGTTGCTCTCCTTAATTTTCCTTGCACTCACACAAGGATTAAACTCCACTGCACGTTTTAAAACATTAACAGACCTTGGGGAAGTTTTCCTAGGCCTACCAGACCTCGGTTTCTTTGTGGGAACTTCGCCACTGTTTTCCTCCCAAAACCGCGCACACCAACGACGCACTGTCGATCGTGCCACACCAACTAATTCACTAATTTCCTTTGTGTGGTGGCCTGCCTCCTTTAGAGCAATGATCTGGGATATGATTTCACTCGATAGTTCACGGGTAGGTGCCATAACAAAGTTTTGAAGGCCAAAACACTGCGGGACACTCGGTAAAAAATGGCGCAATTTGAGAGGGACACTCGGCGGAGTTCCTCTCTCTCAGGCAGCCCGTGGGCGACTGAGGCGGGAACCAACCAGCGCGTCAGAAGGCCTCAGGCTACCGTGACGTCATGCTCGGAGCTCAAACTTATGGCTCAATTCTTACCCCCAAAAATGGGTGATTCTTTTTGGGCCATAAGTATTGCGCGCCCGGCGGACAACGCTGAATACTTCTGACGAGCACTGTATACTGACGGAAGTTCCTGGACAAGGTGATGGTTGTTCTCGAGGATGAGCGCAGGGAGGGACGAGACATGCGAGGCCAGCGGACTTTGGAAAACTTTCGCCACTACAACATCGTCTGCCATTTACAACTGGGCCGGTGCATGGAAGGAAATCCCTGTCAAGACTCTAGAAAATGGTTGGTCTCGTCTGCTTCTCGGAACAGATGTGGAGCACGATTTCCTAGGTTTCAACGTGGATGACTTCCATGCACGTCTGTGTGCGCACAGCGACGATGTTGATGTGGGCGAAGTGCGTGAGTGGTTGGATGACGACAAGGGCGATCCTGGGTATCAGACCCTGTCTGATATCGAGATCGCATCTTCAGTTGCAGGTGTCAGTACCCATCTTGAAGATTCCGACGAGGATGGCGACGATGATGCGGACTTCTCTCAGCATGACGCAACTCCAGCCACCCCCAAGCTGAGCGCACTCTGGGAACACCGGAGTAATGAATGATGATGGATGGAATATCTCAAATTTGTTGTATGCTGATGATGCGGTACTGCTTGGATGACGACAAGGGCGATCCTGGGTATCAGACCCTGTCTGATATCGAGATCGCATCTTCAGTTGCAGGTGTCAGTACCCAGCTTGAAGATTCCGACGAGGATGGCGACGATGATGCGGACTTCTCTCAGCATGACGCAACTCCAGCCACCCCCAAGCTGAGCGCACTCTGGGAACACCGGAGTAATGAATGATGATGGATGGAATATCTCAAATTTGTTGTATGCTGGTGATGCGGTACTGCTTGCAAATACCGGACAAGTACTTGGTAGGCTAGTGCAGAGTTTTGCTAATGTCTGTGAGTGTCATGCCTGGAGAGTAAATGTAGAAAAGAGCAAAGTGATGGTTATTGAGAGAGAAGGTGATCCCAGTGTGATGGAGAGGAACGAATTGGTGAGAGAGTTCAGTTACCTGGGTACAGTGATAGAAAAGAGAGGAAAATGTGCAAAAGAAGTGGAAAGTAGAATGACACAAGGTGAAAGTAGCTAGTGCTATGAAGGCTTTGATAAGAAACAGAGGCTTTTGTGTTGCAGCTGTGCGAGGCTTACATGAAGGAGTGTTACTGCCAACTTTAACATATGGATGTGAGACTATGGTGTAGCATGAAAATGAAAAAGCAAGAGTAAGAGCAGTGGAGATGGGATTGCTGAGGAATGTATGCGGAGTACAGAGTGTTTAGGGTATGGAATAATGTGATTTGTGAAAGATGTGCAGTGTGGAAGTCAGTGAACACCAGAATCAAAGAGAGTGTACTGAGATGGTATGGCCATGTGGAGAGAATGGATGACAATAGAGTGGTGAAAGGGTATATCTGAGTGAAGTTGAAGGAGGGGGGAGGCGAGCTAGGCCAAGAAGAAGGTGGAGGGATATGGTGGATGAGTGTTTGTGGAAGAGAGTTATGGAAGTTTGTGAGGCTAACGGACTGACAAGAGATTGAGCTGGCTAGATGAATTTTGTGCGAAGGAGCACATGACCAGAGATTTGGCATCCCTTTTTAACGTGACAGTGTTTGGATTGGCTTTGTTGGATAAGTACAGTATATGTGAAGCTAGAGAATGTTGTGAAATTTTTTAGCCTGTCTGATGGAGCCAGAATTCCATGGGCTTGAATGATGAGTGAGTGGAGGCATGGCCCATTGAATTGGGCAGACATTGGCTGTTTGGACACTGCTACTTCACACCCCACCCTAGGGTGAGAAAGGAGGTCCGGATGATGATGATGATTATATAGAAATAATAATGATAATAGTAACAACAGTGATGATTGTGATGATAAACATTGTACTTCAGGTTGCGTGGACGTCTTTCCTTGCGGCGTTCTCGGTGGGTCTGCAGGACTGTGATGACAAAGAAGTGGCCTCGCTGTGTCTTGATGGTCTCCGCTGTGCCATCAGGATTGCCTGTATATTCCACATGGAGGTAGGTATTTTAAATGTTTTTGGAAGTAAGATATTCGTAAAGATACAGTACTTACATTTGTCATACAACCGTGAACTAGCAGATCAGTTTTATATTGATCAGTGAAACTTTAAGTGGCAATAATTTAGTATTTTCTTGAGCACAAATGAAAGGCAACATATAACAAGAATTTGCTATTCTGTCGCAGTTAACTATTGCGAACTCTTCCATGTTAGCTGTGGCAGTGGATACTGTTTAAAAGATTTTTTGTCATAAGTAATCTCTCTAATATCCAGACCACCATTTCCCAGACAATCCATTAACTGGACATTGTGATTTGGCTGTTTGAAATCATTATTCGTACAGTTTTCAATAATATCCAGACAAAATTCGTCCAGGCAGAAGTTATGGTCGCTTGAAAATAATAGCTTGGTGGCACCACCGTGTCATGCTGTGTAGTTGATGGGTCTGCTTGAACATGGTAATTCCTTGGTTTTGGTTTATAG
This sequence comes from Coenobita brevimanus, assembly GCF_032717465.1. Lineage (NCBI taxonomy): Eukaryota > Metazoa > Arthropoda > Malacostraca > Decapoda > Coenobitidae > Coenobita > Coenobita brevimanus. Next base: position 7,193,279 of record NC_136980.1, on the reverse strand, counting down.
GTCTGCTTGACCAGATAGAGTAGTGTTAAAAAACAGGAACAAGTGCTGTATGATGTACTGTAGTGGATTTTTACACTGGCTTTCAGAGTTAGGTTATGTACGAATGGGGGCCAGGAGCAAAGCCCACATCCGGATGGAGCCATTACATGGACGTGCCATTGGCTCTATTATATAGAAAAAATTGAGGGATTACTGTATACGGCTGAAGGATATTCTCTTACGTTTGCCGAGGATTGAGGAATTTGGAAGGCAGTACATGGTGCTTGCAGGGAATTGTTGGTAAAATGTTGCTTGTGCTGTGCATATAATTTCAGTACTAACCTGAGTTCCATTTTTGTGCAGCTTGAGAGAGATGCCTTTGTGCAGTGCCTGGCACGGTTTACACTTCTCACCGCCAACTCACCGTTCACTGAGATGAAAACCAAAAATGTAGACTGCATCAAGACGCTCATCACTGTTGCCCACACTGATGGTGAGTTGTGCTGTCTTGATTTCTGACCAAAGCTATTAGACATATGGATTCTTGTGTTTTTAGGAACATTTGTAAGACCTCTTTTCCTCAGCATATAGATAGATAGATAGGAGAGAAGAAAAAAAAAAACTGTACCTGTAATATTTTTGTGTAGAAAAATTATCACCTAGATATAGTATTTATTTTCATGTGGAAGAGTTTTGTTATTTGGGAGACATGTTATGTGTTGGAGATGGGGCCAGAGCTGGCTCTGTGGCTAGAGTGAGGAGTGGTTAGAAAAAGTTCAGGGAGCTGTTGCCTTTCCTGACATTGAGAGGGCTGTCCCTCCATGCTAAGGGATCTTTGTATGTGGCATGTGTTAGGAGTGTAATGCTGTATGGTAGTGAGACCTGAGACGTAAAAGAAGATCTTTGCAGGCTCAAATGTACAGAGGTGACAGTGATTAGGTGGATGTGCAATGCATCCTTGAATTCGAGGCCTGGGGGGCTAGGTTTATGATGGAAGAGTTGAGAGAAAGGCTGGGACTGGAGTGCATTGGTGTAGTGATGAGGAGAAGTAGAGTGAGATGGTTTGGTCATGTGAAGAGGATGGAGGATGACAGTTTGGTGCAGAACTTGAGAGGTGAGTATTGGGGGTAGGGTTGCTAGAGGCAGACAGAAAAAGACTTGGGATGAGGTCATAGAGTGTGACCTCAGAGATAAGGGGCTGAATAGGGAGGCTGCCAGGTAACGAGGAACATGGGAAGCTGCCATTAGGTGACAAAGGCCAATGTATGGAAACATTTTGGAGCCCCTATAAGCAAAATGGGTAAATTTTTAGAAGTAACCAACGTTTTCTTTTATTATTATTTTTAAGTTTTCCAGTGCAAAATACTGTGTTTTAATTAGTTTTGACCTTCATTTTTGGGGGAAAATCCCCCTTTTGGAATTTTGAGTAAGATTTCCAAAAGAGGGTTTATCCCCCAAAATCAAGATCAAAATTAATTAAAAACACACTATTTTGCATTAAACTAACTCAAACTAACAACCTAACCTAACCTAACCTAGGCCTAACCTAGGGCCTGACATAGACCAAGTGCACACGCCTGCACCAGCCAATATGGCGCAACATTCATCCGCTACTGAGCGATAGCCTAACCTAAGCCGCTATGTGACTACCCCTACAAAATTCGCTCCCCCAACTCAAACTAGGCTTAAAAGGTAAGTCTTAGTTAGAATAGTTCAGGGACATAATATAATGAAAGTTGGTAACGTTGGTTACTTCTAGTTATACCGCAAAATGAAATTAAACAATGTACTGGTACCCGAGAGGGACACCTACACATGGTGGCATTGATATGTCTAGGCAGCTTCACTTACCAGTTATACAGATTTCCCTCCATACTCTACCTGGCCCCCAAAAGGAGGATGGTGGGTTATAGGAGAAGGGCAGCTTCAGCCTGCAGTTCACTGGGTTCATATCAAGATGAGTTTGGAACTCTGGGGCCACAAGAACAACATGCTGATGATTTAATTCATGTACAACATTTTTATATTGTTTGCAGGTAACTACTTGGGCAAATCATGGCTTGAAATCCTAAAATGCATCAGCCAGTTGGAGCTCGCGCAGTTAATAGGCACAGGGGTGAAGCCTCAGTATATCAAGGACTCGGGTCTTAAAATGCCGCAGGAGAACTCCAACTTCCTCGACTCGTTCCCAGAAATATGTAAGTATGTTATTTGAGTAAGGATTCAGATGGTGAGTGAATGACTTTGCCTCAGTTCACTGGACATGGTATTTAACCCCTAAACCGTGGGGTTGTTTTGGCTCAACTTGCGTGTCCCGCTAGGATATTCGCGCTCCGACAGACTTTGTAAAAATATTTGCCAAAAATCAGTTATTAGTCCTAGAATATTATAATTACATATGCATATGGCACTTACCTTTAGCTTTCTCCTGGGATGTTTGTTGAGCCTTCGTCGAGTACCGTAGGACTTGTGGAGACTTCTGAAGTTGGGTAACGAAGTCTCCACTTTACACTTCCCGGCACCCCATAATATGATTACCACAGCCTGATGTTATTGCTAGAAACACTATTCTATGATTTTCAAATAGTTTGGAATCCATACTCCAAAAAAAAAAAACACTGTGAAAACAATGAAAATTATGAGTGCGTACCAGCTTCCCACTGCTCGTTCACCGCTGGTATTCTGTCATTTATTATTCATAAAAACACTCACACTTTATATTTCTATTATTATATAACACTTATATATATATGCAGTCTTTATCCATAAGTTTCCTTCAGTAATAGTAGTTTATTGTCACTGTAGGCATTCAATTTCTCTTTCAGTAAAATACGTAGCATTCACTTTCTTGTCCTGTATACTAGCATTGAGAACGAATCTGTCACTTTCACTTCCACTTTCATAACTCATAGTATTCATACATGCTAGAGTGAAACTTTCACTTTCATTACTCCTATTATATATACTTGTATTCTTATATTACTACTTATTTACATTTCTGTTTACATTCTCTATTTTATTTACATTACTTACATTTCTGTTTTATTTACACTTATGCACTGTCACTTGCAGTAACTTATAAAACTATTTTCCACTGTTCACTTCTATTTACATTCATTGCTTTCACTTGCTGTTTACACATTATTTACACATTTACATTTCCAAACAACCACCACCTTTGGCTCTCCTCTCCTTTCACTGATCCACCTGGTGAACAAGCCTACATCTTTTCTATCCTTAATGACCTAGAGCAGCTTGTACAGCACCCTACCCGTATCCCTGACCGCCTTGGAGAGAGCTCCAACATACTTGACCTCTTCCTCACAACTAATCCTTCTGCTTACTCTGTTAATCTTTTCTCTCCGTTGGGCTCCTCCGATCACAACCTTATCACCTTAACCTGCCCTATCACTCCGGTACGGCCTGTGGACCCTCCAGGGAAACGTCGTCTGTGGCATTTTGGAGCCGCAGACTGGGAGGCCCTCAGGCAGTACTTCTTTGATTTTCCCTGGAATGATTATTGCTTCCATGGCCGTGAGCCATCTGGGTGTGCCTTGCGCATTACGGAGGTTATTCTTTCGGGCATGGAAGCATACATTCCTTTCTCATATCCTTTGACTAACGCAAGAAAGCCTTGGTTTAATCACGCTTGTTCTAATGCTGTCCGCAACAAGGAGAGGGCCTACAAAAGGTACAGGAGCCAACCCACCCCTGAATCACATCTTTTATACTTTTCTGCTCGGAGTCGTGCTAAGTCTGTTGTTTGCTTTGCTAAAAATAATTTCATCCGTATTAAATGCTCTCAACTCTCTAGCTCGAATTCTTCCCGCTCCTTCTGGCACCGGCACCTTGCCAAAAACCTTTCTAACAACTTTACCTCATCATCCTTCCCTCCTCTTTTCTACTCTGATGGTTCTGTAGCTATTTCTTCTACTGATAAAGCAGATCTCTTTGCACAGACTTTCTCCTCCAATTCCACCTTAGACGATTCCGGTGCTGTTCCTCCATCATTTCCCCCCTCTGACTTCCTCATGGCTGACATTAAAATTTCTTCACCTGATGTATTTTCTGCCATCACTGGCCTCAGTACTAACAAGGCATATGGGCCTGATGGCGTCCCTCCTGTTGTTCTCAAGAACTGTGCTTCCGTGCATACACCCTGCCTAGGCAAACTCTTTCGCCTTTGTCTGTCAACTTGTACCTTTCCTTCTTGCTGGAAGTTTGCTCTCATTCAGTCAGTCCCAAAGAAGGGTGACCACTCTCAACCCTCCAACTATCGTCCAATTGCTTTAACGTCCTGTATTTCAAAAGTTTTCGAGTCAATTCTCAATAGAAAAATTTTAAGGCATCTTTCCTATCACAACCGTCTTTCCGATTGTCAGGTCGGGTTCCGTCAGGGACGCTCCACTGGCGATCTTCTCACCTACCTTTCAGACTCCTGGTCATCCTCCTTTCGGGACTTTGGCGAAAGCTTTGCCATTGCACTTGACATCTCAAAGGCTTTCGATCGAGTCTGGCATAAATCTTTAATTTCCAAACCGCCCTCCTACTGTTTCTATCCTTCTATCTGTGCCTTCATCTCTAGCTTCCTTTCTGGTCGTTCTATAGCCGCTGCTGTAGACGGCCATCGTTCTTCTCCTAGATCTATCAACAGTGGTGTTCCTCAGGGCTCTGTCCTATCACCAACTCTCTTCCTTTTATTCATCAATGATCTTCTAAGCTGTACATCTAACCCTATCCACTTAAATGCTGATGACTCCACCCTTCACCTTTCCATTCGGTTCCCGCAATGCCCATCTCAACAGTTACTTCAACAAACAAGGGATGAGGCTATGGCACACCTAATGTCTGACTTGGGTTGTATCTCTGACTGGGGTAAAAATAATATGGTTGTTTTTAATGCATCTAAGACTCAGTTCTTACACCTATCAACCCGACAAAATCTTCCACAGGTATACCCACTAATGTTTAATAATATTCATCTTAATCCTGCATTATCCTTGAACATGCTTGGGGTTTCATTTACTCGGGACTTATCTTGGAAAGATCATATTACATCTCTTGTAAAATCTGCTTCCAAGAGATTGGGTGTACTAAGCCGACTCCGCTCTTTCTTTACCCCTGCACAATTGTTGACTCTATACAGGGGTTTTATCTGCCCCTGTGTGGAGTACAACTCTCATGTGTGGGGAGGCTCCCCACATACAGCTCTTCTCAATAGGGTGGAGTCAAAGGCTTTTCGTCTCATTAACTCTTCTCCTCTTACTGACTCCCTTCAACCTCTGTCTCTTCGCCGCACTGTTGCATCTTTATCTCTTTTCTATCGCTACTTTAATGGTCACTGCTCCTCTGAACTGTCTACCTGCATTCCTCCACCTCTACGACGGGCGTGTAGCACCCATCTGGCAGCAAACTCTCATCCCTTTTCTGTCCAACTCTCTAATGCAAGAGTTAACCGTTACTCCCAGTCTTTCATTTATGCAACATGTCAGGTCTGGAACTGTCTCCCTCTGTCTGTATTTCCTGCTGCCTATGATCTCCAGTCTTTCAAACGCAGTGTGTCCAGGCATCTCAAAATGATTGGATCTTGAATTTGACTCTCTATTGTATTTTGTTTTTCTCTTGGAGGGAACTGTTACTGCAGGCTCATGGCCTTTGGTTCCTTCTTCCTCGTATAAAAAAAAAAAAAAAAATGCAGTTTTAGTCACCAGAATGATCATAGTCACTGTCCATCATTTTCATTGATAAATTAGCCAATTCATGTTCCACAGCAGTCACTTAGCCCTTTACCCCTTTCCACATGAGGTTTATTAGGGGTAGAGGTCACAGGGCCCTTTGCATGGGGCTAAAAAGCGGCGGAATTGGACAGGCGCGAATCCGACGTGGTTTCACCTTGAAAGACGACAGTAAACTGAATGCTGTGGTGGCCTAGGGGGAGTGCAACGCTGCCAATGTCAGCGTGGTGACAGCTGCAGATATATACGCTATGAAATAATTGGCAGGAAATCTAGACAATACATAATAAATTAGGTAGTTCCAGGTGAATGTAAATATCACTTAGGCTTCTCCTTGGGGGTAGGGGGGTTTCAAGAATACTCCCCCAGTATCCCTGCTTGTCGTATGAGGCGACTAAAAGGGTTGGTGGTGGGTTAGTGCCCCACCCTGTAAAAAGAGCTAACTAAAAAAGCGAATAAAGCGCCTCGGACCCGGGCGGACCATACGTTGACAACTAAGGAACGGACAAAGGACATTCTTAGGGTGGGAACATGGAATGTGAGTGGAGTGCATGATGAAGTGAAAGAGAGAGAGATTGTTCAGGTGCTTGAGGATGCAAAAGTGGATATATGTGGATTGACTGAAACTAAATGGAATGGTGAAAGGGTGAGAGAATGGGAATATGGTTTAGGTATATGTGCGGGAGTCATTGAGAATGAGAGGGCAAGAGAGGGAATATGTCTGATGATAAGCAAGAAGTGGAAGGAGAATATTAGAGAGTTTGGAACAGTGGGTGCAAGGATTGTATGGGTGAGGATGAAAGTAGGTATACATGCGTGGGCGATTGTATGTGTGTGTGCCCCGACAGAGGATCGAGTGGCAAGAGTGAAAGATGAGTTTTGGGCAGGAGTAGAAGCATGTATGGACAAGTTTGAGAGGAGCGAGAGAGTGCTGTTGATTGGAGACATGAATGGCAAAGTTGGGAATGTACGAGTGGATGGAGTGGTTGGTCAGTGGGGTGTGCCAGCTGAAGTAGTTGGGAATGGTAGTGCTTTGGTGGACATCTGTGCTGGTAAGGGGTTGGCAATAGCCAACACCTACTTTCGTCATAAGATGATCCACCGGTATACATGAAGAGTCATGAGGAGGATGGATGGTGAACTTGTTGAACGAAAGGCAATGATAGACTACGTGTGTGTGGATGAGCGAATGAGAAGACAAGTGTTGGATGCAAGAGCGTGGAGAGGGTGGGGGAATGGAGTCTCGGACCATCACTTAGTGATGGCCAAGGTAGAGCTGCAAAGAAAGTGGTTGAGGAGACGAAGGGGAAGACAGGAGGAAGCAGCTCCTGTGAGAAGAGTGGAGAAATTGCAAGATAGTGAGAAAATGACAGAGTATAAGAGCATAGTGGAAGAATGCTTGGGAAGGTATGAGCTAGAGCAGATGGAAGGGGTGGAAGACGTATGTAAGATATTCATGGAGGAGATAGGCGCAGCGTGTGAGGCGGTTTGTGGAGTGAGGAGGAGATGCAAGGGTGTGCAAGGGACAGCATGGTGGAATGATGAGGTGAAACGAGCTGTGGAACAAAAGAAGAAGGCATATAGTGAATGGTTAGAGAGTAGAGGTAGGGGAGAAGATGAGAGAGAGAAGAGAGAGGTATATGTGAGCAAGAGAAGGGAGGTTAAGAGACTGGTGAAGGAGAGTAAGAAGAAAGTGGATGAAGTGTTTGGGAGGAATCTGAGTGTGAAATGGAGGGAGAGTAAGAAATTGTTTTGGAAGGAGGTAAAGAAAGTAAGGCAGTGTGAAAGGGGAAATAGTAGGGGAGTGAAAGATAGGAATAATAGATTGTTGGTGGAGAAGAGAGAGAAATTGAGGAGATGGAAGGAGCACTTTGAGGATTTGTTGAATGTAGAGAGTGAGAGCAGTGCGAATATAAGTGGTTGGGGAATGGCTGGGAGAAGAAGAGATGAGAGGAGGGAGGAAGAGATCAGTAGGGCAGAAGTAGTGGAAGCGATGAAGACGATTAATTTGGGAAAGGCCCCAGGAATCGATGGAGTGTGTGGTGAAATGCTTAGGTATGGAAATGAGATTGTTGTGGATTGGATATGAAAGTCATGTAGATTGGCTTGGGAAGAGGGAAGGGTTCCAGAGGACTGGAAATCAGGTATAATTGTTCGTTTATACAAAGGAAAAGGGGAGAGAGAGAAGTATGTGGTAACCATAGGGGTATTTGCCTTCTTAGTGTGACCGGCAAAATATATGGTAGAATACTCATTGATAGGGTTAGGCATATGACAGAGGAGCTAGTTGGAGAAGAACAAGGGGGATTTAGGAAGGGAAAAGGGTGTGTAGATCAGATATTTGTTCTAAGATGTTTAGTGGAGAAATATGTAGAGAAGGGAAGGAAAGTGTATGCTGCCTTCATGGACTTGGAGAAAGCTTATGACAGAATAGATAGGCAAGGTATGTGGAAGGTATTAAGAATAAATGGAGTGGAGGGGAAATTGTTGAGTGCTGCGAAGAGTATGTACAAGGGAGCTAGGGCTACGGTGCGAGTGGATGGTGAGCTGAGTGAGTTCTTTGATCTCAGTGTGGGACTGAAACAGGGTTGTGTGATGTCTCCATGGCTGTTTAATATATACATGGATGGGGTTGTAAAGGAGGTGCAAGATAAGGCAGTGGATGTGGGGGTGGCTCTAATGAACGAGGGTGAAATGTGGAAGATTCCGGTGTTATTTCTGGCCATATTTTTTTGTGCTTCATTATTCATTTTAGTGTCACATATGTTGTTGATTTTTACATAAGGATATGTGCATATAAGGTTGAATAGAATATCAGTGTTACCTGTACTATAACAGAATGTACAATGACGTGAAAAATTGTAGGCAGTGTACGCAGATGTTTATACTCTTTCTTTATTTTCGACGTTATTTTTTTGTGCTATTGTATTGTTTTAGTCTCTCTTTGGTCGCAAATGTTTGTTCTGCAATAGTATATGTATAAAATAATGAGCAAACAATCAACATCACTATTGCTAACACCATAAAAACATGATAAAATGTAGGTAGTTTACGTAATTGTTTTTACTCTTCTTTATTTTCGATGCTGTTTTTTTGTGCTATTTTATTAATTTTAGCCTCCCTTTCTTCACAAGTGATCATTCTACAATAATATGTGTATAAAATAATGAGCAAACAACCAACATCACTATTACCAATTTCATAAAAACAACGTGAAAAAATGTAGGCAGTTTGTGTAATTGTTTATACTCTTTATTTTCGATATTATTTTTTGTGCTATTTTATTCATTTTAGTCTCTGTCTGCAAGTGATTGTTCTGCAATAGTATATGTATAAAATAACAAGCAAACAACGAACATCACTATTACTAACATCGTAAGGAAGGCCAGGAGCGCTCCATCAGCGCACCATCTCGTAAATATTTACACATTTTATTACAGACAATATATTGCATGCTACTTCATTCATTTTAGTCTCTAATTGTTCATACAAGTTTGTTCTACAGTAATATATGTATGCAAGAATGAACAGAGCATGAACTCACCGTTGTTAACATAGTACATACAGCAAATAGATAAATACACTGTATATGCATGCATTAGAAAAATAAAGAAACTATAAGCAGTAAATATTTCTGTACTTACTGCCTAATGATGTTTGTAGAGCACAGGAAGAATAGGAAGACATTGGCACACATTTTAAACCTAATCCCATGAACATCAAACAATAAATTGATTTTTAAAATATTTTACTTCAGTGACGTAAATAACGTCATCGGCCAGCTTATGGGAGTTTTTTGGATGATGTAAATAACATCATCGGCCGGTCAAAGTGCTAATGATGATTATGAGTTAATGATTTTAGAGTAGATTAACTCATCCACTTCAGTGGTGTCATGTATTTAGTTTGGACTGCCACATACTTATTATTGTTTATCATAAAGTACTGATTATAGTTAATTTGATTATACCTGCTTTCTGTTTCAGCCAGTTAGCTGTTACTTAATGGCAGTCCCTCATGTATGCAACAACTCATACTGGAACTGTATTTCTCTGTCTGTATTTCCTTCTGCCTATGACCTCCTGTCTTTTAAATGCAGTGTGTCTAGGCATTGCAAAATGAATGGATCTTGAAATTGGCACTTATGTATTTATTTATTTTTTCATGTTGAAGAATAATACCCTTTAAGATAATCCTGTGTCCATGTATCCTTTTCTGAACATGTCTTCATAGCTAGCAACATATTTTACTCCCCATCTCCCGTAACAGCTCAACATTCAGTATAAAGAGGCAGCAGTATTGTGTCAGGTGAGAGCAGAGCAGATATATATATATACACACACACACACACACACACACACACACACACACACACACACACACACACACACACACATTTATGTGAAGCTACAGAATATGGTGAATGTTTTTGGCATATCAACTAGAGACATGATTCCGGGGGCTTCAATGGTTAGTGAATGGAAGCGTGGCCCATTGGATTGGGCAAATTTGGGCTATCTGGACATTGCTACTCCTTACCCTGCCCTAAGCTGGGAAAGGAGGTCTGGATGATGATGATGATGATGATATACAGTATATACAGTAGGAGAATTTTTAAAGGTAGTAGATAGATGGCTACCATTGACCCTGGGAAGTCCGACCATGAGAGTGAATGTGGCCAAAAGCTTGGTAACCAGCCACATGATCATCTTTTTTTAGGCAGGAAACATTCGGGTACAAGCACAGTCAGTGATTTTTTTTCTGAGTTACTGTTCATAGAGTCAAAGTCCAAGCATTGTTACAAATCTTATTAGGCATCTGAAATATCTTTTGTACCAACAGCTTCCAGCAACTGTTTGGAAGAAATTAGCTGATTTTGGCACTTGGTTGAGCTTCCAATCCATAGGAAACATCAGTTGTACCATGGCATACCCCGGAACTGAGCTTCCTTAAGGGAAGCATGATGTCATTTATAGGTAGATAAATAGATGGGAGAATTTAAATTCCATAATTCATTCCTGCAGATATGTGAGTTAAAATATTGTGTAGCAGTCTGTGATTTGAGAGTCAGCTTTTAATGCTTCATTTTCCTTGTGTATGAATCCTGCAACAGCCTATTCTTAGAAGTTAAAAAAGGCCAGACCAGGGATGGTGAATTAAATGGATTTCCTTGACTTCTTCCTGGAAATATGTGAGTTTCTTCATTGAGATTTGATAACTAACCTCTCATTCGATGATCTTTTATTTATTTTATTCTCGGTATTTTTCCTGTGAGATGGAGTCAGGATTCTGGGGATTTGAATGGAGTGATAGAGAGAGAGAGAGAGTATGTCTGTTTAAGCTAATTGGGCAACTTTTGCTAGTCATCCTCAAATCAGGTTATTTCTTGTTCTCCTGATCTTACCTTACCACATCCTTAGGTGGAAAACAGATCAGGATGATATGATGATGATGGTGTTGATGGTGATTTTTTCCTTCTCGTACATCATTCCTTCGTTTCTGAACCTACTTCACCCCATCTTTAGGTGGGAATAAAGGACAGGATAATAATGATGATGATGATAAATAAACTGTCTAATATGCCACATAGTCTATGATCAGATGGCTAGTTGGTGGGAAATTTGTGTGTGTGTGTGTGTGTGTGTGTGTGTGTGTGTGTGTGTGTGTGTGAAAGAGAGTGGGGGGGGTAAATAGATTGATAGATAAATAAGTAAATAAAATGTTTTGTACTTTATATAAAATAGATCCATTGGAAGTGAGGTTGTTGGTGCTGCTGCTGGTGCCTGCAGCAATCATATTTATCATTGGAATGGAGAGTGATATGATTCAGAAACCACTGCAATCAGGTTAGATAGATAGATATATATAGATGATGTAGATAGATAAGAGAGATGGATAATACAGAAAAGTTAATTTGGGGATAGGTTGATGTAGATAGATGGAGATATTATGTGTAGAATTTAAATTGGGGACAGATAGAGATGATGTATAGATGTTTAATTGAGAGAGAGGGGGAGACAGACAAATCGAGATCAGGAAAGTAAATAGATTAATATGTAGATACCTGCACAGTAGTTAGATATTGTAGATTGGTAAATACTGTAGATATAGAGAAGGTGTACAGGTTAAATCAGGAGAGAAAAATGGGGTGGCAGACAGACAGTGATCAGGAGGGTATACAGAGAACTTATGTACATAGAGAGATGGATGGTGCAGGATCTTGAATTTGGCTTTTGGGGGGGGGGGGCAGTCTTACAGACTTCTAATCTTTGGTTCCTTCTTTCTTGCATAAGAGTAAAGTTATACAGATATATTAAGAAAGTTTGGGCTTGGGGAGAGATGGAGGATGCCAACTGGATGCAGAGGGTGAGAGGCGTGAATGTTGAGGATAGAGGTGTGAGAGGCAGGCAGAAAAAGACCTGAGACAGGGTCATACAGTGTGACCTTAGGGATAAGGGGCTGAATAGAAAGGCTGCTATACCGATTTTACGCTAATAAGGCCTGGAAGTCACGCCCACTTCCTGTGTCTGAAAACAGCTGGTTGGTCCTTACAAAATGTTCGTGCAGCTGCCCTTTTTTTGTATTAAATGAGTTGACAGTTCATAAACAGACCAGATTTTCTCTACAGTAATGTTATTTACTAGGAGTATAATAATGCATTAGCACATTAGAGAGGATATTAACCCTTTAACCGCGGGCATTGTTTTGCCCCGACTGGCCTCTCCCGCGGGGGTTCCAGCCAAAATGTAAACAAACTTTAAACCTTTATAACTCTGCACAGAATAAATCTAGAGCGAAAAATAAGGTACCATTAGAAAGTACTAACCTTCGGCTTTGCAATGATGTAGGTTTCATGATTTCGTTGACTATCACTGGATGGGCAGTGCCATTAGAAGTGAGCGGTCTAAAATCACTATTTTTCGCTCACACACCATTACCAAATGCCAACCTCATTCTGATAATAATACTATAAACATATATGAACACTGCACATACGAAAAACACCCACTCTGTGTTCACTGAGGCAGGTAAAAGGCACTGTAATTGCCCGCACTTCACTGCCACATCAGCGGTGTTGTAATCACTATTTTTCGCTCACACACCATTACCAAATGCCAACCTCATTCAGATAATAATACTATAAACATATATGAACACTGCACATACGATAAACACCCACTCTTTGTTCACTGAGGCAGGTAAAAGGCACTGTAATTGCCCACACTTCACTGCCACATCAGCGGTGTTGTAATCACTATTTTTCGCTCACACACCATTACCAAATGCCAACCTCATTCTGATAATAATACTATAAACATATATGAACACTGCACATACGATAAACACCCACTCTGTGTTCACTGAGGCAGGTAAAAGGCACTGTAATTGCCCGCACTTCACTGCCACATCAGCGGTGTTGTCACTCACACAGCTGGACAGATACTGATGCGTGTTTGGTCAGGGGTGGGGTGGGGGGCCCGGGGGGTGGGAGGAGGGAGGTGGGGGTTGGCTGGAGTGAAAGAACTTAATAGCTACTCTCCCTTGAAACAATTGGTGCACGGAAAAAACACGCGGTATTCAGAATATTCACAAACATTCGAGAATGACACCCCCGGTGTGGTCCAGTTTTTGCAATGTCATTCTGGGATGACACCTGCAGTTAAAGGGTTAAAAATGTAAAATAAGTGCCACAAACGTTCAAAGTCAAGGATGCATGCTCGCTTTCGAATGAAGCCTATTCATTATTTCTTTGATTGTATCAAATGTAATGTAGGTACAAACAAATGACACCAAACATAAGGTACAATATTCAGTGAACTACAATTTCTATGACAATATATATCCCAAATCATTGTATAACTTATAAAACTTATAAATAAGCTGGGTCCATGGGGAGGTAAAAGGAACAGCCACAGTGATGACAGTTTTCAAATGTGGATTTTTCTGCTGCTCATATAAATATCTTCTTAAGCAATGTATCATGAAATTAAACAGGCACCTTATGCTCCCTACCCTGCTTCTCTCTCTCTCTCTCTCTCTCTCTCTCTCTCTCTCTGTATTTACCTAATTGTGATATACAGCAAATGAGCTACGCTTGTGGGGTCCCGTCTCAGTTTCTCAGTAAGTCAAATTTAGCTTTAAACTCGTTTAAGTTTTCAGACTGGACGATCTCTTTGTCCAGGCTATTCCACAGGTCTGTACATCTATAAGGAAAACTATATTTCTTTTATAACATTCAAGCAGCTTGGCTTCTTCAGTTTCATTCCGTGTCCTCTTGTTACTCTCTTATCCCATACAAACAGATCTTTGTCAATTTTGTCTACTCCCATCATGGTCCTGAACACTGCAATTATGTCACCCCACTTTCTCCATTCCTCTAAGGAAGGCAAATCCAGCTTTTCCTGCCTCTCTCTATACGACAGATCTGCCAGACTGGGGACCATCTTGGTTGCTGTTCTTTGTATTCTCTCAGTCTTATTTATATTTTTCTTTTTGTGTGGGGACCACACTACTGCTGCATATTCTAACTTGGGGCGAATCATGGCCACTATCAATTTTTTTCATCTTCTTCTCATCCATATAATGAAATGCTACTCTTATATTAGTCAGGAGTTTATATGTCTCTCTAACTGTCTTGTTAATGTGTTTTTCAGGTGACAAACTATCCTGGACCAGCACTCCCAATTCTTTCTCTTCTCTCGTTTTTGTGAGTGGTTCATTACCCATCAAATAATTCAGTGATGGCCTCTTGGTACTTTTACCCTTTTCCAATATTTTACATTTCTTTGCCTTGAATTTCATTTCCCTCATCCGGCTCCAATTGTGTATCCTATCCAGATCCTCCTGCAGAATTTTACAATCCTCATCAATCTCTACCTTCCTCAAGATCTTTGCATCATCGGCAGACAGACTTGCATAACTATTCACTCCATCTACCATATCATTTACATTAATCAGGAACATTACTGGCGCCAACACCGAGCCCTGTGGGACTCGACTTGTTACTTCCCTCCATCCAGACATCCTGTCCTTTATTACTGTCCTCATTTGTTTGTCCCTCAAAAAGTCTCTCATCCATTCCAGGAGGTTCCTGTTCAGTCCTCCTATATGCTTTAGTTTCCACATAAGTCTGTTATGGAGTACCTTGTTGAAGGACCATCACCAAATCTAAATACACACAATCCACCCAACCATCTCTCTTTCCTGTAGCACGTCAGTTGCTCTTGAGTAAAAGCTCAACAAGTTGGAAACACATGACCTTCCACTTCTGAATCCAAACTGACTTTCAGTCAAAATATTTACCTCTTCCAGTTATTGTATGCATCTATCTTTCAGAATTCTCTCGTACAATTTTGCGACCATGCTGGTTAGGGACACTGGCCTATAATTCAGGGGTTCTTCCCTGTTTCCTCCCTTATAAATTGGTACCTCATTTGCCTTTTTCCATTCTTGAGGCACTTTCCCCTCTTCCAGAGAACATCCAATTAAACTCTGGATCTTGTGTGCCAGTTGTTGTCTACATTCTTTCAGTACCCATTTAGAGATTCCATCTGGTCCTGGGGTTTTCCTTACATCTTGAGTTTCCAGTAATTTATACACTTCCTGTACTTCCACTTTTATATCTTTTATCACTACATTTCTAGTCATTACCTCCGCTTCCACAAACGCCTTTTCACTAGTGAAAACTGATTGGAAACATTTGTTCATTATTTCTGCTTGAATTGCCGCATCTTTATAGACCTCTCCTTCTACTTTCAGTTTGGTGATTCCTTCCTTTTGTTTCAGTTTGCCATTGACAAATCTATAAAACAGTTTGAGTTCATCCATCTGTCTATTATACCTTTTTCAAAATTCCTTTCTTCCTCTCTACACATTCTTATGTATTCATTTCTAATTCTTTTATATTCTTCCTTTGTTCTGTTGTTACCTCTCTTTCTCCAGTTGTTCCACGCCGTGTCTCTCTCTTTTTTTTTTTTGCTGTCATACACCTTCTATTAAACCACTCCTTTTTCCTGTTTTCTTTCCCCCTTATTCTTGGGACAAATATTTCCACTCCTGAATTATAGAGGTCTAGAAAGATATCCCACTTCTTCTGTATCTCTCTTGTTTCTCTGAATTTTTTCCAATCCGCATTTTCGAAAAATTTTCTCAATGCTGTAAAGTTTGCTTTCCCAAAGTTGTATCTTCCCTGCCTATAAAGCTTGTCTCTTGGCTCCACATTCCCTAATATCATCTGGAATTCAGTGACCACATGATCACTTTTTCCTACAAGACACAGATATTTCAAAGATTCTGTTACATCGGGTTCTTTGGTAAACGGTAGGTCTAATCATGCTGGTGTGTCCTCACCTCGGAACCGTGTCTCTTCTTTGACTCATTGCGTCATCACATTGTTCATTGTTATATTTAATAATATAGTGCCTCAAGAATCTTCCCTGCCTCCTGAGTCCCATACCTCCCAGTTCTCCTCTTTACAGTTGAAGTCACCCATCAAAATTATGTTGTTGCTTTTCTCAATCATTTTCAGTAAATAATTAGCCATGTCTGACAACATTTCCAGGTATTCATCATCATTCCATGCTCTTGTCTTAGGGGGAACATATACTACTGCCATATCTCTCCTGCTACTCTCTCCATTTTTCTAATTTCATATTTATCACTTTTGCCTTGCCTTCTCTTATTTCCACGGTATCTACATTTATGTTGTTCTTCACTGCTATCATCACTCCTCCTCCCATTTTATCTTTTCTGTCTCTTCTCCACAGTTTGTATTTACCATCTCCCATATGAACATCAATATCTTCTCTTAACTTGGTCTGTACGAAGCACATAACATCAGGTTCATGTACCCTCAAGAAATCGCTGATCTCTAGCCTTGTTGATATTAAACCATCAGCATTACTATATGCCACCTGCCAATTATTTTTGATGTTTTTTATACCCTCTTCTCTCCGTCGGTACCACTTCCTTAATTTCTGATCCATAACTCTCCAATAAAACACTGTCTTCTCTTCCTCTGTTCTGTGTGTGTGTGTGTGTGTGTGTGTGTGTGATGAGCAGAGGTGTATCACTGCTCATCACATTTAATTTCCCGCCAAGTGACTGGCTGTTCCTGTGAGCATTTTGCCTCCCCAAGGACGGGTATAATGATATTGACTTTTATCAGTTATATAATTATTTTGGGATATAATTGGACTATACACACTGTACTTCATGGACTATTGTGCTCAGTGTTTGTGTCATTTATGTGTATTAAATTTATGTTTGATACAGACAATGAAATAGTGAATAGGCTTCATTCGAAAACGAATTGTATCCTTAACTTTGACAGTTTATGATATATATTGAACTTTTTTAGCATCCCCTGTGAAATGCTAATTCCTTCATATTATTTTTATGTTTATTTTCTTGATTATTAACATTACTGAAGAGAAGTACAGGCCTGATTACAAACAGAGAACACATTTAGTATGATTACATGGGTAGCCACTCGAACATTTGATGTGAACCAATCACCAGCTTCCACAGAAAGTGGGTGTGGCGTCTAGGCCTTAGTAGCTTAAAATCAGTATGGAACTTGAGCAGTGTGGAGAGTCATCATTAGGTGCCCAAGGCTGGCACATGCAATCTCACTGGAGCCCTTATTTAAAAAAAAAAAAAAAAAAAAAAAAAAAATCAATAAGTAAGGCTCATTGAATTTCACACAACCATGATTTAGTGTTTAAATTATGAGTGACTTAGTTCCATCAGATGAAAACAAACAGCTATAGTAAGGAGCGGGAGAGTGTAGATAGCTGATGTAGTTGTATTTAATGTCTCATACAACAAGAACATCGTATTTGTTATAAGGAAGAGGTAGAGTATACACACTTGATAAGCCAGTAACGAGGAAGGATTAATATTCGTATACTCTTTTTATTCTAACTTGGCCTAAAATGTCCACATATCCATCTAAAATGCTAAGGTGTAGCAAAGGAGTAGCACAAGAACATGATGCTAGTCATGAAGAAGTGGATGGAAAGGTTGTAGAGCTGTGGCATGTTGTTTTTTGCCTCTCAGCTATGTGAAATCATCTGTAAAAGGACAATAATCTGGTCCAGGTTAAGGTAAAAAGGGTATAGACTAGTTAATGAGTGGTTGTAGATTGTTGACACTTACGGAGATGTCTAATTTTAACTTTCTAGTGCTGCCTCTGGACAGTTTTATTTACTTTAGATATGTAGAGGTGTGCACCATCCATGCACTCCATGTAGTGCTGCCTTGAGCAGAATGGTTTGCTGCAACCCAGGAAACCATTTATCATGCTGGGTGATAACCATATAGCCAAATGATACCTGGTAGTCTAGTGGGTTAAGGCACTCCAACCAGATGGAATCTATAAGGGTTTTCACCTGTGACATGGTTAGGGTTTCTTAATCACTTAAATGCCACTCAGTGGCGAGTGAGACTGGTGACCCTTGCTTTGAATGTGTGGACTCTGTAGCCTGCCCCTAGACCCTTGCAGTCCTGATAGGATTGGATGATGGATAGGTGGATATTATTTCATTTACTACTGTTATTTATTATATTTCTCTTGTACAGTTACAGGGGAGCAGAAAAAACTGGCCCATATCAAGGAGAGCATGGGCGAGACATCATCCCAAAGTGTGGTGGTGGCAGTTGACCGAATATTTACATGCTCAGTACGTCTGGATGGTGATGCAGTTGTGCACTTCGTGAAGGCCCTGTGTCAGGTGTCATTGGAGGAGTTAGCGGCACCAGCACCACGCATGTTTTCACTCCAGAAGATTGTGGAGATCAGCTACTACAATATGGGCCGTATCAGGCTGCAGTGGGCTAGGTTATGGGAGGTAAGGAAATACATTTAGCTATCTATAACTACTAGTACAGGACAGGCAAATCCCGATTTACAATACCCCTATATGCAATACCCCGGATTAGTGATGGGTTAGATATTCCACCCTACCCCGCCTAACAATGGCCGAGCCCCAGTTTAACGTTGGGTCCTCCGTTGTTTTGTCCAGGAGCGATGGGCCAAAAGTTTGAATCACGTGTGTTCCCGTGGCTAGCTTAGCCCACCCGCCTGCCAGGATGTGCAGAAACGCTCGTGCAGCCCCCGCACCCATCCTTACCCCACACGCACCCATATTCTTCTCGCACCAGCCGTCTCTGAGTGAGGAACTCTCTTATGCTTGCCCACCCTGCATCATGTTGCATCACCAACATTACACAAACCGCTATGGTAGTGCATCGTAACTGTGTCCCAGCAGTGCCATTTGTAGGGCAGTGATATTAATCATGTGTGGTATGTGATTTTGTGGGAATTTTGGCCTAAGTAAGTGTGATCATGCCTGGTAAGGGCACTGCACGTGGTGGGGCTAGTGGTGGTAGTGGTGACCCTAGTCGGGGTGGTAAGCGGCCTGCTTATGTTGGTGCTGCTGACGTTCCCGCGAAGCGCATTCATAAAAGTGTGTCTCTGGAAGTGAAGTTAGATATTCTTAAGTGCCATAACAAAGGTGAGGGTGCGTGTGCCATCGCATTGGCTCTCCACCTGGCCCAGTCAACTATCTCCACCATTACCAAGAAGGGGGAAGCTATCAAGGCTGCCACTGGGAAGGTTGTTACCTTCACCGCCACTTGTCTCACCTGCCATTGAGAGCCTGCAGTGGAGGAGCAGGAGCGGGATGCGCCACGTGTGGGTGGAGGACTAGAACAGGAGGAAGGTGCCCGTGAGTTAGGCGATCATATGCATGAAGGCTCTCTCCCTGTGGGACGAAATAAAGGTGAGATGCAGTCTTGATTTTAGTGAAACCTTTAAGGCCAGCCATGAGTGGTTTGACCGTTTTAACCCCTATGCGCCGGTTTAAGGGTAAATGCAGATAAAACAAAAGTGATGATATCTAGGGTTGGTGGCGGTACTGTCAAAGACGAGGGAGAGTGGCCATGTGCAGTTTGCCACAAGGGCGTGGGAAGTAATTCCATCTTGTGCGGTGTGTGTGATAAATGGGTGCATAAGAGATGTAGTGGTATCAGAGGTAGACTGCGAGATAATGCTGATTTTATGTGTACGGCGTGCCGGGGTGAGCAGGTGGAGATCGTCAGACGTGAAAGGATTGAACTTGCTGGTGAATCTCTTGAGTGTGTGGAAGAGTTTTGTTATTTAGGAGACATGTTGTGTGCTGGAGGTGGGGCTGGAGCTAGCTCTGTGGCTAGGGTGAGAAGTGGTTGGAAGAAGTTCAGGGAGCTCTTGCCTCTCCTGACATTGAGGGGGCTCTCCCTACGTGCTAAGGGGCCTTTGTATGCAGCGTGTGTTAGGAGTGTAATGCTGTATGGCAGTGAGACCTGGGCAGTGAAGGAGGAAGACATTCGCCGGCTCAGACGTACAGAAATGACAATGATTAGGTGGATGTGCAGTGCGTCCCTGCGTCCAAGGCCTGGAAGGGCTGGGTTTACAATGGAAGAGTTGAGAGGTAGGATGGGACTGGAGTGTATTGGTGTTGTGATGAGGAGAGGTAGATTGAGGTGGTTTGGACATGTGGAGAGGATGGGGGATGATAATTGGGTGAGGAAGGTGAGAAGTGTTAATATTGGGGGTGGGGTTATGAGGGGTAGACCGAGAAAGACATGGGACGAGGTCATTAAGTGTGACCTTAGGGTTAAGGGACTGAACAGGGAGGCTGCAATGGATCGTGCAGCGTGGAGAGCCGCCATTAGGTGACCAAGGCCGACACATGCAAGCATGTTGGAGCCTTTAAAAACGAAAACGAAAACAAAACTGTCATGATTTTGGGCGCGGAGCAACGCCGGTTGACATGTATAGCCACAAGCATCTTCCCACCACCCTTTGAACTTTAACTTATCCTTACTCATCGATGGGACCACTTGGAGACGTGAGGATACTTCCATTTGAAAGAGAAAGAGTTGATGACTTATGTATCTTTAACATTTTCCCTAGCTGTTACAGCTTTGTAGATATTAGGGTTTGAAATAAGGGTATTTTTTCCGAAATCACTAAATCCCCCGTAGGGAGGAGCATGCAACATCAGAAAACCCCCGGCATGTAGGGGTTAAGAGGCAGGCAAGCCTCCACAACGTCAGAATGTCTGGTGAGGCAGCGAGTGCAGTGCAGTGGCAGCAGCAGTGTTCCCTGAGGAACTTGAGTGCATCATCACGGGGAATGGCTACAGTGCGAAAGAGGTTTTGAATTTTGACGAGACTGGGCTCTTTTGGAAGAGAATGTCATCAAAGACATATCTTGCAAAAGAGGAAAAGTCTGCACCAGGGATCAAGGCCTTGAAGGACCGGCTGACAATGCTGCTGGGGGTCAACACCGAGGGTGACCTCAGGTTAAAGCCGCTCCTTGTCTGCCACTCCTAAAACCCGAGGACTCTGGTGGGGTATGTTAAGGAGAATTTAGGGGTGAAAAGTCAAACAAGAAGGCCTGGCTGACTTCCGACATCTGTTCATCCTATTTCCACTCCTACCTCTCTCGTGTTCTCAAGAAGTATGCCTTGAGGGAGAACTTGGCGAACAGATTTCTCATGGTGGTAGACAATGCGCCTAGCCACCCTCCTGTGATGAATGACTGGGCAAGCAACATAGAAGTGGTGTTCCTGCCCCCCAACACCACGTCGTTGTTGCAACCCATTGACAAGGAGGTGATCGCGACATTCAAGGCATACATCCTCCGCCGCACTATGCAGCAGTTGGTGAGGGCATGACACCGACGACAGGACGACGTTGCAGTCCTTCTGGAAAGGGTATAATATATGCCACACCATCGAGAACATCACGGCTGCATGGAGGGAAGTCAGCCGAGCCTCCATGAATGGTGTGTGGCGCTAGCTGTGGTCAGAGTGCATTCACTCCTTCACTGGCTGCCTCGAGGGCGTGCTAGCACTGCCAGTAGAACGGGTGCGGCATGACATTGTGCAACTGTCAAACAAGGCGGACTTCGGGGAGGTCGACGAGCAGGATGTGGAGGAGGTCCTGGAAAGCTACAGGGAGGAGCTCACCAGTGAGGAGCTCCTTAATATGTAGATTCAGTGGGCGCACCAGGAGGCACAGCAGGAGGAGGTCCTTTCTAAGATGTGAGCCCTCAGTATGAAGATTCTGCAGGAGATAGTGACCAAGGTTGACAAGGCTATTGCACTTATGCGCATTCACGACCGTCTCCCAGGACGAAGCCGGGATGCATCTGATCGGCTGGAGGAGGGAATGAAGATGTACAGGGCAATGCTGGAGGAAGAGAAGAGCGGCGAGGCAGACTACCATCACTCCCTTCTTCAAACACCCCAACCACGCCAGCAACCCACAGAGGATCTCCCCAGTACTCGACCAGCAGAGCATCTCCCCAGCCATCAACCAGCAGAGAAACACCGAGGTCCCTTTCCCACCAAGGATGTGTCGGCCCCAAGTGCTGAACCTCACCTCAAGCCGATCCCCGTCTCCCACATCACCTGAGTCACCACTGCACACTCTGCCACTCCATTGCTACCTTCCTCCCCCCAGCCTCAATCTCCGACACCACTTCAACCACTGCCTCTGTCTCCCTCGCCACGATGTGAGCCACCGTGTCTGTCTCCCCCACTACCTTGTTGTCGTCGCAGTGGTCTCTCTTGCCACCTCACCAGTCATTGCAGCTGTTTCCCTCACTACTTTGTCTGTCATCGCATCGCATCCCATCACCACCTTGTGAGTCATCGCATCGCCACCCCCAGAACCAGTGCATGAGTCTCCTGCCACCATTACCCCACCTCGCCAGGCTTCCCCCCCCACGCTGTCTAACCCATCCCCAGAGATGGGGTTTGAGGGCTTTGAGGAGGATGAGTGAGTGCTAAGGAGCACCATGTTTCCCCTAGCCTGAGGGGAGATTGCAAGCATGACGACCAGGACTCGACATGGACTTACAAGAAGTATGTGATGAGAGGTGTTTGATATTTTCTGACCTATTTTTTATGATTTTCAGATTTTATTTGTTGGTTTGAGTGAGTTATTTACAGATGTTAGGCTTAGGTTAGCTTCTTTTACAGCTGTTAGGCCATTTAGATTGACTTTAAACTTTTTTTGGACTCATTTGTTTGGGTTAGAACTTGATTGGGGGGGAAACGCAAGGTTCAGAAATGCATCCCTATACTTTACATGTTAAATTGTCTGCAATTTATGATACCCCACCTAGCGATGGATTTTTACATAACCAATTAGATCATTAAACCGGGGTCTGCCTTTTATTTTTATGATGCATCAGCCCCACACGTTAGGTACTGCTGCAGGGGAGGTGTGTAACTAGACCAGTGATATGCTGTGCTCTGTATGGAGACCATTGACCTTACCGGCATATATAGATCTTTTCAGTTAATAACAGCTCTCTGTATCTCACAGTCTTAATTGTTTTTGCATTCATTTCCCACCCATCTCCACAAAAAACTTTATCCCATGTCATTTCTGGTTTGTTTCTGGGCATTGCAGTATTTTATTCATATGTATATGTACAGCCTTACACCTATGAGCACGCTGTCCATATTTCTAGATTGTGTCCAGAACAAGATTGCACTCACTGTCCACTCACTCAGTGTAGTGCTGCCCTCGGGTGCCTGCCCTTTCCTCGCTTCCTTCTTTCCCTCCTTCCTCTTCTGTCTTTCTTTCCTTCATTTTTTCCTCCTCCTTCTGTCTATGGGTGACTCTACACTGAGTGACAAGCCAGATGGTTTCCTGTACACCAGGAAACCATTTACATTTGCTATGCTGGGTGGTAACCATATAGCCAAATATTGGTGCCTGTTGGTTTGGTGGCCAATTGCTCACTTAATGCTGCTCAGGGATGAGTGAGGCTGGTCAGTCTCATCTTAAATATCAGGACAAACTTGCATAGCCCCAGACTCCTATGCTTCTCATGGGTCAGCACTGTACAGATATTAGATGATGAATGAAATGCCCAGAACAGATTATGGATAACAGTGATAATGATTATGATGATGATGATGATGTCCCATTGCAGGTGTTGGGAGCACATTTCAACAAGGTGGGATGTAACCCCAACGAAGACATTGCAGTGTTTGCTGTGGACTCGTTACGTCAACTGTCCATGAAGTTTATTGAGAAAGGCGAGTTCTCTAACTTCCGATTCCAGAAGGAGTTCCTGCGACCATTTGAACACATAATGAAAAAGAACAGGTTAGTGTGAAGGTGAGAGGAGGGGTGGTAGACGAGAAAGGTGGTAGACAGATATGGTAAATGGGTGTGTTAGAAAGAGTTATGGAGGCTTATGAGGCTAGGGAACTAACAAGGGATCGAGCTGGTATGACAGGGGTTTGGCATACCCCCCCTCCCCTTTTTTTTTCTCTTACATTTGTCAGATTGACTCAGTCTGATAGATAATAGGAAACATATACTATATAAAAAATTACCAAACAAAAAATATGGTTATCAGGCCTGTGAGGTGCAATCAGGATTCTTTGTGAATGAGTATGGTATTTCACTGGATATGTTGTTGATGTAGTTTGTCTGTGGTTGTGGTTTCCCTTTTCTTGCCTCATGCTTTGGTAGGAAAAATAGTATGGGATGATGATGATGACGATGACGGCGATGGCTGAGGTGACAATGACAACAATGATGATGATGACTATACTCTTCTCCCACACAGATCACCAGCAATCAAGGACATGGTAGTGAGATGTATTACTCAGATGGTCAACTCGCAGGCCAAAAACATCAAATCCGGCTGGAAAAACATCTTCAGTGTGTTCCACCTCGCAGCATCGGACCAAAACGAGGACATTGTGGAGATGGCGTTTGAGACCACAAAGGAAATTATTTGTAAGTTGATTTATTATGTGAATTTTGTAACTATTCCCTTTTATCTCTAACTTGGCCTAAAAACTGCCATATCTCCATCTTGAATGCTCAGTTGTAACAATAGATTAGCAGTAGAGTCATGAAGAATTGCTGTAGGAAGAAGCTGTAGCCTTATCTTTACATGCAGCTGAGTTACGTGAAATAGGCTGAAAAAGGACAAAAATTTAGACAAATTAATGTGAAAGTAGCATAATCATAAAATCATCACACATAGGCACGAAATTCAGCCACTTGTAAATGGTCAAAGTCCAAATTGGTACTCTCACATTGCTTCAGATCTTACTACACATTTTACGTTTCTTTTTCCCCAGCAGTTGCTGGAACCTGTTGGGAAGTAATTACTGGTTTGGTACTTGGTTTACACACCTACACCCCTCATGGGGCAACACTGGATTATATGATGGATGGATAGTACTTAGTTTAGTTTCCAGTTTATTGAAAACTTCAGTTGTATGATGGCTGACCTCATTGTTAAAGATTCCTTAAGAGGAACCATGGGATCATTTTTGATGTATATGTACGATTATGATAACGATTGTTTTGAATAACCAACCTTCTCTTGTCTCTCTGCCTCACAGCTCAGATCTACCAGAAGCATTTCATCACAGTTATTGATTCCTTCCAAGACTCCGTCAAGTGCCTCAGTGAGTTTGCCTGCAATGCCGGTTTTCCTGATACCAGCATGGAGGCAATTTCACTCATCAGGGACTGTGCTAAATACGTTGATGAAAAGCCACAGGTAAGCATGATTTCACAGTGCTCAAAGGCTTTGCATCTGAGGGATGGTTGGAGTTTATTGATCACTTACTGTTTCCTCAACATATCCATGAAGGCTTTGTCACTCATCAGGGATTGCGTGAAATGCGTTGATTAAAAGGCGCAGGTAAACACAGCCAATGATGGTAGTAAACATTTTCAGATGTTCCGTGACCACAACTTGGAGGATGTGACAGTGTGCGCAGAGGACCGTGTGTGGGTGAGGGGCTGGTTCCCCATCCTGTTTGAGCTGTCTTGCATCATCAACCGCTGCAACCTGGATGTCCGCACCAGAGCACTCACAGTTTTATTTGAGGTCAGTGTAAGGAGTTTTTGTATTATCAAAGACACCAACTGGAGTTACTGCTTTAAATTTGACTCGAAGGTAGTGAATAAGTGTGTGGTTCATTTCACAGGGCATGCTGTTGATTAGTTTTCCTCCTCACTTTTCCTGTTTGCTGGACCCTGTGTCACCCCATGTTTAGGTGGGAAAAAAAGGTTGGGATGATGATGATGAAAGAAATGAGTCCAGCTGAGAATTAAACCTAAGTTGTTATAGACTTCATTACTGAAAATTAGTCCAAGAATAACACATTCTGGAACACCATGAGGAAGAGAAAGACAAACAGAGACAGAAGCTAACAACTCATACGTCTCTACAGGTGGTCAAGAATTATGGAGGTTCGTACTCACCACGCTGGTGGAAGGACTTGTTCCAGATTGTGTTCAGAATTTTTGACAACATGAAACTTCCTGAACAGCAGACAGAAG
Organism: Coenobita brevimanus; assembly: GCF_032717465.1. Lineage (NCBI taxonomy): Eukaryota > Metazoa > Arthropoda > Malacostraca > Decapoda > Coenobitidae > Coenobita > Coenobita brevimanus. The sequence continues at coordinate 7,167,183 of NC_136980.1, read as the reverse complement.
TGAGTTTGTGTTGATGTCATCATTCTTTCAAGACTAATGATAGGCACCTTAATGTACTCCCAATTATGTAGTTAACATGTTTTTCACCCAGAGTTGTTATTATTACTATTATTATTATTATCATTATTATTATCATTATTATTATTATTATTATTATTATTTGGCACCTGGTGGTTTAGTGGGTAATTATTGTGCTCCAATCGGATTGAGCTGGTGAAGATTTATATCTAAGGGGTGGTTGGGGTTGATTGCTCATGTAATGCCACTCAGGGATGAGTGAGGCTGGTCACTCTCATCTTAAATGTCGGGACCAACTGCCTAGCCTCGGGCTCCTTATTATTACAACTGCTACTGGTCATCCCCATTATAACGATGAGATTTGTTTGGGAAAACCCATCATTGAAATGGGGTATCGGTATTGGGGGTGTTCTAGAAAGTATAGGGATGCCTTTGGGAGCCTTGAGATTCCTCCCCCCCAGCCAAGTCCAAAACCCACCCCAGTGAGTCCAAAAACCAGTTTCAAGCAGACCTAAATCCCCAAATAGCTTTAAAACAAGGGACACTAAGGCTAAAAGCAGTTTATAACTCACCTAAACCCAAAAATAAAATCTTAAAATCATCAAAGGTATGTCTGGGAAAAAATCAAACTTAGTAAACTGTACCCCAGAATGATAGTATTCACCCCACCTGTGACTAAAACACTTTAACCCTTTCACATTGGGTGGCATGTCAATGTACCACTTAGCAAATATCCAGCCATTGGGTGGCACATATTCGTGTTCTGAGCTTTTCATATTTGCACGCCTGTACTGGGGGCTCAGTAGTGGTTCAATATCAGATGGTGGAAAGACTGAGGAGTTGCCATCACGGGAGGACTATTTTATTGTCTGTTTTTTTCGTCACATACCAAAAGTATGTTGAGGCATGCGGTACGTGTTGTTTTGGTGCTGCGGCAGCTTACTTGGATCTGATGGAAGCGAAGTCTGGTCACTTAGATTATGTCGTCAGATGAAAGAAAATGAGAGTGAAAATGAAAGTGCTAAAAAAAAAAAAAAAAAAAAAAAAAAAAAAGAGCTTTGAGTTTATCATTATAATGCATGGCATACGTCTGGCAGTGGAGGAACTCCAACACCACAGGTTTTGACAGCTGACCACACAGGTAATTATTATTTTTTTTACATTATGTTAAAAATAATTTTACTCAAGACATTATGGTCTTGGTGTGGAATACATTATCAAAAAATTTATCTATATATATCTCAAAAGCCCCTTGTGTGGGACATCAGCCCCCCCAAAAAAAAGACCCGAAGTGAAAGGGTTAATCTTTCTGAAGTCAGTTTATAAATCAGCCTAAACACAAAATTTAAGTCTACAATATCATCAGAATCAGTTCAAAAAAACAAAACCCATTGCATAACTGGGACTGGCCATCGTTAGGCAGGGAAGGGTGTTAATTTTTTTACATCGCTAAGGCAGGGTATCGCAGAAAGGGAGATCGTATAATGGGGTATACCTGTATTATTATTATTATATGTCAGATTGTCTCTAGGTGGTAGGTAGTGTGAAGTGTGCAAGTGTGAATGTTTCTGTTTCTGAGATGGAGTCAGGATTTCCAAGACTTGATTGGTGAGTAAATGAGAGTGTGGCCCATTTAATTGAGTACTGTAAACTGGGGTGAATTCGGACTCGGGGCGAATTCGGATGTTATTGCAATAAAAAGTTGTTTAAATTAATTAATAATTAATGAATAAACATATTAGAAATCTGTTTGCTCCCAATGGTTTGTAATTCTTTACTGTACTTTCGTGTATAAAGATACTTAATATATCACGTGACACATACCAAATATATAGTAAAAAGCAAACATATGTAAAAACAATAAAATTTGTAACATTGGCAAACTTTCTTTGGCAGAAATGTTAATGAATAGATGCAGGAAAATCTTCGGTGCCCGGATGTACTTTCATGCGTAGTGTGAAAGTGCAAAGTAAGTAATTGGCATTATCTTCTCAATTAATCTCTTAACTGGGCATTTAATGAAATTATTAAAATTTTAATGCAAATTGGAGTCAGTTCGGACATGGGGTGAATTCGGACAGGGGGAGTATGAACGAAAAAGTAACACTTTTTACAATGTACAATTGCTTATAATTTGCCAGATGTGGATACTATGTGTAATTGGGTTCATATGTATCATTTACAGGTATACTCTTGAGCTTCTATGGTACTACCTGTTTAAACAAGGTCACCCAATGACTCGAACATTTAAGAAAAGAACTGGTGGAGATCAAGGTCCTTATTGTAGTGAAAAAGGCAAGCAAAAAACTGGTAAAGCCAAATAATCATGTTAAATATCACCTGTAACTTATAATCCATCGGTCTTCCAAAAACGAAATTATTAGTCAAGAAATGATTGTTCCATATACAGTACTAAGGTTTGTAGCTAGATTTATCTTATCTACATGTGTTCTAATATGTTTTACTTAAACCAAGGAAAAAAATAAAATTGCTGTTGTGTTCATATCTCATTATAGTCATTAGCTTATTTTGTCAGGGAGTGGCATTATTTTTGTACTGGAAGAACATTTTTTTAAAAGCCCCAGAGCGTCCGAAATGGCCCCACATACGTCCGAGACTAAACTGGGAACCCAGGGTAGTCATATGCATTCATTTTCTATTTATGTACGAATTTATACAGTGTGTCCGAATTCACCAAAGTTTGAGTACAAATTCGGACACCCATTACTATATTTGCCATAATTATATATGAAACATTTTAAATTTTGTACTGCTATGATTCGATACCCTGGTGGACCAGCTCAATATACAGTACTTAAGATCTTGGACTGAATTAAAAACTAGATTACATGGCACAAAAAAATGAAAAAATCGTCCGAATTCACCCCAGTTTACGGTACACTATAGTGCCTGGTCGTTTTTATTTTTTATTTTATTATTATTTGTGTATTTTTTCTTGCTGTGTGAAGTTATGAACCCAACCTCACCCCATTCTCAACTAAAAAAGAAAAAAAGAGAGAGAGACAAGGATGATAGTGGTGATGACGATTATGATGATGACAGTGATGATGGTGGTAGTGGTGGTGGTTTGAATGATAATTTTCTTATTCATTTTTCAATCTTTCCCTCGTGGCAGTGCAGAGAGATTAAGCAAAAAATATCTACCAGTCTATATCTATCTGTCAGTATCTGTTTATCTGATCTAAAAATGCTTTGTTATATTTACTCTTTTTTATGTTTTATACTTTCCCTTTCATTATTTTTATAATTTGGAAAATAAGAAGTGGTAAAAGAATCATTATTATTATTTTATCTGATTTTTTTTTATACTTTCCTTCACAACAGAGTGTGGTGGAGTTAAGCGAGAGACAGGCAGAGGTTTGTGACTTATCTGTACAGGTGCTCCCCTGCTTGTGAACTTTTGGAGATGCGAAAATTTTTTAGAAGCATTTATTGATTTGTTATTATTATTATTATTATTATTATTATTATTATTATTTTACTTTTTGCCCTATTTTACCTCACTTACTAAGTTGGTAACTAAGGTATGGTAACAGTTCTGCCTGGTAGTGTTTTCTTGATATAAATCAACACTTTCATCAACATAAACAGAAAAGAGAGAGAGAGAGAGAGAGAGAAAAAAAAGGGTTATAATACTTGGTCTTGGATCTTAGTGAATTTCAACCTACAAATATTTTGAGGTGCAGACTCACAGACAAATTAAGTTCACAAGTGGGGGAGCAACGGTAAGCAATTTAGGGGCACTCGGTGGAGGCTCTTTGTGTTGCAAGAAGTTTTAGAACTGGGGCCAGCCTACTTATACTCTGTTCACCTTAATTTGGCAGGATAGAGCTGGGACTAGCCTGCCTATGTGCTGTTCACCTTAATTTGGCAGGGTAACATTGCCCTGCAGTGAGTAATGTCACAGTTCTTGTAATTGTAAAGATGCAAATATGTCTTGAGTGCATACCCACCACCAGGCAACTTGTCTTCTAAGCCCCGGCCTCTCATCCACCACCCAAACGGTGGGAGGCTGTGAAGATCTGGACCTGTATTCATGACAGGCAAGCAGGCTTCGTAACGCCTCTTCCTAAGTTATTTATTTTGCTTATTACACTGTACTGTCATCTTCTGTGTTACATAAATCCATCTAGTATCATCATCCTCAGCACAAATAACATACAAAAGGATATTAACCATCCATATCCAAAACTAAATCTCTTCAGAAGAGGTGTTAAGGAGCCTCCTTAACCTCTTAGCAGATGGACGATGACAGTTGGGTGCAGAAAGTGAGAAGTGTGAACACAGGGGGTTGAGAGGCAGACAGAAAGAGACCTGGGATGAGGGCATGGAGTGTGACCTTAGGGATAAGGAACTGAATAGGGAGGCTGTCAGAGATCAAGCAGCATCTGACCAAGGCTGATGCATGCATGCATGTTGGAGCCCTTATAAACAAAATGAAACAAAACAAACCCAAATGTGAATCACTTAGGTCGAATGTAAATACCAGTCCCCCCACGATCCCCATGCGCTACATGTTCTTCATATTAGTTATCATTTTCTTATGTGTTTATGTTCAGCAAACAGATCTAAATGTGTACTCTCGTGCTAAATGTAATATATAATACATTTAATATACATTATATAATATATTAATAGTACAGTAGTAGTAAAAAAAAAAAAAAATTATAAACCTATGGTTCCTTACTTTTTACACTGTGGGCCAAAGCATTTATACCCATGGTAGCATCAGTGAATGGAGGTGTCTTGAGGCCATTCATCTGAGAAAATGTCTGCCAAGAACTGCCAGCCTTCCTCTAAAACAGGCTCTCCATCCTCCCTTAACTCACCGTCACTCAGTGAGAAATCACCATCAGATGTGTCACTATGATCTGAATGACTTGGCACATACAAGATGCTACCCAAAATTTCCCAAAATTTGAAAGCAGGATGGAAAACGCTTGTCATACAGCGTGTGGATGTTTGGTGACAATGCACTTACCCTTTGTTTGTTAGTGTCAAGTGGCATTGTGCAGGGTGGATGCATTTGCTGCATGTGTGTGTGTTTTTATCGTGTTTGGGTTAGTTTGCGAATTTCATGATCTCAAAAATGGAGGATGTGAAAGACCCATCAAGGTTTGTGTGAAACTTGGGAAGAACATGGCAGAATCTCATGTTAAAACAAGCATTTGGTGACAGTACTTTGGAGGTTACACAAACTTAAGACTGGTTTAAATGTTTTAAAAATAGACGAATGTCAGCAGATGACAGTGCACATTCTGGACGCCCTTCCAACAGTTCATCTCTTGACAATGTGGCCAAAGTTCGTGCAGCCATCCTCAAAGATCACAGGAGGACAAGCCATGATGTTTGTTACATTGTTAGCCTATCGTTTGGAACTTGCCAACATATTCTGTCTGGCAACCTGGACATGAGACAAATTGCTGCCAATTTTGTCCCAAGGCTCCTGTCTGATGAGCAAAAGTAGCATTGCATGGAGGTTTGCACAGAGCTCAAGGAAATGGCCAGCAATGACCCAAACTTCCTGTCAGGTGTCATTACTGGTGATGAAAGCTAGGTTTACAGGTATGACCTGGAAACCAAATAAGTCGTTGCAGTGGAAGAGCCCAGCGGTGGCCCAGCCAAAGAGGGCATGTCAGGTCAATAGCAATGGGAAGTCATTGTTCATCACTTTTTTTGACTTAGGGGACATTGTTCATAAGAAACTTGTTCCTGAAGGACAGACTATCCATACAAATTTCTACTGTGATGTTTTGAGACGGCTCCGGGAAGACGTTAGATGAAAGTGTCCAGACAAGTGTCGCACAAACAAATGGGTGCATCACCATGACAGTGCACCCGTGCACACAGCCCTTGTTCTTCAGCAGTATTTGGCATAAAAAAACATGCTGGTTGTTCCCCTCCCCCATGTTCACCAGATTTGGGCGCTTGTGATTTCTTTCTCTTCTGTAAATGAAAATCCAACTGAAAGGACTCAGATTTGACACCATTGAGATCCTGGAGAAACTGCAGAAGGTCCTGAACAAGCTGATGCTCAAGTACTTTTTGAACTCTTTATGATCATGGGAGGAACACGGAGATTGATGTCTGTATACCAAAGAGACAACAGTACTCTGAAGGGGACAGTGGCAATTAGAACGACATAAGTTTTTTCCTTGTTTAGTCAGGTTCTGGGAACTTTTGGGTAGCACCTCATACATGTCATCAGAGCTATCTCCACCAGAATCAGCCATGGCAACTTAGCGTTGGTGTAAAGCTAGGCAGACACACACAAAAGAGGCGAGAGAGGGAGAACTCAAAGCTACGTAGCGTAGTTTCCAGAAGGGCTGCGCACAAACTGAAAAACTGCATTGGTACTGGCTGAGGAGGGTGTGCTGTGGCACAGGGCTCCCCACATCTCACTCGTGATGGTTTGGTAGGCAGAGCTTCTGAGAGCTTCAGTGGCCTGTACCAGACTCTGAGAACACTCCCACTATTCTGTACCAAGGGACAACAAAGACATACAGTAGGACGTAAGAGTGTATGGCGTGGGCAGGCTTATCTGGTGCCACACTCATGTAAAAGCTTACTTTCAAGGTGTGAATGGGTTAACTAATGAGACTTAAGGAAAGTGGATGGGGCTCAAGAGGCAAGGTGCCTAGTGGTGGGTATATTGGATAGTTTGGGGAGAACCAGTGTGTTTGAGAAATAACAATCTGATTATTAGTGTTATTGTCATGTTGTTGTTATTATTATTATTATTATTACTACTGTATCATTATTATTATTGAGAAGGACAGTTCCAGAGTCAACCTGTTGCATATGTGAAGGACTGAGAGTATCAGTTAACTCTCGCGTTAGCTGGACGCAGGATCTGATGAATAGTGATGTTGCAAGAGCAATGAATAGTTTTATGATACATGTTTGATACATTTTGTCAACTACTGGATTATTAGCATTATTAATACTATTATGAATGTGTTATTCCTTTTGCATGTTTATTATTGTGGATGGTAAACTGGGGTTCATATTTAAACATTTTAAGCATGGTTCAGTGGAATAACCAGACTAGAATACCTCGGTGATCATGTGTCCTATATATATACGAGTATGGTGAAATTAATGAGTACTTCTCATTTAATACACTACAATAATAATAATAATAATAATAATAATAATCATGATAATATTAGTAGTAGTAGTAATTAATAATAATAATAATAATAATAGCAACTTTTTTTCATTTTAGTACTGTACAAGGAGGGCCAGGTCAGGTGAACAGAGTAAAATGTATGCAAATCTGGCCAAAAATAGCTTTGCCTAACCTAACATCTTAATTCAAGCCTAACTCAATCAAATCTAACACCTTAACACCAATTGCGATGATACATGTTCAGTCAGTGATAGGTTTTCAAAATATGCAGTGGAGAAGTATTGTTCTTCATGGTAGGCAGAGTTGTGTGTACGAAGTCTATCCAAAAAGAAAATGAACTTTTTAAATAGTTCACCAACTAGCTGGCAAAGCTTGATCACATCAGGAGTGCTTTGTAGTGGCAAGTTTGAGCTTCAAACACAAACTGGATCACGCCACATCGCTTAGTCAGTGAGGTACACGGGCTTGAGTGAACGCGTATTTAGTGCACCTGGCAATTTGTTGCAAGTTGAATAATGAAAGATCTTGAAAAGCAACATATTTGTGTGAAAAAATGTTTCAGATTCAGAAAAACTTTTACAGAGGCTTTTCAGATGTTGCAATAGGCTTATGGGGAGGATTGTTTGAGCTGTTTGCAATGTCATAAGTGGTTCTAGCAGTTCAAATCAGAAACAACATCCACTGAAGACAATCCCAAATCCGGATGGCCTTCCATGTCAAGAGACAATGATCACATTGAGAAAGTGCATGCTGAGATGCTTGAAAATTGTTGCCTGACTATCTTTGAAGTTTTCGAAGAAGTAGGCATCTGTACAAGTTTGTGCCACACGATTGATAAAAAAAAAAAAAAAATGAAGATGCATTGTGTTTGCCGCAAATTTTGTGCTGCATCTTCTGACAGATGAGGAAAAAGAGAACCATGTCACAGTCAGTCAGGAATTGTTTGATTGTTTGAATCCAGAAAAAAACTTTCTGAAAAACGTCATGACAGGTGATGAAACGTGGGTGTATGGCTATGATGTTGAAACAAAAAGGCATTTGTCACAGTGGGTTGGAACATCATCACCACAACCCAAAAAAGCTCATCAGAGTCGCTCAAATGTGAAAGTAATGTTGATTGTCCTATTTTGTTGGAAGGGTGTCATTCTTCATGATTTTGTTCCACATGGTTAGACAGTCAATAAAGAGTTTTTCTTGGAAGTCGTAAAACATTTGAGGGAGGCAGAATGAAGGAAGAGGGCTGAGGCGTGAAGAAACAAAACCTGGATGCTGCACCATGACAATGCACCAGCTCACACGTCACTTCTTACCTGTGGCTTTTTTGGCAAAGCACAAGATGACCATTGTTCCCAGCCACCCTACTTTCCGGATTTGGCCCTGCGGACTTTCTCCCCCCTTCCCCCGAGTTGAAATCCACCTTGAAAGTTCACCAGTGTCAGACAATTGAAGAAAATTCGCCAAATGCACTAAGCACATTCACCCAAGCGTGTATACTTTGATGACTAAGTGACGTGACTTGACGTGCCTAGTGTTGGACTAAAGCTCATAGCCACCATTACACAGCGTTCCCGTCGCGATCACAGTGCCAGCCAGTTGGTGGGCTGTTTAAAAAGTTTAGGATCTTTCTGGAAGACCATGTATCTTTTGAGAGGCTGGAGTTGCTGAGTGGGTGTCATCATAGAGAGCAGTACTTGGACATGAACAATACTCCTTGATGTAGAGAGAGAGAGAGAGAAAAGGGATTCTTGCTTTCACATTAATTTCTCTCTCTATTACACACACACACACACACACACACACACACCAAGCCAAACCATGACTTTCCAGTCATAGCCTAGCCTAACCCATCCTAGCTTAGCATAGCCTAGCTTAGCCTAATCAAGTCTATTTAGTTAAGCTTAGTTTAATCTAACCAGAAGAGTTGCAACAAGGTCATCTATGCCATCTAGATTTTGATCCCCAACCCAGCCAATCTAAACTTGCACCAGTCTAATGGAGACATATTTAAACTGAGTGCATCTTATTAAAATCATTCACTAGTTTTCCAGATACAGGGATTTCATTTAGGTCCCAGTTCAAATTTTCTACTAATTTTCATGTAATGGTATGGCGTTGTTTCAGATGGCATGGAATTAACAATACTGATATAAAGATAAAGAAGAGAAGGAGAGCGAGAGAGAGAAATATGTGAATGGGGTCAAGGGGGCGAATGAGACTAAGGATGAGGTGGAGGGTAGGGTGGAGAGATATGCGAATGAAGGTGGTGTGATTTAGAGAGAGGGTAGCTTAATGACAGAGAACAGGGCAACATAGAGGTGATATGTTTGTCACCGCCCCATCCGGGATTAGGGCATGTGGTGAATGACTAGATAGATAGAAATGCAGTATGTGATTGTTGTGTAGATCATTTCACTGGGAGCATTATGGATAGTTCTTCTACTTTTGTGTTTTCCATTTCCTTGTTTTTGAATCCTGTGTTACCCCATTGTATGATTTGGAATTAGGTTTGGAATGTTGATATGATGATGATGGTGATGATAATGATGACGATGGAGTGGCAACCCAGATATCAGTAATAGACTTCAGTGCATCGCAGACTTTATTCTTCATTTCATATGTGTAAGAAACTTTTTAGATATGGAAGCATCTCTTGAAGTGGCCCTGTCCATCTGCCTCTCACCAACAGTTTTTGGATGTGAGGTGTGTCACTCTTATAGATTATAGTGACTCCAAATTATGGCCCTGGTAATCCCACATCTTTTCAGTATTTTAGTCCTTTTCATTGTATGGTTTGGTGGTGGTGTTCTGTTTGGTGGTGGTGGTGTATTGGTGTTGCTGTTACTTTATCATTTGTGTTTGGGTGTTTGTGGTGGTAATGGTGGTGGATGATAGGGTAGTTTTGGAGTTGTGGTTGGTTTGTATGGTGGTTGTGGTGGTGGGTTTTGTGGTTGAATTAATGTTGCCATATTGTGTGAATGTTAATACTGCAGTACTTCCCCACCAGGTAGCTAGAGATGCCTGAACATTTTTAAAATTATTTACAGGTTTTAGAAATAATCACCTCTTAATATCTGACAGTGTAAATGCTTAGTAGAGTGTAAATTAGTGTGTTTAAAGTAGAAAGAATTAAAGTATGGATCATTCAGTGGATTGCTGAATTATAGACCCAATGTTTATGTTCGTTTTGCAAAAAATACTCATGTGGGTAAGTTGATGTTTAATTAACAAATCTACTTCAGCCTGCAAAAGTGTAAAAGCAGTGGAAATGGAACTGTTAAGGAATGTATAATGCTGCATAATGTGTATGAATAGTTGTATAAACATTTGTGTCCATCAGTAATTATAAACATTTGAATACTGTATGCATAGACATTAAAAATTTGTACTTATTAATATTTGAATACTGTGCTTATAAACATTTGTGTCCTACAGAAAAATGAATGGATGACAACAACATGCAACCACGCCTTGTATGCAATTGTTGACGTGTTTACCCAATACTTTGAGGCGTTGGGGCCAATACTGCTGGATGATTTGTATACACAGCTGCATTGGTGTGTGCAGCAAGGTGGGTAAGAGAGGGAGGGAGGAAGGGCACATGTGTGTGTGTATGTTGCCTTGTCTATAGCTTTGTAGCTCTGTTTACTCACTTTGGAAATATCAATCCCACTTTACTTATGCACCTTAACAGAAGTCTTCCTTAAAGAGATTTTGTTGTCTGTATGTATGTATCATCTCTTGCAGACAATGAGCAGTTAGCACGGTCTGGCACGAACTGTCTGGAGAACTTCGTGATCCTAAATGGCCATAAGCTGAGCCCGGAGACGTGGGATAAAACCTGCCAGTGCCTGTTAGCCATATTTAACAGCACCCTACCCCACGCACTGTTGTCATGGCGACCACCACAGCATGACCCTCCACACCAGGTATTGCATTGGCCTACACACTGTATTTGTTTATTTTCCATTCATTCCATCCATTGCCAGACGCCATGTATCCCAAACGGGGTGGTCAAGGGCTTAGAGTTAATTGTTTTACAGGGAGGGGCACTAATCCTCCACCAACCCCACTTGACACGTAGGGATGCCAACAGCATCTGGTGTTCCCAGGCGGTCACCCATCCAAGTACTAACCAGACCCAATGTTGCTTTGTTTATTTATTTATTTATTTATTTATTTAATTTTTATGTAATACTGTAGTTGTGAAGCACTTTAAACAGTACCCTTGTATTCTTCATATGTTACTTGTATTAGTTTGGTGATTTTGCAGCAACCAGTGCTCATCACCTCATTAAAAAAAAAAAAAAAAAAAAAAATGGGAGGGAGGAAATGTACAGTGTAAGACAGACACACCCAGCAGAGCTGATACTGTATCCAAATCTTATTACATATCTCAGACTTATTTCTTGCCAAAGCTGTTGGGAAGTAATTAGTTGGTTGTGGAAATAATTACAGTAAAAGTCCTATTATTCGGCAGCTGATTGTTCGGTAGATCCAACATTTCGGCAGTTTTGAGAAATAGTCCCATTTACGAAAATCATCGATTGTTCGGCATATGTCCGGAATCATCTCGGCAGTCTAGGAAGTGATATCTGTGGATTGTAGGCCTAATGTTTCATTACACTTCTGTATGTTCACTAATTTCTATATTTTTATTCAGATTCAGGTATAGTACTGTATTGATTACAATATTGCACAGTATCATACACTACAGTAACCACCCCCACCAAATTAGCGAGGGTTACGTTCCAAGCCCCCACGCTAATTCATGAAATTCTTTCATTCTTGATGCCTTCATGAAAATGACTTACCAGTAATTGAGTAGCCCATGACACTGTAATGCATTAGCCATAAATAAATGTTGCTTGTTAAATCAGTTTCCCCGTTGTTTTTAGCTGTACGGCTGTGACAGCTCTAGTATTTTTATTCCTCAGCATAATGGTGGGACTGTCCTGTTTAACTGAACCTAACCTAACCGAGTTTAACTGTATTTAACCAAACCTAACCTAGCCTAAAGTCAGAAAAATACTTAAAAATAAACTGGAGGAATATGAATTGCTAAGGTCTCTCAGATGAAAGTTAAACGTACATTTAGTTCTCATTCTTTTGTTTGTTTTTGTGCTTAACGTGAAAGAGAGAGCATTGATGCAAACAGCAATATATCCCATTAGCCCCTTAATAACCTCCGACATTGAACAACCTTTTACAGTGCCGATGTCAGTGATGTTAAGTTAGTGTGAGCTATAAAGAAAACTGAACAGTTATGGGGAGGGAACGAAGGTCACTGGTATATTTGCATGACTACGCTACGATTCCAAGTAGTTAGTCGGTCGGTTAATCTCAGATGTTTTCGCCCATTTGGTAAATACACCGTAACTTTATCAATCTTTCCGTGACTCATAGCGAATCATAGCATGGGTTTAGGAAGCTAAATAACACATTGCTAGGTGAGCCAGACAATTATCTTCCCATCTTTAAGAAAAATAAATTGATTTCAGAAGAATGGAAGAACTTTACGTACTCAGAGAGGGATATAATTTCTTCCATTTTCTTATAAGATGTGAAGATAATCGTCTGGTGCACCTAGAAATGTGTTATTTAGCTTCCTAAACCCATGCTATGATTCGCTGTGATTGACTGGAGAATTAATAAAGTTACGGTGCATTTACCTAATGGGCGAAAACATCTGAGATTAACTGACCCCCTGACTGCTTGGAATCGTAGCTAGAGTCGTGTAATCATACCAGTGACCTTCGTTCCATTCCCATAATTGTTCACAGTTTTTCCATAGCTCACTAACTCGACATCGGTACTGTAAAGGGTTGTTCAATGTCGGAGGTTATTAAGGGGTTCATGGAATACATTACTGTTTCCATCAGTACTCTCCTTTCACATGTAAACAATAAAAAACGAACAAAAGAGTGAGTGCTAAATGTAAGTTGTAACTTTCATCAGAAAGACCTTACCAATTCAGATCCCTTTACTTTATTTTATGCAATTTTCCGACTATTTTATTTTGTTTGGAAAAAGTACTATACAGTGCTCGTCAGAAGTATGGGGCGCCCTGCGTCCCTCCTGAGAAACAAACCTTTCAACATTGAAAAAACATATAAATAATGCATTTTATTTACCTTTAGTGCTTCGTAGGGTAGCCTTTACGTTTCTTCACGGACCTGGGACGTCTTGGAAGTGAAAGGGCGAGGCTCCTGAGGTGCTGGAGGGGTATTTTGTCCCAGGAGTCACGAATGGCGGCTTCCAGCTTAGGCAGAGAGCTCACGTCCTTCCCTTGGAGACTCTTCTTTACGAGGTACCAGAGGTTTTCAATCGGGTTGAGGTCTGGGCTATTTCCTGGCCAGTCTGTCATGAATGATGCCTCGCAGTCACGAAGCCAATTGGTGACCGATTTGGCCTTGTGAGCAGGTGCACCGTCCTGCTGAAACACTCGTGCACCTGTTAGCTCGAAGGAGTCTGGTAAATGATCACACAGAAGCTCCAGGTAAACATCCTGATTCACTCTGAGGTTCTTGGGAAGTACAACAAGCTTCCCCAAACCCTTCCTTGAAAAACAACCCCATACCATGAGTGAATCAGGATGTTTAACTGTGCTTTCTACATACTGTGGGTCAAGTGGGTCACTACCTTTGCGTGCTCCTCTGTTACAGGTAACACCAAACGTTGCCTCATCAGACCACAACACTGACAACCATTGCTCCTCACCCCAATTTAGATATTTATTAGCAAAGGCAAGCCTACGAATTCTCTGGCTGCTAGAGAGAAGAGGCTTTTTCACAGGCCTGTGACTTGTGTAACCAAGCTCATGCACCCTACGAGACACTGTTCTCACTGACACCTCACCAAACACTTCCGGGTTGCTCTCCTTAATTTTCCTTGCACTCACACAAGGATTAAACTCCACTGAACGTTTTAAAACATTAACAGACCTTGGGGAAGTTTTCCTAGGCCTACCAGACCTCGGTTTCTTTGTGGGAACTTCACCACTGTTTTCCTCCCGAAACCGCGCACACCAACGACTCACTGTCGATCGTGCCACACCAACCAATTCACTAATTTCCTTTGTCTGGTGGCCTGCCACCTTTAGAGCAATGATCTGGGATATGATTTCACTCGATAGTTCATGGGTAGGTGCCATAACAAAGTTTTGAAGGCCAAAACACTGCGGGACACTCGGTAAAAAATGGCGCAATTTGAGAGGGACACTCGGCGGAGTTCCTCTCTCTCAGGCAGCCCGTGGGCGACTGAGGCGGGAACCAACCAGCGCATCGGAAGGCCTCAGGCTACCGTGACGTCATGCTCGGAGCTCAAACTTGTGGCTCAATTCTTACCCCCAAAAATGGGTGATTCTTTTTGGGCCATAAGTATTGTGCGCCCGGCGGACAACGCTGAATACTTCTGACGAGCACTGTATACAGTACTCACTCCAAACATATTTGTAATAATATAAGTAGTGATGAGTTCACCAATACAAGTGATGTACTGAGCTGGTAGGTAATATTCCGTATCATTTCAGCCATCCAGGAAGTGTTATCTGACTTGTATGCCTACTGTGTCATTACACTTGTATATGTTCAATAATATATATATATATATATATATATATATAGATATATAGATATATATATATATATATACTGTATTTCAGATTCAGGTATAGTACTGTATTGATTGCAGTATTGTACAGTATACAGTACTCTCTCCAAACACAGTTGTAATACTGTACCGTAGGTGGTGATGAGTGTTCACCAATATATTTACGGTACTGAGTGGGTAGGTTTTTGATTATTCGGCAAATCTAATTTCTCGGCATCATCCTGGTCCCATACATGCCGAATAATGGGACTTGTACTGTACCTGGTTTGGAAGTACTAGCTGGTTTGGGCACTTGGTTTAGCTTCCCTTACAGGGAAAACATGAGCTGTACAATGGCCAGCCCCAATACAGGATGCCTTAAGGGGAAACATGGCATATATTTTATGTCTGTACTGTATATATATATATAGGAGCCTCAGTGGTAGAGTGTGCGTTTTGTACACGGGTTGACCAGGGTTCGCGCCCCGCCAGGGTAATAAACTTTGGAAGTGTTCACCCGGCCACGTACTGCATTGGCGGACACCAGGGGTGCTGTGGTTGAACCATTGTCGCTTACTGTAAAGTATGCTTGCACCCAGTCGGCTTGCGCGGGCCGATTACACTTGGTTCACAGACTACACACACATCCAAAGCCACTCCAACACTACAATTACACTAACAAGCACTTCTCACCCTATATACAATCTCTACTAGGCAGCCTAAGCCACTTGGTAGAGATACATTGGCTGTATCGTCCCGACTTCAGTCGGGATAGGCCGGTCCTGCAGTGGATACTCAAACGGCTGATGATGATGATGATGATGATATATATATAAATATATTTTTTACTGCATGAAGAAGAATCCAAAGGCTAGATGCCCACAAATTATACTGTCTCTCTTCAGGGTGGCAGTGACTCGAGAGCATTCGGAGGTCTGCTGATTCGTTGTGTGGTGCAGCTGGAACTTATACAGTGCATCGACAACATTGTATTTTTCCCAGCCACCAGTAAGAAGGAGGATCAAGAGAATTTGGCTCTAGCACAGGTAAATTGTGTGTCAGTCTTTATTATCTACTTCTAACATCTCTCCTTATTATTCCTCCTTGATGTTTCTTCCAAACATCTCTCCCTAACATCTCCTACATATCTCCTTCTAGGCTGGGGACACAACGATCCCAATTAACCGAGAGCAGCGAGAGGATCACGGAATGTACCGCTACCTCTCGGCCGACCATCTCTTCACTCTCCTAGACTGTCTCATCGCGTCACACAGCTTTGCAAAGGAATTCAACTCCAACCATGAACAGAGGAATCTTCTGTGGAAAGCTGGTATTGTGAACCTTGCCATTTTTGTTAGTAATACTTTTTTGGCTTACATTTTTGTATACCTTGGCTTTCATGCTTTGTGTGTGTGTGTGTGTGTGTGTGTGTGTGTGTGTGTGTGTGTGTGTGTGTGTGTGTGTGAGACTTTACACTCCCTCTTCTGTCTTTCTTTCCTTCATTCTTTCCTCTTCCATCTGCCTGTGGGTGACTCAACACTGAGTGACAAACCAAATGGTTTCCTGTACACCAGGAAACCATTTACGATGCTGGGTGGTAGCAATATAATCAAATTTTGGCCACTGGTGGGTTAGTGGGTAATTACGGCGCTCCAATCAGATTGAGCTGGTGAAGGTTTATATCCAGGGGGTGGTTGGGTTGTTGCTCACATAATGCCACTCAGGGATGAGTGAGGCTGGTCACTCTCATCCTAAATGTTAGGACCAACTTGCCTTGCCCCAGGCTCCTATGCTCATCATGGGGCAATGTAGGATTGGATGATGGGAGGATTTTTTTTTTTTTTTTTCTTTTTTAATCTGTTCCCTAATATATGATTCCCCCTTCCCGTGACCTCTAGTCTTTTAACTGTAGTGTGTCCAAGCTTCTCAAAAGGATATTGAACCTAGCTGTCTGTTGTTCAGTTCTTAATTCTCTGCATAGGAGCAGTATGCTTTCATGTGGTGGCAGATATATAAGTGGGCAGTAGAGTTGCCTGGTTTTATAAACATCCCTCAGCTCCCCTCCTTGGCCTTGAAAAGGAGGATGTTGGGATGCAGGAAGGGGACAACTTCAGCCTTCAGTCCACTGAGTTCATGTTCAGGTGAAGCTATGTTGTATATTCACCCTCATCCAGTTCATGTTCTGTCTCTTCTAGAATATATTTGTTTGAAGCTGTTAAATTTCCCTAATCAGTTTTAGATCAGTTGATGGCCTAGTGTAGTTTGATTGTACAGTCTGCCCTGAAGTGGCAGCAGAGTTTCCAGAAGATTTTGGTCAGCGATAATGCATTTACTTTTCCTTATATCTTTGTAAGATGACACCTATTGTGTAAAATTGTAATAGGAAACAATAAGTAAATGTCAAAGTACTTACACGTTTCAGAATTGTAGGAAGCAGCTCTTTAGTTACGATAATAAGAAATCCTAAATGGAACTAACTGAAATTTCAGAATTATCACTCAAGGACAGTGAGAAATAAGTAGTATGTAATTCTTGTATGGTAACAAGCAATTATTTTTGGTAGTGCAAGACTGAAAAGAAAAGGCCTTCAATAAACAATGAAAATCTGTAAAATATTTGTTGTTAGAGTACTAGTGAATAATTTAAAGTCATTTATTTCATTTTTTGTTGTTTCCATGGACAACGACAGATAGTGAGAATGTGGCATAAGTTAGTAGGCTAATTTAAAAGACTCAGTCAACAAGCATGAATAAAGACAAGTTTTACTCAAAGACATGCAGGTGTTACACCGCATTTGGACATTTTTCCACTAAGAAACATCTCTGGAAGACTTAGTATAAGCCTGAAAACTATCAGTGAATGAAATATAAAAGTACCTGGCAAATTTACTAAGAATTGGAGCTCCTTGGAGAATGCAAACTTGTGTCATGGTCTTACTACCTTGGTGCCTGAATGACTAGCAAGAGTAATAAAATGCAATAAGCATATCACTGAGTCCAAAACTTCCAAATCAGTATTTCCTGTTAGGCAGGACATGGCATTTCATTTAAAAAGAAAGATATTCTAGATTTAAATATCGAACAGATACTGTATGCGTTTTTGCATTTCACAAGTTTGTAAGCCCATGTTTTAGTCCTCTTTACTGCCTAGTGTAAGAGAAAATGTAATCTGTCATACCTAATAATTTTGCATGAGTAGGGAATAAAGCAGATAATTACAGTTATTATATGCAAGGGGGAGACAAGGAATAAGGGGCAGAAAAGGTCTAGCTGCTGCTCTGGGTCTGATACCATTACTAAGAATAATTTCACTTTTGCAGCATCCTTATTGTTCTATATCATCACCATAGCATTTGAAAAGCAAGTAGCATATTGCATTCACAAGAATTTTCTTAAGTTGGCCTTCAAAACTAGACCATCAATATTTGAAATCCTGGAACGTATATACATGAGGAGCACAGGGATATTGCTGTGTACCACGCACTGAGTAATGCATTACAAATTCAAATTGGGAAAATGTATGTTACAGGCTAGCTTCTAATATATCAGTGCATCATGATGTTCGCTTTTCATAGTTCTTAGCGTGATATATATATATATATATATATATCTATCTATCTATCTATCTATTGCCAGACGCCTCAATCCCGTTTGGGGTGGCCACAAACAAATCGCCTCCAAGTCGCCCTGTCCCCCGCCATTTCACTGCCCTGCTCCCAACTCACACCCCCCTCTCTCATATACCTCTCCACCCCATCCCTCCATCTCATCCTCGGCCTCCCCCTCCCTCTTCCCCCCTCCACCTCACTCACATACACTCTCTTCGTCAGTCTTTCACCCTCCATCCTCTCCACATGGCCAAACCACCTCAGTGTGTTCCTCATAACGCTTCCTATCACATCCACATCAACACCACAATGCTTCTTTATATCCTCATTCGTCAGCCTATCTCTCCACGTGACTCCACAGGCTCCTCTTAAATAACTCATTTCCACTGCTCTCACTCTTGACTTGTGTCCTTCCAACAACGTCCAAGCTTCACTTCCATACGTTAGAGTTGGTATCACAATACTGTCATGTAGTAACTTTTTCACTTCCATGCTCACTTCCCTGTTTCTTATCACTGCTTTCAAAGAACCAGCAACCTTTCTTCCCTGCTGTACCCTTTCAAGCACTTCACCCTCCAAACCTCCATCCTTACTCATCACACTACCCAAGTACTTAAACGTACTCACATTTTCCAATTCCTCACCATCCAACCTCGCTGTACATTCACTGACTTCACCTCTCTCAAAGACCATCACTTTACTCTTCCCTACATTCACCTTCAGATTCCGTTTCTTACACACTCTCCCAAACTCATCCACCAAGCCTTGCAGCTCCCCTTCGTCGTCACTCAACAACACAGTATCATCTGCAAACAACAGTACAGGAAGTTTTCAAACATTATCCTCTCTCACCAGGGCCACTCCAACATCCACTACCCTACCTTGTACCTCTTTTATTACTCCATCCATGTACAGATTGAATAACCACGGAGACATGACACATCCCTGTTTCAACCCAACTTTCAAAGAGAAAAATTCACTTAGTTCGCCATCCACACGCACTGCAGCCTTCGCACCATCGTACATACTCTTCACAGCATTCAACAACTTTCCATCTACTCCAAATATTCTTAACACTTTCCACAATCCTTGTCTATCCACCCTGTCATATGCTTTCTCCAAATCCATGAAAGCCGCATGCAACTTCTTTCCCTTCTCTAGAAACTTTTCCACTAAAGATCTAAGAATGAATATCTGATCTACACAGCCTCTTCCCTTCCTAAAGCCTCCCTGTTCTTCTCCAAGTAATTTCTCTGTTCTTTCTCTAACTCTGTCAATAAGTATCCTGCCATACACTTTTCCTATTATACTAAGAAGACAAATGCCCCTATGATTACCACACACTTCTTTTTCCCCTTTTCATATATATATATATATATATATATATATTATATATATTATATATCAATGTGATGTGATGAAGTAGGGAATTTTTACCTTATATTCACAGTTTTCACAGAATGCTTAGCAATGCAGAGTGTCTGAAGCAATCTGAAACTATGCCATCACTTCTTGGGGCGACTGTACAGTTTATTTGACTAGTAACCAAGAAGACTCATCATTATCGTAGAACTAAAGTTTCATTGAATTTCATATAACTACAACTTATTATTCAAGTTTTAGGAATGGCCCAGTTATGTCAGATGAAACAAACTGACTAAGCCTCATCAAATTTATTACAGATGTGACAATATTCAAGTTTTGTAAGTGGCCAGTTCAGTCAGATGAAAACGAACTTACTGTAGCATCATAGAATTCTCGTGTTCATCTCCTTACACGTCAGCATTCAAGATAGAGATATGAGTTTTAGGCCAACTTAAAGTGAATGTGGTATACAGTCGTCCCTTTTCTTTTCATGGTTTAATTTGCTGGCTTACTTTTGTTTTCCCCCACTAGTACTTAAACCATCACAAAGTACTTTAATTTAAAGTGTATTTGGGAGTTGATGTAAAATTTAATATCTGAAGAAATATATACATTAACCCTTAAACCACGGGCTTGTTTTGCTTTGACTTGCGGCTCCCCCGGGCATATTCACGCTCCGACAGACTCTCTAAAAATATTTGCCAAAAATCAGTTATTAGTCCTAGAATATTAAAATCACATATACTTATGGCACATACCTTCAGCTTTCTCCTTGGGTGTTTGTTGAGCCTTCGTTGAGTACCGTAGGACTTCTGGAGACCTCTGACGTTGGGTAACGAAGTCTCCGCTTTACACTTCCCGACAACTCGTAATATGATTACTACAGCCTGATACAGTATTATCACTAGAAACACTATTCTATGCTTCTCAAATGGTTTGGAATCCATACTCCAAAAAAAAAAACACTGTGAAAGCATTGAAAATTACGAGGGCGTATGACCATCCCACTTCCGATCATTCGCCGCTAGTGTTGTCTATTATTCATAAAAACACTCACAGCTTATATTTCTGTTACTGTATAACACTTATATACATCTACAGTCTTTATCCATAAGTTTCCTTCAGTAATAGTGGTTTATTGTCACTGTAGGGATTCAATTTCATTCAGTAAAATACTGTATGTAGCATTCACTTTCTCGTCCTGTATACTAGCATTGAGAGTGAATGTCACTTTCACCTTCACTCTTATAACTTATAGTATTCATACATGCTAGAATGAAACTTTCACTTTCATTACTCCTAGTATATATACTCGTATTCTTATAATACTACTCATTTACATTTCTATTTACGTTCTCTATTTTATTTACATTATTTACATTTCTATTTTATTTACACTGTGTTATGCACTGTCACTTGAAGTAACATATAAAACTATTTTCCACTGTTCACTTATATTTACATTCATTGCTTTCACTTGCTGTTTACACATAATTTACACATTATTTACAATTCCACTTGCACTGTTTTACTCAATAAAAAGATCGTAGTCACTCTCTATCAATTGTCAACCCTTTACCTCATTCCACACGAGGTTTAGTAGGGGGTAAAGGTCACAGGGCCCTTTGCATGGGGCTAAAAAGCAGCAGAAGTTAGCAGGAGCTAATCAGATGTACTTTCACCTTCAAAGACGACAGTGAACTGATAGTTGTGGCCTCCTGCCGCCTGGCTAGGGTGAGTGCCATACTACCAACTTCAGCCCTGTGAGACCTGCTAATATATAGCAATGAAATGATTGGCAGGAAACCAAGACAATACATAATAAATTAGGTAGTTCCAGGTGAATGTAAATATCACTTAGGCTTCTCCCTTCCCTCCTTATATGTATATTTATTACGAAAATAGATTATACGGCATATTTCAAGGGGAAATAGATAGCGAAAATTAGCGAACGAGTGCACGTGAGGTGTTGTCAGGTGATAATTAGCCAATTCCAGGTGTATGGCACTATCACTTACCTTATTTCTTTTTTGTATATATTGGTATAAGAATAGGGCATAGGTCTTATTTCAATGGATGAAATCAGTGGAAAATTCCAGGGAAGATTTATTTAGCGTAGAATACAGTGTGGTGGCCTGCAATAATTAGGTAGTTCCAGGTGAATGTAAATATCACTTAGGCTTCTCCCTTCCTTTCTTATATATATTTTATTTACGAAAATAGATTATACGGCATATTTCAAGGGGAAATAAACAGCAAAAATTAGCGAACGAGTGCACGTGAGGTGTTGTGATAATTAGCCAATTCTAGGTGTATGGCACTCTCACTTACCTTATTTCTTTCTTGTATATATTATTTGGTATAAGAATAGGGTATAGGGCTTATTTCAATGGATGAAATCAGTGAAAAATTCCGGGGAAGATTTACTTAGCGTAGGACGGCCGGGCAGGTGAGAGGATAGGGTAATGGAGGGGAGTTAGGGAGGGGAGTCAAGAACGGGGAGAAATGGCTAAATTGTCAACAATGGATGGAAGTACAGATGAGATTAGGAGTGCTGACTAGTGTTGGACATTGGCAGTACTGATAGATGATACAAGCCACCACTTGAAAGCCCGGGCGAATTCAAAATAACACAGAATCACAAAAGTGTCGCCCTGGGGTATGATCCCTTGCTCCCAAGTGTCACGAAAGTGACGCCCCGCGGTTAAGGGGTTAAAGAAGTAAGTAATCCCGCATTTTTTGCGGATTTTTTTTCTACGGTTTTGCCCTCTCGTGGATTTTCTTAGCATTAATAAGTTCAACTAAAATATCCTTGAATATACAGAAAACAAAAAATTTGAAATTCCCGCCGCTTCCAATTGTAGCGCGGTAAACTCACACCACCCTCTGTCCCTTTCCCGCGGCCTCTCTGCCAGTGTTACCATATCTAGCATAATTTTATTCTTTTAGCATAATTTTGATCAAATTTTCGAGTCTGGAATATTTTTTAGCATATTAGAAGTTTTAGCATAATTCTAGCATAATTTAGAATGGAATGGAATATTTTTTGAATAATTTTATAAAAGCTACAAAGCAGAGAGAGAGAGACGAATAAGGTAAGAAGATGTAAGGTTTGAATAGTTGGTTACTTTCAGTTTGGGCTTGGTTGGGTTGGATTAGGTTAGGTTAGGTTAGGTTGGATTAGGTTAGGTTAGGTTAGGTTGGATTAGGTTAGGTTAGGTTAGGTTGGATTAGGTTAGGTTAGGTTGGATTAGGTTAGGTTAGGTTCGGTTTGGTTAGGTTAGGTTAGGATAAGTTTGAGCATTGTATTTTACCTATGAAACCTAGGTTTTTCCGATAGATTTTGGTATGATTCATTTGATTTTCAGCTTCATTTCAGTCGGAAATGACCATTTTCTGTGTTTCCTCCCCTCCCTATAACCCCTGATTCCCCAAAGATCCCCCATTATTGCAGGGGGATGGGGGGGGGTCATATCTCAAAATCTGGTTATTTCCGATGGAACTGATGCTCAAAATCGAATGAATCACATCAAAATCCATCAGAAAAATGTAAGTTTCATGGGAAAAAGCAGTATGGGCAGAAAACCGATATTTATCCTCTTACTGTATGTAGATTTATTTTAATATTTTCATAGTAAACAATACATAATTAATATGTAGCATGAATATGTATAGAATTTTATCATTTAGCTTCAAGTTAGCATAATTCATTTTTTACTTGGAACAAATTTGCTCAACCTAGCATAATTTTTTCATTGCCCTAGCATAATTTCGTTGTTTGGATATGGCAACACTGCTCTCTGCCCCGCATTCCTCAGTCCACGCCTGCCTGCCTCACATGCTTGGTGTACTTGTAACCACGCTATGATACGAGCCTCTTGCCTCTCACTTGCTTTCCACATGGCCCCAGGATGTAAGCCAGCCTCACCAAAGGCTAATAATACAGTTAGTAAGAACTCCAAAGTGACAAAACGATCAAGAAAAGTTATGACCTTAGCAGAGAAAATTGTGTTACTGGACAAGCTAAGAAGCGACCGTGCGAGTGTTTCCTATCACCAGTCACTGCATCTTTTTATTTTGTACTGTTTTGTGAATAAATGTGTAGATAATTGTGTATTACAGTACGGTGTTTACGTTTTTCCTTCATAATGGAGTATGTGCTTTCAATCTTGTAAGAAGGTATTTCGGGATGAGTATGGAGGTTTCGGGACAATTCGCAGTCACCACAAACACAAGACAATTCGCCTTCATTAATGAAGATAGCTGTGGGTGACGCTAGAATATAATTCAAAGGGGACTACAGCGAGGAAGAAACAAGTTAATTATTGACTAAAGGTGCAACTAATAAATAACATCCAGAACCTACGCTACTGAACATAGACTTTGCGGGATCCCCCTGAAATATAGTTATTAAAGTACTGATTAATTAATAATAAGTATATTTATAAAAGTATTGATTAGTATATTTATAGAATGGCGGGGAATCGTCCAGGGTGGGAATTGTTCTGAAGGGGAATCGTCCATGTTTTGACGGGGAATTGTCTGACGGCGAATTGTCTCACAATCAGTATGGACATGGACTGTGTGATGGACAGCATGGTGGACACAAGTGCAAGATTCAATTGTTAATAGAGTATTCGCGAATTTGACTTTTCGCGGGGGTTACAAGAACGTAACTACCGCGAAATATGCGGGATTACTGTATTCTAATGTCTTGTGGTGTTTTGGGGTACTATCAATTGTATGTTGACGACACCCAGCTCTGTGTTAAGATGTCAGATATCAACGAGACTAAGACAAAGCCTGAGTCTCTAATGTCTGATATTAAGATATGGATGGCTAAGAGGAAACTTAAGCTGAATGATGGTAAAACTGAGATCATTATCATCAGAGGAAACAGAAGGGGTGATGACACTGATAATGCCCTAGCTTTGAACATTATCATGTCACAGCATCATCCAGTCAGTTCTGTTCAAAATCTGGGTGTTTATTTTAATTTAAAGTTAAATTACAAAGAACATAATCAGGTTGTCAGAGGGTGTAACTTGCATATTAGAAATCTGTACTAGATGAGAAAATTCCTGAATAGACGGTGCCTCTTAACATTGGTCCATGCAGTCGTCTTGTCTCATGTTGATTATTGTATATCACTGTGGGTTGATCTTCCAAATAATATACTATCAAAAATTCAGTCTGTGTTTAACAGGGCAGCACGGCTTAACTTTAGTCTTCCCCCGAGAACCTCGACCACGGTACCTTGTTCCTGATTGAGTTGCATTGGCTACCAGTAAAGGCTAGAATTGAATTTGAATTGTGTCTTATTACATTCAAGGTTCTTAAGTTTGGTGAACCGAAGTATCTTGCTGAATTGTTAAAACTCCCATCGGCACGCCTGGTGTGATGTAACGGAGTGAAGATGACTCCTTGCGTCTTAACGAGCCTGGAGCCATTCACCAGTCATTTTTCTCTGACAGTTCTTTTGTGTATAGAGCCCTTAGATTATATAACAGATTGCCATTGTCCATAAGACAACTCTCTGCTGTTGAATCCTTTAAGAGACAGCTGAAAGCCTTTCTCTTTTCAAAATGCTATGACCTGGAGAGAGATACTATGATGGATGATTATAGGGTTTAATTATTGCCACTTTCATGTATATATGATGTAGCATGTATTATGTATGAGAGATGTCACAATTCTTGTAATTGTATAAATAATGTATGTGTCAAGCGCTAGTGAATTCCCAAAGGAAGAACTGGCGCTTTTGAGAAACAAAGGACCAGATTATTATCCATCCATCCATCATCCAATCCTACGTTGCCCCACGAGGAGCGCAGGAGCCTGGGGCTAGGCAGTTGGTCCCAACATTTAAGATGATAGTGACTAGTCTCACTCATCCCTGAGTGGCATTACAAGAGCAGTCAATCCCAACTACCCCTTGGATAATAAACCTTCACCGGCTCAATCCGATTGGAGCACAACAATTACCCACTAAACCACCAGGCGCGAAAATTTGGTCGTATGGTTACTACCCAGCATAGTATATAGTTTCTTGGTGTACAGGAAACCATTTGTCTTGTCACTCAGTGTAGAGTCACCCACAGGCAGAAGGAAGAGGAAAGAATGAAGGAAAGAAAGTCAAAAGAGGGAGTGTAAAGTCACCCGTAGGCAGAAGGATGAGGAAAGAATGAAGGAAAGAAGGATGGAGGAGAGGAAAGGGCAGACACCCGAGAGCAGCACTACATCAAGTGAGTGGATGGTGAGTGCCCCCACCTACCACACAGATTATTATTATTATTATTAATCAGGCTGACAAATGAGAATATAAAGGAGCATTGTGGTGTGGATGTGGATGTGGATGTGATAGGAAACATTAGGAGGAATACACTGAGGTGGTTTGGCCATGTGGAGAGGATGGAGGGTGAAAGACTGACGAAGAGAGTGTATGTGAGTGAGGTGGAGGGGGGAAAAGGGAGGGGGAGGCCGAAGATGAGATGGAGGGATGGGGTGGAGAGGTATATGAAAGAGGGATGTGTGAGTTGGGAGCGGGGCAGTGAAATGGCGGGGGACAGGGCGACTTGGAGGCGATTTGTTTGTGGCCACCCCGAACGGGATTGAGGCGTCTGGCAATAGATAGATAGATAGATAGTTTATTAATCATATAGTTATGAGAGGGGGACCCCAAAATTCCCTGAATAGATCGATAGCATGGGAAAAAGAAATAGTTCCCCATTGTGCTGGTAGTAGCTATTTGTGTGCAGTCTGGTGAATCATCCTGCCACGTGGCATCACACTGTGAGGGTTGAGTCCGTATGTCTTGCGATTTTTTTCTTTGTTCATCCACATGACTTCTGTGATTTTCATCCTCAAACCACTATGACAGATTTGAATGAGCAAAGTTTTTTTTTTTTTTCCCCCCACTATGGCTGAAGCAGCAACAGGCTTAAGTAAGCTTCCAAGGAGCAAGCTGTTGGGGTGGGGGGGGGGGAGTCTGTGAATGGTACATGCATTTTAAGACAGGCAACATGTCTGTCCAAGACTCTCCCCGTCCTGGTTGTCCTTCAACCTCTTAAACAGGTGAAAACATCAAGAAAATTCTACAGACAATGTGAAAGATGATCATAGTACTATTGACAAACTAGTGGAGGCCACAGTCATTTCATGGAGTTCAATCCGGTGTATTTTGACACAGTCGTGGCATGCACTGGGTTTTAGCAAAATTTGTCCCCCGTCTTCCAACAGAAGATAAAAAAGTAAATTGTGTGAATGTGTGTCAGAACCTAATAGAACAGTTGAGATATGTATCCAGAATTTCTTTCAAATGCCATTACGGGTGATGAGACCTGGGTTTACAGGTATGGCTCCAATACCAAGCAGCAGCCCAGTCAGTGGAGGATACCAATATCTCCAAGACTCAGAAAAGTGCATCAGGTCAAGAACAACATCAAGACAATGTTGATCATGTTTTTTGACATTGACGGAATTGTCCATAAATAACTTGTTCCCCATGAACAGACTGTGAACCAGCAGTTTTGCATTACAGTGCTGAGGTGTCTTTGGGAAAGCATTGGGCACAAACGTCCAGAGAAGTGGCACACCCAGAAATGGTTCAGGCAACATAACAACTCTCCATCACACACTGCTTTGTCAGTTCAGCAATTTTTTGGCCAAAAACAACAGCATTGTTGCTCCGCACCTCCCATAGTTTTCACATCTCGCTCCTTGTGATTTTTTTTTCTTCCCCAAGATTACATTAGAACTGAAAGGCAAAAGATTTGACAACTTAGAAGAAATTCAGGAAAAGAATCTGGACAAGGTGACAAAAGACGACAACAGAAAGTGTTTCCAAGAATGGGGAAAGTGGTAAGTGCTGGGACAAGTGTATGATATCTCAAGGGGAGGACTTTGAAGAGACCTAAGATTGATTTTCTGTAAATTTTGTATTGAAGTGTTTTGTTAACAGTTCCAGGAATTGGGGGGTCTCCCCTTGTAAATTGTGGCTGTGGGGGCCCTTTTTGATGGATTTTCATTATTTGTGACTTTTATGTTGTTCACTGGCATGTCAATTCCCTGATACCCACAGAAAATGAGAGATGACTTAAGGTCCATGTTCTACTCTGACATAATTTACCCTTCCTCTTGTTTAGGTTTCAAGGGCAGTGTGAAGCCAAACCTGCTAAAACAAGAGACCCAGTCCCTAGCATGTGCACTCAGGATTCTGTTCCGAATGTTGGCAGACCCATCGAGAGAGAAGAAGTGGCCACAGGTGAGAATGTTTGATTTCAGGCACAATTCATGTTTAGGTTTAGAGATTTTTAACCATGCAATATATATATATTTTTTTTTACACTAACTTTGCCCAGATTTTTGCCCTATTGCAGTTTATCTTGAGCAAAATTAGATGCAGTTTGTCATTAGAATACTTTGCCACTACCTGAGTCTCTCCACGAATCAGTGATGATGATGAAGAATAGGATGATGACAATGACAGTGACAGTAATAATACAGTAGTAATAGGCTATCCATCTATCTATAGCCCGACGCCCTAATTCCGCAGAGGGTGGCCACAGACAAAACGCCTCCAAGTTTCTCTGTCACCCACCATTTGACTCCCCTCCCCCCAACTCACTCCCCCTTCCCTCATATATCTTTCAACTCCATCCCTCCACCTCATCCTTTGTCTCCCCCTTCCTCTCCCTCCCTCCACTTCACTTACATACACCCTCTTAGTCAGTCTTTCATTCCCCATTCTCTTCACATGTCCAAACCACCTCAGTGTATTTCTCCTAATTTTCTCAATCACATCCACACCCACCTCACAACGTTCTTTCACTTCTTCATTCGTCAACCTGTCCCCCCAAGTCACTTCACATGCTCCTATCAGTTAACTCATTTCCACTGTTCTCACTCTTGACTTGTTCCCCTCTTGCAAGGTCCATGCGTCGCTTCCATACGTCAGGGTAGGGATCACAATACTGTCATGCAGTGACTTGACTTCCATACTCACCTCCCTGTTTTTCATCACTGCTTTCAGTGAACCAACAACCTTCCTTCCTTGCTGTACCCTTTCAAGCACTTCATCCCCAAAAGTTCCATCCTTACTCTTCACACTACCCAGGCTTGAATGCACTTACATTCTCCATATCCTCACCATCCAACCTCACTCTGCATTCTTTGACTCCATTCCTCTCAAACACCATAACTTTACTCTTGTTTACATTATCTTTCAGATTCCTCTTCTTACACACTGTCCCAAATTCATTCACCAAAACTTGGAACTCCCATTCATCTTCACTCAGCAATACTGTATCATCAGCAAACAGCAACACCAGAATCTTCCACACCTCACCCTCATTCATGAGCCACCCCCCACATCCACTGCCCTACCTTGCACTTCCTTTACAACCCCATCCATGAATATATTAAACATTCATGGAGACATCACACATCCTTGTTTCAGTCCTACATTTAGATAAAAGAGCTCACTGAGCTCACCATCCACTCACACCGCAGCCCTAGCTCCCTCATAAATACTCTTCACAGCGGACAACAATTTCCCATCCACTCCATATATTCATAATACCTTCCACATACCTTGCCTATCTACTCTGTCTATGAAGGCAGCATACACTTTCTTTCCCTTCTTGAGATACTGTACTTCACTAAACATCTTAGCACAGATATCTGATCTACACACCTTTTTCCTTTCCTAAATCCCCCTTGTTCTTCTCCAACTAGCTCCTCTGTTATATGCCTAATCCTGTCAATAAGTATTCTACCATATATTTTTCCAATCACACTTAAGAAGGCAAATACCCCTGTGGTTACCATATACTTCTCTCTCCCCGTTTCCTTTGTATAAAGGAACAATTATACCTGATTTCCAGTCCTCTGGAACCCTTCCCTCTTCCCAAGCCAGTCTACACAACTTCCATAATAATTGTAATAATAACAGTTTTAGTAAAATTTCAGTCCTCTTTACAACCTGAGGAGGATCTGGAAGATAGAATTACAAGATTAGATGGGGTGTATATCTATCTGTGAGCCCATACACAAAAATTTAAGCATTATTTATTGGGTGTATATACAGTATATTTATTCCTTGTATCTGTGTTTGCCGGCAGGTACAAGAGAGGTTAATCAAGATATGCAGATCGGCATTAGAATACTTCCTGTCACTACCCGAGTCCCACCGTGAGGCATGGACCAACCTTATTCTCCTGTTCCTTACCAATATACACAAAATGTCCGATGACCAGGTAAGCTCTAGGAATGGGATAATTAATTATGGTCTGACAAATCTTAACTGGCGGCTAGGGTGGGGCACGAAGCTCTGTACAGTGTTGCCACGTTTTCCATACGCGTGATGCCCTCTCTCTCTCTCTCTCTCTCTCTCTCTCTCTCTTGGGGGGAGATGTGTGTCACCCTGGGGAATTTTGTTTCTTTTATGAGTGACTTTTAAACTTATGCTTTCATTTCTTTATTTTTTTATTATATCTAACTATATTTAAAAATATTTACTATTGTTTTACATTTGTCACCAAATGACCTCGCTCATGTGGCGCCATGATTTGTTTTTATTCAATCACTCTCTCCTTTCTTCCTTCCTTCCCTCCCTTCCTCCATCTCTCCCTCAACACCTCCCCTGGCCTACCTTCCCCCACATCTCTCTCTTTCTCTCTCTCTCTCTCTCTCATCTATGGATGAGAGGCTGTGGCCGGGTCAGACTGGGTCTGATTGTTGCTGCTCACGAGGATTAAATGTATTATTTTTTTTTACTAAGAAATTGGCATATTTTTACTTTTATTCCTACACATTATGTTATAATCATTTTTGTGACATTATTACCCATGCCAGAAATACGGTAAAAGCCAGTAAAGGTGACTACATTTTCTTTTAGCAACACTGTAAAAAATTTATGCCACGTTTCTGTATTGCTGTGTAAATATTTTATGCATAATAAGTTTACTGTTCTTTCATATATTATAATACACACGTTAACATTGTATTCATATGTGTTTATCGTATTTGTGATGCCTTTTTACATATATAATAGCCATTTCACATTGCGGGTTTGGGAAATGTGGCACCACCGTACAGAGGGTCGCGCCACACCCTAGCCGCCAGTTAAGATTTGTCAGACCATAGTGCCTGTTTCTGCCTTCCTGTTGCCTGGTGGTGTAGGGAGTTCAGGAGTTCTAGACAGATGTGGGAATGGTTGGGGCTTGTTGCTTACATAATGCCACTCAAAGATAAATACTTGGTCACATTTTCCAAAGCATTCAGGACTGGACCCCCACACTCCTGATGGAGCTAAAAAAGATTAGGTGAATGATAGAGTGAATTTATCTTTTATGCTCTGTTATGTTTGATGTATTTTATGTATACTTTTGCCCATGCTATATCTATGTGCTGCCTTTGTGTGTGTGTGTGTGTGTGTGTGTGAGAGAGAGAGAGAGAGAAACTATCCTTTTAATTATTTTTCCCCAGTTTGCAGCCCATGCATCCAACTACTACCCAAGCCTGTGCGAGATCATGTGCTTCAGCCTCAAGCCAGAGCTTCGGGCGGTGCTTCGCCGGTTCTTCCTGCGCATTGGCATCGTCTTCAACATCACCCATCCCAGCTTCAGACCCCGTACCACATCAACATCATCCCTCACATCATCCGTCGACACTCCGTCACTCCCCAGAGATCGGATACCCAGTGATTTGTAGACGATGTTAGGGGAAATACTGTATGTTGGCCTCTCTTACAGTGTCTTCAAACTACTGTACCTATAACAATTAAGGGTCATTAGAGGTTTGGAGTGACTTGTCAGAGTATTATTGCCATGCAAGGGAATGCCTAGTGATATGTAGATAATGTTTAGGGAAGAATTATTGCTCCCTCTTCCTTTACTTGTCGTCTGAACATCATCCACCCCAGCCTTACACCTGCCACATCATCATTATCACTCACATAATTGGTTGACATTCTATCAGTCCCAAGAGACTGGATATTGAGTGATTTTTAGATGATAATTAGGGAAATATGTTGGCCTCTCCTACAATGTCTTCTAACTACTGTACACATAACAATTAAGGGTCTTTAGAGAATAGTAGTGGTTTGTCGGCTTGTTGTTATCAAGGGAGAGAATACCCAGTGATTTGTAGATGGTACTTGGGGAAAAACTGTCACCTTTCATGTACAGTGTTATCATACCAACTAATTTAAATTTACAGATTATTAAGAAAGAATAATGACCTTGCTTATACAGTGTTTTCAAGCAGCACAGAGATGGAATATGCAGTGATGTATAGATGACATTAAGGGAAAATTGTGGAATCTCTGGAGGTGGAGGAAGGGGACAGGGGTAGAAGGGGAAGAGGGAGAGGAAGAGGGGAGGATGGGGAATCAATACCATACTTAAGGAATTGCAGGTGATGTTTGGGAAATTTTATCAACATCATCCCTCATAAACACATCACTGCAGAGAGAGAGAGAGAATACCCAGTGCATTATAGATGATGAGTGTTTGGGAAAGATATGTCACCTATCTCTGTGCTCATTGTCTTAATCATCTTACTGAGGATGAGGTGGGGGTATGTGATTGAGGGTGGTGTGAGTTGGAGGGAGGAGAGGGAGACCAAGAATGAGGTGAAGGGATGGGGTGGAGGTTATGTAATTGAGGCTGGTGTGAGATGGGAGGGAGGACAGTCTGATGACAAAGAACAAGATGACGTGGAAGCAGTTTGTTCATGGTTGCTCCCTCCGATATTAAGGCATCTCGCTATAAATAGACAGAATCCCTCCCTTCATAGGAAATATCTTTGTATAGTTCCTGACTGATGAATTGAGAGATAGTAATGCCTGGTGGTTTAGTGGGTTAAGGCACTCCAACCAGATGTGGCCCATCAGGATTTATATCTGTAAGGTGGTTGGGGTTTATTGCTCACATAATACCACTCAGGGGACAGGAACTGCCCACTCTTGCCTTTAGTGTCTTGACAGAGCAGCCTGGACCTGGGCCCCTACACTCCTAATGGGGCAGTACTGATGATCATGATGATGGTGATTGAAATTAACAAAGTATAATAAGGTTGATATTTAAATACTGTCTAATGTCATGTAGGGGAGAGCAACTGATCACTCTTGCCTTCAGTGTCGACAGAGCAGCCTAACCCAAAGCTCCAACATTCTGATGGGGCATTCCTGATGATGGTTGAACTCGTTAAAGCAAAATAATGTTGATACTGTATGTTATATAATGCTGCTCAGGGGAAAGCAACTGGTTATACCTTCAGTGTCTGGACAGAATCGCCTAGTCCAGAGCCTGTGTACTGTTAAGTGGTCAAAATCGTTGATGATGATTGAACTCGTTAAAGCGAAACAGTGTTGATCCTAACGTTTGTCTAATTCAGAGAGTTTAGTGAGTGAGATAATATTGTACAGTAAAAAAAGAATCTATATAAGACTATAAATATATATATATATATATAGGGAAGTGTTAATTTTATATTCATTTTAATATAGCAGTATTACATGTGTTTGTAATTTGTAATCTAAACTTTGAAGAAAAACTAATGTTGATAGGAAGTACAGATACAGTGCGGACTCTTCATGCTGATACCACGAAGGGAAGGAGCCTGGTATTCTTCCCACGTGGATACAACAGGCTTCACAAGTTACAGGGTGATTTACATAGCTCCAGGTGGTCAGTGCTTTAAATGCACCCAGTTGGAGTGACAGCTTTGCATAGGTTTGATCTTCAGTTATTTAATTACCCCAAAGGGAGAAGCCTGATCATCTGCCTTGAAGTATACTGGACTGGAATGGGTAGATACCTTGTGGTATGGTGGTTAGAATGCTCCAGTCAGAGTAACAGCCGTGTATTGATTTGATCCTCAAGTGGTGACTGGAGGTTTTTCAGCCATATAATGCCACCAAGGGAAGTAGGTTGGTCATCTGCCTTTAAGTGTACTGGACTTGGGTAGCCAAACCTCAGGCATCTAAACTTCAGAGGGGAAGTATTATGGTATTGGCTTTTTTTTTTTTTTTTTTTTTTTTTTTTTTTTTTTTTTTTAATACTGGTGATGATGTATATACATTAGTAGTTTGGTTATTTAATGCATTTTTTATGTAGCTGAATCAAAGAATAATTATGATAACTTCACCATTTCAGACACAGCTGCTCCAGTATACATACATTCAGGTGCAATCTTTTCCTTTCCTTGGTATAATTATTAGTAGGGTCCATTTGTTACATAGTTGTTGGTATACAGTATGATGGTATGGTAGATGATGATTTTGACACCAAGTTTTAAGTATACTAATTTTATTTTTATTTATTTTGTTTTGGGGGGAGGGTGTCTGAATGTGGGATTATTTGAGAAGCTGCATCCAAACTATTGAGTTTACCCTACTCAGTATCCCTCCTACACCATAACGTTTTTATTTGTTGGTATTGTCAAACGATATCATCCAGCTTTGGGGAGACCTGTCATAGTGAAGGGCTCAGTCAGTACCAAGAATTATCCATCCATCCATCCATCCATCATCCAATCCTACGTTGCCCCATGAGGAGCGTAGGAGCCCGGGGTTAGGCAGTTGGTCCTGACATTTAAGATGAGAGTGACCAACCTCACTCATCCCTGAGTGGCATTACATGAGCAGTAAACCCCAACCATCCCTTGGATATAAACCTTCACCGGCTCAATCCGATTGGAGCACAATAATTACCCACTAAACCACCAGGCGCCAAACTTTGGTTATATGGTTACCACCCAGTGTAGTAAATGGTTTCCTGGTGTACAAGAAACCATTTGGCATGTCACTCAGTGTAGAGTCACCTGCAGGCAGAAGGAAGAGGAAAGAATGAAGGAAAGAAAGACAGAAGAGGGAGTGTAAAGTCACCCGTAGGCAGAAGGACGAGGGAAGAATGAAGGAAAGAAAGATAGAAGAAGATGGAAGGAAAGAAGGATGGAGGAGAGGACAGGGCAGACACCTGAGAGCAGTACTACATTAAAATACTATATAAAGGGTCATCATATTGAAGGAGTTGGAGGTGGAGAGGGGTGCCTTCATGTGGTGACAAGTACTGTATATAACTGAGCAGTGAAGTACCTGGTTATAAGAACATCACTCATCTTGCTCCCTATCCCTGAAAAGAAAATGGAGTCCCAGAGCAGGGCAGCACCAGCCTGCACTCTACCAAGTTTACAGTCCAGATGACCTGGAACTACAACTATTGCTGCTAGTAGCACTACTACTATGATTACTACTGTACCACTGTTATTACTTCTACTGCTGTTTCTACTATTACTGCTACTACTACCACGACCATTACCACTACTACTACTATCAGTACCACCATTACCACTGCAGCTACTACTACAACTACTACTACTACTACTATTATGACCACTACTACTACTACTTTAATAGGCTATCCTCAGGCCCCTGCATTAAGAAGGAATAATAAATAACAAACTTCATTATATTAACTAGTGTACTGTGATGAGTGAGAGTCTGCATTGTGTCTGTACTCCCAGTGAATAGCTTGGGTTAAAAGGCTTCTCAACTGGTCTCATCTTTCATGCAATAGTAGCCTAGCCTTGGGTCCCTACACATTGAGGGGGAGCGGCTGATACCGTTACTGTATTTAAATGTGTATTATTATTGTAACAGGCGCTTAGAATCATAACGTACCAAATGATGCCATCATATCTGATAATGAGTTAAGTGTACCAGTGTCTTCCCCAATCATCCCTTTATCCAGAGCACGAGTCAGGGGTACAAAATGAATGCCACAATAAGGTTGAAAATCCCGCTGAGTGAAGTTTAATTTTTTTCTTACATGTCCCTGCCTGTAGCTACAGCTACATCTCTGAACCAGAACATACCAAGCGTGTTGTCGCTCAGACATGCGGAACCTCCAGCCAGTGAGAGCAAGTGAGGCAAGGCGCTTACTGCCGGCGAGCAATTCTAGGTCAGTGGGAGCACGGGAGACATGCCCTTCTGGCCAGTCAGTGTCCACGATTCCTGCGTGGCTCGCAGTCGTTGTTTACACTCGCTTACAGCCACTTGATTTATGCGAGTGTTCTCGTTTTTTGCTAAAATAACCTGTGTTAAACAACCAACATGAGTGATTCTAGCAGCGAGAGTGATGGCAGAGATGTGGTAGACCAAGTGATAGGCAGGAAGAGAACAAGACAGCCCAAAAAGTGGAAAACAACTGTGGCCAAAGTGAAGAGGAACTTAAGGAAAGAGTATGTGAGCTGCCATTATTATTGTCATTCTTATTGTCATGTGCACCTATGTGCCTATTATTGCCTATATGTACGTGTGAAGATGCCTCTGTGTGTACGCAAGTTAGTGAGCATGTGAGTGTGAAGTAATTGAGTTTATAAGCATGTGTGTGTGTGTGAGTGTTGTGTGTACTGTGTATGTGAAATAATAAAATTTAATTCTCTCTCTTTCTCTCTCTCTCTCTCTCTCTCTCTCTCTCTCTCTCTCTCTTTCAGGTAAATGATAGGAATTTATAACTGAGACCTTGCATTACATTTAGAAACAAAAAGCAATGCAATATCTGTCTTAGTTCCTGAGATATTTGTGTTTAAAAGTCGCCAAACTTTATAGGCGTTTTTCTCATTTCTAAAAAAACAGCGCCTGGGGCGTTATAATTCTAAGCGCCACATTATTATGTTCTTGTTCTTCTTTATGTTCATTATGTAATTGTTTAAAACCCCAGTATGATGATACTCTTTTGTGTTATATTTTTGCCTCCACTCCAATTACACTAAATTGGCCTAAGTTTGCTACCTTTCCATCTTTAATTTTATAACAATAGATTAACACTAGAATATGGTGCCAATCATGAAGAGATGTAAAGTAAAGATGAGGAGTGGCAGTATTGTTTTTCTTTGGCACAGAGCAATGTGAAGTAAGCTGCAAAAAGATGAAAATCTGGGCCAAGTTAATGTAATAAGAGTATAGTTTTATTGAGCATGAGAGACTCTCCATGTGCTATAGTGATAGCAATTGTCAAAAAATGGACTGAATCCCAAGAGTGCACTTTTTTTTTTTTTTTAGACTTCCTTTTCTTTTTTCTTCCCTTTTTTGTTTTTTCCCCTCTTGCTACTACTGTACATGATTTTATTCAGTTACAGGAGGGCCTATGGTAGTGAAAGAGTTAATGAAAACACTGTCTAACATCCTCCAACTCAAAAAGTCTCCTGTACTGAATAAAATAATTGGAAAACAGGATGAATGAATTGGAAGGGACAGCATTGTAGTGAGAGGGTTTAATTATGTTAGTTGGATTAATTGCTTTTGGTGGATCTGTGTTATTTATTTCCGCATCATGTGGTATAGCTAGAGATACATGTGTTTAGATCAGGAATCATAACACACTAATGGATGCTGAGTTTTGTTATTTCTAACCTACCAGTTTTTTTTTTTTTTTTTTTTTTTTTTCTCACATCATCATTACTATCATCATCTCAACCCAGTTTCGTTTATTTCGCTTCTCATTCGTTCGTTTGTTCATTTACAAAGACTCCAGCATGCTTACATGCATTGGCCATGGTCACCTATTGGTGGCTGTACTGTACATGCTGCTTGATGTCTAGCAGCATCTCTGTTCGGTCCCTTATCCCTGAGAGTCACACACACTGTGACTCTAGCTCGTATTCTCGTTGATTGAGGAAGTTCCCTAACACCTCTTCCTCAGTGGTTTATTCTGCTTATTATATAATGCTCTCATCTCTTGTGTTCTTAAATAAGTCTAATATTGCCATACTCTTCCTAAGTACGGTGCAGAATTATATTAACCAGCTGGATCCAAAAGTAAATAGCTGAGAAAGAGGTGCCAGGGATCCTTCTTAATTGACGAGAATATGGGCCCTTATTCGGTGTGTTTGCAACTCTACCCTCAACATTCATACCTCTCACCCTCATTGCTTAATAAAGTGATGTCTTAATGATAGAGTAAAAAGACAAAATCATGTTTAAGAAATGAGCCTGTAAGTTTATTTAAGTTATTGTTTTATGTTCTTAGTCGGCCGTGGCAAAAATCTCTCACAATGGGAGGGCTTATTTAGTTTGTTTGTAATTACTTCACTACTTTAGAGGGCTCTCCAAAACTGAATGAAATAGTTTGGCAGTAACAGGAATAAAATCATCATCATCATCATAATCAGTCATCAGTGATCATTATCATCATCACCCCAGCCACTTTTTCCCAGATAAAGATAAAGTGAGGCAGTATCATTAATAATAATAATCATCATCATATAAAAAGGTCACAGTCCTAAATGAGTTAGAAATCAGCATATTACAGTAAATCCTTATGGTAGGTGCTGTAGAGGGATGCCTTGAGGTGGTGGCACTAATATGGGTGGGTGGCTTCACTGCCTGGCTATATAAACTCTCATGCTCACTTCAGTTTTATTTTTTTTTAAGTCAGTCACAGAAGAGTTGCCTCACTGTCTGGTTATACAAATGTTCCACCTCCCTTCTTATCCTTCAAAACGAGGGTAGAGCACTGCAGGAGGAGGGCAGCTTCAGCCTGCAGTCCTTTGAGTTTACATCCAGATTAGCCATAACAAAACAATGCCATAGAGAATTCACCAAAAGGCATAAAATACTGTGTTATGGCACCTGATCTGAATACCTATATTCCTGACTGCAACCAATAGCCATAATATGTATCTTGTATTTTATCTGCATTTTGCAGTAGCCTAGCCTCAGGCCCCTACACCTCAGAAGGGGTGATACTTGATCGGTTCAGCCATTAAGCTGTTTTTGGTAATCAGCGATCATTTTGAAAATAAAAGGAATGCCATTTTTTTAATGCATTTTTTTTTTTTTTTAAACGAGTCCAATGATGTATTTTCTTAATTCTTATCTTGGTAGGTGCTTGAGAGGCATGCCTTTATGTGGTGGCACTGATATAACCGGGTGGCTCCACTCCCCAGTTATACAAGTACCCTGCAACTTTCTCCTTATATCCCAAAAGAAGGATAGGGAATCTTCAGCCTGCAGTTCACTGGGTTCACATTCAGATGAAACTATGGCCACAACAGCACCACCACCAGTAATACAGTTGAATAAAATCATTGAATAAAATCATGTGGCGGCAGCAAGAATAAAATGAAAAAATGCATCATTGGACTGAACGAGTAAATGGGAAGTTTGGGGGGTCGATTTATTATATTATATAGACTGAGGATGTACATTTATATATGAACAAGTGTATATACAAGTGATTATTTCATCACAGTAAATAAATAAACCTTGATGCTATTTACAGATTGGGTTTTAAACATCCCTCAGCTTTCTCCCTATTCACTGAAAGGAGGATGATCAATAAATAGATTAGCTTCGATGCTGATTACAGATTGTTTAAACATCATTTCCCTCCCCCATCTCCTGAAAGGAGGTTGGTAGACCGGGAAGAAAAAGTGTTGCTATTTACAGATTGCTTAGACATCCCTCATCTCCCTATCTCCCAACAGGTAGATGGTTGACAACAAATAAATAAACTCATGCATTTTACAGAAATGGCTTAAACATCTCTCATTTCCCCTCTTATCCCCCAAGAGGAGGAGGATAGACTTCAAGAGATAAATAAACTTTGTTGCTATTTGCAGACTGGGTTTAAATGACCAACAGCTCCTGCTTTATCTCCTGAAAGGGGAATAGTGCACTGCAGGAAAAGAGGAACTTCAGTTTGGAGTCCATTGAGTTCACATTCATCCACAAAATGGGCCATGACACTGACAAGAACTTCATTCCTAGAAATTAAGGTGCTTGGTGGTTTAGTGGCCTGAACATCCCAGTTGGAGTGACGACCTTGCGTAATTTCCATCCCAAGAGGTGACAGTTGGTTAATCAATTGTGTAATGCCATCAAGGTAAGTAGGCTGGTCATCTACCCTTAAGTGTCCTAGATTACCACAGCTTAGTCTTAGGTCCCCACACCTCATTGGAGCTAATGGTAGTGGCAGTTACCATTTGATTTCTCTATCTAGCCCTGTTGTTATTATTACAGTATTATTGATATTATTATTATTATTATTATTCTTTGGTAGGTGGCAGCACTCACCATCCACTCACTCAGTGTAGTGCTGCCCTCGGGTGACTGCCCTTTCCTCTCTTCCTTCCTTCTTTTCTTCTTTCCTCTTCTTTCTTTCCTTCATTCTTTCTTCTTCCTTCTGTCTATGGATGACTCTACACTGAATGACAAGCCAAATGGTTTCCTGTACACCAGGAAACCATTTACTATGCTGGGTGGTAACCATATAAGCAAATTATGGCACCTGGTGGTTTAGTGGGTGATTAAGGCACTCCAGGTATATATCCAAGGGACGCTTGGGGTTTATTGCTCATGTAATGTGGGACTAGGTGAGAATGAGAGGGCAAAAGAAGGAGTGTGTATTATGAGTAACAGATGGAAGGAGAATATAAAAGAGTATGGCTCGGTTGCTCAAGGATTGTGTAGGTAAGATTGAAAGTTGGAATACAAATGTGGGTGATTGTGTGTGTGTATGTGCCAATGCAAAATCGTGCAAGCAGAGTGAGAGAAGAGTTCTGGACATGTGGAAATGTGCATGGAAATGTTTGAAAGGAATGAGAGAACGTTTTTGATTGGAGATATGAATGGAAAAGCAGGGAATGTGAAGGTGGATGGAGTAGTTGGTGAGTGGGGTGTGCCTGCAGAGATGGATGAGAATGACAGTGGACATTTGTAACGGGAGGGGGTTGGTGATAGCCAATACCCTCTTCAGGCACAAAATGATCCATAGGTATACGTGGCGAATAATGAGAAGGG
Organism: Coenobita brevimanus; assembly: GCF_032717465.1. Lineage (NCBI taxonomy): Eukaryota > Metazoa > Arthropoda > Malacostraca > Decapoda > Coenobitidae > Coenobita > Coenobita brevimanus. The sequence goes on along the minus strand of NC_136980.1, from coordinate 7,126,644 downwards.
TGGGTGGTGAACTGAATGAACAGAAGGCAGTGATTGATTATGTGTGTGTGTGTGGATGACAGGATGCAAGAGTGTAAAGAGGTTGGGGGAGTGGACTTTCTGACCACCTCTTGGTGGTGGTCAAAATCAAGGTCCAAATGAAATGGAGAAATAGAAGAAGGGAAGGTCAGGAGGAAGTAGTTTATGCAAGGAGAATGGAAAGGTTACAAGAGGACGCAAAAAAGGCAGAATATAAGAGGGAAGTGGAGGAGCGATTGGGTAAATATGAATTGGAGCAGATGGGGGACATGGAAGGTGTTTGCAAGATATTCACAGGAGAAGTCTGTGCAGCATGGGAGGTGGTGTGTGTGGGGTGAAGAGAAGACGAAAGGGGGTGTAGGGAACACGCATGGTGGAATGAAGAGGTGAGAGAGGCTGTGGCACAAGAGAAGATAGCATTTAGTGAGTGGATGAGAAACGGGCATGGAAGAAGTTGAGAGACAGAAAAGAGAGTTATATGTGGAAAGGAAGAGAGAGGTGAAAAGATTAGTAAGAGAGTAAGTAGGGAGTGGATGAGGAATTTGGAAGGAATTTGAGTGTAAAGTGGAGGGAATGTAAGAAAATATTCTAGAAAGAGGTAAAGAGAGTTAGACAGAGTGCCAAAGACGTTAGCTGGAGAGTGAAAGATAAAAATGGTAGATTACCAGCGGTGAAGGGAAAAAAGAGAGCAGATGGAAAAAACACTTTGGAATTGTTGAACATAGAGAATGAATATAATGCGAGTGTAAGTGGCTGGGAGACAGAGGAATGTGAGAAGAAAGAAAGATATCAGTAGGCTGGAAGTTGTGGAAGCAGTGAAGAAAGTTAAAATGGGGAAAGCCTCAGGAATTCCTGGAGTGTGTGGTGAAATGCTGAAGCATGGGGGAGAGATAATACTTGAATATGTGGAAGATGTGCAGATTGGCTTGGGAGGAAGGTAGAGTCCCGGATGATTGGAAGTCGAGTATAATTATTCCCCTATATAAAGGAAAAAGGGAAAAAGAAGTATGTGGTAATCATAGGGGCATTTGTCTTCTTTGTGAAATAGGAAAAGTATATGGTAGGATACTTATTGACAGAGTTAGGGAAATAACAGAGGAATTAGTTGGAGAAGATCAAGGAGGTTTTAGGAAGGGAAGAGGTTGTGTTGGTCAGATATTCATTCTTAGATCTTTAGTGGAAAAGTTTCTAGAGAAGAGAAAGAAGCTGTATGCAGCCTTCATGGATTTGGAAAAAGCCTATGACAGGGTGGATAGACAAGGATTGTGGAAAGTATTAAGAATATATGGAGTAGATGGGCAGTTGTCGAATGTCATGAAGAGTATGTATGAGGGGGCTAAGGCTGCAGTGTATGCAGATAGTGAACTGAGTGAATTTTTCTGTTAGAAGATTGAATTGAAACAGGGATGTGTCATGTCTCCATGGTTGTTCAATCTGTATATGGATGGGGTTATAAAAGAGATACAAGGTAGGGCAGTGGATTTTGGAGTGGCCCTAGTGAGAGAGGATAGTGTTTGGAAACTCCCTGTACTGTTGTTTGCAGATGATACTGTGTTGTTAAGTGGAAACAAAGGGGAGCTGCAAGGCTTGGTGGATGAGTTTGGGAGAATGTGGAAGAAACAGAATCTAAAGGTGAATGTTGGGAAGTGTAAAGTGATGGTCTTCAAGAGAAGTGAAGTCAGTGAATGAACAGTGAGGTTAGATGAGGAGGAAATGGAAAATGTAAGTGCGTTTAAGTACTTGGGTAGTGTGATGAGTAAGGATGGAAGTTTAGAGGGTGAAGTGCTTGTAAGGGTACAACAAGGAAGAAAGGTTGCTGGTTCCTTGAAAGTAGTGATAAGAAACAGGGAAGTGAGCATGGATGTGAAAAAGTCACTACATGACCAGTGCCGTTTCTAGCCTTTTGGGGGCCCTATGCTAAATGCTGTCTGGGGGCCCCTTACTTACATTACTCACTTTATGGCACTTACAATAAATGGCGGGTCCACCTTACCCTCTACAAAATTTATTTCATGAATATGGAATGACTCAACACATTTTAATTTATAAAAAAGCCAGTAATCACAGCTCGGGGGCCCTGTGCAACCGTGTAATTCGCATATAGTAAGAAACAACACTGTACATGACATTACTGTATTGTGGTACCAACTCTAACGTATGGAAGTGAAGCTTGGACCTTGTTGGAGGGACAGATGTCAAGAGTGAGAGCAGTGGAAGTGAATTATTAGAGAGGAGCATGTGCAGTCACATGGAGAGACAAAGTGACAAGTGAGGAAGTGAAGGAGCGTTACAGTGTGGATGTGGATGTGATAGGAAGCGTTAGGAGAAACACACTGAGTTGGTTTGGCCATGTGGAGAGGATGGAGAGTGACAGACTGATGAGGAGAGTGTATATGAGTGAGGTGGAGGGGGGGAGAGGAAGGGGGAGGCCAAGGATGAGATGGAGGGATGGATTGGAGAGGTATATGAGAGAGGGGGGTGTGAACTGGGAACAGGGCTGTGAAATCGCAGAGGACAGGGCGACAGGGAGGCGATTTGCTTGTGGCCACCGCTTACAGGATTAAGGTATCTGGCAATAGATGGATAGATAGTAATGCCAATCAGGGATGAGTGAGGCTGACCATTTTCATCTTAAATGTCAGGAACAACTTGCCTAGCCCCTGGCCCCTACATTCCTTGTGGGGCAACACAGGATTGGATGATGAATGAATGAATGAATGATTACTACTACTACTACTACAGTACTAAAGTATTATTACCAGCCATGATAATGAGGCTGGTATTGTTTTCAAATTGTGTGTGTGTGTGTGTGTGTGTGTGTGTGTGTGTGTGTGTGTGTGTGTGTGTGTCTGTTAGCACAATAACTTCTCAGCCGCTCAAGGTAAAATTTTACAGGTGTGCAGTAGGGAAAAAAATCGATCACGAGTTCGAAATTGGTGAAAGTAGGTCAAGGTATGTCTGTCTTTTACCACGATAACTTCTCAACCGCTCAAGATATCATCACAAAATTTTTACAGGTGTGTAGTGGGGATAAAAATCTCCTTGGAGTTCAAAATTAGTCAAAGTAGGTCAAGGTCTGTGTGTTTGTTACCAAGATAACCTCACAACTGCTGAAGACATCATCACAAAATTTTACAAGTGTGTATTAGGGATGAAAATCTATAAGTTCAAAATTGGTGAAAGTAGGTCGAGGTCAAGGTCATATTCCGAGCAGCACTAGATATGTATCGGCTCGCGGCTGGTGTGATTTCCCCCTTGGGGGGCCTCTAGTTATTATTACAGTATTATTGTTATTATTATTATTATTATTATTATTATATTATTATTATTATTGTTATTATTATTATTATTATTATTATCCATTACTTGGCTACTTTGCATTTTGTTTCTCTGATGCTCATGGGGAGATCAAGGGTGAGACTTTGAGCTGTGTACTGATTTAGTGTATTAGACCCATTGCCATCATACAATTTTTTTGTCTATATTCAGTGTGTTTTCATCCAACCGAACTGGACCACTCCTGCAGCATTAAGACTACGTTGCATTTGCACAGAAAGTGGTGAGCCTTAGTTATGGGGCAGGAATGAGTCCCCTTGATTTCTAGTCAAAATTATCCTCCAATCTGACTACACCTGGCCATCAGCAAAGCTGGAATGGGTTAGGAATCTTTGATGAAAACAAACTGACTCTAACTCCATTGCCCTCATAAAGTTTGTATCTGCCCAGAGGTCTGTGTCAAGGTGCTCCAACTAAGTGGGGACTAAAAGGGCCTGATTCCAAGGATTCAATGGGATTTATTTCTCATGTAATGCCACAAAGGGTAAGCAACTAGTCCCACTTGCCTTATAAATGTCTGGACTGAATATTATAATTGTGAAAGAGAAGGGAGAGGAGTGTTTGAGATTGAGAGAAGTGTGTGAGGGTAAGACAGCCTGGAGGCGTTTCTATTGTAGCCATCCCATGTTCAGGAGTTCCTAGGAGGGTGCAAAGTGTTAAAGGTGATGATGATGATTGGCCCCGGACCCATACACTCCGATAGAGCAAAACTGGGTTGGATGATTAGGTTGGTTGGTTGACATAAGAATGGTGAAATGGATATGAATGTCACCCGGGGACAGAAAAATATGTGTGAAAACTGCAAAATTATATCATCGTCACCGCCCTCCTCCTCATCAGTCTGAGTCAGCCCACTACAGGACAGACAATTTTATATATTAATAACTTCGGATTACTTAATAGTTTTGTAACAGTGGGCCCCCATAACAGGACTTGACCCCACAGTGCCCCCTAACCCCCTCCCCCATGTGTGGAGATGTACAAATGCATAACTAACCCACGTATTTCATTTATATAGTTTTAATGCCGACATAGTAAAGAAGTTACACAAAAATATACTGAAGTCCTATAATAAGAAACTTGTAGGGCGAAGTTTCTAGGGAACCTCGCTTTAGCTGGTAAGAACACGTCCAGCCTTGCTTTTACAGACACAGAGCCCTATCAGTATGGCATGCAGATACCTTAACCGAAAGAAAAAGGAAAATTTTAGACCAAGTTCTTTCCTTGGATAAAAGAAAAATATGATATATTAAAAAAACTGAGAAAGAAAAGTTTCCGGGACGTTCTGAGCTCCTCTCGCATAAACAGTCACGCGTTCAGCACATAACTTATTCAGAACAGTTGAAGGGCACGTTGGCTGACCTTCCCGATCACTTCATTCTTCCTTTCTACCATTCCCCTCCCTCCCCCAGTCCTAACCAGAGAGAGAGAGAGAGAGAGAGATGAATTTCCACCTCACCAACCCCGAACACCAACACCCACCGAGAGAGGAGACATCTCCCCCCACCCCCATTTTCATGGCGGGAGGCTGAAGATCCATCAATCCCATAGCAATAAAGTCTCGTCAGAAATAGTTATATCCATCATATTTGTTGCATTTTGATATTCACGATAGCTTTGAAGTGTTTGGTAGTTGTGCTGATGAAGATGATAGCTTAAGCAAGTGCATAATCTGAAATGCACCTCCTGTAACCCTAGCGGGGCTATATAGTCCAATACAGGGCTTAGCTCGGGGGAACTCCATTTCTCCCATTTTTTTTCTTGGTTGGTTGTAAATGTGAAAATCGTGTGACTAGGAGACAAGAGTGTGCATAATTTTCATTCTGCAAATACTGCCCATTATTCTGTGTAAGTCATACAGTGGTTACTGCTATAAATATTTTGAAAATGTATAAGAATAGCAAACTTGGCACCGCAAGTGTCATGGAAGTCACGCTGCAAGACTGCCAGATCTGATGATTTTCTAGCCCTACTGGGCTACTATCTGGACTTGCAAAGCTAAATGTCAAGCGAGGGATATTATTCATCACTCAGTTAAGCGTGGCACAAACAGATCATGCATTTGATATAAAGATTCTGAAATGATATGTCCAATCCCCTGAGGAGGGGGGTAAGAATACAGGTACTCCATATAGTAGGCTATACCTGCTTGTGAGACAATTTTTAAAAATCCTGTCTTTCCTTCTTTTGGTCATTATTTTTCCTCTGCTGTCAGGATGCCCAACCAGTTTCATAGCTTGGATAATTCATGAACGTTCCTAGTGCCTGCCGGGCGGTCGTAGGGTGTGGGTGTGTATGTCACCTGCCAGTGCCAGACTTACACGTGGCCGTCACCGCAAACGCTAAGGGCCTCGCCCCTCTGATCACATTTACAGTATCAGGGGACGGACTGGCATCTGTGACAGTCTTCCTTAAATTTCAGGGCTAAGTAGCCTAGTCCCAGGCCTCTATCCTGAAGGGGCAATAAAGGGTTACATGACAAACAGCATTTCTATGGTACCAGGATGTTTTCAGAGATGGTGTGCATGAGTTGACGAGAGTTAGTTGATCTGGCAAAGCCCCAGCCAAAATAAAAGACAAGTGTGGACGGCAGTGTCGTAGTAAGGTCTTCATAAAGTGAGGGGGGAGGGGGCTAATCTGGGGGTCCCATTGCTACACAACGTGCACACTTTGAATAAGCTGAAATCTTAAAAGGGGGTCAATGGGAGGGCCAAGGATCTGACTTTAGGGTCGACGCTCAGGCCTCCTCCTGGCTACGCTACTGGTGATGAAAATGAAGGATGGCTGACTATGCTCTATTTTACCCCAGGTTGGCTCAAAACTGCATTCTTTCCGCCAACGCATGCAAGCATGTTGGAGCCTTCAAAACCGAAACGAAGCTAAACGATTCAATGGTGAGCTGTAAGAACAGAAGAGAGTATGATAACGCACATCCGTAGACCTGTCTTTCTGTGCCATTGAGTTAGGAGAAATAAGCTGATGAAAATATGGGCCAAGCTGTTGTGGAATCTATATATATATATATATATATATATATATATATATATATATATATATATATATATATATATATATATATATATATACTCCACAACAGGATGAGGAGGAAATGGAAAATGTGAGTGCGCTTAAGTACTAGGGTAGTGTGATGAGTGAGGATGGAAGTTTAGAGGGTGAAGTGCTTGAATGGGTACAACAAGAAAGAAAGGTTGCTGGTTCCTTGAAAGCAGTGATAAGAAACAGGGAAGTGAGCATGGAAGTGAAAAAGTTGCTACATGACAGTATTGTGACACCAACTCTGACGTATGGAAGTGAAGCTTGGACCTCACTGGAGGGACAGAAGTCAAGAGTAAGAGCTGTGGAAACAAGTTATTTGAGAGGAGCATGTGGAGTCACGTGGAGAGACAGATTGACAAGTGAGGAAGTGAAGGAGCGTTGTGGTGTGGATGTGGATGTGATAGGAAGCGTTAGGAGGAATACACTGAGGTGGTTTGGCCATGTGGAGAGGATAGAGAGTGAGAGACTAACGAGGAGAGTGTATGTGAGTGAGGTGGAGGGGAGGAGAGGGAGGGGGAGGCCAAGGATGAGATGGAGGGATGGAGTGGAGAGGTATATGAGCTGGGAGCAGGGCAGTGAAATGGCGGGGGACAGGGCGACATGGACGCGATTTGTTTGTGGCCACCCCTCACGGGATTAAGGCATCTGGCAATAGATAGATAGATAGATAGATAGGTAGATATTGTATACTGTATATAGGTGATTGTATGTGAGTGAGGTGAAGTGGGAGATGGGGATGGGTTCTGAATAGTGGAGAATGAAGGATATAGGAGAGTGTAAGCATGTGCGATGGTGAAGGCGAGGGGAATTAAGAGGATGGAACGGAAGGGCCTTGTAAATTGTTACAGATACGGGATTGGGGGAGAAGAGACAAAAGTACGAGTTGTAGAGATAAAACCCTTCAATTTAACATCCTGGCTCCTATGACCGACTGAGCTTAATAAAATCGTTTCGTGTAGCTGGGATAGAATAGGTCCCACTAGAGTTTTCCCAGTCATGAGGGAGTTAAGATGATCTGTAGCCTGTCCGGGATATGTCACATGTGTTCCAGTTTATCAGTTTATTACGTACAGTTTTTCCGTTTTCTTTTTTTTCCTTTTTTTTTCTTTAACTGACAAAGATACGTAACTCCTTTAAGCTCAGTTGATGGCCTAGTGTAGTCAGACTGGAGGTTTGATTTGACTAGTAACCAAGGAGAATAATTTTTACCTCGTAACTCATCGAATTTCACGCAGCCACGACTTAGTACAGTATTTATGTTGTGAAAGTGGCTCAGTTCCGTCAGATGAAAACAAACGTAGGCTACCATAAACTGGGAAAACCATAGGTAGCAAGTAATGTAGCTTCAGTACTCATTATTTTCTGTAAATTTGTTACAAGAGATATAGAAAAAGCAAAATACAGGCAATACGAGGACATAAGTCAAAATACTGTTGAGTTGGATAATAGGAAGAACTGGGAAAGGGAGAGAAAGACCGTGGATGTACTGTACAGACTACAGAGCGAAGAGGAATACATGAATGAAGGAAGTGAGAAACTGCGGCCAGACGAAAATATGATACGGAGGATTATAGCTTGTGATTCCTTCCGCAATGTGTCCTCGTTTTGCCTATATTTTGCATTTTCTATGCACTTGCTAACACATTTACAGAAAATAACGCATATCAAAGTTACATTAGTTGCTACCTATGTTTCCTAAATTTACAGTAGCCTACTACAGCCAGTTCGTTTTCATCTGATCGACCTGATCCATTTTCACAATATGAATAATATTATAGAGTGCGTGGTGGTTGCGTGAAATTCGATGACTTACGAGTTGGAATACAAATGTGGGCGATTGTGTGTGTGTATGCACCAACACAAGATCGTGCTAAAAGAGTGAGAGAAGAGTTCTGGACAAATGTAGAAATGTGCATGGAAAAGTTTGGAAGGAATAAGAGAGTGTTTTTGATTGGTGATATGAATGGTAAAGTTGGGAATGTGAAGGTGGATGTAATAGTTGGTGAGTGGGGTGTGCCTGCTGAGATAGATGAGAATGGGAGTGCGTTAGTGGACATTTGTGCTGGGAAGGGGTTGGTGATAGCCAATACCCTCTTCAGGCATAAAATGATCCACAGGTATACATGGCGAGTGATGAGAAGGGTGGGTGGTGAACTGAATGAAAGGAATTAAGGCAATGATTGATTATGTGTGAATGGATGAAAGGATGCGAAGATCTGTAAAGGATGCAAGAGTGTATAGAGGTTGGGGGAATGGACTTTCTGACCACTACTTGGTGGTGACCAGAATTAGAATTCAAGTAAGATGGAGGAATAGAAGAAGGGAAAGACGAGAGGAAGGAGTAGTTGCAAGGAGAGTGGAAAGGTTACAAGAGGATGAGAAAAAGGCAGAGTATAAGAGAGAAGTGGAGGAACGATTGGGCAAATATGAATTGGAGCAGATGGGAGACGTGGAAGGTGTGTGTAGCATATTTACAGAAGAAATATGTGCAGCATGTGATGTGGTGTGTGGAAGGAAGAGAAGACGGAGGGGGGTGCAAGGAACAGCGTGGTGGACTGAAGAGGTGAAACAGGCTGTGGCACAAAAGAAGAAAGCATACAAAGAATGGATGAGAAATAGGGGCGTGGAAGAAGTTGAGAGGCGGAAGAGAGAGTTATATGTAGAAAGAAAGAGAGAGGTGAAAAGATTAGCAGAGAGAGTAAGAAGAGAGTGGATGAGGAATTTGGAAGGAATTTGAGTGTAAAGTGGAGGGACTGTAAGAAAATGTTCTGGAGAGAGGTGAAAAGAGTAAGACAGGGTGGAAGTGAAGTTAGCAGGGGAGTGAAAGATAAAAATGGTAGATTACTAGTAAAGAAGGGAGAAAAAGTGAGCAGATGGAGAGAACACTTTAAGGAATTGTTGAACGTAGAGGATGGAAGTAATGCGAGTATAAGTGGCTGGGGAATGGCTGGGAGAAGGAGGGAGGTGAGAAGACAGGAAGAAATCAGTAGGATAGAAGTTGTGGAAGCAATGAAGAAAGTTAAATTGGGGAAAGCCCCAGGAATTGATGGAGTGTGTGGTGAAATGCTGAAGCATGGGGGAGAGATAGTAGTAGAATGGATGTGGAAGATGTGCAGATTGGCCTGCGAGGAAGGTAGAGTCCCGGAGGATTAGAAGTCAGGTATAATTATTCCCTTGTACAAAGGAAAAGGGGAAAAAGAAGTGTGTGGTAATCATAGGGGCATTTGTCTTCTTAGTATAATAGGAAAAGTGTATGGTAGGATACTTATTGACAGAGTTAGAGAAAGAATAGAGAAATTAGTTGGAGAAGAAAAGGGAGGCTTTAGGAAGGGAAGAGGTTGTACGTGTAGATCAGATATTCATTCTTAGATCTTTAGTGGAAAAGTTTCTAGAGAAGGGAAAGAAGTTGTATGCGGCTTTCATGGATTTGGAGAAAGCATATGACAGGGTGGATAGACAAGGATTGTGGAAAGTGTTAAGAATATATGGAGTAGATGGGAAGTTGTTGAATGCTGTGAAGAGTATATACGATGGTGCGAAGGCTGCAGTGCGTGTGGATGGTGAACTAAGTGAATTTTTCTCTTTGAAAGTTGGTTTGAAACAGGGATGTGTCATGTCTTCATGGTTGTTCAATCTGTACATGGATGGGGTAATAAAAGAGGTACAAGGTAGGGTAGTGGATGTTGGAGTGGCCCTGGTGAGAGAGGATAGTGTTTGGAAACTCCCTGTACTGTTGTTTGCAGATGATACTGTGTTGTTGAGTGAAGACGAAGGGGAGCTGCAAGGCTTGGTGGATGAGTTTGAGAGAGTGTGTAAGAAACGGAATCTAAAGGTGAACGTAGGGAAGAGTAAAGTGATGGTCTTTGAGAGAGGTGAAGTCAGTGAATGGACAGCGAGGTTAGATGGTGAGGAATTGGAAAATGTGAGTACGTTTAAGTACTTGGGTAGTGTGATGAGTAAGGATGGAGGTTTGGAGGGTGAAGTGCTTGAAAGGGTACAGCAGGGAAGAAAGGTTGCTGGTTCTTTGAAAGCAGTGATAAGAAACAGGGAAGTGAGCATGGAAGTGAAAAAGTTACTACATGACAGTATTGTGATACCAACTCTAACGTACGGAAGTGAAGCTTGGACGTTGTTGGAAGGACACAAGTCAAGAGTGAGAGCAGTGGAAATGAGTTATTTAAGAGGAGCCTGTGGAGTCACATGAAGAGACAGGCTGACGAATGAGGATATAAAGGAGCGTTGTGGTGTTGATGTGGATGTGATAGGAAGCGTTATGAGGAACACACTGAGATGGTTTGGCCATGTGGAGAGGATGGAGGGTGAAAGACTGACGAAGAGAGTGTATGTGAGTAAGGTGGAGGGAGGAAGAGCGAGGGGGAGGCCGAGGATGAGATGGAGGGATGGGGTGGAGAGGTATATGAGAGAGGGGAATGTGAGTTGGGAGCAGGACAGTGAAATGGCGGGGGACAGGGCGACTTGGAGGCGATTTGTTTGTGGCCACCCCAAACGGGATTGAGGCGTCTGGCAATAGATAGATAGATAGATAGATAGATAGACGAGTTAAGAATGAGTCTCCTTGGCCACTAATTAAATTAACCTTCCACTCTAACCATACTAGGCCATCAAATGAGTTGAAAGAAGTTAGAAAGATCGTTGTCAGGCAAAATTTAAAAAAATAAATAAAGAAAGGAACAAATGAAAAAGGAAAATTGTTTGAAGTAAGTTGGTGCACTGAAACACGTGACATTCTGTACAAGTAACAGACCAAAAGTTCCCAGTAATTTCAGTTTCTGCCTATAAAGCTATATATATATATATATATATATATATATATATATATATATATATATATATATATATATATATATATATGAGAGAAAGAGATTGGTTGATTGAAATACGGGTATTTATTGTTGTAAAGGTATACAGAGCACATATGCAACAAAAGGCGAAGGGTCTTGCCACACACCTTCTTGAGAGAGAGAGAGAGAGAGAGAGAGAGAGAGAGAGAGAGAGAGAGAGAGAGTTAGAGTTTTATTAAGACAGAAACTGCAATGACTGGGAACTTCAGAGGTAGATGTTGAATTTACTAGGAACTTATATGAAAAAAGCTTGTTTTTAAAAGTATGGGGCTGTATATTTAACTAGACACAGGGTGGGAGGTTGAGACTGGGATATGAGCTTTTGTTGCATACTGTGAACTTAATTGTAAGAAGGACCACAGAAAACATAGAGGACAAAAATACATTCCAATGAGGTGTGCTTGCTGGAAACTACTGGGCTATATTTGGGCTTGATATGTGGCGGGAAGGTGAAGCGTACCTGGCAACACTGCAGAGACGCCGAGTTGTTTACGCCGCGCACATGAACAGCGTCCCATTCCGACTGTGGTGATCCTTGACGAGCTTATTACAGCCTCCACGAGACAAAATGCGTAACAAAAACAAGCGGGAGAACGGGCAGGAGACTCCGGCAAAAGAGGACGTGGGTGCAGAGCGCGAAACTGAGGAGACGACAGATGACGAGGGAGGAGTGGACACTCCACCGCCACCACAGGAGGATAAAGCCCAACCTGACGCCGATGGCAACTTCGAGGTGGGCATAGAGGGCATAATTCCATCTGGGGATAATTGAAGCATCTATAGTTTGGTGTAAGTTCTCTGACAATGATGACGATGTGTATTTTACTTTTTCAAGAAGTGCCAGACGAAATCCTTCAAATTAGGAGGGAAATTTGGATGAAAAGCGTTTGGACGCAGGTCATTAAGAGCAAAATTTCATTTTGAGTTGATTTAAGCATCTGTAGTTTAATGTAAGTCCCAGTAACTACGACGGCGATGACAGTTTTATGTTGTTAATTGGGAGACAAGTGTCCTTCAACATGTGAGGAAAACTAACAGAAAAGGTGTGGAATTCTCACTTAGTCTCTTCAGTACGATGATGTATTATTGTTGCCATTGAATGATCTTCAGTGAAACTGTAGTTCAAGCATAAAAATTCTTTCCTCCATTTTCTTCCGCTGGGTGACTTTACACTCCCATCTTTCTTTCCTTCATTCTTTCCTCTTCCTTCTGCCTATGGGTGACTCTACACTGAGCAACAAGCCAAATGGTTTCCTGTACACCAGGAAACCATTTACAACACTGGATGGTAACCATATAACCAAATTATGGGACCTGGTGGTTTAGTGAGTAATTATGGCGCTGCAATCGGATTGAGCCTGTTCTGTTTTACATCCAAGGGGTGGTTGGGGTTTATTACTGACGTAATGCCACTCAGGGATGAGTGAGGCTGGTCACTTTCATCGTAGATGTCAGGACCAACTTGCCTAGCTGTGGGCTCTTATGCTCCTCTTGGGGCAACATAGGAGTGGATGATGGATGCATGGATTTGTGTGTGTGTGTGGATGGGGACACCCATCATCCACTCACTCATTGAATGTACTGGTTGGTGTATGCCAGGGTGACTCTACATCAGGGCTATTCAACTACTCTAGAAGTAGGTCAGAATTGTGAAACTCAGATTAACAAAAGAGCCATACATTATTTTACTTGTATTTTTTCCCTCTGTTTAAACACATACACAAGAAGAAACAAGAAATTCATATAGGATATTATTTACATTTATGTTTTCCGCTAAATTCATAAACAATGGCCATGGGTTAATGCCCATCCCAGGAAAACAACTACTGTAATTAAAAACATGAACAAGAAGCCTCAGACCAGGAATGACCAACAAGTGATGACTAAGGACCAAACAAAGGACGTGGTACGGATTGTGAAATGGAACGTAAAGGGTGCAAAAGGTGAGGTGAAAGAGAAATTGTCCAGGTGCTTGTGGATGCAGAAGTGGATGTATGTGGAATAACCGAGACTAAATGGATAGGTGAGACTGTGAGAGAATGGGAGTATGGATGGGTATATGTGTGGGAGTAGGTGAGAATGAGAGGGCAAAAGATGGAGTTTGTAATGTACAAGAGATGGAAGGAGAGTGTAAGAGAGTATGGATATGTCGGCTCAAGGATTGTTTGGGTAAGAATGGAAGTTGGACTACAAATGTGGGCGAGTGTGTGTGTGTGTGTATGTGTATGCGCCAACACAAGATCGTGCAAGTAGAGTGAAAGGAGTTCTAGACCAATGTGGAAACATGCGTGGAAAAGTTTGAAAGGAATGAGAGAGTGATTTTGATTGGAGATGTGAATGGAAAGGTAGGGAATGTGAAGGTGGATGGATTAACAGTAGTAGTTGTTCCCAAGCCAGTCTGGCTGAACAGCCCCAAGTTCCTAAGGAAGGCCACGGCTGAGACCTGGCTTTCCAACAGAGCTCTCAAGGCGTGTATGTAGTGTTGTTGGCTCAGGCGATTGTGTGCAATGTAGTCTTCCATAGTGTGCTTAACAGTATGTGGTGCTGTGTTCCATCTTGAACTGGCATCAGCGAATAAGTCATCCACTCTTCTCTGATAACTTGAGGGCTGGGTGATGCTTACATCCCAGCCTGGCCAGGTGGACCCTGTCCTCATGAGGGAGGTAGGATTCAGAAGGGTGGATACCAGGAGGCTGTTCATGCAGCTGTGTGTTGTCTTTGAACAACTGAATGGAGCAGCAGGTAATTTGAGCATGGACTTCCTTCTGGAAGCTGGTTTGAGGGGGTAGAGGTGACAGTATTTGTGATTGATATTGTGTGCTGGGTGTTTTTTTGATGTCCCTCGGTGTGTGTGGATGTGCTGCCATGTAGTGTAGTGGATGGTGTGGGTTTGTGGAGGCTTCAGGAAAAATCTGTGTGCCTTTCATGTCTAGATGATCCTTGACTTTGAGGACTTTGGTTTCTTTGCAAGGAGAGTGGAAAGGTTACAAGAGGATGAGAAAAAGGCAGAATATAAGAGAGAAGTGGAGAAACAATTGGGCAAATATGAATTGGAGCAGATGGGGGACGTGGAAGGTGTGTGCAGGATATTCACAGAAGTATGTGCAGCATGTGATGTGGTGTGTGGGATGAAGAGAAGACAGAGGGGGGTGCAAGGAACAGCATGGTGGAATGAAGAGGTGAGACAGGTTGTGGCACAAAAGAAGAAAGCATACAATGAATGGATGAGAAATAGGGGCGTGGAAGAAGTTGAGAGGCGGAAGAGAGAGTTATATGTAGAAAGAAAGAGAGAGATAAAAAGATTAGTAAGAGAGAGCAAGAAGAGAGTGGATGAGGAATTTGAAAGGAATTTGAGTGTAAAGAGGAGGGACTGTAAGAAAATGTTCTGGAAAGAGGTGAAGAGAGTAAGACAGGGTGGAAGTGAAGTTAGCAGGGGAGTGAAAGATAAAAATGGTAGATTACTCTACGTGTCAACAAGTGGGTTGGGGGAGGGTTAGTGCCCCTCCCCGTAAAACAACTAACTCAGAGTCAATTGGCCACCCCGTACGGGATTGTGGCGTCTGGCAATGGATGGATGGGACTAGTGGAGAAGGGAGACTCGACTCTTCCTATTTCTCCCATCTTTCCTGTCACTTTTTATTACTCTTTCCATTACAGGTGGCTTTACATTGAGTGACAAGCCAAATGGTTTCCTGGAAGCCAGGAAACCATTTACAACGCTGGGTGGTAACCATATAACCAAACCATACGTGCTCCCTACGTGTCAACAAGTGGGTTGGTGGAGGGTTAGTGCCCCTCCCCGTAAAACAACTAACTCAGAGTCAATTGGCCACCCCGTAAGGGATTGTGGCGTCTGGCAATGGATGGATGGGACTAGTGGAGTGAGCAGATGGAGAGAACACTTTAAGGAATTGTTGAACGTAGAGGATGGAAGTGATGCGAGTATAAGTGGCTGGGGAATGGCTGGGAGAAGGAGGGAGGTGAGGAGACAGGAAGAAATCAGTAGGATAGAAGTTGTGGAAGCAATGAAGAAAGTTAAATTGGGGAAAGCCCCAGAAATTGATGGAGTGTGTGGTGAAATGTTGAAACATGGGGGAGAGATAGTAGTAGAATGGATGTGGAAGATGTACAGATTGGCCTGGGAGGAAGGTAGAGTCCCGGAGGATTGGAAGTCAGGTATATTTATTCCCTTGTACAAAGGAAAAGGGGAAAAAGAAGTGTGTGGTAATCATAGGGGCATATGTTTTCTTAGTATAATACGAAAAGTGTATGGTAGGATACTTATTGACAGAGTTAGGGAAATAACAGAAGAATTAGTTGGAGAAGAACAGGGAGGTTTTAGGAAGGGAAGAGGTTGTGTAGATCAGATATTCATTCTTAGATCTTTAGTGGAAAAGTTTCTAGAGAAGGGAAAGAAGTTGTATGCGGCTTTCATGGATTTGGAGAAAGCATATGACAGGGTGGATAGACAAGGATTGTGGAAGTATTAAGAATATGTGGAATAGATGGGAAGTTGTTGAATACTGTGAAGAGTATGTATGATGGTGCTAAGGCTGCAGTGCGTGTGGATGGTGAACTGAGTGAATTTTCCTCTTTGAAGGTTGGGTTGAAACAGGGATGTGTCATGTCTCCATGGTTGTTCAATCTGTAAATGGATGGGGTAATAAAAGAGGTACAAGGTAGGGTAGTGGATGTTGGAGTGGCCCTGGTGAGAGAGGGTAGTGTTTGGAAACTCCCTGTACTGTTGTTTGCAGATGATACTGTGTTGTTGAGTGAAGACGAAGGGGAGCTGCAAGGCTTGGTGGATGAGTTTGAGAGAGTGTGTAAGAAACGGAATCTAAAGGTGAATGTAGGGAAGAGTAAAGTGATGGTCTTTGGGAGAGGTGAAGTCAGTGAATGTACAGCAAGGTTGGATAGTGAGGAATTGGAAAATGTGAGTACGTTTAAGTACTTGGGTAGTGTGATGAGTAAGGATGGAGGTTTGGAGGGTGAAGTGTTTGAAAGGACGCAGCAGGGAAGAAAGGTTGCTGGTTCCTTGAAAGCAGTGATAAGAAACAGGGAAGTGACAGTGGAAGTGAAAAAATTACTATATGACAGTATTGTGATACCAACTCTAACGTATGGAAGTGAAGCTTGGACGTTGCTGGAAGGACACAAGTCAAGAGTGAGAGCAGTGGAAATGAGTTATTTAAGAGGAGCCTGTGGAGTCACATGGAGAGACAGGCTGACAAATGAGAATATAAAGGAGCATTGTGGTGTGAATGTGGATGTGATAGGAAGCGTTAGGAGGAATACACTGAGGTGGTTTGGCCATGTGGAGAGGATGGAGGGTGAAAGACTGATGAAGAGAGTGTATGTGAGTGAGGTGGATGGGGGGAGAGGGAGGGGGAGGCCGAGGATGAGATGGAGGGATGGGGTGGAGAGGTATATGAGAGAGGGGGATGTGAGTTGGGAGCAGGGCAGTGAAATGGCGGGGGACAGGGCGATGTGGAGGCGATTTGTTTGTGCCCACCCCGAACGGGATTGAGGCGTCTGGCAATAGATAGATAGATAGATAGGTTTCTTAATGTAGCTAGGTGGTCTGTGGGTGTAGTAGCTGAGCAGCCTGTGAATATTTGTAGGGCCCTTTTATGTATGGTCTGTAGAGTGTTGTACCTGTAATGCATTTCAGTGAGGTTAGAAACCCAAGCATAATTAGCATATGTGTGTCTGTGGGAAGACAGGAGGAAGCAGCTCCTGTGAGAAGAGTGGAGAAATTGCAAGATAGTGAGAAAATGACAGAGTATAAGAGCATAGTGGAAGAAAGATTGGGAAGGTATGAGCTAGAGCAGATTGGAAGGGGTGGAAGACCTATGTAAGATATTCATGGAAGAGATTGGCGCAGCATGTGAGGCGGTTTGTGGAGTGAGGAGGAGATGCAAGGGGCAGCATGGTGGAATGATGAGGTGAAAAGAGCTGTGGAACAAAAGAAGGCATATAGTGAATGGTTAGCGAGTAGAGGTAGGGGAGAAGATGAGAGAGAGAAGAGAGAGGTATATGTGAGCAGGAGAAGGGAGGTTAAGAGACAGGTGAAGGAGAGTAAGAAGAAAGTGGATGAAGAGTTTGGGAGGAATCTGAGTGTGAAATGGAGGGAGAGTAAGAAATTGTTTTGGAAGAAGGTAAAGAAAGTAAGGCAGTGTGAAAGGGGAAATAGCAGGGGAGTGAAAGATTGGAATAATAGATTGTTGGTGGAGAAGAGAGAGAAATTGAGGAGATGGAAGGAGCACTTTGAGGATTTGTTGAATGCAGAGAGTGAGAGCAGTGTGAGTATAAGTGGTTGGGGAATGGCTGGGAGAAGAGGAGATGAGAGGAGGGAGGAAGAGATCAGTAGGGCAGAAGTAGTGGAAGCGATGAAGAAGATTAAGTTGGGAAAGGCCCCAGGAATTGACGGAGTCTGTGGTGAAATGCTTAAGTATGGGGGTGAGATTGTTGTGGAGTGGATATGGAAGTTGTGTATATTGGCTTGGGAAGAGGGAAGGGTTCCAGAGGACTGGAAATCAGGTATAATTGTTCGTTTATACAAAGGAAAAGGGGAGAGAGAAGTATGTGGTAACCATAGGGGTATTTGCCTTCTTAGTGTGACTGATAAAATATATGGTAGAATACTCATTGATAGGGTTAGGCATATGACAGAGGAGCTAGTTGGAGAAGAACAAGGGAGATTTAGGAAGGGAAAAGGGCATGTAGATCAGATATTTGTTCTAAGATGTTTAGTGGAGAAGTATCTAAAGAAGGGAAGGAAAGTGTATGCTGCCTTCATGGACTTGGAGAAAGCTTATGACAGAATAGATAGGCATGGTATGTGGAAGGTATTAAGAATATATGGAGTGGAGGGGAAATTGTTGAGTGCTGTGAAGAGTATGTACGAGGGAGCTAGGGCTACGGTGTGAGTGGATGGTGAACTGAGTGAGTTCTTTAATCTCAATGTGGGACTGAAACAGGGTTGTGTGATGTCTCCATGGCTGTTTAATATATACATGGATGGGGTTGTAAAGGAGGTGCAAGGTAGGCCAGTGGATGTGGGGGTGGCTCTAATGAATGAGGGTGAGATTTGCAAGATTCCTGTGTTGCTGTTTGCTGATGATACAGTATTGTTGAATGAAGATGAATGGGAGTTGCAAGGTTTGGTGAATGAATTTGGGACAGTGTGTAGGAGGAGTAATCTGAAAGTTAATGTAAACAAAAGTAAAGTTATGGTGTTTGAGAGGAATGAAGTCACAGAGTGTGCAGTGAGGTGGGATGGTGAGGATATGGAGAATGTGAGTGCATTCAAGTACTTGGGTAGTGTGATGAGTAAGGATGGAACTTTGGGGGATGAAGTGCGTGAAAGGGTACAGCAGGGAAGGAAGGTTGTTGGTATGCTGAAAGCAGTTATGAGAAATAGGGAGGTGAGTATGGAAGTTAAGAAGTCACTGCATGATAGTATTGTGATCCCTACCCTGACGTATGGAAGCGAGGCGTGGACCTTGCAAGAGGGGAACAAGTTAAGAGTGAGGGCAGTGGAAATGAGTTACTTGAGAGGAGCATGTGGAGTGACATGGAGGGACAGGTTGACGAATGAAGAAGTGAAGGAACGTTGTGGGGTGGATGTGGATGTGGTTGAGAAGATTAGGAGAAATGCACTGAGGTGGTTTGGACATGTGAAGAGAATGGAGAATGAAAGACTGACCAAGAGGGTGTATGTAGATGAGGTGGAGGGAGGGGTAGACCGAGGATGAGGTGGAGGGATGGAGTTGAGAGGTATATGAGGGAGGGGGGAGTGAGTTGGGGGAGGGTAGTCAAATGGTGAGTGACAGAGCGACTTGGAGGCGTTTTGTCTGCAGCCACCCTTTGCGGGATTAGGGCGTCGGGCTATAGATAGATAGATAGTGTCTGTGGCCAGCTGGGTGATTCTAGTTTTGGTAGTGATGATGATCTGGAGGTGGATGGAGTAATTGGAGAGAGGGGTGTGCCTGCAGAAGTGGATGAGAATGGCAGTGCTGTAGTGGACATTTGTGCAAGGAGGGGGTTGGTGATAGCCAGTACCCTCTTTAGGCACAAAATTATCCACAGGTATATGTTGCGAGTGATGAGAAGGATGGATGGTGAACTGAATGAATGGAAGGTAATGATTAATTATGTGTGTGTGGATGATAGAATGAGATGTGTAGTGGATGCTAGAGCATACAGAGGTTGGGGGAGTGGACTTTCTGACCACCACATGATGATGGTGAAAGTCAAGGTTCAAGTGCAGTGGATAAATAGAAGGAGAGGAGGAAATAGTCCATACAAGGAGGATAGAAAGATTGCAAGAGGATGGAAAAAAGGCAGAATATAAGAGAGGAGTGGAGGAGCGATTGGGTAAATAGAATTTGGAGCAGATGGGGGACGTGGAATGTGTGTGCAAGATATTCGCAGAAGAAATCTGTGCAGCATGTGAGGTGGTGTGTGGGGTGAAGAGAAGATGAAAGGGGGTGCAAGGAACAGCATAGTGGAATCAAGAGGTGAGACAGGCAGTGGCATAAAAGAAGAAAGCATATAGTGAGTAGGTGAGAAACGGACGTGGAGGAAGTTGAGAGACGGAAGAGAGAATTACTGTATATGTAGAGAGGAAGAGAGAGGTGAAAAGATTAGTAAGAGACAGTAAGAAGAGAGTGGATGAGAAATTTGGAAGGAATTTGAGTGTAAAGTGGAGGGAATGTAAGAAAATATTCTGGAAAAGGGTAAAGAGAGCTAGACAGGATGGTAAAGAAGTAAGTCGGGGAGTGAAAGATTAAAATAGTACATTGCTAGTGGAGAAGGGAGAAATAGTGAGCAGATGGAGAGAACATTCTAAGGAATTGTTGAGTATAGAGAATGAAAGTAATGCAAGTACAAGTGGCTGGGGAATGGCTGGGAGAAGAAGGGAGGTGAGAAGATAGGAAGAAATCAGTAGGATGGAAATAGTGGAAGTAATAAAAGTCAAAATGGGGAAAGCCCCATGAATTGATGGAGTGTGTGGCGAAATGCTGAAGCATGGGCAGGGCTTTGTTTGGTGAGCCACAGCATGCAAATGCGAGTATTTTGTCCCTTCGGCGAACAGATTTTACATGCAAGTCGCCTTTTGGCTAGGAAAAAATACATCCACTTCAAAACCCAGTAAACAACAGAAATAAGTAAATCTCACTTAAATGAACAAAAAAGCACGATGTGATCGATTATTAAGTCTTTCCTTGTTGTATCATTATATGATTCTAATCATCACAATGTGTAAATAAATAAATATATTTATTGCTCATAAATTTTCGGCTCGTAATCAGTTTGGCTACTAAAAATTTATTTAGCTCGTAAATCTGAAACCTTAGGAGCCACATGGCTCGCAACCATCGGCAGTTAGCAAGAGCCCTGATGAGGGAGAGATCTTAGTAGAATAGATTTGGAAAATGTGCAGATTGGCCAGGGAGGAAGGTAGAGTCCTGGAGGATTGGAAGTCAGGTACAATTATTCCTCTGTACAAAGGAAAAGGGAAAAAGAAGTGTGTGGTAATCAAAGGGGCATTTGTCTTCTTAGTGTTTCAGGAAAAGTATATGGTGGGATACTTATTGACAGTGTTAGGGAACTTACAGAAGAATTAGTTAGAGAAGAACAGGGAGGTATTAGGAAGGGACGAGGTTGTGTAATTTACACATTCATTCTTAGGTCTTTAGTGGAAAAGTTTCTAGAGAAGGGAAGGACGTTGTGCGTGGCCTTCATTGATTTGGAGAAAGCATATGACAGGGTGGATAGACAAGGAGTGTGGAAAGTATTAAGAACATATGGAGTAAATGGGAAGTTGTTGAATGCCGTGAAGAGTATGTATGAGGAGGCTAAGGCAGCAGTGTGTGTGGATGGTGAACTGAGTGAATTTTTCAGTTTGAATGTTCCCTCAATCCTTCCTCTTCCTTCTGCCTATGGGTAACTCTAAACTGATTGACAAGCCAAATGGTTTCCTGTACACCAAGAAACTATTTACTAGGCTGGGTGGTAACCAT
This sequence comes from Coenobita brevimanus, assembly GCF_032717465.1. Taxonomy (NCBI): domain Eukaryota; kingdom Metazoa; phylum Arthropoda; class Malacostraca; order Decapoda; family Coenobitidae; genus Coenobita; species Coenobita brevimanus. The sequence goes on along the minus strand of NC_136980.1, from coordinate 7,105,343 downwards.
ATAACCAAATTATGGTGCCTGGTGGTTTAGTGGGTAATTAAAGTGCTCCAATGGGATTGAGCCTGTGTAGGTTTATATCCAAGGGGTGGTTGGAGTTTATTGCTCAGGGATGAGTGAGGCTGGTCACTCTCATCTTTAATGTCAGGGCCAACTTGGCTAGCTCCGGGCTCCTATGCTCCTCATGGGGCAGCGTAGGATTGAGTGATGGATGGATGGATGGATGGAATGTAGGATATAAACAGGGATGTGTAATGCCCCTATGGTTGGTCAGTCTGTATGTGGATGGGGTTATAAAAGAGGTACAAGGTAGGGCAGTGGATGTTGGAGTGACCCTAATGAGGGAGTGCAGTGTTGGAAACTCCCTTTACTGTTGTTTGCAGATGATACAGTGTTGTTAACTGAGGATGAAGGGGAACTGCGAGGCTTGGTGAATGAGTTTGGGAGAGTGTGAGAAACGGTATCTAAAGATGAATGTAGGGAAGAGTAAAGTGATGGTCTTCGAGAGAAATGAAGCCACTGAATGGCAGTGAGGCTGGATGAGGAAGAAATGGAAAATGTGAGTGCGTTTAAGAGCTTGGGTGATGAGGAAGGATGGAAGTTTAGAAGTTGAAGTGCTTGAAAGGGTACAGCAGGGAAGAAAGGTTGCTGTTTCTTTGAAAGCAGTGATAAGAAACAGGGAAGTGAGGATGGAAGTAAAAAAAAAGTCACTGCATGAAAGGAACAGGGAAGTGAGGTTGGAAGTAAAAAAGTCACTGCATGAAAGGAACAGGGAAGTGAAGATGGAATAAAAAAGTCACTGCATGACAGTACAGTAATACCTCGATATACGATACCCCTAGATATGATACCCTGGCTTAACGATGGGAGTAGAAATACCACCATACCCCACCTAATGATCGCTAGACCTCAATTTAACTATGGGTTTTGATTTTTTTGCCGATTTTGATGATTGTCTAAAATTGTGTGTTTAGATTGATTTTAGACTTAGATTAATGTATTTTAGCCATAGCTAGGGTGAACATTGTCATTTTGGGGTACAGTTAACTCAATCATTTCCTGTGGCACCCTCGGGGATCCATAGGGCCTCGATGAACTCACACCACCACATCCTATCTAGTGCTAACTCCTCAAGATCTCCCCAACACTCATCTCCAGCTTCCCGTCTCATTGTCCTCACCCACGTCTCTTTTGGCCTTCCTCTACCTCTCCTACCAAGTGCCACCCACCCTGGTGTACCTCGTACTATTCCCTGTCTCCTATACACATGTCCTAGCCACTTCCATCGTGAGAACCTAACATATTCATCGACCGGCTGCACTCCCGTTATTTCTCTAATTCTACTATTTGGTATCCTTTCCCACCACTTAACTCCTAATATTCTTCTAAGTGCTTTGTTTTCAAACACCAAAAATTTATTTTCCATAGTCACTGTGCTGTACCAAGACTCGTGTCCATAAATTAAGATACTCCTAACCATTACCTTATAAAGTTTGATTTTTGTATGCACAGAAAAATTTTTATTATTCCAAATATTTTTAAGCATTCCCATTGCCTGATTAGCCTTCTTTAACCTTTCCTCGAATTCAAAGTTCAAAGAACCATCCTTGGCTAAATAAGTACCTAAATATTTAAACCTATCAACTTGCTTTACAACCATACCTCCAGTTACACATTCCTGCGCATTTTCCATATTCATATTGATTATTTCAGTTTTTCCACAATTAATAACCAAACCCACCTTGCGACCTTCACTCACCAAACAGTCCAACACTCTCTGCATCTCTTCTGGCCCATCACAAATCAAAACTATATCATCTGCATAATCTAAATCCAAAAGTTTCCTGTTCTCTCCCCAAAGTATACCTGCACCGGTTTCTGTTCCAACGCGTTTCATAATGTAATCAATGACCAATATAAATAGTAAAGGCGATAGAACATCACCTTGAATTACTCCGGACTTGACTTCAAACGAATCACTCAGACAACCATCAACCATCACTTTACAAAATGTGTCCTCATGCATGTTCATAATGACCCTCACAAACTTCTCCGGTATTCCATAATGTCTCATGATCTTCCCCATAGTCTCTCTCGAAACACTATCAAAAGCCTTTTCAAAATCAACAAAACAAAGACTTAACGGTACTCTCATTTCATTAACTTGCTGCATCAAATGCCTAACTATAAAGATCTGATCATTGCAACCACGTCCCTTTCTAAAACCAGCTTGTTCATCCCTCAGAATACCCTCAACCACCGGCTCCAACCTATTTAACAACACTCTACTGAAAACTTTCAAAGCTATCGGTGACAAAGAGATTCCCCTCCAATTACCACATTCACTCAGGTCTCCCTTCTTCGGAACTTTAACAATTACACCATTCTTCCAAACTGATGGTAGTAACCCCGTCACCCATATCTTATTGAATAGCTTGGTCAAGATCATTATTAATCTATCCCCCTCCACTTTAAACATTTCCGGAAATAAACCATCCTCCCCTGGTGCCGTATTATTCTTTAACTGTTTTACTGCTTTCTCCACTTCTGCAAGCCTCAACTCTCCTGTTTCTATATTTAAATCTTCCTGAGCAGACGGTATATCCTCTTCTGGTGGTATTGGTCTATTAAGAACTGTCTCAAAATGCTCCTTCCATCTATTTTTAATATCTCCATCTTTGGTCAATAAATTTCCTTCCCTGTCTCTAACTGGTATTTCCTTGCGTTTACCTGCATTACCACTCAGTTCTCTAATCGATTCATATGCTATTCTTTGACTCTGTCCATCATTTTTGTTTATTAAGATTTCAGTCTCTGCAACCTTTTCATCCACACATCTTCTTTTATCTCTCCTAGCTAACCTTCTTACTTCTGAATTCAAACTCCAGTACGCAGCTCTTGCTAATTCAATCTCTCGTTCATCAACGCATTGCATCTCACTCCTCAATTTAGCCTCACCTCTCTTTTTTATCATATCCCACGTTTCCTCTGATATCCATTTTTTTTCTCCTGAATCTATGTCTCCTTCCAATCGTACATTCAGCAGTCTCATGCAAAACTTTGTTCACATCCTCCCACATCTCATCTACACTTCTCTCCCCCTCTTCCAACGTTTCCAACACCAAAAACCTATTTCTGCATTCTAATCTGAATTCCTCCTTGATTTTTTCCAGACTTATATTTGACATTTTCAGATTTTATTTTTGGTTTTAATGAGTTGTTTACAGGTGTTAGGCTTAGGTTAGCTTCCTTGACAGCTGTTTGGGCATTTAGATTGGCTTTAATCTTGTTTTGGGGCTCATTTGGGTGGGTTTTGGCCTTGGTTTGGGGGGAATCCAAGGCTGGTAAATGTTCCACATTGCTTTACATGTTAAAAATACCCCAATATATGATACCCTGACTAACAATTGAGTTTTACCTAACCAATTGCATCGTTAAACTGGAGTATGCCTGTACAGTATTGTGATAGTGTACCAACGCTAATGTATGGAAGTGAAGCTTGGACCTTGCTGGAAGGACACAAGTCAAGAGTGAGAGCAGTGGAAATGAGTTATTTGAAAGGAGCATATGGAGTTACAGTATGTGGAGAGACAGACTGACAAATGAGGAAATGAAGGAGCATTGTGGCATGGGTGTGGATGTGATAGAAAGTGTTGAGATAAATACACTGAAGTGGTTTAGCCTTGTGGAGAGGATGGAGAGAGAGACTAATGAGGAGAGTGTATGCTAGTGAGGTGAAGGGGGGGAGAGGGAGGGGGATGCCAAGGATGAGATGGAAGAATGAAGCGGAGAGGTACGGTATATGAGAGAAGGGGGGAGCGAGCTGGTAGCAGGGCGGTGAAATGGCATTGGACAGGGTGACATGGAGGCTATTTGTTTGTGGCCACCTCTTACAGGATTGAAGCATCTGGCAATAGATAGATAGCTAGAAAAGAAAAATGCAAAACTTGTTTTATTCTTGTTTATTTGTGTACTGGTATTTCATTCTTCAGAGTTGGTCAAATGGCGAAACAAAAACGACTCAAGGACCAGATTTGTCCCGTGGGCTTCCAGTTGAATCGCCCTGTTGTACATGGAGTGACAAGCCTAATGACTTCCTGTAAGCCATGAGAATCATTTCATATGCTGGCTGGTAACCATATAACAAAACCATACATGTTCCCTACTTGTTAGGAGGTGGGTTGGCAGGGGATTAGTGCCCCTTCCCATAAAACAACAAACTAAAAAGACAGGTAAAATGCTTTGGACCTAGATGGACCTACAGGTGACTATCAAGGACCAGACAAGGGACATGTTGAGGATGTCAACATGGAATGAGAGGGGTTTAAATGATGAGGGGAAAGAGAGAGAGATTATCCAGGTGCATGAGCATGGGAAAGTGGACATATGTGGATTGACTGAGACTAAATAAAGGTGAGAAAGTGGGAGTATGGATTGGGTATATGTGTTGGAGTAGGTGAGAATGAGAGGGCAAAGGAGGTTGTATGTATTGTTGTGAAGGAGAATTTAAGAAAGTTTGGATTGATTGATTCACAGATTATGTCGGAAGGATTGAAAGTAGGAATACAAGCATGAGCGATTGTGTGTGTACATGCACTGACAGAAGACCGTACGAGCAGAATGAAAGGGGAGTTCTGGACACGTGGAAGCATGCATGGCAAAGTTTGAGAGGTGTGAGAGAGTGTTTTTGATTGGAGATATGAATGGAAAAGTAAGGTGTGTGAAGGTGTTTGGAGTAGTTGGTTGGTGGGGTGTGTCTGCAGAAGTGATGGGAATGGTAGTGCTCTTGTGACCATTTGTGTGGGGACAGGATTGGTGATAGCCAATACCCTCTTTAGGCCCAAAATGATCCACAAGCATGTGTGGCGAGTGATGAGACGGGTGGGTGGTGAACTGGAGAAATGGAAATCAGTGATTGAATTATGTGTGAGTGGATGGGAGAATGAGAAGATACAGTATGTGCTGGATGCAAGAGCATACAGAGGTTGGAGATGTGAACTCTCTGACCACCACTTAGTAGTGGTGAGAGTCATGGTACAAATTTGCTGGATGAATAGAAGGGGAAAAGTGCAGGAGGAAACAGTCCCTACAAAGAGGATAGAAAGGTTGCAGGAGCATGAAAAAAGGCAGACTGTAAGAGAGAAATGGAGGAAAAATTAGGTAGATATGCTTTGGAGCAGATGGGGGAGATGGATGGTGCATGCAAGGCATTCACAGAAGAAATATGTGCAACATGTGAGGTGGTGTGTGGAGTGAAGAGAAGATGAAAGGAGGTGTGAGGAATAACATGGATGAAAGGGTGAGACAAGTTGCAGTGCAAAAGAAGACAGCATATAGTGAGTGGATGGGAAGCAGTGGCATGGAGGAACTTGAGAGACAGAATAGAGAGTTATATGTAGAGAAGAGGAGAGAGGTGAAAAAATTAGTAAGAAGATGGTGGACGAAGAGTTTGGAAGGATTTGCAGTGTAAAGTGGAAGGAGTTTAACCCATGGATTGCACAATTACCTTTTTTCATCCCACCCTGTGGTGTGCACAAAATAAAAAAAAATAAAAAGTTTTTGTTTATTATAGACTTGAAAATAACATCAGGGCATCATCTGGTGAGAAAAAAAAATCCTCTCTCTCTCTCTCTCTCTCTCTCTCTCTCCGTCTTTGCGTAGCGCCATACGTTAGTTTGCACGGGTGTGGTGAACTGAAAAAAAAAGGAAAATAGTTTTTGTTTATTTTAAACTTGAAGATAAACATCTAGGCCATCATCTGGTGGGGGGGGAAAAAAAAAAAAAAAAAAAATCTCTGTGTTTGCTTAGCGCCATGCATAAGTTTGCGTAGGGGTGGAGTAGTTAGCGGTGATGCACAGTCAGTGGAAGGTTAGCACAGCCTGAGCTGTGGCTCGCATTCCACAGGTTAAGAATATTTTCTGGAAGGAGGTTAAGAGAGTAGGACAGGGTGATAAAGAAGGTAGGAGTGTGAAAGGTAAAAATGGCAGCAGATTGCTGCTGGGGAAGAGAGAAGAAGTGAGCAAATGGGGAAGAGAGAAAAAGTGAGCAAATGGAGAGAATACTAACCCCTCAATAACCACAGGTTTCAAACTACGCTCTACGGTGCCAGTGGGTTGTTGAATTAGCGCAGTCTATAAAAAGCTGTGAACACTTATGTGAGGGAAGCAAAAGTCAGTGATATGTTTGCACAGCCCTACTTTACCATCCCAAGCACTCATGCAGTCAGTCCATCTCACATGTTATCGCCCATTGATTTACATGTTATTGTCACATGCATAGTAATTTCAGAAATTTTTCCACGAATCACAGCAAATCACGGGATGAGTTTAGGAAACTAAAAAGCACATTGTCAGGTGCACCAGATGATTCTCTTCACATCGGTAAGAAAAAGAAAATCAGTTTTCAAAATTTGAAAACAAATGATCCCGGAACCAGTTTTTGGTACATACGAATCATGGCCATTGAGGGGTGAAGGAATTGTTAAACATAGAGAATAAAAGTAATGCAAGTGCAAGTGACTGGGAAAAGGAGGGAGATAAGAAGGGAGGAAGAGATCAGTAGGAGGGAGTAGTAAAAGCAATGAAGAAAGTGAGAATGAGGAAACCCTCAGGAATTAATGAAGTGTGTGGTGAAATGCTAAAGCACGGGGGGGGGGGGAGGTAGTAGCACAATCGATGTGGAAGATGTGCATATTGGCCTGGGAGGAAGGTAGAGTCCCGGAGGATTGGAAATCAGGCATAAATATTCCCCCTCGTACAAAGGAAAAAGGGAAAAGAAGTGTGTGGTAATCATAGGGCCATTTGTCGTCTGAGTGTAATAGGAAAAGTATATGGTAGGATTCTTATTGACAGAGTTAGGGAAGTAGCAGAGAAATTAATTGGAGAAGAACAGGGAAGTTTTATGAAGGGAGGAGGTTGTGTAGCTCAGATATTCATCTTTAGGTCTTCAGTGGAAAAGTTTCTAGAGAAGGGAGAGAAGTTGTATGCTGCCTTCATGGATTTGAAAAAAGCATATGGCAAAGTGGGTAGACAAGGAATGTGGAAAATACCAAAAATATATGTGGTGTTAATGAGAGCTGTTGAATCCTGTGAAGAGTACCGGGTATGCAAACAAGGGTTGAGGCTTTGGCACAGCTAATGTCTGACTTGGTTCACATCTCTGATTGGGGTAGAAATAATCTTGTTTTTCCATCCATCCATCCATCATCCAATCCTACAATGCCCCATGAGGAGCGTAGGAGCCCGGGGCTAGGCAGTTGGTCTCGACATTTAAGATGAGAGTGACCAGCCTCACTCATCCCTGAGTAGCATTACATGAGCAATAAACCCCAACCATCCCTTGGATATAAACCTTCACCGGCTCAATCCGACTGGAGCGCAATAAATACCCACTAAACCACCAGGTGCCAAAATTTGGCTATATGGTTACCACCCAGCATAGTAAATGGTTTCCTGGTGTACAGGAAACCATTTGGCTTGTCACTCAGTGTAGAGTCACCCACAGGCAGAAGGAAAAGGAGAATGAAGGAAATAAAGACAGAAGAGGGAGTGTAAAGTCACCCGTAGGCAGAGGGACAAGGAAAGACAGAAGAGGATGGAAGGAAAGAAGGATGGAAGAGAGGAAAGGGCAGACACCTGAGAGCAGCACTACATCGAGTGAGTAGATGGTGAGCGCCCCCACCTACCACAATCATGCAACAAAAACTCAGTTCTTACATCAGTCCATCCATCCATCATCCAATTCTATGTTGCCCCATGACTAGTGGAGAAGCCCGGGATTAGGCAAGTTGGTCCTGCCATTTAAGATGAGAGTGACCAGTCTCATTCATCCCTGAGTGGCATTACATGAGCGATAAACCCCAACCACCCTTTGGATATAAATCTGCACAGGCTCAATCTGATTGGAGCACCTTAACCCTATCCCGTGAAGGGAGGAGCGTAAATTCTGGCTGTGTGCGTAACTCTTGCTCAAGAGCTTTCAGAACAGTCGCTTAGAGATGTTTTACTTCTAACGCTCGTAAGAAAGTTACTATTCATCATCGAAAAGCCACTTTGGTCTCATTTTGAAGGTGAAGAGTCTTGCACTGTTGTACATTGTCCAAAAAGACAATGTATACAAAATAAAAAGCAAAAAAGTGAATAGAAGTTAGCTGACATGGTAAAGTTTTACATTGTCCCTTAAAAAAATGTTTACCAAAAAGAAAACTATTAAAGAAATAATAATGTTTTTAGCTTCAGTATGTAGCAGAATAAATTTCCTTTCCAATAATGCATTATTTGTTGTATTTTCTTAAATAATAACGCCACATATATACGCAAGAAAAAGGAGCATAAGTGTTCGGCGAGAGATCAAGAGGTGTACATCCTACCTGTGCGGAACCTCACACCACACTGAGCCAAGCAAACCAAGTGAGCACGCACGCACCAGCTGTGGTAGGCCTAGCTCCGCCCACTTTTGCCCGTCATCCAACAAAAATGACGGCTCCCTGAATATTTCTTTAGAGATTACATCGGATGACGGGCAAAGTCGTCATACTGACGTCAGAGGTTGACAAACGCATGACGACCCAGGTCGTCATTGGTAGGTCTAAGGTTAAATACCCACTAAGCCACCAGATACCATAATTTGGTCATATGGTTACCACCCAGCATAGTAAGTGGTTTCCTGATGTACAGGAAACCATTTGGTTTGTCACTCAGTGTAGAGACACCCATAGGCAAAAGGAAGAGGAAAGAATGAAGGAAAGAAAGACAGAAGAGGGAGTGTATAGTCACCTGTAGGCAGAAGGAAAGGGAAAGAATGAAGGTGAAAGACAGAAGAGGGAGTGTAAAGTCACCTGTAGGCGAAGAAAGTGGAAAGAATGAAGGAAAGAAAGACAGAAGAGGAAGGAAAGACAAGAGGAAAGGGCGGACACCCAAAGCAGTGAGTGTATGGTGAGCACCCCCACTTACATCTGTCAACCCAACAGAATCTTCCACTGGAGTACCCTCTAGTTTTTAACAATATCCAGCTCAATCCTGCAACATCTTTGAACATACTTGGGGTTTCATTCTCTCGGGATTTATCTTGGAAAGAACATATTAGCTTTCTTGTAAAATCTGCTTCCAAGGGATTGGGTGTGCTAAGCCGACTCTGTGCCTTCATTATCCCTGCACAGTTGTTGACTTTATACACTGGTTTTCATTGCCCCTGTGTAGAGTACAACTCTTGTGTGTGGGGGGACTCCCCACATACAGTTCTTCTCAACAAGGTGGAGTCAAAGTCTTTTCGTCTCATTAACTCTCCACCTCTTACTGGCTCCCTTCAACCTCAGTCACTTCACTGCACTGTTGCATCTTTATCTCTTTTTTTATTGCTACGTCAGTGGTCACTTCTCTGAACTGTCTGCTTGCATCCCTCCACTACGGCGGGTGCATAGTGCCTGTCTAGCAGCCAACTCTCATCCCTTTTCTGTCCAACTCTCTAATGCAAGAGTTAACCATTACTCCCAGTCCTTCATGTATGCAACAGGTCAACTCTGGAACTGTCTCCCTCTGTCTGTATTTCCTTCTGCCCACGCTATTGAGTCTTTCATACGCAGTGTGTCCAGGCATCTTGAAATAAATGGTTCTTGAATTTGGCTGTCTTTGATCGTATTTTTGTTTTTTCTTGGAGGGAACAATGTGCAGGCTCTTGGCCCTTGGTTCCTTCTTTAAAAAAAAAAAAAGAGAGAGAGAGAGAGAGAGAGATAAATGGTTAAACATTTGGCCTTTACTGGTGACCTTGTCGATAGATACAAGTAGACATATAAATAGATAGAACAATGTGCTGGCTCTTGGCCCTTGGTTCCTTCTTCTTTGCATAAGAAAAAAAAAATTAGATAAATGGTTAAACATTTGACCTTTACTGGTGACCTTGCTGATAAATAGAAGTAGACATATAAATAGATAGATAGCTGATTGGCCTTTACTGGTAACCTTGGCTATAGATAGACAGATAGACATGTAGATAGAAAGACAGACAGACAGACAAAAAGCTAACTATTTGGCCTTTACTGGTGGCCTAAGCTCTTGGTAGATACAGGTATATCCCAGTTTAATGATGCAGTTGGTTAGGTAAAAACCCATCACAATGCAGGGTATTGTATATCTGGGTAGATTTAACACGTATAGGGATGTGTTTTTCAGCCTTGGGTTCCTCCCCAAAATTTAAAGCCAATCTAGATGGCCTAACAGCTGTAAAAGAAGCCAACCTAAGCCTGACACCTGTAAATAACTCACTAAAACCAACAAATAAAATCTGAACGTCATGAAAAATAGGTCAGAAAATATCAAACACCTCTCATCACTTCTTGTAAGTCCATGTCGAGTCCTGGTTGTCATTCATGCTATTCCCCCTCAGGCTAGGGGAAACACGATGCTCCTTAGCACTCACTCATCTTCCTCAAAGCCCTCAAACCCCATATCTGGGGGTGGGTCAGGAGGGGGGAGGGGGAAGCCTGACGAAGTGGGATGATAGTAGTGAGAGGCTGATGCACTGGCTCTTGGGGTGGCGATGGAGTGTGATCCGATGGCTCTGGGGGTGGGGATGGAATGCGATGCAATGACAGAGGAGGTGGTGAGGGAGACAGCTTTGATGACCGGTGAGGTGGCGAGGGAGACCGCTGCAATGACAGATGAGATAGCGAGGGAGATAGAGGCAGTGGCCGAAGTGGTTAGGGAGATGGAGGCTGGGGTGAGTAAGGCAGTGATGGAGTGGCGGAGTGCCACAGTGGAGAGACAGGTGACACGGGAGACGGGGATCGGTTGGAGGTGAGGTCCAGCACTAGGGGCTGAGCACGTCCTCGGTGGAAGGAGGCCATGAGTGTGTCTCTGCTGGTCGATGGTTGGGGAGATGCTGTGCTGGTTGAGGGCTGGGGAGATGCTATGCTGGTTGAGGGCTGGGGAGATGCTTTGCTGGTTGAGGGCTGGGGAGTTGCTCTGCTGGTCGAGGGCTGGGGAGATCCTCTGTGGGTCACTGGTGTGGTGGGGGCCTGTTTGAAGAAGGCAGTGATTGTAGTCTGCCTTGCTGCCCTCTTCTCTTCCTCCAGCTTCATCCTGTACAACTTTGTCCCCTCCTCCAGCCGATCAGATGTGTCTCTGCTTTGTCCTGGGAGAGGGTCATGTGTGTGCATAGGCGTAGTGACCTCGTCCACCATGGACACCGTCTCCCTCAGATGTTCATATTGAAGGCTTGCACTTCAGGGAGGACCTTCTCCTCCTGTGCCTCCTGGTGTGCCCACTGAATCTCCATATTGAGGAGCTCCTCGTTGCTGAGCTTCTCCCTATGGCTTTCCAGGACTTCCTCCACATCCTGCTTGTCGACCTCCCCAAAGCCCACCTCATGCGACAGTTCACAATATCCTGCCTCACAAGTTGTACCGACAAAGCTTGTATGCCCTCAGGGAAGCCGGTGAAGGAGTGAATGCACTCCGGTCACAGCTTCCACCACACACTGTTCACAGTGGGCTGGTTAACTTTCCACCACGCAGGTTAACTTTCCACCACACATCAGTGATGTTCTCTATGGCGTGGTGTATATTATTTCCAGAACATTTTCACTGTCATCTTGTCGTCCCTGTCACAGGCCTTCACCAACTGCTGCATAGTGTGGTGGAGGTAGTACGTCTTGAATGTCACGATCACCCCTTGGTCCATGGGTTGCAACAACGACGTGGTGTTGGGGGGCAGGAACACCACTTCTATGTTGCTTGCCCAGTCCTTCATCATGGGAGGGTGGCTAGGCGCGTTGTCTACCACCATGAGAAATCTGTTGGCTAAGTTCTTCCTGGAGGCATACCTCTTGAGGACACAAGACTACCTGGGCCTTCTTTCTTCCATATTCACACCTGCAGCCCTCGTGAGCCAGTCATCCTCTTCTTTTTCGGCATATCCAAACCATCCTAGCCGTCACTTAAACAGAATAATTTACCTGTATCATATAATTTCTGATACTGATGTGTTATTGTAAATATAAGCACAGTGTTTCCTCAGGCAGAACATAAGAATGATACAGACACCTATGGATCTTCCCAAGTTTGATGAATACTCAGCAGAAAAATCAAAGCATCTGAAACATACATTCGTAGAGATGGAATATCTGTTGTACAAGGTCAGTTCAGAGAATATCTGACCTTAGGCTCTAAAAAACTAAATAGTTAACCTGTTGTGCTAGGACACTAATCCCCCTCAAAGTAGGCCCCTTCTGACTTGACACATGTAGCCCAGCTTTCTTTCCACAGCCTGAAACTTTTTTCAAAGTCGGTTTTCGGTATCTCCTGCTGGTGATTCATCGCATTTGTCATGATCCCTTCTTTCATCTCAAACTGGGAACCCTTCAACAGAATTTTGTGCTTGGGGAATAAGCAAAACTCACACACAGCCATGTCTGGTCAGTAGGGAGCCTGCCAGACCTTCGGGATGTTGTGCTTGGCCAAAATTTCTTGAATCAGCTGAGAAGAATGGTCAGGGCCATTGTCATGGTGCAGCTTCCAACTTGCCGCTTTCCAAAGGTCTGGTCTCTTCCACTGAGCTGTGTCACGAAGATGACGGATAACTTCAAGGTAGTAATGTTTGTTGACAGTCCGACCTTCTGGTGCTTATTCACGATGCACAACTTCACAGTAGTCGAAAAAAAAGCTGTCAGCATTCAAGTGCATATCACTTTGCTGTGGACCTGCTGTGCCTTTTGGGGGGAAAGGTGCTGAGGTGACCCTTCAAACTTCCACTTGGACGACTGCTTTGGTTTCTGGGTTGCACGCGTGCACCTATGTCTCATCTCCAGTGATAACAGTCTTCAGAAAGTCTGGATCGCAATTTGCACACTCCAGTGTGCCATGAGCAACATTTATCCGAGAGAGGAGATCATGACAAATGTGACGAAGCACCTGCATGAGGTACTGAAAACCAACTTTGAAAAATGTTTCAGGCAGCAGAAGGAACGCTAAGCTACATGTGTTGTCAGAAGAGGCTTACCTTGAGGGGGATTAGTGCCCTAGCTCAACAGAGTAGCTATTAATTTTTTTAGTATCTGAGGTTGAATACTTTCTAAACAGACCTCATATTTTGTCAGTTGTAAATTTTCTTCAGATGGGGATGCTTACTAGTAGGTGGGGGTGCTCATCATCCACTCACTCAATGTAGTGCAGCTCTTGAGTGGCTGTCCTTTCCTTTTTTCCTTCCTTCTTTCCTCTTATGTCCTTTCCTTCTCTCTTTCCTCTTCCTTTCTGTCTACAGGTGACTCTGCACTGAGTGACAAGCCAAATGGTTTCCTGTACACCAAGAAACCATTTACTATGATGCGTGGTAACCATATAACCAAACTATGGCGCCTGGTGGTTTAGTGGGTATTTAATTACGGTGCTCCAACTGGATTGAGCATGTGTTGGTTTATATCCAAGGGGTGGTAGGGGTTTATTCCTAATGTAATGTCACTCAGGGATGAGTGAGGCTGGTCAGTCTCAAATGTCAGGACCAACTTGCCTAACCCTGGACTCCTACGCTCCTCATGAGGCAACTCAGGATTAGATGATGATAATGATGATGATGATGATGACGGAACTGATGAGATAGTTGCTTCTCTCACTGTACCATTTGTTTCTTAAGTACAAGTATGTTGCTGCAAAGATTATTGAAATGGGTAGTTTAGAATGAATATTATTGCACCTTGGGCAGGGTGACATACAGCCGATTTGTTTATGGCTACGCCATCTGGAACTAACCTCTTCACTGCAAATACATCATTTTCAATTATACAATAATCTCACCATCTCCCAATACAGGGAAGGCCTACCATAGTGAGGGTGTCAATGGAGGCTTTATCTAATCCATCTGGTTCAGAATGCCTCTCCTGACCTGCTTGGTGGTAGTGAGAAGTAATTGAGAAAGATAGCATCATGCTGAAGGGATTAAGATGTGTGGAAAGAGAGAGAGACAGAGGGAACCATTCTTGTGTCCACCTCCACAGGTTGATCAGATCGTTGACATGGAGTGCCAGCGGAGGTGGAAATGTCCGGTGAAGTTCCGAGTGCGTTGGGTTGGCTTTGGTGAGAAGGACGACACCTGGCTTCCTGTGTCCGAGCTGAACTGTGATGAACTGATTAATGACTTCTTAGAGATTTCTGGCAGGACATCAGAGTACAAGGTGGGCATGAGAGAGAGAGAGAGAGGTGGTGATACATGGGTGTTGTGTTATGGTGCCACAGAAGGGAGGGGTGTATACATGCTTGGCTGTTTTGAAACACCTTCAGTAATGTTTTCAAAATATATTTTGACTGTGGCCACACTTTGGCTGTCCCTTTGTTGTAAGTGTTTAGGAGGTTACTCTCTTATGTGGTTGTTGATAATAGATTCAGGCAGTCATTGCTTAAAGTGTTGAGTGTGTAAAATTATTTTGAGACATGCTGTTGGATCATGGCTAAGGTACACCACAAGCAGTGCTTATTTTGACTTTAGAAAAACTAGTGCTGGAGAAGGATGCCTTCATGTGGTGGTACCAGTATAGTTAGGTAGCTGAGCTGGGCCCAGTTTTACAGATGTATTTAACACCCTCCATATTTCCCTCAAGGGGAATGGTAGACATTGAGATAGGTCAGCTTCAGCATGCAGTCCACCAGGTTCATAGTTAGTAATATTACTACAGATACTTCAAAACAACATTTTATTCAACCACAAGTTAAGTAATTCAAAATTCCAGTGAGGTTCTCACATTGTAATAATTGTTATTACATCTCAACAGCTACCAGCAAATTTTAGGAAATGCAGTACAGACTGAAATGTAATTATCTAGCTTCTATAAATATCTGTGTCTCAAAATAATTTTTTCATGTGATAAGGGCGTGTTGATATCCTCGTCCCCTGACTAGTCAATGCTTATATAAAAATGCATCCAGTCCATAGAAAACATCAGCTCTGCCATGGCCAACCCCATTATGGGATTCCTTAAAAGAGGAAGCATAACATAATTTTATTTGATTGAATTGTAGTTGGGGGTGCCAACCATCCACTCAGTGTAGTGCTGCTGTGGGTGTCTGCTCTGTCCTCTCTTCATTCCTTCCTCTTCTATGTTTCTTTCCTTCATTCTTGCCTCTTTTCTGCCTGCGAGTTACTTTACACTCCCTCTTCTGTCTTTCTGTCCTTCATTCTTTCCTTTTCTGCCCGCGAATGACTTTACACTCCCTCTTCTGTCTTTTCTTCATTTTTCCTCTTCCTTCTGCCTGTGGATGACTCTGCACTGCGTGACAAACCAAATGGTTTCCTGTACACCGGAAACCATTTACTACGCTGGGTGGCAACCATATAACCAAAGTATGACACCTGGTAGTTTACTGGGTAATTAAGGCACTCCAATTAGATTGAGCCTGTGGAGGTGTATATCCAAGGGGTGGTTGGGGTTGTTTGCTCACATAATGCCACACAGGGATGAGTGAGGCTGGTCATTCTGATCTTAAATGTCAGGACCAACTTGCCTAGCCCAGGGATCCTATTCTTCTAATGGGGCAACACAGGATTGGATGATGGATGGTTGGACTTGTCACTTCTCTTGCTTCGCTCCATTTTTACCCTTTTATCACCCAGGCTGCAATGGCCCCTAAGAAACGAGCAAATGAAGGAGAGAATGGAGAGCGTGTCATTGAGACCAGGAAGGTGGCACGATTCACCTATAGCGAACTGGATGAGGATGATGGTAAGTGCATCTGTCTTTTTATCTTTCTTTCTCTCTGTATCTACTTTATCTATGTATAATTCAACAAGGAAGGTTGCATGCTTCATATACAACAAACTGCATGAGAATGAAGGTCAGAATATACTTACTTTAAACAGGTGTGGTTTGAAACTAGATGTGTATAAAAAGTTGATGAATTGGCAGATGACAGATTGTACAATAGTAGACAAAATTTTCTTTGTACAATCAAGGACAAAAGTGTGCCTACTGTTCCACGATGTATACTGTACTCTGCAGTTAAGGCATGTCTGTCACTGTCCTTCTTGACATGTCATATGAAATAGCACAGTCTCTGTAGTTATATGTCTTAATCCCACCATTTATCTGTCATATTATATTATTCATCCATCCATCCATCATCCAATCCTATGTTTCCCCTTGCGTAGGAGCCCAGAGCTAGGCAAGTTGGTCCTGACATTTAAGTGAGATTGGCCAGCCTCATTCATCCCTGAGTGGCATTACATGAGCAGTAAACCCCAACCACCCCTTGGAGGTAAACCTATCCAGGCTCAATCTGATTGGAGTGCCTTAATTACCCATTGAACCACCAGGCACCATAATTTTGTTATATGGTTACCATCCAGCATAGTAAATGGTTTCCTGGTGTACAGGAAACCATTTGGCTTGTCACTCAGTGTAGAGTCACCCATAGGCAGAAAGAAGAGGGAAGAGGAAGAGGAAAGAATGAAGAAAAGAAAGACAGAAGAGGAAGGAAGGAAGAGAGGAAAGGGCAGACACCCAAAGCAGCACTACATCAAGTGAGTGGATGGTAAGTGCCCCCACCTACCATCTACTGAGATAACTCTGATGGGGACCAGAACTACAGGCAGATTTTCATAGGCCAAACCTGCAGTGAAGTCAAGATGATGATGATGTTGATATCTTTGTTTAAATAGATCTATAGTCGGTTTCAGGGAGTCTTATGCACTTGATTTTGCCAGCTAAGGACAGGTGGAATGGGTAACACTGGGCGATGCTCTCGGGCGGTGATTGGCCAATTCCCGTCTTGTTTGAATATGCACCAAATTGACTTTGTATTCCAACCAAAGCCCTCATTTATTTATAATATACCCGATTATACAGATACAATTTAAAGCAGTGATATCTTTAATAATAAATATGTGCCTTTTAGATTATTATAGATAAACCTGAACATCATTGATAACAAAACTAATTCTCAACTGGATGCATACAGACAACAGTCAGTGACTGATTTATTTGTTTAAATTTTCATATCAATATGTTTACTTTCGTTCACATTGCACACAATTTTATTATAGCAGCATAGTTCAACTATTATTTTCTTATGAGGTTAGCTCTTATCTTACTTTTCTTTTTTCCACCATTAACAAAAATTCGGTTAATTCTACAGTGATGTAATCCATTACTTTCCCAGGTCCTCTCTGTCAAGGGGACAGAGATACATCATGCATGAGGAGAGGGTGCATGGTGGCCAGGGATAGGGTGTCTCTGTCTGTCTGTCTGTCTCTTATGATACTTATGAGAATGTTCTGGAAAATCAAACACCAGACTTGTTAATGTAAGAAATAAGTTTGCTGAATGTGACGAATACAAACAAATGCAGATTTTTAAAGCTACTGTTACCTGTGAAGGTAATGAAAATATGTATGTGCAGTATATATATTGAGAATAGCATGTATTGGCCCCAGTGAGATATGTGTATTTACCTAATTGTGATATACAGGAAATGAGCTATGCTCGTGGGGTCCCGTCTGTTTCTCAGTAAGTGAAATTTAGCTTTAAACTCGTGTAAGTTTTTAGACTGGACGATCTCTTTGTCCAGGTTATTCCACAGGTCTATACATCTATAAGGAAAACTATATTTCTTGATATCCTTCAAGCAGCTTGGCTTCATCAGTTTCAGCCCGTGTCCTCTTGTTACTCTCTTATCCCATAAAAACAGATCTTCTTTGTCAATTTTATCTACTCCCATCATGGTCCTGAACACTGCAATCATGTCGCCTCTCTTTCTTCTTTCTTCTAAGGAAGGCAAATCCAGCTTTTCCAGCCTCTCTCTGTACGACAGATCTGCCAGACTGGGGACCATCTTGGTTGCGTTCTTTGTATTCTATCAATCTTGTTTATATCTTTCTTTTTGTGTGGGGACCACACTACTGCTGCATATTCCAACCTGGGGCGAATCATGGCCACTATCAATTTTTTCATTACCTCCTTATCCCTATAATGAAAAGCTACTCTTATATTAGTCAGGAGTTTATACGTCTCTCTAACTGTCTTGTTAATGTGTTTTTCAGGTGACAAACTGTCCTGGACCAGCACACCCAAATCTTTCTCTTCTCCCGCTTTTGTGATTGGTTCATTACCCACCAAATAATTCAATGATGGCCTCTTGGTACTTTTACCCTTTTCCAATATTTTACATTTCTTTGCATTGAATTTCATTTCCCACATCCGGCTGCATTCGTGTATCCTATCCAGATCCTCCTGCAGCATTTTGCAATCCTCCTCAACCTCTACCTTCCTCATGATCTTTGCATCATCAGCAAACAGACTTGCATAACTGTTCACTCCAGCTACCATATCATTTACGTAAATCAGGAACATTACTGGCGCCAACACCGAGCCCTGTGGGACTCCACTTGTTACTTCCCTCCATCCAGACATCTTTTCCTTTATTACTGTCCTTATATGTCTGTCTCTCAAAAAGTCTCTCATCCATTCTAGGAGGTTCCCCTTCAGTCTTCCTATATGCTCTAGTTTCCACATTAGTCTCTTATGGGGTGCCTTGTCGAAGGCCTTCTCCAAATCTAAATACACACAATCCACCCAACCTTCTATTTCCTGAAGCACGTCAATTGCTCTTGAGTAAAAACTCAACAAGTTGGAAACACATGGCCTTCCACTTCTAAATCCAAACTGACTATCAGCCAAAATATTCATCTCTTCCAGATATTTTATCCATCTATCTTTCAGAATTCTTTCACACAATTTTGCGACCATGCTGGTTAGGGACACTGGTCTATAATTCAGGGGTTCTTCCTTGTTTCCTCCCGTATAAATTGGTACCACATTTGCCATCTTCCATTCTTGAGGCACTTTCCCCTCTTCCAGAGAACACACAATCAAACTGTGAATCTTGTGTGCCAGTTGTTGTCTACATTCCTTCAGTAACCAATTAGAGATTCCATCTGGTCCTGGGGCTTTCCTTGCTTCTTGAGTTTCTAGTAGTTTATACACTTCCTGTACTTCCACTTTTGTATCTTTTATCACTACATTTCTAGTCACTACCTCCACTTCCACAAACTCCCTTTTCATTAGTGAAAACTGACTGGAAACGTTTGTTCATTATTTCTGCTTGCATTGCCGCATCCTTATAGACCGCTCCTTCTCCTTTCAGTTAGGTGATTCCTTCCTTTTGTTTCAGTTTGCCATTAACAAATCTATAAAACAGTTTGGGTTTGTGTGTATTTACCTATTTGTATTTACCTATTTGTAGTATACAGGAATTGAGCAATGCTCGTGTTGTCCTGTCTCCATATCCACATTTATCAAGTCTACCTTTACACACATGAATGTTTTTCTCATGCACCACCTCTTTGTCTAAGTCGTTCCAAATATTTAAGAATATACCTAATTGTGATATACACGGAATGTACTATGCTCGTGGGTTTCCGTCGCTGTTTCTCAATGAGTCGAATTTAACTTTAAACTCGTTTAAGTTTTTAGACTGGACGATCTCTTTGTCCAGGCTATTCCATAAGTCTATACATCTGTATGGAAAGCTATATTTCTTGATATCCTTCAAGCAGCTTGACTTTTTCAATTTCATTCCATGTCCTCTTGTTGCTCTCTTATCCCATACAAACAGATCTTCTTTGTCAATTTTATCTACTCCCACCATGGTCCTGAACACCGCAATCATGTCTCCCCTCTTTCTCCTTTCCTCTAACGAAGGCAAATCCAGTTTTTCCAGCCTCTCTCTGTATGACAGGTCTGTCAGACTGGGGACCATCTTGGTTGCTGTTCTTTGTATTCTCTCAATCTTGTTTATATCTTTCTTTTTGTGTGGGGACCACACTACCGCTGCATATTCTAACCTGGGGCGGATCATGGCCACTATCAATTTTTTCATCATTTCCTCATCCATATAATGAAATGCTACTCTTATGTTAGTCAAGAGCTTATAAGTCTCTCCAACTATCTTGTTAATGTGCTTTTCTGGTGACAAACTATCTTGGACCAGCACTCCCAAATCTTTCTCTTCTCTCCTTTTTGTGATTAATTCATTACCCAAAAAATAATTCAGTGATGGCCTCCTGGTACTTTTACCCATTTCCAATATTTTACATTTCTTTACATTAAATTTCATTTCCCACGTCCGGCTCCAATTGTGTATCCTATTCAAATCCTCCTGCAGTATTTTACAATCCTCCTCAACCTCTATCTTCCTCAAGATCTTTACATCATCAGCAAACAGACTCGCATAACTGTTCACTCCATCTACCATATCATTTACGTAAATCAGGAACATTACTGGCGCCAACACTGAGCACTCCACTTGTTACCTCCCTCCATCCAGACATCTTTTCCTTTATTACTGTCCTCATTTGTCTGTCTCTCAAAAAGTCTCTCATCCATTCCAGAAGTTTCCCCTTTAGTCCTCCTATATATTCTAGTTTCCACATTAGTCTCTTACGAGGTACCTTGTCAAAGGCCTTCTCTAAGTCTAAGTACACACAATCCACCCAACCATCTCTCTCCTGTACCACATCAATCGCTCTTGAGTAAAAGCTCAACAAGTTTGAAACACATGACCTTCCACTTCTGAATCCAAACTGACATTCAGCCAAAATATTCATCTCTTCCAGATATTTTATCCATCTGTCTTTCAGGATTCTCTCACACAATTTTGCGACCATGCTGGTTAGAGACACTGGTCTATAATTCAGGGGTTCTTCCCTGTTTCCTCCCTTGTAAATTGGTACCACATTTGCCCTCTTCCATTCTTTTGGCACTTTCCCCTCTTCCAGTGAGCATACAATTAAGCTGTGATTTTTTCCGCCAGTTGTTCTCTGCATTCCTTCAGTACCCAATTAGAAATTCCATCAGGTCCTGGGGCTTTCCTTACATCTTGAGTTTCCAGTAATTTATACTCTTCCTGTACCTCCACTTTTATATCTTTCATCACCGGAACATTTCTAATCACTCCCTCCCCATCCACAAGCTCCTTTTCTTTAGTGAAAACTGACTGGAAACGTTTGTTCATTATTTCTGCTTGCATTGCTGCATCCTTAAAGACCTCTCCATCTACTTTCAGCTTGGTGATTCCTTCCTTTTGTTTCAGTTTGCCATTAACAAATCTATAAAACAGTTTGGGTTCATCCTTGCATTTGTCAATTATACCTTTTTCAAAATTCCGTTCTTCTTCCCTACGTATTCTTGTGTATTCGTTTCTTGTTCTTTTATATTCTTCCTTTGTTCTGTCGTTACCTCTCTTTCTCCAATTGTTCCACGCCTTATCTCTCTCTTTTTTGGCTATCATACACCTTCTATTAAACCACTCCTTTTTCCTGTTTTCTTTCCCTCTTACTCTTGGTACAAATTTTTCCACTCCCAAATTATAGAGGTCTAGAAAGATATCCCACTTCCTCTGTATCTCTCTTGTTTCTCTGAATTTTCTCCAATCTGCATTTTCAAAAAAGTTTCTCAATCCTGTAAAATTTGCTTTGCCAAAGTTGTATCTTCCCTGTATATGAAGCTCGTCTCTTGGCTCGACGTTTCCTATTAACATCTGGAACTCAATGACCACGTGATCACTTTTTCCCAAAGGACAGAGATATTCCAATGATTCTATTACATCGGGTTCTTTGGTGAACAGTAAATCTAACCTTGCTGGTGTATCTTCACCTCGAAACCGTGTCTCTTCTTTGACCCACTGCGTCATCACATTATTCATTATTATATTTAATAACAGAGTACCCCACAAATCCTCGCCGCCTCCCGAGTACCATTCCTCCCAGTTCACCTCTTTACAATTAAAGTCACCCACCAAAATTATATTATTGCTTTTCTCAATTATTTTTTGCAAGTTGCTAGCCATATCTGACAACATCTCATGGTATTCGTCATCCTTCCATGCTCTCGTCTTTGGGGGAACATACACTACCGCCATATCTCTCTTAACATTCTCTCCAGTTTCTAATTTCATATATATCACTTCAGCCCTGCCTTCTCCCATTTCCACAGTATCTACATTTATGTTGTTCTTCACTGCTATCATCACTCCTCCTCCCTTTTTTTCTTTTCTGTCTTTTCTCCACAGTTTGTATTTACCATCTCCCAAATGAACATCAATATCTTCTCTTAATTTGGTCTCTACAAAGCACATGACATCAGGTTCATGTTCTCTCAAGAAATCATTAATTTCGATCCTTGTCGATATGAAACCATCAACATTAGTATATATCACCTTCAAATTATTTTTGACATTATTAATACCCTCTTCTCTCCTACTCTCTGTCCGTACCACTTCCTCAACTTCTGATCTTTCACAACCATCCCCCCTAGTTTCCTTCACTTCTATTTCCTTAAATACCATTTCCTTACTTTCATATCCAATACTCTCCAAAAAAAAGTATTACGTTCTTCCTCTGTCCTCTTATCATTTTTTTCCTTTACTTCTTCCTTTAATGATTTTAAAACTTCTCTTTCTTCTTCATTCAGATCTTTTCTTATTATAATATTTTCCATCCCCGCCTCTTTGCTTAATTTCCAGGTCACTTTAAGTATCTCATTTATTACACTTTCTGATGTAAACTTGACTCTCATTGGTCTTGTTTCCCCTTTCTTATAAGGCCTTATCCTCCTTACTTCCTCAATTTCTTTTACCCACTTGTCTCCTTTGGGGTCAATCTTGCCTAATATTCCTCTCACCATGTTCGTGTCTCTCTCGAGTCTTGCGAACCTAACCTTTTCTTCCTCTTCCCTGTTTCCAAATACTACCACACATCTGTTCCTTTCTACAGTTTCTCTCACTATTTTCTCTTTTTTCTTCAGTATTTTCACTACATTTTCTTCCATTTCTTTCTTGTTCATTTCCCTTTCTTCCTGGATGATCTCTCTTAAGCTGACCACTTCTTTCTGTTCTTCTTCTACGTGTGCCCACTTTGCCTTGTGTTCTTCTAGTACATTACTCACCTTCTCCGTTTTATTAGTACTCTCTTCAAGTTTCCTCCTCAGTTCAACATTTTCCCTCTTCAAATTCTTAATCTCTTCATTGGCTGTTTCGTTGGACTGGATTAGACTCTGTTTGGTGGTTTCCGTATTTCCTGACACATCCTTTATCACTAGATTCTCTACTTTTTTTTCGAGTTCACTAATCCTCATAATTAATGTTTTCACCAGGTCCATGACATTAGTATTAGCATCAAATCCTTGAAATTCCATTCCCTCATTGTTTACATTTTCGGCCATCTTTAACGTACCGATCAAGTACCTAAACAGCTGTTACCGAATAAGCCACAAACATTCATGTATACTATTGCCAACAAATCTTTACATTTTTGGTAGTCTACCAACTTTCATTATTTTAAATTTAAAGAAAGACCCTAGGAGACAGGACAGACAAAATTCCTGAAACTACTCAAGGTTAGGAGCGATGCCTGGGACGACCTCTCTCTCCGGCTGCTCGTGTGTGTGTGTGTGTGTGTGTGTGTGTGTGTGTGTGTGTGTGTGTGTGTGTGTGTGTGTGCTTACACAAATCATAATTATTAGAAGATAAGTGTATCTAGGGTAAGGTTGTTTATTAATAGATGAGGTAGTGAAGGGCCTGGTGTAGACTGTAGACCGTGACACTGTGTAGTAGTGGTGGGAAAAATATTCGAGCCTTCACAGGACCTCGGGACCACTTTGCAATGAACGTACGAATTCCAGCCACAGTTCCTAACTGTGTCCGTATGCATCCAGTTGAGACTTTTTTTGGTTTGTTATCAGTGTTGTTCAGGATTATCTCTGGTAATTTAACCCGCCCCACCTCGACCACTTTTCCACCACTGACTCCCCCCAATCCCGACCATTTTAGGAAAATTATTTTTTTGGCTCAAACCTTCGCTTTTGGTGAGAAACATCGAAAATTCATAGAGAAATCGCTCACCTGAGGTTTAAAATACTCATTACAGGTAGGAGTACCTCCTTACCTTACTGGGTTTTCTATCGGGCTGGCACCAAAGAAAACGAGTTCTATGGGAGGATAACTATTTCACACCACTCATAAACGGTATTTATTTATTTGCTTGGTACGAATTTATATGTAGTAAGAGAGTTTATTGGTTTTCAAGCAGTAATATAGGCATTATAAGCATTGTTTCACTCACTAATACCTGACCTTTTTTTGCCACATTACCTGATCATCATTTCTGTTTCTTCCTTTAATGCTATGTAAAGTTTGTCCTCCACATTGTCATTGATTGGGGAATCACTCTGGCCCTGAATTTCGTACTGTGGCATGACATGGCTTTACTGGCCAGGTCACTGATAACAGTTGAATTGCTGAGACAATGGCATGCAGGGGGGGGGGAGGAGGTCATGCTGGGTAAGGCATTGTCCCTGCCTGGCATCATGTTGAGGAGGGTGTCACGTGTATACGTACCAAAAATGACTTGCGAAAATTGAAAATTGTGCAAATTAGGGACCTTGCAATTTTTTCGCGTTTATGTACGTCGACGGGATGGGCAGTGACAAAACGTGTGGATGTTAAAGAACGTCGACGGGATGCCGCGGGTTAAAAGGCACATTTTTCATTACAGATACCATTGCTTTAATTTGTATCTGTATAATCCAGTACCTTACAAATGAATGAGAGTTTTGGTTGGAATACAAAGTCAATTTGGTGCATGTTCAAACACAATGGAAATTGACCAATCACTGGCTGAGATCATCAAGCAGTGTTACGAATTCCACCTGTCCTTAGTTGGCAAAATCAGTGTGTCAGACTCCCTGAAACCGACTATAGTTATTTATCATGTTACAGTATTTTTCTTTTCTACATGTTTGAGTTTATTCCATCAGTCTGTGTATATGTGTATCTGTCTGTCTACAACCAGATGCCATAATCCCGTAGTAGACAGAGCTAGTTATGTAGCTATGTTATATTCTTTACCCATATAGTTGAGTTCATTCGATCAGTTTGTGTATTAATATTCATGTATCTGTCTACATACTTCTGTCTGTATCATGATGGCATAATCCTGCAATTCAGTGATTGTTTCCCTATTCCAGATGAGGTCATTCCAGCAGGTACAAGAAGTAGGCGTCCAAAAACGTCCTTCACTGAGTCCAGACCCGCAGTGAAACCTACTCCCAGGAAGAAACGACCGGCACACACTAAAAAAGTGGTGAAGCAGGAGCCGGAGGAATATGAGGTGTGTATGTGAGACAGAGGGTTGTGTTGGTAGAGGCAGACTCTGTGTGGTTTGGAATAAGAGGCCGGAGCAGTATATGAGTGAGGGAAAAGGAAGTGATAGAGGACCATTTGAGAGAGTTTGAGAGAAGGGTATGTTGGTAGAAGCAGGCCTTAGTGGTATGGAAAAAAGTGGAGGAGTACATCAGTCAAAGATGAGTGTTTGAGAGTGAGAAAGATTTGTGAAGATAAAGTAGTGTGTAAGCATTTCTGTAACTGCCATCCCTTGATTGTAGGTTCCCAAGTGGAAGTAAGGTATTGGAGATAATGATGATGGTGATGATACTAACGGCACCAACATACTTGTTACAGGTAGAAGCAGTAGTTGACCATCGTGTGCGTGGGCGGTTCACAGAGTACAAGGTGAGGTGGAAGGGGTTCGGTCCCCGAGATGATTCCTGGGTACCCGAAGCTCAACTCAACTGTGATGACCTACTGAACAAATACTTCAAGACGGCTGGACGCAACATGGAGGAGACATATGAGGTGAAACCAGGGAGTGGGATGGAGTCAGGATACCAGGGGTTTGAATGGTGGATGAATGAGCATGTGGCCCATTTAATTGGGCAGACTTCAGTCATTTCTCGTTTCGTTAATTTTTTACTTGCTCTGTTGACCTTACCTCACCCCATCCTGAGAAGGGATTGGGGGTTTGGATGGTGATGAAGTATATATTTCGTATGACCCATTTCATTTAGTACACTTATTTGAAAGCTATACTTTTGTGTTGTCTCTCGTTTCTGGATCTTACCTCATCTTATCCTTAGCTGAAAAAACAGTAAATTGGGGTAATGAATGTGTGGCCTATATGACTGGATTTATATACTGTATATATATATATATATATAAATCCAGTCATATAGGCCACAATAATATATATATATGGGTGAGGAGTAGCAATGTCCAGACAGCCCAGATTTGCCCAATCCAATGGGCCACACTTCCATTCACTCATCATTCAAGTCCCTGGAATCCTGGCTCTATCTGATATGCTAAAAACACTCACCACGTTCTGTAACATATCTGATAGAGTCAGTCCAGACGTTGCCACGTTAATAAGGGGTGCCAAATCCCTGATCATGCACTTCTCTTCACAACATTCATCCAGCCAGCTCAAACTCCTGTCAGTTCCCTGGCCTTACTGACTTCCAAACCTCTTATCCTCACACACTCATCCACCATATCTCTCCACCTTTTCCTTGTCCTACCTCGCCTCCTTCCTCCTTGAACTTCGCTCAGGTATACCTTTTTCACCACTCTAGTGTTATCCATTCTCTCTTCATGACCATACCATCTCGGTACACTCTCTTTGAGTTTGGTGTCCACTGACTTCCTCACTCCACATCTTTCATGAATCACATTATTTCGTATCCTATCCTCCCTCTGTATTCCTCAGCAATCCTATCTCCACTGCTTTTACTCTTGACATCTCATTATCATGCCACACCATAGTCTCACATTCATATGTTAAAGCTGGCACTAACACTTCTTCATGTAAGCCTCGTGCAGCTGCAACTCAAGCCTCTGTTTCCTATCAAGGCCTTCATTGCACCAGCTACTTCTTTTCCTTGTGTCACTCTGCTTTCTACTTCTTTTGCACATTTTCCTCTCTTTTCTATCACTGTCCCCAGGTATTAGAACTCTCTCACCAATTCCAGTCTCTCTCTCCATTCACTGTAACATTGCAGTGGAAGTCACCTTCTCTTTCAGTAACCATCACTTTACTCTTTTCTACATTTACTCTCAAGGCACAACACCCACAGACATCAGCAAAACTCTGCACTAGCCTACCAAGTTCTTGTCCGGTACTTGCAAGTATCACTGCATCATCAGCATACAGCAAATTTGAGATATTCCATCCATCACCATTCATTACCAACACCATCCCTCTCTCCATTACTCGTGTTTTTTATTTGCTCATCACCCCATCCATATATATATTGAACAACCACGGAGACATCGCACAACCCTGTCGCACGCCCACACCGATCGTGAACCATTCTCTTAGATGCTCATTAACCCTTACACATGCTTCACTACCATAATAAAAACTCTTGATGGCACCTAGCAGCGTACCATCTACACCGTACATGCACAAAACTTTCCACAGTCCTCTGTCCACTTTGTTGTATGCTTTTTCCAGATCCACGAATGCCATAAACACCTAATGGTCCTTCTCACAAGCCTTCTCTGCTATCTGTCTCACTACACATATTTGATCCACACATCCTCTGCCACTCGTAAAGCCACCCTGTTCATTACTCATTAGGACTTCTGACATCTCTCTTACTTTCTCTGTAATAATTCTTCCTTATACTGTACCTTCCCCACCACACTCAGTAAACCTTATATATATATATATACATACACATACATATATACATACACACATACATACATACACATATACACATACATATACAGTGTTCCTCCCTCTCAAGCAGTGTGGTTAATGGGTCTAGACATTTCACAGCACAAATGGAAACCACATAAAAGGATGCATTAACCCATGTTATGTGGAAAATGAGTCCACAGATGTCCAAGAATTTTCCCAGAGTACCCCCTCTGACCCTCTTGAAAAGTTTTTACTCCCTCCTGAGCATACCAGACATTAATTGCAGTACACATACAGCCTCTGGAAACGTTACTGGGTGAAAGAAAAGGTTATTGAGAGTATACTGCATATTCTGTCGCACAGGGTACAGTGATTCCTCGAAATACGAAAGGGATAGGGACCAAATTAACCTTTCGTAATCCGAAATTTCATATATCGGAACTATTTTCCCCATTGAAATATACATATAAAGGGGGGGATGCATTCCAGGAGCCCTTTGGACCCCCACTTGAACTTTACCCCTCCTATTTAGAAGTATGCATTACATGTATACAGTACTATACTATTGTACAGACATAAAAAGATAAAACATACAACTAATTACTGTAGTATTAGTACACTGTACTGTTAAATATAGACCTGTGTTGCGGCTGGAGATTTGTCTTGTTGATATGGTGCTAAATCACACGGTGGGACCCTCGACTGGTGCAGGTGTTTCTGAAGCTGTTGATGGTCCAATTTCCTCTCCAGGGTCAGAGTACAGTGCTGTTTCTTCTTGGCAGCTGGTTCCCCAGATGCTGGAGATGATGCAGGGCTCTTGAGGCATGGTGAAAATATGAAACAAGGAAGAACAATGAAAAACTGTGTAACGTACAGCAAAGCTGAGAGGAGAGGATGGACGTGACTCGACTGAGAAGTGCGTGAAAATATGTTTACCAGAGAGGGGTTAGATTGTTTTCCTGCCGCAAGCGAGTGCGGCACTGTGCAGCGCACCCATTTTGAATTTTTCGTATTTCCTCTCGTATCACTTTTCGTACCATTGAGACAGATACTTTCACATTGTGGAATTTGTCTTACATTCATCGTTTTCGTACCATCGGAAATTCGTACATCGAGTTTTCGTATTTCGAGAACTCACTGTACTCACCGTGAAGAGTGATAGAGTGTTGTGTAGATGGTTGGGGGGGTGGATATCTGAGGCTGAGTGGCTAGAGGAGGAGATTGAAGTGCTTCTAACCCCTCTGGAGCTGAGGCTAGGCCTCAAAGCTCTCAAACTGCCCCCTATCATTGTTGTCAGGTTGTGGGTTAAGCGCTGCTGAGATGCAGCAGCCATGTTTGGTGGCCATGTTGGCATTTGTCACTACTAGGTAACTTCAGATGGAGTGCAGAGGGGTCCCTCCAGTAAGAATTTTGTCATACTGATGGGGGGTGTTACCATGCTGATTGATATGAGTATGGATTATGTTACTGCACAAATGTGATTAGTGCAGACTGGAACTGCACTGCTCGTGGGCCTGCTGAACATATATATATATATATATATACACAGTAACCTCTCAAATAACACGAGGGTTAGGTTCCTGTATATATATATATATATATATATATATATATATATACATACAGTAACCTCTCAAATAACGCGAGGGTTAGTTTCCTGGAGAGGTCGCGTTTTTTAAACAATTTTCCCATAAGAAACAGTGGTAATATTGGGGGTTACGTTCCTGGACACGGGGAAAATCTACCCATTTGGGGAGTTATGCCACTCTAAACTTAAAAGCAACATTATTAATTTGAAGAAAAATCCACTTAAAAATCAAGAACAGTATATTTGGGGAGAAATAAACAACATTTGAGCCCTAGTTGGGCTGAAGCATTGTTTACTTCTCCCCAAATACATACTGTTTTTGTTTTTTACATGGATTTTCTTTCAATTCAGCTTCATTCACGGCATTGTGAAAGTTCCTCAACATTATTAATGCATTAGTAGGTCGTAAAAACACTACAGTAAAAGCAACATTTTCATTACAGTAAGTAGGTCACAAACAATAACAACACACAGCCTCACTTCATCTATGCATCACTCGTCGTCTGCTGCTGTCCCTCCCCATCGCGCTACCCCACCTCCCGCCTTTCCCCACCCTAAATTTGTTGTTCCTCCTGGCTCTGCTGTCCTTCCTCTTCCTCTTCCTCTGACACCAGTGCTACTGGTGATGATAACTCCCTTAAGTTTTCTGTCTTCTTCATAAAGAACTGCTCTATCTTTGTGTGAGTGGTTTTCTTCTTTCTGTTTTGCAGCATCAAGTTGTAACAATGTAGATCTGCCATCACTTTCCTGGCCAAATTTTGTCTGAAAATGAGCCATATTGCTCAGAATGGGGCCAAACTTCATTTTTGAATATTATAGTTTGAATAAAACCAGTTTAAGCAACAGTGTATCTATCTTCTATCTATTGCCAGATGCCTCAATCCTGTTTGGGGTGGCCACAAACAAATTGCCTCCACGTCGCCCTGTCCCCTGCCATTTCACTGCCCTTCTCCCAACTCACACCCCCCTCTCTCATATACCTCTCCACCCCATCCCTCCATCTCATCCTTGGCCTCCCCCTCCCTCTTCCCCCCTCCACCTCACTCACATACACTCTCTTCGTCAGTCTTTCACCCTCCATCCTCTCCACATGGCCAAACCACCTCAGTGTGTTCCTCATAACGCTTCCTGTCACATCCACACCACAACGCTCCTTTATATCCTCATTCGTCAGCCTGTCTCTCCATGTGACTCCACAGGCTCCTCTTAAATAACTCATTTCCACTGCTCTCACTCTTGACTTGTGTCCTTCCAACAGCGTCCAAGCTTCACTTCCATACATTAGAGTTGGTATCACAGTACTGTCATGTAGTAACTTTTTCACTGCCATGCTCACTTTCCTGTTTCTTATCACTGCTTTCAAAGAACCAGCAACCTTTCTTCCCTACTGTACCCTTTCAAGCACTTCACCCTCCAAACCTCCATCCTTACTCATCACACTACCCAAGTACTTAAATGTACTCACATTTTCCAATTCCTCACCATCCAACCTCGCTGTACATTCACTGACTTCACCTCTCTCAAAGACCATCACTTTACTCTTCCCTACATTCACCTTTAGATTCCTTTCTTACACACTCTCCCAAACTCATCCACCAAGCCTTGCAGCTCCCCTTTGTCTTCACTCAACAACACAGTATCATCTGCAAACAACAGTACAGGGAGTTTCCAAACACTATCCTCTCTCACCAGGGCCACTCCAACATCCACTACCCTATCTTGTACCTCTTTTATTACCCCATCCATGAACAGATTGAACAACCATGGAGACATGACACATCCCTGTTTCAACCCAACCTCCAAAGAGAAAAATTCACGTAGTTCACCATCCACACGCACTGCAGCCTTAGCACCATCATATATACTCTTCACAGCATTCAACAATTTTCCATCTACTCCATATATTCTTAATACTTTCCACAATCCTTGTTTATCTGCCCTGTCATATGCTTTCTCCAAATCCATGAAAGCTGCATATAACTACTTTCCCTTCTCTAGAAACTTTTCCACTAAAGATCTAAGAATGAATATCTGATCTACACAACCTCTTCCCTTCCTAAAGCCTCCCTGTTCTTCTCCAACTAATTCCTCTGTTCTTTCTCTAACTCTGTCAGTAAGTATCCTACCATACACTTTTCCTATTATACTAAGAAGACAAATGCCCCTATGATTACCAAACACTTCTTTTTCCCCTTTTTCTTTGTACTAGGGAATAATTATACTTGACTTCCAATCTTCCGGGACTCTACCTTCCTCCCAAGCCAATCTGCACATCTTCCACATATTCAAGTATTATCTCTCCCCCATGCTTCAGCATTTCACCACACACTCCAGGAATTCCTGAGGCTTTCCCCATTTTAACTTTCTTCATTGCTTCCACAACTTCTATCATACTGATTTCTTCCTGTCTTCTCACCTCCCTCCTTCTCCCAGCCATTCCTCAGCCACTTATACTCGCATTACTTCCATCCTGTATGTTCAACAATTCCTTAAAGTGTTCTCTCCATCTGCTCACTTTTTCTCCCTTCTCCACTAGTAATCTTCCATTTTTATCTTTCACTCCCCTGCTAACCTCACTTCCACCCTGTCTTACTCTCTTCACCTCTTTCCAGAACATTTTCTTACAGTCCCTCCACTTTACACTCAAATTCCTTCCAAATTCCTCATCCACTCTCTTCTTACTCTCTCATACTAATCTTTTCACCTCTCTCTTCCTTTCCACATATAACTCTCTCTTCCGCCTCTCAACTTCTTCCACGCCTCTATTTCTCATCCATTCATTGTATGCTTTCTTCTTTTGTGCCACAGCCTGTCTCACCTCTTCATTCCACCGTGCTGTTCCCTTCACCCCCCTCCGTCTTCTCTTCCTCCCACACACCACATCACATGCTGCGCATATTTCTTCTGTAAATATCCTGCACACACCTTCCACGTCCCCCATCTGCTCCAATTCATATTTGCCCAATCGTTCCTCCACTTCTCTCTTATACGCTGCCTTTTTCTCATCCTCTTGTAACATTTCCACTCTCCTTGCAACTACTCCTTCCTCTCGTCTTTCCCTTCTTCTATTCCTCCATCTTACTTGTATCCTAATTCTGGCCACCACCAAGTAGTGGTCAGAAAGTCCACTCCCCCAACCTCTATAAGCTCTTGCATCCATTAAGCAACAGACAAATAAAAAATTAAATTTATGCATAACCTGCCACACATGGTCTATCAGCTCAGGGCTGTCCAAGGCGCGCGCGGCTGATTTGAAACCATCACCTACATGTAAAGTCACATTAAATCGAGAAACCCTTGTTAGTTAAACATATCTCCTTAAATATTTGCTCGTGTTAAAATGAAAACGTGTTTTTTAGACTTGTGTTAGTTGAGAGGTTACTGTATATATATATATACAGTTTATCCCTTAATTCACGCGAACTTTTTTCACGCGATTTCGGTTATCCACAAATTTTTCGTACAATAATTAAAACAAAATTATAGTATTCAAATAAGTAATTTCAATATACAAGAGAAATAAATAAGATATAAAAAATGCCTACCTGCTGCCTGTGTGCACACATATATGTATGTGTGTGTGGGAGCCTGGGAGGTCAGTCAACCACGCACCACACAGTCAGTTTGAATCCAACGGTCGAATCATGCGTGACTTGAGATCGAGAATCGTTATTTGTGGCTTATTTTTCTGCCTTCCAGTGATTGCTTGCCTTGTCTGCCAACATGGGGCCTAAGCGTAGTGCTAGTGATGCATGTGGTAACACACCAAAGCGGGCTGGTAAAGTGGTGTCACTGACAAAGTGTTGGACAAACTTCAGGGTGGAATGTCGGCGACAATTCTCCGTCAGGACGATTCCCCGTCATTTATTTACATACCAGTTTATTTAGCAAGTACGTACAGTACACTAGTTTTTTACTTATATGAGTTTTAAAATCCCCCTGAAAATTAGTTATTAAAGTATTAGTTAATCAATAATAAGTATATTAATAGAATGACAGGGAATTGTCCATGTTTTGACGGTGAATTGACTTGATGGTGAATTGTCTCAGAACCGTATGTTTGGGGTGAGTCAAATGTTCATACAATAAAGAAGGAGAACGTAGCATACGGGAGACAGTGAGGGCTAGTGCACCAGACTGTGCTAAAGTGTCTCCACCTACGCCTGTGAATTGTCTTGGAACTGCATGTTTGGGGTGAATGAGTCAACTGTTCATACAATAAAGAAGGCAGAATGTAGCATACGGGAGGCAGTGAGGGCTAGTGCACCAGACTGCTGAAGTGTCTCCACCTACGCCTGTGATTGTCAGGTTTCAGTTTTAAATTTCTTACATTTTTGTTGTTTTTAATACTTTATGCTAGTTTATAAGGTGTATGTAGTGCATAAACAGTATTATTCAGATGTAATATACGTATAGACATGTGTAATTATGTGCACACAAGGGCAGAACATATACGCGAATTTACCACATACGCAAAGGGTCTGGGAACCTAACCCTCGCGTGAATTAAGGGCTTACCTGTATACAGTAATCCCTCCAATATCCGATGTAATAGAGCCAAAGGCATGTCCGGATAGTGATCCCGTCCAGATATTGGGCCCCAGCCTCCTGGACTTGTACTTATGGACCCTAATTCAGAAAAACACATACAACTCCCTCTGGACATGCATTGCACCTATTTAAGACCCAAATCACACCAATAAGGGACATAAAAGACTGAAATAAATGCAAAGGAACCATAAAATGAGGTTTTAGAGGTAGGTTTATACAATATCAAACATTCTGGGTACTTACAACAAGTCCCTGGCTCCTGGACTGGTAGTTATGGACCTTAAGCTAGCCTAACTCAAAAAAACACCTCCCTACTGCACATGCATAGCACCTAAGACCCTATTCACACCAATAAGGGACATAAAAGAGTGAAATGAGGTGTTAGAGGTAAGTATGGAAAATACAGTACAATATGAAACATTCTGGGTACTTACAGCAAGTCCCTGGTCATCTCGATGAATAACCCGCCTCCTCTCAGACTCTGACAGTAAGAAGGAGTTCCTGAAGCACATGCAGTACACTGTTCATGAAGTCTTGCACAGAACTTAGTCATTTGCACTCAGGATTCCATTCTCTTAACACTGCGCACTCTTGTCTTACTTGCACTCCATTGTACCTTTATGAAATAAGTGTTGCACTCTGCACTTAAAGTCTTTCCACTCATAAAACCATTTTCTATACAAAGCACACTCTAGTTAATTTACGTTACATTGACAGTCCATTAAATCTTTGTCTTTTCACTCAGAACTCAAATTCCTTATCACTATGCACTGTTTTTTTTTTCACTGTACAACACTGTAAATTCCCATGTGGTCTAGTGGAGAAGTTCTTGGTGTCTAATCATTGTCAGAGTCTGAGAGTAGCACATGCAGGTGACCTAGGGGTGCGTCGCTGGGTCGTGGTGATGGTGTACCCACTGCAGATGACTCTGAAGAGAGGCGCAAACTCACGTCGAGTGGTGACTCCACCGTGCCTGATGTGCTGGGCTGTGGCTCGGAGCATGAAGGCCTGTCTTGCGGAGGCAATGGAGTGGAGCCAGAGCTGGGTACAGCAGGGATCACGGGCCTGAAAAAGCTGTCAATGGTTGATTGACATAAGGAATTACGATTTTGACGATTAATGATGTGCTGCCTGAAAGCGCGCACTTCCTCCACAAATCCCAAGGGCCCCATCTCCCTGTCGCAGTCCGGGTGTTCCAGGTAGTCCAGAACGAACTCTAGGTGTTCCCGGAGTGCACTTAGCTTGGGAATGGCTGGAGTAATGTCACACTGAGAGGAGTCCGCATCATCGTCACCGTCCTTGTCGGAATCTTCAAGCTGGGTACTGACACCTGCAACTGAAGATGCGATCTCGATATCAGACAATATCTGATACCCAGGATCGCCCTTGTCGTCATCCAACCACTCACGCACTTTGTCCACATCAACATCGTCCCCATGCGCACGTAGACGTGCATGGAAGTCATCCATGTCAAAACCTAGGAAATCGTGCTCCACATCCGTTCTGAGAAGCAGACGAAACCAACCATTTTCTAGAGTCTTGACAGGGATTTCCTTCCATGCACTGGCCCAGTTGTAGATGGCAGACTTGATGTTGTAGCGGCGAAGGTTTTTTCCAAAGTCCGCTGGCCTCACGTGTCCCGTCCCTCCCTGCGCTCGTCCTCGAGAACAACCATCACCTCGTCGAGGAACTTCCGGCGGTACAGCCTCTTCGTTGTCACGATCACTCCTTGGTCCATTGGCTGGATGAGAGCAGTAGTATTAGGTGGCAGAAACATGCACCTAGTGCGCCCATTCTCAGCCACCAACTCCTTGTCGCACGGGTGAGCAGGTGCATTGTTGAGGAGAAGGAGGGCCTTTACCTGGCCGCGTGGGATTCCCAGTTTCTCCGTCTGGTAATGAATGACCTCCTTGACGAAATGGAGGTGGAACCAGTCTTTGAAGATTTGGGCTGTGAACCATCCCTTCAAAGAATGGTAAGAAACGACAGGAAGGACATCCATCAGCCCACAAAGACACCGAGGCAGCTTTGCATGGCCAGCAATAATGGGCTTGAGCCGGTGCATGCCGTTAGCATTGGCAAAACACAAAGCAGATATCCGTTGTTTGCAGAGCTTGCGGCCAGGTACACGCTTCTCCGTCTCCTCGGCTAGAGTGTTCGTAGGCAAAGAGCGATAGAATAAGCCAGTTTCGTCAGCGTTGTGGACTTGACTGAGAGTGAGGCCCTCCCTGTCGATCAAGCCCTTCACCTTATGCCTAAACTCATCTACTCCATCCTCGTTGGCGTCCAAAGCTTCACCATGAGACTTTCGGTTGGTAAGGCCATGTCATAACTTGAACGCGAAGAGCCAACCTTCGGATGCCTTGAAGTCTTGGGCGTCATGAAGCCTTGCGAACTTCTCAGCAGCAGCCTTCAGTTCCGTGCCACGCACCATCACACCAGCAGCACATTGCTGTCGATACCAAATCAACGTGGAGCGGTCGACTTCTGCATACTTGGGAGTATACATCACCTTCCTCTCCACGTTGCGTTTGCTTTTCGACAAGAAGTCAGCCGTGTACTGCATGAGTTTGTCGTGGGATCTCTTGATATCATACAAAGTAGATCAGGCCAGGTTGAATTCATGGAGGATGCGTGAGGTAGACCATCCCACATCCACCTTGTCCAATATCTCCCTCTTCTTCTCCAGAGTCAAAACCACTCTCTTCCTCTTTTCAGGCGGCGGAGCCATCATCACACACACACGAAGGAGAGGCACGAGAGCAGCAGGAGAGCCTGCAGCAGGTAAGGTACCACCACAAAAGCGAGCACATGGGCGGCCATGACGACGAGCGTGCACACACAACAAGAGACGGGCGGTAAGTGGGGAGGATGCAGGGGAGCTCTAGCAGACGTCGGCAGAACAACACACCAGAACACAGGTGGCCCGCGCTGCGCACGCCAACTTCAAATTACGGGTGGGAAAAGTCTGATTTTTTTCAATTTTTTTGCGGTTTTTGGCCCATTTTGGGAATACTGGATCCCGGGACGAAAATGTCCGGTTATTGGGGATGTCCGGAAAATGGGCGTCCGGATATTACAGGGATTACTATATACAGTAATCACTCTAATATCCAGACGCCCAATAACCGAACATCCCCACTACCCGGACATAATCGTCCTGGGATCCAACATTCCCAAAATGGTCCGAAAACCCCAAAAAATTATTAAAAGAAACAATTTTTTCCCGTCCATATTTTGAACTTACCGCGCGCACCGCGGGAGAGCATTGTTTTGGCGCGTCATTCCTCCGACGTCCGATAGAGCGCCGCTGCATCCTCCCCTCTTCCCGCCTGTCTCTCACCGCGAGTGCACGCTCGTCGTAATGGCTGCCCACGTGATTGCTTTTGTGGTGGTGCCCTACCTGCTGCAGGGCCTCCTGCTGCTCTCGGGCCACCTCTTAGTGTGTGTGATGATGGCCCCGCCACCTGTGAAAAGCAAGAGAGTGGTGTTGACTCTGGAGAAGAAGAGGGAGATATTGGAGAAAGTGGATGCGGGTTGGTCTTCTTCACGCATTCTTCGCGAGTTCAACCTGGCCCGGTCTACCTTGTTCGATATCAAGAGGTCCCGAGACAAACTCATGCAGTACACGGCTGACTTCTCGTTGAGAAGCAAACGCAACGTGGAAAGGAAGGTTATATTTACCCCCAAGTTTGCAGAAATCAACCGATCCACGTTGATTTGGTATCGACAACAATGTGCTGCTGGTGTGATGGTACGT
Source organism: Coenobita brevimanus (assembly GCF_032717465.1). Taxonomy (NCBI): domain Eukaryota; kingdom Metazoa; phylum Arthropoda; class Malacostraca; order Decapoda; family Coenobitidae; genus Coenobita; species Coenobita brevimanus. Next base: position 7,067,933 of record NC_136980.1, on the reverse strand, counting down.
GGAACGGAGCTGAAGGCTGCTGCTGAGAAGTTCGCCAGGCTTCACGACGCCCTAGACTTAAAGGCATCCGAGGGTTGGCTCTTCACGTTCAAGTTGCGACATGGCCTTACCAACCGTAAAGCACATGGCGAAGCATTGGACGCTAACGAGGATGGAGGTGACGAGTTTCGGCACATAGTAAAAGGCTTGATCGACAGGGAGGGCCTAACTCTCGGTCAAGTCTACAATGCTGACGAAACTGGCCTATTCTATCGCTCGCTACCAACGAACACTCTAGCCGAGGAGACGGAGAAGCGTGTACCTGGCCGCAAGCTTTCCAAGGAACGGATATCTGCTTTGTGTTGTGCCAATGCTAACGGCATGCACCGACTTAAGCCCGTTGTTGTTGGCTGCGCAAAGCAGCCTCGGTGCCTTCGTGGGGTGATGGATGTCCTTCCTGTCGTCTGGTACCATTCTTTGAAGGCATGGTTCACAGCTGTGATCTTCAAAGACTGGTTTCACCATCACTTCGTCAAGGAGGTCATCCATTACCAGACGAAGACACTGGGAATCTCGCGCGACCAGGTAAAGGCTCTCCTTCTACTCGACAGTGCACCTGCCCACCCGTGCGACAAGGACTTGGTTGCTGAAAATGGCCGTATTAGGTGCATGTTTCTGCCACCTAATACGACTGCTCTCATTCAACCAATGGACCAAGGAGTGATCGTGGCAACAAAGCGCCTATACCGTCGGAAGTTCCTGGACGAGGTGATGGTTGTTCTCGAGGACGAGGACGAGCGCAGGGAGGGACGGGACACACGAGGCAAGTGGACTTTGGAAAACCTTCACCGCTACAACATCAAGTCTGTGCTGTACAACTGGGCTAGTGCATGGAAGGAAGTCCATGTGAAAACTCTTGAAAATGGTTGGTCTCGTCTGCTTCTCGGAACGGATGTGGAGTACGATTTTCTAGGGTTTGACGTGGATGACTTCCATGCACGGCTACGTATGCACGGCGACGATGTTGATGTGGACGATGTTCGTGAGTGGTTGGATGACGACGAGGGCGATCCTGGGTATCAGATATTGTCTGATATCGAGATCGCGTCTTCGGTTGCAGGTGTCAGTACTGAACTTGAAGATTCCGACGCTGAAGGCGATGATTATGCGGACTCCTCTCAGCAGGACACTACTCCAGCCGTCCCCAAGTCGAGCGCACTCCGGGAACATCTAGAGTTCGTCCTAGACTACCTGGAACACTCGGACTGCGACAGGGAGATGGGGCCCTTGGGACTCGTGGAGGAAGTGTGTGCTTTCAGGCAGCGCATCATCAATCGTCAGAATCATCGGTCATTGCGTCAATCAACCATTGACAGTTTTTTCAGGCCCGTGACCACCGCTGTGCCCAGCCCTGGCTCCACTCCGTTGCCTCCCCAAGACAGGCCCTCATGCTCCGAGCCACAGCCCAGCACATCAGCCATGGTGGAGTCACCGCTCGAAGTGAGTTTGTGGCTCTCTTCAGAATCCTCTGCAGTGGGTACGCCATCACCACGACCCAGCGATGCACCCGTAGGTCACCTGCCAGTGATACTCTCGGACTCTGACAGTGAATAAACAGCAAGAACTTCTCCACTAGACCACACGGGAATTTTGAGTGTTGTGCAGTGAAAAAAACAGTGTGTTGTGTTAAGGATTTAAAGTTGTGAAAGAAAAGACTAGAAAAAAATGTAATGTAAATAGACTTGCTTGTTTTGGCTTTGGAAAATTTAAAAAAATTGGGAAAAGTTAAAGTGCAACACTAAGTTACAATGGAGCATTATTTAGACAAAAGTGCACACTGTGAAGAGAACGGACTTCTGTGTGTTATTGACTAAGTTCAGTGCAAGACTTCAGGAACAGTGTACTGCAAGTGCTTCAGGAAATCGTTCTTACTGTCAGAGTCCGAGAGGAGGCGGTTATTCATCGAGGTGGCCAGGGACTTGCTGTAAGTAGCCAGAATGTTTCATACTGTACTTTTTTCCCTACTATACTTACCTCATTTCACTCTTTAATGTCCCTTATTGGTGTGAATAGGGTGTTAGTAGCTATGCATGTGCAGTAGGAATGTGTTTTTCTGAGTTAGGCTAGGTTAGGGTCCATAAGTACCAGAATGTTTGTTAATGTATGAACATACTTCTAAACCCTCATTTTATGTTTCTTTTGCATTTATTTCAGTCATTTATGTGCCTTATTGGTGTGATTTGGGTCTTAAATAGGTGCTATGCATGTCCAGAGGGAGTTGTATAGGTGTTTCTCTGAGTTAGGGTCCATAAGTACAAGTCCATAAGCTGGGGCCCAATATCCGGACAAAACCAATAACCGGACCTACCTATGGCTCTATTACGTCTGATATTGGAGTGATTACTGTATATATATTATATATGCTAGGGGAAAGTGTGTGACATATTAGGTGTATTAGCATTATTTTCTATTGTTTTTTCTCATACAGTTTATGTTAAAACAAATAATTAAACAAATATTTATATATTATCTTGATATGCATTAACCTTACATAAGTTTGAAACTGTAGCTAGTCAGTTTCTTTTCACCTGACATAATTGGGCCACTCCCAATACTTCATTGCTAAGCTGTGGCTGTGTGAAATTGTGAGAACCCAAGTTATGAGGTGGTATTGAGTCTAAGTTGGCTTAAAATTGCCATCTCTCCATCTTGAATGCTAGTTTGTCATAGTATATTAACAATAGCATTTTATACTAGACACAAACAGATGCTGTGAAAAAGGCACAGAGCTGTTGTATTGTTTTTTCCTGCCACAGAGCTAAGTGAAATTAACTGCAAAAAAACAAAAATCTTGAGCAGGTTACTGTAAAAGAACCACACATCTAGTCAAATCACCCCTCCATCTGACTTGCCCAGCATCTGAATTAAGAAGAATTAGGGATCCTTGCCAGGCTAAAAGAAGCACATTACACCTGTATATATATATCCTCTTGATAGGTTGAAGCCATCATGGGCTTACGTCTGAACAAGGGTCGTGAGGAGTACAAGGTGCGGTGGAAGGGCTGGAGTTCCAAGTACGACTCTTGGCTGGCCGAGGATGAGATGAACTGCCCAGAGATACTCGGACACTTCAAGAAAACCCTCGAGAAGCTGGAGAAGCAGGAGGACTGGCAGGTGGGCTGTAGGTTCCACTGGGATTTGGGGTTTATTAGTACTGTAGAAGTATGTGAGAAAGATTGGTTTTCTCTTATTTTGGCCATAGCTGTAGGAAGCATTGCCCTTTGGAAGGACAAGGAGTATGGATCATTTAATAAGAATAAATGTTGTTCTTTGGTGTTGCTTGTAGAAAGATATGTAGATAGTATTTTAACTTGAAAGGTGTACCAGTATATATAATTTCTTCATGCCCACATGTTGAAAAAATCCTACATCAGACATAGGGTAATAGTAATAGTAAGAGACTATTTCAGGGCTTTCAAAGTAATAGTAATAGTAATAGATCACAAGTTCTTGGCTGTAATAGTAATAGTAATAGAAGTCAAAGTAATAGATTATTGTATACTACTTTCCCATTACAGACAGTTCTTTAGTACCGTTTACCATAATCAGTGAAAACAGCCTTCTCACCTTGGTTACCTGTTGGCTGCTTTCCAAGCTGCAGGTACACCACAGGAGACCATGCAGAATGGAGAGTGGTCAACAGGCCATCAGGTGATCTAGACATACTTGTGCATTCAGTGGAACAGCCTCCCAGCGATAATGAAAATAAAAAACATTTTTAATTTAATTAATACCGTTATCATAAATAATATATTGATAGTAATAGTAATACTAATAGATGACCAAGTAATGGTAATAATAATAGTAATAGACGACCACTAAAGTAATTATAATAGTAATATAATAGACAGCAATTGAAATTAATAGTAATAGTAATAGAAACCCAGTAATAGACCCCATGTCTGCAGTACATTTAGAAGATCAAGAAAGGGTATGGTTTGTTTAATGGAAATGAGAGTATTTTTCCTATTATAGCCTATAGAATGATATGTGGATGATGGTTTAGTCTGTTGATAAATTAATGGTCAACTTTTTCACCTCCACAGGTTGAGAAAATCCTAGACTAACATGAAGTAGAAATAGAAACAAGACTTCTTCCTTCAAATGAAATTAAAACACTCCCCTTATGTTATTACGTAGATAGGTGTTTGGGTAATGTTTTAGCGTAGAGCCCCCAGAATCCTGGAGTCAGAATTCATGGGCTTGATTGGTGAGAATGGAATTATGGCTCATTCAGTTGGGTAAACTGGTTATTATTTCATTCAATCAATTTTTTTCCTGGCTCTGAACCAAACTGACTCCAGCTTTGAGTGGGAAAGGAGGCCTGGATGATGATAGATAGATATGTAGCTACCTTTTTCATACATCAGGTAGAGAAAATCCTGGATGCACGTGAAAAGAGGGGCAAGAAAGAGTACTTGGTGAAATGGCTGGGGTTCGACGACAAGTGCAATACGTGGGAGCCAGAGGAGAACCTTGAGGGTTGTCCTGATATCCTTAAGAAATTCAATGAAGCCAACACTAAGAAGAAGGTAGGTACAATTTTCAGTACTGTGGAATTCAACAAGGCCACCAATAAGAAGAATGTATGTATGATTTTCACTGATGCATATCCTTAAGAAGTTCACCAAGCCCCTGAACTAGAAGAAGGTACAGTATGTATGATTTTCACTGCTGTAATTGATGCTGGAGATGACTGCCTTCATGAGGCAGCACTGATGTAGCCAGATGGTGGAGCTGCCTGGTTATACAAATATTCCAACTTCCTCTCCATCCTTCAAAAAAAGACGTTCTACTGTGAAGATTTGCTTTTACACTAATTTGTTTGTATGTTTTAATGACAGTTATTCATGCTCAAGACCATAACAGCTATAACAGCTCAAACAGCGACAGTATGTAGAGTCAAAGTCCGAGCTAAGATTCTTGGAGTGTTAATAATTTTATTACACATCTCAGTTTCTTTTCTCAGCTGTTTTCAGCAATTGTTGGAAATAATTTTCTGATTTTGGCACTTGGTTTAGCTTCCAGTCCTTAGAAAACATCAGCTGTACCATAGCCAACCTCAGTGCAGTACAGTGGGGTCTCTTGGATAGCGACCTTATTAGTCCGTCAAAATGGCCACTATCCATGAAATCGCTATCTGAGAGGCAAACTTCTAAGCTAAAAAAATTAATACAGTCCTGGACTCCTTCAGCTATACCCCTAGTTTCCTCCATTAACCCTTAATATCACGTCATATTTCTTCAGTAATGAGATAAACGTATACTACATATTCAGAGAAGATTAACAAACTTACTTTTAATTCATTTTGAGTGCTTCTTACTGATAAATATAGTTATCGTACCATTTCAACCTGCTAGAGCCACTAAAAAATAAATACTGCGTGCACTCCAACTAAACCCTAAATTCCTACTGTGAACACTAATAAAATAAACTTTCACTTAACATGCAAAAGGATAAACAAAACTTTTAAATCACTTTTGCTATTTATTGTTAAAATTACTGTCGTGCTTGGTGGTTACTATACCGCGGCAGTGTAGTGACCACGACCCTGACTCTGCTCACTCTCAATCTCTCGTCCCTAGAGTTCCTCTCATCCCTCACATCATAACACACGCAAACGAACTTCATTCTCAATGCGATGGGCCTCTGTTTCCTCATCTTCCCAACCATCATATAGGTCCTCCTCAAGTTGAACGGGGCATGTCGACATCGTCCTCTTCGTCTGACAAGGCATAATGGTTTGTCTTTGTGCCTCAGAGTTTTCTTGCTGCTGACTTAAAAATCGTGTGATCAGTGTCTGGCGCTTTGCATTTATTTTGTCATTCAGGGCCCAGATGCACAAATGGCCTTAAGGCTACACATGTCCTTAAGTCGGGTAGTTTAAGGCCATAGGTCGCTAAGGCCCATGCACGAAGCACATACAGGAGGGTAAGCCCTGGTAAGGCCGCCTCAGCCGCTGAGGCTGGGTCGGAGCAACCTTACCGTATTGAGACCCGTAAATAAAGTACTGTAACTCCGATTTTATATTCTCTGTAGCACAAACCGGACCAAACTTGTTATTGTTTATCTCGGTATGTAGTTCATGGTTGCCTGTGAACTAGATCGTGCCTTGCGAGGGGAATGGAGGTTTCCTGGATGCACTGAACCCCCATAACATAATGATGAACATGCATTGAGACAATATCGTCTCCCCAGGAGCGAATTCCTTTGTTTAACAAAACTTGAGCCTCATCCTGGGAGTGTTACACTACACTCCCATGCCATTCTTGCCTACGCAACAATTTTTGGCAACCCAGGGGAATTTTCAGAGTGTTGTTGGAGAGTGGTATTCATCAATCAACAAGTATATCCAAAGTGATATCATGTGTGACATGCTTTATACAGGAAATGACAGAAAAATTAAGAAGCCCAGTGCTTTGCTGAGAAGGACAGAGACTAGAGGGTTTCCACAGAATAAATAATTTTTCTAAAGTGCTTGGGTCCTCATGAGGAGGGAGGGAAAGAATGCATCCCCAGTATCCCCCCCTTTTTTTTTTTTTTTTAAATGCGAGGAAGAAGGAACCAAAGGCCATGAGGCCGCAGTAACAGTTCCCTCCAAGAGAAAAACAAAATACAATATAGAGCCAAATTCAAGATCCGATCATTTTGAGATGCCTGGACACACTGCGTTTGAAAGACTGGAGATCATAGACAGCAGGAAATACAGACAGAGGGAGACAGTTCCAGAGCTGACCTGTTGCATAAATGAAAGACTGGGAGTAACAGTTAACTCTTGCATTAGAGAGTTGGACAAAAAAGGGATGAGAGTTTGCTGCCAGACGGGTGCTACGCGCCCGTCGTAGAGGTGGAGGAATGCAAGCAGACAGTTCAGAGGAGCAGTGACCATTAAAGTAGCGATAGAAAAGAGATAAAGATGCAACAGTGCGGCGAAGAGACAGAGGTTGAAGGGAGTCAGTAAGAGGAGGAGAGTTAATGAGACGAAAAGCCTTTGACTCCACCCTATTGAGAAGAGCTGTGTGTGGGGAGCCTCCCCACACATGAGAGTTGTACTCCACACAGGGGCGGATAAAACCCCTGTATAGAGTCAACAATTGTGCAGGGGTAAAGAAAGAGTGGAGTCGGCTTAGCACACCCAATCTCTTGGAAGCAGATTTTACAAGAGATGTAATATGATCTTTCCAAGATAAGTCCCGAGTAAATGAAACCCCAAGCATGTTCAAGGATGATGCAGGATTAAGCTGAATATTATTAAACATTAGTGGGTATACCTGTGGAAGATTTTGTCGGGTTGATTGGTGTAAGAACTGAGTCTTAGATGCATTAAAGACAACCATATTATTTTTACCCCAGTCAGAGATACAAGCCAAGTCAGACATTAGGTGTGCCATAGCCTCATCCCTTGTTTCTTGAAGTAACTGTTGAGATGGGCGTTGCGGGAACCGAATGGAAAGGTGAAGGGTGGAGTCATCAGCGTATGAGTGGATAGGGGTAGATGTACAGCTTAGAAGATCATTGATGAATAAAAGGAAGAGAGTTGGTGATAGGACAGAGCCCTGAGGAACACCACTGTTGATAGATCTAGGAGAAGAACAATGGCCGTCTACAACAGCGGCTATAGAATGACCAGAAAGGAAGCTAGCGATGAAGGCACAGATAGAAGGATAGAAACCGTAGGAGGGCAGTTTGGAAATTAAAGATTTATGCCAGACTCGATCGAAAGCCTTTGAGATGTCAAGTGCAATGGCAAAGGTTTCGCCAAAGTCCCTGCTTGTAAAGGGCAACTATGGAGGAGCCTTTTTGTCATCAGTCCTTCTTTCCTACCTGTCCTCTTCTGTCTTCTGTCCTACCCCCTTTTCTTGATGTTTGCTTGTTTCTTATGGTCTTTATTTTCCCACTACTTCTGCTTTGCCATGCAACCATATTATGGATTGGTGATAATTCTTCATTGTTAACTTCCTAAAGTGCTTGGAGCAATGGATTGAATCCTCATACCAATGAAGGCCCCAGATCGCAAAGAACATGTATTTGTCAGTTGCAAAGGGTTCCATTCACTGGATGTGCAAGTTGTGACATCAAAAAAATATTGAGCTGTAATTACAGATATCCTGGCAGCAATCACGCTGCCCATATCTGGGCTAATTCTAACCTCCACGAGAGATGTGAACCAAGGTGTCTATGGTAACAGTTTTCTGCTAGGTAACTGTGGTTGCTGATTACTTTGTGTGAAGTTAGACAATGGTTAGGTAAAACATGGCAGACATAATAAGTTCCCGTTCATATTGCTATTTTGTTTCTTTACTCTTAAACCCTCCTATCTTACTAATGTTTAAAAGGTTGTGTGGGTGTAATGCTGGAGAGCTTTTCATTGCACTCGACATTGTTTTCAATTAATTTCCGGTACTTCACGTGCTTATCCTTGACTGTTGTGTAAATGTTACCGGCATTGTGTGAAATTAAGGTATTGCATAGAATGCCTAGGCATTATGTAGAATGTCTAGCATTTTTTGGCAAGGTATGAAATAAGCTTATTTCATTCTGACTTCATACATTTTACCTAGAGATTTTAATAGAATGCTTAGGTATTCTGTAGAATGTCTAGGATTTTTATGTCTTGAAATTTTAGCAATACATAGTTTACCTAGGCATTCTATGACAGGTTTCCCACTTTGCCGGTAACATAAACACTCACTCTCGCCTCTCACCCCCAGCTGATTCATGAAGCTCTGTGATTGGCCCAGTGTTTCTGTGTTCTGCCGTCTGAATGGTCGGAAGGGTCTCAGCTGACGCATGAGATTTCCCCCAAAACATTCCCTACAGTTAAGGCTAGCCACCACTTGCAGCTCCTGCCTGGCTGCCTCGCCCGCATGTTTCAAATGTGGAAGCAGAGGGGCCCAAGCGTGTGCAATGGTGGCCAATTCACGAAACTTAAGTCAGCCTTAAGACAAGGCAAGGGGTCGTCGTGCATGAGCCTTAGAGGCAGCCGTAGGGCTGCCTTTAATATTTCATATAAGGCCAGCCTTAAGGCTGCCATCCAGCGGAGTTTTGTGGATCCCTACCCAGGTTCTCGGTGAAGATTTTCGTCAGATCTTGGAAATACACTAGGGCTTGGTCTCAACAGTTAAAATGGAGAGAGGTTACCTTGTCTTGAACTTCGGACAGTATGGCCAGGATTTCAGACAAATCCTTTACTGTTGGCTCATTTGGTTTCTTTTCTTCTTCCTTATCTTCTTGCACTTCCTCTTCCTCTTCCTCTTCCTCATCTTGGTTCAGCATCTCCTCAGCAGTTTCTTCTTGATCTTCACCTCCTACCAAGTCCACGATTTCTTTGTCAGACACACACGAGAGTCCCGGCACAGTTCTGATGATATCAGCAGTCGCACGTGCCACCACCTGCAGCTCCTGCCTGGCTGCCTCGCCTGCATGTTTCAAATGTGGAAGCAGAGGGGCCCAAGCATGTGCAATGGTGGCTTGATTGATCTGGCCCCAAGCTTCACAGAACAAATCCACTGCATGCTTTATCTTAAAAGACTTCCAAAAGGCCTTGATGGTTATTTCCTCTTGATCCTCTTCCTCTTGACTTGCCTCTTGATTGGGTTCACTGTCACTAGAGTTAGCCTCTTGGATCTCCTTCAGTTTTCGAAAGTTATCAGTCTTTTCCCTCAATTTGCTGTGGAGTTTGCCATAGAAGAAGAGTTTAGTGTTAGCAATTAACTCTTGATCAAAAGGTTGAATTTTGGCGGTAGTGTTGGGAGGCATTAAAACAACCTGTATGCTAGGGTGGCGGTCTACCATGAAGCGAGCGTGCCCGGGTGCATTATCCAGGAATAACAATATTTTCCAGTCAATATTTTTCTTCTTGCAATACTTGCGAGTCTGGGGCAAAAAATCTCATCTAACCTCTTAATAGAAAGCCTTGAGGTTATGTATCCAGTGCTGTTTGAGTACCACAAACAGTTAGGGAGTTTGTTCATATCACAGTGGCAGTTGGAATGTGGTTTGGCATATTTATAGACAATAATGGGTTTCATTTTGAAGTCTCCTGAAGTATTGCAGCAAAGCAGGACACAGAAGTGATCCTTGGCCATTTTGGTTCCAGCAGCCTGACGAAGGTTTTTGTGGGCATAGGTGGACTTGGGTGATTTCTTCCAATACACCCCAGTCTCGTCACAATTAAAAACTTCATCTGGGGTATACCCTCCTTCCTCCATTATAGCCTTAGAAATTTGGGGAAATTCTTGTGCAGCTGTAGTGTCTGCAGATGCAACCTCGCCCTGGTAGAAAGCCAGCTTTACCCCCCAGCATTTTTTAAACCTGCGTCGCCACCCACGTGAGGCATTAAAAGGAGCAGGATTTAAAAAAAAAAAAAAAATTACGCATAGTCCCTGGTACACTGCTATTTCCCTTGCACAAATTTCTGGTCCATCAACACTTGCTCCTTTTCTTAATCGCCTTGCTAACCACTTCATTACATAATGTTCAGTCACCGCTTGGAGTCTGTTTTTTTTTCGGTAGCGTCGTGCATGGCCCGTCTAGCTCCACCTGCACCACCCATAAAATACTTTGTTGTAGTTTTTATTGCTGCCTTTATCTCATCCTTTTTCTTTCTTATGTTTCTTACACTTGATTCAGGCACATTCAACAGTTTAACAATTTCACATGTCTTTGCACTGTCTTTAATCATCTGGATTATCATTTTCTTTTCCTCCACGCTGTATTGTTTCTTTGGCTTGCCACGCATGTATTCTCTGGCCTTTTTTATCACTTTTTACACTACCTGCACTTCCTGTTTTTTTTCCCTGGGCCACTGTCACCACTTGGGCCAGCCCCCGAAGTTGAAGCCATGATAATAGAACGCTCAGTAGCCAGACAATAAATGGAAGGTCACAAAAAAACTTTAACAACGGCGAGACTGCGACGAGTTGAATGAATGCGCAGCGTGTGGATAAACAATGGGTCAATGAAGTGAGTGAGGATAGACTCACACTCACTGTCAGTGTTACCAGGGTCTGACCAGGTCTGACCTTGGTAACTCTGCCCACCCACTCGCTATGTGTTAAATGCCTAGCGGATTAACGCTAACCATGCAACATTAATTGCTATGAGATAGTTTCTTTCCTATCGTTATCCGTGCATTCGCTGTTGAAAATAACGCTATCTGAGGGGCTCCACTTAAAGATTCCTTAACCCATTAATGGCTCTGTACAGCCTGGGCCGTTCCAAGTGCGACTGCTCAATACAGCCCTGGCTGCGCAGGTGAATTTCAAATATAGTGCCATGGTGACCAAGGCCAACCCATTCAAGCATGTTTGAGTCTTCAGAACCAAAACCGAAAAGGAAAAAGGAAAAGAAAACGAAAACCATACATTCCAATAGGGAATCAGACACTTTCAATGTTCATCCATGGCTTTACCAAGGTAAATATTGAGCTAATATTCATTAGTATACACTTTGGCATGTGTTCTTTCAATTCCTAAGACAAAATTTGGCCTTTGGAAAATTTAATTTTTACCCATATGTCTGCACACCACGGACACCTCCAAAAGACCGCCATGAGCAGTTAACGGGTTAAGGGGAGACATTGCATCATATTTGTGTATGTATGTATGTAAACATTTCACTGACATCACCAGCAAGAAGGTACGCTTTTAACCAACTTGAGCCCTTCAGTGTGGTGGTGTATTTTTTATATATGGGTGTCTCCAGATGATTTTAGTAAATATAGGCAAGATCTCTGGTAATGAAGGGATTAATGAAGGCTTTAACCCACTAGATCGAAAAGCCTCTCCAAAGTAACTTACGGTTGTCTGTAGATAGCAAGAATAGAATTTAAAAAAAAAAAAATGATGCCTGATGGTCCAGCTCGATTAGCCCCAAAGGAGTAATTTGGGTATATTGCTTGCATAATATGTGTGTGGTTTATTGTCCATGTCAGTGTTGTTTGTTTTCAGTGTTGAGTGTTTATTTTCCAGGCTGACTTGTATATTGATGATAGTGAAATGATTAAGTAAACATCCTGCAATTGCATTCCCCCTCCAGGACTGTAGCTTAGGGATTTTATAGCATGTAGTATTTCCTCTTCTGTTTTTCCCATCAACATTGCCTTCAGTGCCCTTTTTTGTCCTTGAAGACATGATGTTTTTCTGTTGTTTTCTTGCTGTTTATTTTTTCAGAGGATTTGGTGGATGGGAAGGATTTTTTTAATAACACATTTTCAATACATCATCAGAGGAATTTTCCCTTTCCAACAGATAATCTAATTATGGGCCAGTATGTCTCCTGTTTCACGTATCACACACCCTCCTTTTACGACTTGGATGTTTGAAAACTGATCATATGACAAATTTTGCGTTGTAGTGATCGTATTCACAGGAAAATTATTGTGTAATGAGAAATCAATCACTACAGCAGTTGCATAGAGAAAAAACAATTGTGATATGAATGGTCTGTCTATCTATCTATCTATAGCCCGACGCCCTAATCTCGCAAAGGGTGGTCACAGACAAAATGCCTCCAAGTCGCTCTGTCACCCACCACTACCCTCCCCCCAACTCACCTCCCCCTCCCTCATATACCTCTCTACTCCATCTCTCCACCTCATCCTCGGTCTACCCCTCCCTCTCCCTCCCTCCACCTCACCTACATACACCCTCTTAGTCAGTTTTTCATTCTCCATTCTCTTCACATGAAAGGTACAGTACTATATTTGTATTAATCATATAAGCAAGTGATCATGTACTGAGCGATCTTGTAATGAGGGTGTGCTGTACTTCCATGTACTCCTAAAATTAAAGAAACTCTTATTTTTCCCATTGCAGGAGAAGATACTGAAGGAAGGGCGCCGCACCAGAGAGGAGAAGCCCCAGACACAACGGTTCTGTGATAATTTTGCGGAGGGTACCAGAGCCCGGTCCCGAAGGTCTGGAAAGAATCGTTCGTATTCAGAGTACTACGACCAGTAGGTAGATGGAGACAGTGTGGTTGTTGTGGTGGGAATGTGGTAGTTGTGGTAATGGAGAATGCGTGGTAGTGATGGTGTGGTAGTGTGGTGTAGGATGGTAGTCATTGTATTATGGTGGTCATGTTATTGTAATGGTAGTGGAGTGGGAGTTGATGCTTTGGTTGACTTGTGGTATTATGTGGTATTGGAGAGAATGTGGTGTTAGCATTTGCTGTGTTGGTGTGGTAGTAGTGGAGAGGGTGGATGGTTGGGTACTTGTGTAGTCAGTGTGGCAGATATGGTTGCAGGTGTGGTAGATATGGTTGCCGTGATTTGTGGTGGTATCAGTGAAAGGAGTGGTGGCTATGGAGAGGGTGGATGGTTGTTGTGGAGGCAATGTGGTGAGGTAATAGTGACTATGTGGAAAGTCTGTAGTACATCCACATTTGTTTGTTGTGGTGAAAGTAGATGTGAAGGCTTAGTTTTGTGTGGTTGGAGGGATGTGGTTCCATTAGATCATTTGTGGTATGTGGTGGTAGCAATAAAGAATCTGTGTAGTGATGGTTATGTTTGGTTTGAAGAATGTAGTAGCTTTTTTTAAAAGCAGTGGATCAGTTTGGTTTAGTGGATGTGATGGTTTTTTATTTTGTGGTGATAATACTGGCAAATAATCTAGCCGTCAGGCTTTGTGGTTTGATGAATGTTGTAGAATTATGTTTGTTGGTTTTCATTTTGTTTTACGGATGAGGTGGCTCTGTGTTGTGTAGTGGTAATACTGGCAGTTAATGTAGCAATGGATCTTTTTCGTTTGAAGGATGTCGCAGTTATGTATCATTCACTGGTAATCCTGGTGATCAGTCTGGCAATGAATCTTTATCATTTGAAGGATGTGTCAGAATTGCATTTGTATTTTGTTTTTTTCCTATTTGTTTATGTGGATGTGGTGGTTCTGTATTTCAGTCAAGCAGTGGCTCTTTTTAGTGAAAGGGATGCATTAGAAATGCATGTGTATCGTACTTTCTTTTTTATATATATATATAAATCATTGGTGGTTAACCTGTTTGGTTTCGAAGATGAGGTTTATAGTAGCATCATTTATCAGCTTCAAGGCCGTTAGTGACCTCATTGTGGGAAGGTACCCAGTTAACAGCCATAATTGTTTTAGTAATATACGCTATTGTACTGCAATCTCTTTCATTTGTCTATCTGTCTTATGTCATGCCATTCATTAGTTTGCCAGTATGCCATCTTGTAATTTGAATATCCATTCAATTATCTGTCTGTTTAACTAATAGCCTTCCATTCTTCCATTTGTATGTTGTTAGAATACTAAGCGCATATTGTTCTCCATCTTCCACCGTGTAGTTTTGTGTAAATATGTAGACAAATGGAGTAAAGCACAAAGGAATGGTTAAAAACATAGGCTCTTTGCTGCCTCTGTGCTTAGTTAAGTTGGAAACATCTGCACACAAAAAAATGAATGACAGCATAAATATTATATTAAAGGAAACAAAGTCAGCAGGAAGCAAGTGCATATGAAGAATGACTGAAAAGGTGATGTGTAAGAAAAAAAAGAGGAGAGAGAAGAAGCAAGGAAGGGAAGTGAGAGATTGAAAGAAGGACGTTAAAAAAAAATAAAAATAAAAATGGGTAGAAAGGCAAGAAAGAAAGAAGGAAAAAAAGTGAGAGCTAAAGAAGGAGAGGGAATAAAAAGAGAGAAAAGGATAAAAAAGGTGAAAGAGAACAAGGGAAAGGATGAGGTACCATCGGAGCAAGTGGATGGTTAGTTATAGCTTTTAGTAAATTCCCGTCACTAGTCTAATGGCAGCTTAATGAAGCTGAAAATTACATCATGGGGCAGAAGGGATTAAAGTGATATAAATAACGCACAAGAGAATGTTAAGGTGTAATACACAAAGTATATCACTAAGGAAGAGTTGCTATGAAGCCTCTTATGCCACCTGGAATGCAGCACATGCCCTGATATCACAAAGTTCACAAAAACCTTGTGGCATTCTTTTCCAGCCCTTCCCACAGCCAATTTCCCGGTGGTCTTTTGAAATAACCAGCCCTGTTCATCATTACTCCAGTGGCAGTTTTAATATAAGCACATAGTAGCATTTATTATTCATACGTATGTCATGTTGTATAGTCCGTCATAGTCACATGGTGAAGCTGTCCTCACCCTCCTCGAAAGATGGATACTTTCAGCATTTAACAGAGGTTTGTAATATTTTTGGCAGTGAATGTAATGGATCCTCGTTTAACAGATACTTCGCATTTCAGAAAGACCTCTGTTATTTTTTGAAAGTGTGAGTGACGGACCCTTCTTGCAAAAAATACTTTTAGCATTTCTAAAAGATGTCTGATATTATGGGGATTGTATGTAGCAGAGACCTAATAGACACTTTCATCATTTCCCAAAGGTGTCTTAATATTTTTTTGAACTGTATACAACTGACATTTATTTTAACAGACACTTGCAGCATTTAAAAAAAAAAGATTAACATATAAATTTCACAGAAATCTTGCAGGACACCTGTATAGTTAGAGAGAAAATTAAAAAATATGAATACATACAGAGTTAAGATTGACTCAGTCACAGATCAACTTTCAAGTCAGGGACATGGCTCAGTTTCTGTAGGGTAGAATAGATGGACTATAGATAGTGTTTACATTTTCTAGAGAGGCAGATGTGGATAAGTACACGTTTCATCATCAAGGAGGCGCCTGGTGGCATTGTGGTTAGGATGCCCCAGTTAGAGTGACAGCCATGTGTTGGGTTGATCCCTAGCAATGACTAAAGATAAAGATGTGACTGGAGATATTATAAAGGTAATAGAGGTAAAGATGTGACTTTCATGAGATTTAACTGGCCTTCTAGTCATGTAATGCCCCCAGGGGAAGTAGGCTGGTCATCTACCCTTTGATGTACTAGACTACTTTATCTTAGTCTCAGGCCTCAACACCTCAAAGGAAGGCAACATGGGCTTGGCCAGTAGTGTTTTTTTTTTTTTTTTTTTTTTTTTTTTTTTTTTGTTGAGATTATTAGTTTAATTGAATGATAATTAGTACAATTTTATTTCTATGCAAATTAACATAAAAGTAGTTGAAGCTTAGAGCTGTAAAGAGAAAGAATTATTATTATTATTATTATTATTATTATTATTATTATTATTATTATTAGTGTTATTATTATGCCGTGTATGATAAAGATATGTGTATTTAGAAGTTTTGTAATACAAAATATGTTATTGTGATTATTACGCTGTTTATGAACAGAATAAATTTAAGTTATAGTACTTCATGCATTATTATTAATATTATTATTTTCTACCATTAACTGTTGTTGGGAATTGCAGTATATTTAAAATTTTTGTAATGCAGTATAGAGTCTGTCCATGTCTTTTTTTTTTTTTTTTTTTTTTTTTTTTTTTTTTTAATGGCAATCCAGTGGCAGTGAGAGAGAGACTTACATTTTAGGCCTTCAAAAACTAATACATAGTACCTATCCAGATAATTTTATTTAACTTAAAAAAAAAAGAAAAATGTTATACTGAAGGGGTCAGTGAAATCTGTATCTAACCCATCCCGTTGTAGTGGAACAAAATTGTCTGGAAATAGCAAGATTAAAAACAGAAGCATGTTCTGGAACTAAAGTGATTAATATTTAAAGAAGGTCTATCTAATTTGTATATTCCCACTTCCTTTTTTTTTTTTTTTTTTTTCCCCCATATATGCATGCATTTTATTTTAATGTATACTTTTTTTTTTTCTTTTTTTAATCACTTGGTGTCATCATCATTAAAATACCTTAATTCTTTAATTCCAGGTGACGTCCTTTTAAGTTTATTTTTCGTGCTGCTCTACCAGATAATTTTTGTCATTGTAAACCTTTCATACTGAGGGGATTTTATAAAGCCTGTGTCCAGCTCTTTCAGTTTTTAAAATTCATATCCTGCACAAAGTTACTGGGAGATAAGGCCCCTAACCATTGTTGAATCCTCTTAAATTTGGTGATGTATTTTTTATGTATTTTCTGTTTTATTCTGGTGGTGTAGTGGTTAGAATGTATTTGTTATAGTGACGGCCATGCATAGGTTTGATCCCCAAAATGTAACTCAAATTTTTTCAGTCATGTAATGCCAGCAGGGGAAATAGGCTGGACACCTGCCCTAAAAATGTACTGGACACATTGATAGTCTTTTTCCTTCTCACATTCAAGGGATATGGATTTGGCAGCTTTATTTTACTTTGTTTTTAGTTATTATTTATTTTTTCCCTCCTGGCAATATTGTCTAGCATAGAAAAAACGACTGGATAATGAAGAGAGTTATCTGTGTCTATCCTATCCAGTTTGAAATCTTCTAAGCTGGATGGAGTTATTCGGGGGCAACAGAAATAAACTGAATAAGTAGAGAAGTCCTAGGCTGATGCCAGACCACATTGGGCATGGCAAAAATGAAGCACAACATGGGGCTTGTTGCGAGTGAAGCACCTTGTGAAAATCCTTGGGGAGCAACAGTGAAGCACCATATGAGACGTAAAAATCCTTGCGGAGCAACAGTGAAGCACTATATGAGGCTTTTCTACACTGAAGTACCTTGGATGTGAAAATCCTTAGGGAGCAATAGTGAAGCTGTATGTGAAGCATTTTCTTAGACTGAAGTACCTTGTGAAAATCCCAAGTGAGCAATAGTGAAGTGCCATATGGGGCCAGAGCAAAGCACAGTGTGTATCAGTATCCTTGAGGTGTGACTAACTGACTTTGTTCCTAGGAATGGTCCTGCATCAAAAAATACTCAGTGTGATTGAAGGGGTCAGTTCGTACACTTCTTTCTTTCAGCCAAACAAAGAGTCATTTTGAGTGGCCCTGAAGATTTCCTAACACCTCTTAAGCAGTTTATTCTGCACTTAACACATTCAGTATCCTCTAGGGTGTTGCTGGTCCAAACTGCATTGGCATTGAAAACGCTACAATAGAAATACTAGAATACGTTTAGGTGCGTTATGCAAAATTATTCTCTTAGGAACGTGCTGCAAAGCCTCTTATACAACTTTGAATATAAATCACAGTCTTGTGGTGTAATTGTGAATTAAGTACTTCTGTTGGCTCATTGCAGGAAAGGCATTAGTTATAAAGATCTTAAGATTGTCAACTAAGAATAGAGACGTATGGAGGATATAATAGAAAGCCGTCTAATAGAATCAAGAATAAAAGAAAAGTGTAATTATATCAAGTCAAGGTTAATAGTGACTGTTTTGAACCCAACAAATTGACTAGCTGATAAGTAATTTGTGTTTAATAAGTGGAGTCAGGATTCCAGGGGCTTGAATGGTGAGTGAGTGAAGATGTGGCCCATTTAATTGGGAAGGCTTTTGGTAGTTTATTGTCATTACTTTTATTTTTCTTCTTATTTTTTATATTATTATTATTATTTATTTATTATTTTTCGTATTATGATTATTATTATTATTATTATTTATATGCTTAACCCTACCTCATCCCATCCTAAGGTGAAAAAAGAAGCCACGAAGATTATTGTCTAATGATGATACAAAGCACTGGACTAAATATTTATGTATATCATGAGGTTTTGACAGTTGACAATCATGTGAAAATTAAATTGAATATCGTGAGAACAGCTTTTAAAAGAAATTATAAGTGAAGATGATGGGAAAGTGAGGAGAGGGAGACTGAGAATGATATAGTTGTTGAAAAAAAGAAAGACTATTGTGGCTGAAATAATAGTGAAGAAGTGCATAAAGGCTGGATTGTTGGAAGAATAAGAAGAGGGAGACCAAGAATTAGTAGGAAGGATGAATATGTAGAAATATGATAATGTAGAAATGTGTGGAAGTAGAATTAGAGAAGGAGATAGAGCAAGAATGAGATGGAAGAAAAAGTTTAAAGAGTACATGAGGGAGGGCGTTTGGATTAGCCAGAGGGAATGATGGTAGAGAAGCTTATAGGAGGAGGAGACCAAGGATAAGATGGAGGAATGGGATGGAGAGATATGTGAGGGAGGGGGGGGTGCAAATTGGAGGGAAGGCAGTCAAATGGCAGAGGAAAGGACAACTGGAGGTGATTTGTTAGTGGCCACCCTTTACGAGATTAAGGCATCTGGCGATAGATAGTTGTGGTGTAAAGCTTGTTCCTAGTTCTTCCTAAACTTGCTTTATTCTAACTTCTAGCTCCCACATGTTATTTACTGGCAAAAAGGATAGTGATGATGAAGCATTGTGAAGCTTTTTCATACTTTAGTAATATTTTTGTGCTTCCTTGTTTGTGGATCCTGTTCTCCATCTATAAGTTGCTAATAAGAGAGTGTTGTTGATGTTTGTAAGAGCTTGCATAATGGATATGTGATGATGATGATGATGATGATGATTGTAGTTTATGAGTTATGTGCAGAGGTGACAGTGGTGATTATTTCCAATCCACAATAATGTATGTGATAATTGATGGTTTTGTTACAAGTAGTGAATGTCTGTGGGTTGCAACAATACTTTTGTCATGTACTTGTATGCAAAAGGTGCTGGAGAGGGATGCGTTTGTGCAGTGGCACGCATATAGACATGAGAGAGCTTCTCGGTTAGACAGACATCCTTCAGCTCCTTCCTTAGCCCCCAATAAGAGGATGGTGGACTGCAGGAGAGGGACAGCTTCAGCCTACAGTCCACTGGGTTCACATTTCAGTTGAAGTACTATTACATGTATGCAAAACAGAGGGTTAACACCTCAAGTAATGCAGTACACAAGGTAGAATGTATTGTAATGTAATGTATAGAATGTAATAAGTTCAGTTGTATATGCTTTTCTACTTTTTCATCCCATGTTCTAAGAGGAAGGGAGAGAAATAGAATTTCTAATTACCTCACAATCTGGTTATGCACGCACACACACACACACGCACACACACACATGCACACACACACACACACACACACACACACACACACACACACACACACACACACACACACACACACACACACACACACACACACACACACACACACACACACACACACACACACACACACACACACACACTTTAAATCTATCCAGAACAGTATGAGATGGTGTTTATGTATGTGTGAGACTGATGATTCACTCAGTGAATTTCAATCATATGAAACTGTTGCATTGTATTTTGTACTGTAGTGCGTTGTTCCCGCTTCTGGTGTTACTAACTCTACCATGATGACAACAGCAACTCCCATATCACCCCTGTCAGGTATAGGGGTCCCTGGCTAGGCTGCCACAGTGCAAAATAAGGCAGAATATATGGGTAACATGCCTGGCGGTATACTAACCTTAAGACACCAGTTGGGATGAAGGTCAAGTTGTAACACCTCTTAGCAATTTTTTCTCCACATCAGACTATAAAATCCTCTTGTATGTTATGAATGAAGTGTAAGGACCCTGTTCTGCCCCTGATGAGGCACTGTCTTCCACAGGAAGGTGTTTGCTTATTTGTGGGTGATGGGTCTGTTCAGCCAGACTGACCAAGGTAGAGCAACAACAACTGTGTCAGTATTAAATCAGTATAAGCATAAGATGAGAATATTAAAGTGCAATGTGCAAAATAAACTGCTTAGGAAGAGATGCTAAGAAGACTCCTATGCCACTCATTATACAACCTATAGACTTTGCTAAATATTCTGAACTACAGCAGCCTAGCCTTAGTCCCATACACCTGACAAGAACTTGAATGGAACTAGCTGTTTTTGGTCACTGACTCTACACATTATTAGTCAAAACAGTAGGTAGCTTAACATACAGGGCTGATGGCAGGATGAATCAGCCTCACTGGAATACAATACTGTACTAATAATATAAGTTGGTTATCATGCTTATTCAGAATGTTAAAGCCTTCAGTACCATGATCCTTGTTTTATATATCATTTATATATGACTGTACATCTTTTTATATCAGTACTGTCATGCTGTAAGTGATGTCACAGTGTCCATTGAATGTTAAGGGATGTCAAATTCCTCTGAATATTAGGGGACTGTCACAAAGTCCACTGATGTCACAAAGTCCATTGAATATTAAGGGACATTGTGACCACTTCCTAGTGTGACTGTACATCCTTTTTGTCATCGCATGTAAGGGGTCAAGCTGGGAGAGACTCCTTTCATACTAGCCAGAATTAAGGTCTGTATTATATATGAGTTAAGCTGAAAAATATGAAACCTTTTAGTTGTAGCAAAATTAAGGTGTTGTGGTACTGAAGGGTAATTGCCAAGTACTTTTATCAACATAGGTTAAGTTAGCTTTTGTGTAATGTAATGTATATGTAACAGTTCTAGTACTGTAGTTATTAATCTAAATCACTGAAATGCTTGGTTGTGTAATGGTTAGGATGTCCCAATCAGAGTGACAAACATACATAAGTTTGATCCCTAAGGGGTGACTGGAGGTTTTTCAGTCATATAATGCCACCAGGGGATGTAGGCTGTTATCTACCCTTAAATGTACCAGATTACACAAGCCTTTTCTCGGGGCCCCTACACCTCGAAGGGGGTAATGTGGGATTTTTTGTTCAATTATTGAGGAATGTAATTTTTTTAATGATCACTATAAAGAATTGAAAGTACAAAAACAAATCTTTTCTAACCCATCAGCTAATTGTAATGCTATGTGGGATATGTGACACCTGGTGGTCCCGTGGGTTAAGGTTCTGCAGCCAGATATGATCCATAGGGGTTTATTTCTTAGGGAGGGTTGGGGTTTACTGCTTACGTAATGCCACCCAGGGTCAGGCAAGTTTGGTCACCCGCACCTTAAATGTTTGGGCTGAGTAGTTTAGTGTGTGACTCCAAATGGGGCAGAAAGGATGGGATAATGTTGATAATTGTGGTAGTGGTGATGGTGATGGAATATGTAAGCTCTTTTAGTTTTAATTGTAATAATATTCTCTTGCCATCAAATGACTTGATTGTTATGTATATGTTGCACCAAGCCCAACTGAATGTAAACCCAATGGACTGCAGGCTGAAGTTGCCCTTTTCCTACAGTCCACTTTCCTCCTTTTGGGGGATGTGAAGCGAGTTGAGGGACGTTATGTATAACCAGAGAGTGGAGTCACCAAGTTGTATTGGTGCTACCACATAAAACTTTGAAAGCATCCTTACCCAGCACCAGGTGATGTGGCTCTGGAGCGAAACACCTTCTTGTGGTGGCATCGATGTAACCATAGTACCTCCAC
Organism: Coenobita brevimanus; assembly: GCF_032717465.1. NCBI lineage: Eukaryota > Metazoa > Arthropoda > Malacostraca > Decapoda > Coenobitidae > Coenobita > Coenobita brevimanus. The sequence continues at coordinate 7,045,735 of NC_136980.1, read as the reverse complement.
TGCCCAGTTATAAAAATGTTTCTCATCTCCCTTCCTATCCCTCTAAAGGAGGATCATGGACTACAGGAGGGCAGCTTCAGCAGGAAGTCCACTGGGTTCATCTTGATATGAGTCTGGGGCCACAACAACAACATAATCATCTAATGGTAGCCCCTCACAGGGTGCAGCATAAGGTAATAAGTAGATCAGTAGAAAAAACAATACTACAGCTGTACATCCATTTCATGGCACTTCTTCATGACTAGCATTGTATCATTCGTTCATTCATTGCCAGACGCCATGTATCCCGAACAGGGTGGCCAAGGGCTTAGAGTTAATTGTTTTATAGGGAGGGGCACTAATGCTCCACCAACCCCACTTGACACGTAGGGAGAACGTTATGCCAACAGCATCTGGTGTTCCCAGGCAGTCACCCATCCAAGTACTAACCAGACCCAGCGTTGTATATTAGTGTTAATCCAGTGTTACAACTCAGCATTAAGATGGAGAGATGACAAGTTATACCCAGTTAGACTGAAAAAAGTATAGCAGTAAATAGATCCTAAGAGAATATTTTATTGACTTTAGACTAAGTTGGAATGAAAAGAGTGTAGGCAATAAACAAATAGATCATTAGAGAACATTTTATTGACTAGAACTATAAGCAGTGCACACAGCCAGCACCGATAGCATACAAACGTATAAAAGACTACCAAAGGCACAGAAATGTCTACAGTCCATTTAAAGATTCTTGGTGAGGATGCTTTGCTCCACTTACACCTAATTGCCTGATATTAAGCATGGAAGAGTTAATACTACCTCTCATTACTGTATCTTCTATTTTGTTATACAGTCTTGATTGCTTGATATAAGTATGGAAAAGTTAAAACTGCCTGTCATTACTGTATTTATATTTCATTTTGTTATATTTATGTTGCACTCAGCTTCACAGCATCAAAAATATTTGTGTGTTTTGTTTATGTGATCCCAGGCTCATCTGGACTTGAACCCTGTGGACTGCAGAACGATGTTGCCCATCTCGTGCAGTCCGCTATCCTCCTTTTGAGTGATAGGCATTTCCACCACCCAGATATATCAGTGCCACCACACGAAGGCTTCCCTCTCAAGCACTGGGATAAACCTATAATACCCCCTAAAACAACAGTAAGTGTATTTCTAAGGTGGAAATAACAATGTTTAATTTTGGCGCCTGGTGGTTCAGTGAGTAATTATTGCGCTCCAATCGGACTGAGCCAGTGAAGGTTTATATCCAAGGGATGGTTGGGGTTGATTGCTCATGTAATGCCAATCAGGGATGAGTGAGGCTGGTCACTCATCTGAAATGTCGGTACCAACTGCTTAGCCCCGGACTCCTACGCTCCTCATAGGGCAATGTAGGCTTCGATGATGGATGGATGGATGGATGGATTAAAAATAATATGGCATTCATGGCATTCAAAGTGTTTATGGCATTCATGGATCTGGAAAAAGCATACGACAAAGTAGACAGAGAGGGACTGTGGAAAGTTTTGCGTATGTATGGTGTAGATGGGAAGCTGCTAGGTGCTGTCAAGAGTTTTTATGATGGTAGTGAAGCATGTGTAAGAGTTAATGGGCATCTAAGTGAATGGTTCACGATCGGTGTATGCGTACGACAAGGTTGTGTGATGTCCCCATCGTTGTTCAATATATACATGGATGGAGTGACGAGAGAAGTAAAAACACGAGTGTTGGACAGAGGGATGGCATTGGTAATGAATGGTGATAGATGGAATATCTCAAATTTGTCGTATGGTGATGATGCAGTACTGCTTGCAAGTACCGGACAAGAACTTGGTAAGCTAGTGCAGAGTTTTGCTGAAGTCTGTGAGCATTGTGCCTTGTGAGTAAATGTAGAGAAGAGTAAAGTCGTGGTTATTGACAGAGAAGGTGACTCCCAGTGTGATGTCACAGTGAATGGAGAGAGACTGGAATTGGTGAGAGAGTTCAAATACTTGGGTACAGTGATAGAAAAGAGAGGAAAATGTGCAAAAGAAGTTGAAAGTAGAGTGACACAAGGAAGAAAAGTAGCTGATGCAAAGAAGGCCTTGATAAGAAACAGACGCTTGAGTGTTGCAGCTGCACGAGGCTTACATGAGGGAGTGTTTGTGCCAACTTTCACATATGGGTGTAAGACTATGGTGCAGCATGAAAATGAGAAGTCAAGAGTAAGAGCAGTGGAGATGGGACTGCTGAGGAATGTATGTGGAGTACGAGGGTTGGATAGGATACGAAATAATGTGATTCGTGAAAGATGAGGAGTGAGGAAGTCGATGGACAGCCGAATCGAAGAGAGTATACTGAGATGGTACAGTCATGTGAAAGAATGGATAACAATAGAGTGGTGAAAAAGGTATACCTGAGCGAATTTGAAGGAGGCAGGAGATGAGGTAGGCCAAGGAGAAGGTGGAGAGATATGGTGGATGAGGGTTTGAGGAAGAGAGGTTTGGAAGTCAGTGAGGCTAGGGAACTGACAAGAGATCGAGCTGGCTGGATAAATGTTGTGAGGAGAAGTGCATGATCAGGAATTTTGGCACCCCGTGTGAGCATGGCAGTGACTGGATTGACTCAATCAGATACGTTTGCGTGAAGCTGCAGAATGTGATGAATGTTTTTGGTGTATCCAGTAGAGCCAGGATCCTGGGGGCTTGAATGATGAGTGAATGGAAGTGTGGCCTATTTGGATTGGGCAAGTTTGTGCTGTCTGGACATTGTTACTCCTCACCCTGCCCTGGGGTGGGAAAGGAGGTCTGGATGATGATGATGATTAAAAATAATAACTTTTTTAAAATATGAGAAATAATTGTCATAAAACTTGTACACCATTTACCCTTTAAGGTTCACCTAGTCACAACTCAGTCTCATGTTGGGGGCATTGCTTAGTTTTGCCAGGGAAATATAAGCAGACTGTAGTATGTACTGTATGTAATTCACAGTGTTGCCAAGTAAATATAAGTGGAACAGTAGACCCACAGAAATATCACTTCCACCACATCAGTATAAAAGGACTGTAGCATTTAATTCTCAGTTTTGCTAAGTTAACCTCTTCATTCTGTTGACTTTTCCACTGTAATCAGGGCATCACCAGAGGCGTTTATTTAACTTTGTGGGATCTTTTTGTGGCAAATGTGTAAATGAAGGCAAAATCCATCCAAAGCTAAATAAAATAATCTGAATGTAGCCAGGAAAATCAAAAAGTACAGGATCGGAGTGAAGGGGTTTATATAAAAGCGTTTATGACCTACACTATTCTAATGTTAACAAAAGACTCTTAGTAAGAATTTTCATGGTCTGATTATCACAGTTTGTTCCCAGCCTGGTCTCCTTATGACAGTAATAAATTAACATAACCCCATTTTCCTATATTATACAATAGTTCTTTCACCTTAATTTGGGCCAGATTTTCTTATCCTCACCTAGTGTACTTTAAATTGCTTGATATGAGAATAAGACAGTTATCCTTAGTCTGTCTGTTCCCTTGCCTGTAGCTTCATCATTTAAACTCCATCTGTCATGATATCTTTAAATGGATGGGTCTCTATATTGACTTAGGTTTTTATTTGGCATCTGTCATTATGTGCCATTTGGACATTTGTCATCATGTATCATTTGGGTGTCTGCCATCTAGCATATGGCTACATCTCTAAAACTCGTTTGTCAAGGCAACTTCAAATGAATGGGTTGTATTTTGACATGTTTCATTTCCTTTGTTAGGACTGAATTTTGCAGGCTTTGGCATTAAGCTCTTTCTTCATGAAAAATAAGGTTGAAACGATCAATACAGTAGGTCTGTTGCATACACACCTGGAGGAGTAATGTAGGCTTAATTTCTTGCATAGGTATGATGCGGGCACTTTATATGGGGCAGTTTAGGATTTGATGATAATGGTATGAAACAAGGATCACATCTAACCAGTCAAGTAGAGATTTTTCTGTGACTTCCCAATAGTTTCCAGTGATTGTTGGGAAAAGATTAGCAGGTTTTGGTGCTTGTTTCAGCATATGGTACACAGAACACATCAGCTGTGCCACAGCAAACCTTAACCCCTTGAAATTTGGTTAATGTCCTCATTAGTTCATGCATGCCACTACACAAATTTATTAAGCTTAGGAATTGCCTCCTATATTCCGATGCCTTACTGAGGCTGTGTATAAAGTAACCCCACCAGTTCGAATAGTCAGTTCAAGAAGATTGACAAGAGATAGCAAGGTTCAAAAGAAAAATACATCCCAGCACTAAATGGGTAAATATAGAGATCCTTAAACCCATTGGGAGAATTATTATTATTACTGTTATTATATGTGGTAGGTGGAGGCGCTCACCATCCACTCATTCGATGTAGTGCTGCTCTCGCGTGTCTGCCCTTTCCTCTCCTCCATCCTTCTTTACTTCTATCCTCTTCTGTCTTTCTTTTTTTCATTCTTTCCTTGTCCTTCTGCCTACAGGTGACTTTATACTCCCTCTTCTCTCTTTCTTTCCTTCATTCTTTCCTCTTCCTTCTGCCTGTGGGTGACTCTATGCCGAGTGACAAGCCAAGTGGTTTCCTGTACACCAGGAAACCATTCACAGTGCTGGGTGGTAACCATATAACCAAATTTTCTCACCTACAGTAGTTGTGTAGTGGGTAATTATGACACTCCAATCGGATTGAGCCGATGAAGATTTATATCCAAGGGGTGATTGTGTTTATTGCTCATGTAATGCCACTCAGGGATGAGTGAGGCTGGTCTCTCATCTTAAATGCCAGGACCAGCTTGCCTAGCCCAGGGCTCCTACATTTCTCGTGGGGCAAGAATGGATTTGATGATGAATGAATGTTGATTTATTATTATTATTATTATTATATAATGTGGTAGGTGGGGGTGCTCACCATCCACTCACTCGATATAGTGCTGCTTTGGGTGTCTGCCCTTTCCTCTCTTCCGTTTCTGTCTTTCTTTCCTTATTCTTTCATCTTCCTTCTGCCCATAGGTGACTGCACTGAGCGACAAGTCAAATGGTCTCCTGTACACCAGGAAACCATTTAGTACTCTGAGTGGTAACCATATAATCAAATTATGGCGCCTGGTGCTTTAGGGGGTAATGAAGGCGCTCCAATCGGATTGAGCCTGTGTAGGTTTATATCCAAGGAGTGGTTGGGGTTTATTGCTCATGTAATGCCACTCGGGGAGGAGTGAGGCTGGTCGCTCATCTCAAATATCAGGACCAACTTGCCTAGTCCTGGGCTCCTGAGCTCCTCATGGGGTGGCATAAGATTGGATGATGGATGAATGTATTATTATTATTAATTATTACAATCAGTATTCTCATTTTATGATTTTCTAAAGGTTTCATTGCTTGTAGTGAAGGGATTACAGGATTATAAATACTCTTCTGTAACCCCTTCACGGCCTAATGTTTCTCCCAAGCTGAAGATAATGGTCTGAAGGTAACAGGAGTATAAAAGTAAGCCATTGGATTGAAGGGGTTAAGAGGAAGCGTGGCACTTTGGATTGACTGATTTGATAGACTGGCTAGAGAGAGAGAGATGTTAGGCTGCTCCCTATGTAAACATGTTGCATTTTATAGTTGCTGTTGAAGTAATTTGTATTTACGTGGTTGGTCATAAAGCAGCAAATACTGTGAGGTTGCTTTTGATGAAGAAATAAGTTGCCTGTGTGTGTGTGTGTGTGTGTGTGTGTGTGTGTATTTACCTATTTGTAGTATACAGGAATTGAGCAATGCTCGTGTTGTCCTGTCTCCATATCCACATTTATCAAGTCTACCTTTACACACATGAATGTTTTTCTCATGCACCACCTCTTTGTCTAAGCCGTTCCAAATATTTAAGTATTTACCTAATATACCTAATTGTGATATACACGGAATGTACTATGCTCATGGGTTTCCGTCGCTGTTTCTCAATAAGTCAAATTTAGCTTTAAACTCGTTTAAGTTTTTAGACTGGACGATCTCTTTGTCCAGGCTATTCCATAAGTCTATACTTCTGTAAGGAAAGCTATATTTCTTGATATCCTTCAAGCAGCTTGACTTTTTCAATTTCATTCCGTGTCCTCTTGTTGCTCTCTTATCCCATACAAACAGATCTTCTTTGTCAATTTTATCTACTCCCACCATGGTCCTGAACACTGCAATCATGTCTCCCCTCTTTCTCCTTTCCTCTAAGAAAGGCAAATCCAGTTTTACCAGCCTCTCTCTGTATGACAGGTCTGTCAGACTGGGGACCATCTTGGTTGCTGTTCTTTGTATTCTCTCAATCTTGTTTATATCTTTCTTTTTGTGTGGGGACCACACTACCGCTGCATATTCTAACCCGGGGCGGATCATTGCCACTATCAATTTTTTCATCATCTCCTCATCCATATAATGAAATGCTACTCTTATGTTAGTCAAGAGTTTATAAGTCTCTCCAACTATCTTGTTAATGTGCTTTTCTGGTGACAAACTATCTTGGACCAGCACTCCCAAATCTTTCTCTTCTCTCCTTTTTGTGATTAATTCATTACCCAACAAATAATTCAGTGATGGCCTCCTGGTACTTTTACCCATTTCCAATATTTTACATTTCTTTACATTAAATTTCATTTCCCACGTCCGGCTCCAATTGTGTATCCTATCCAAATCCTCCTGCAGTATTTTACAATCCTCCTCAACCTGTACCTTCCTCAAGATCTTTACATCATCAGCAAACAGACTTGCATAACTGTTCACTTCATCTACCATATCATTTACGTAAATCAGGAACATTACTGGCGCCAACACTGAGCCTTGAGGGACTCCACTTGTTACTTCCCTCCATCCAGACATCCTATCCTTTATTACTGTCCTCATTTGTCTGTCTCTCAAAAAGTCTCTCATCCATTCCAGAAGTTTCCCCTTCAGTCCTCCTATATATTCTAGTTTCCACATTAGTCTCTTATGAGGTACCTTGTCAAAGGCCTTCTCTAAGTCTACTGTAAGTAGGCTACACACAATCCACCCAACCATTTCTCTCCTGTACCGCGTCAATCGCTCTTGAGTAAAAGCTCAACAAGTTAGAAACACATGACCTTCCACTTCTGAATCCAAACTGACATTCAGCCAAAATATTCATCTCTTCCAGATATTTTATCCATCTGTCTTTCAGGATTCTCTCACACAATTTTGCGACAATGCTGGTTAGAGACACTGGTCTATAATTCAGGGGTTCTTCCCTGTTTCCTCCCTTGTAAATTGGTACCACATTTGCCCTCTTCCATTCTTGTGGCACTTTCCCCTCTTCCAGTGAGCATACGATTAAACTGTGAATTTTATCCGCCAGTTGTTCTCTGCATTCCTTCAGTACCCAATTAGAAATTCCATCAGGTCCTGGGGCTTTCCTTACATCTTGAGTTTCCAGTAATTTATACACTTCCTGTACCTCCACTTTTATATCTTTTATCACCGGAACATTTCTAATCACTCCCTCCCCTTCCACAAGCTCCTTTTCTATAGTGAAAACTGACTGGAAACGTTTGTTCATTATTTCTGCTTGCATTGCCGCATCCTTAAAGACCTCTCCTTCTACTTTCAGTTTAGTGATTCCTTCCTTTTGTTTCAGTTTGCCATTAACAAATCTATAAAACAGTTTGGGTTCATCCTTGCATTTGTCTATTATACCTTTTTCAAAATTCCTTTCTTCTTCTCTACGTATTTTTGTGTATTCATTTCTTGTTCTTTTATATTCTTCCTTTGTTCTGTTGTTACCTCTCTTTCTCCAATTGTTCCACGCCTTATCTCTCTCTTTTTTTGCTATCATACACCTTCTATTAAACCACTCCTTTTTCCTGTTTTCTTTCCCTCTTACTCTTGGTACAAATTTTTCCACTCCCAAATTATAGAGGTCTAGAAAGATATCCCACTTCCTCTGTATCTCTCTTGTTTCTCTGAATTTTCTCCAATCCGCATTTTCAAAAAAGTTTCTCAATCCTGTAAAATTTGCTTTCCCAAAGTTGTATCTTCCCTGTCTATGAAGCTCGTCTCTTGGCTCGACGTTCCCTATTAACATCTGGAACTCAATGACCACGTGTGTGTGTGTGTGTGTGTGTGTGTGTGTAGACCCTCAACCATTAGTGTGAAGTATGAATGCATAATTTAAAGCTGTCACACTTAAAGCAACATACATAACACTCAGTCATATTCTAAGTACAGTAGCTTTGTGGATATAAAACCTCTTTCTTATAAATTTATTCTGCATATTAACACATTAATATCCACTCCTGTGTTACTATGTCAGTATTAGCACGATATAAGTAGCACACAAGAGGCTGTTAAGGTATGATATGCAAAATAAGTTGCTTAGAAAGGTGGTACGCATCCTCCTATGTTATTTAGAATATGAAGTTGAGTTGCCAGTGAGGTCAATTACCAGCAGATACTCAGTGACTTCGCAAGCTTAACTAGACACAAAACTTATATTACGAGATTTGTCCAACAAGAAACTGAACTTTTAAAATAGTGCACCAACTAGCCGAGGTGGCATGATTATGACAGGAGCACTGTGTAGTCGCGACTTTGAGCTTACACTAGCTGCATCACACCGCGTCACTTAATCATCAAAGTACACACGCTTGAGTGAACGTGTGTTTAGTACACTTGAAATTATTTTTCCAGTAGTCAGAAACTGGCAACCTTTCAGGGTGGATTTCAACTTTGGGAACCAAAAAAATCCACAGGGGCCAAAGCCGGAGAGTAGGGTGGCTGGGGGACAATAGTCGTGCTTCGCCCTGAAGTACAGACAAGGAATTTTTGGAATTTTTAATGTAGGGAAATGAATTCCCCGAGCTAGACCTTTATAGATCATATAGCCCCGCTAGGTGACAGGAGCGCGCTACATGTCCCAGCAGGGCAGCTACCCGGGCGGGGCGCGAACTCTCAACCCTTTGGTCTCGTGTCAGGCGCTCTACCAGTGAGCCACTCTTCCCCCGTACAGTTAAGGAGCGATGCATTGTCATGGTGCAGCATCCAGGTTTTGCCTGTCCATGCCCCAGGCTTCTTCCTTCACACTGTTCCCCTCAAATGCTTAAGGAAGTCCAAGTAAAACTTTATTGACTGACCACATGGAGCAACTTATGATGAACGATGCCCTTCCAGTCAAACAAGATAATAAACTTCACCTTCACATCTGAACAACTCTGACGTGCTTTATTTGGTTGCGGTAACGACGTTCCAACCCACTGCGACAATTACCTTTTTGTTTCGACATCGTGACCGTACACCCACGTAAAAGTTTTCCCAATTTGAAACAGAATTTCAAGCAGCCACATTGCTTTTCAAGATCCTTTATTGTTCAACTTGCAGCCAATCACCAAAAGTAGTATTCCCCCGAACTAGACCTGGACAGATCATATAACCCAAGTGCTAGGGCAAAGGCAGCTACCCGGGCCAGGAGTGAACTTTCGACCTCGCGATCTCGAGTCACACGCCTTGCTACCGAGCCACTCCACTCCCCAACAAATCACTAACTGCACTCAAGCACATGTATACCTCAGTGACTAAGTGGCGTGGCGTGGTGCGGCTACTGTAAAATTAAAATTCAGAGTTGCCACTTTTGTGTGTGTGTGTGTGCGTGTGTGTGTCCAGCTCTGGGCAAAGGTTTCAGGGCCTATTTCTCGGGGAGAGTGGGCTATCCCAAGGCCCAGTAGTCCTCCTACACCTCTACATGTCACCACTTCGGCGCTAACACCCACCGTCCATATTGAATACACGCTAGGGCTGTCTCATACAGGACTGGTGTACTAGTATTAGCGGGGGTACTTTTACGAATGTCGGCGAGTCTTCTGGTAGATCAGGAAAGTCTGTTTTTATGATATTCAGATCCTTGAAGTGTTCCCTGGCCCAGCCGGGTTTCGAACCTGGGTCCATTAGGACTACAGACCGCCTCTCTACCGATTGAACCACCGCCTTCCCCCTACACAGTGCTTCCGTTGCAATCACGCTATGCCGGTTCGGTGGCCAGGTACTCAAAAAGTTTGGTTTCCTTTCGGACAGACCTCGTACATTGACTAGCGATCTTAGAGAAACAGTAAGGCAACATCGCAGGTACCTGTATATATGATGTGTCAGCTTTAGGGTTGCTTATGTTAATGCTTTGACTGCATTAATCCTGTATGTTAGATGAGGTTTGCCTGTAACATTTATCTTGGATTAAATGAAGTCTGCCTGTAACATGTATTGGAGAATTGTCTGTAACATTTATCATGGATTAAGTGAAGTCTGTCTGTATCATGTATTTGAGGTGTTGGGTGAGGTTTGCTTGTGCACAATGCAGAGGGATGGAGAGCGGTTCACTTTTAAATCTCAATCACTGGACGATTCCTTATTGGCTCACAAATGTGTTGTCAATTTCCAGTTGTATCTTTGACGATCTGTTCTTGCAGGAAGACAAGTGGGTGCGGAGGGTGAGAGGTTTGAACATTGAGGGTGGAGTTGTGAGAGGTACGGACCTGGGACGAGGTTATGGAGTGTGTGATCAAGCAGTGTGAAGAGCCGCCATTGGTTAACAAAGGTTGATGCATGCAAGCATGTTGGGGCCTTTATATATGAGCATCCGAACGAAAAGCCTGGGGCATGATTTTCTTGCCCATCATGAAAAAAAAAAAAAATGCATCCAGCAGGAAGTTGACTGAAAATGTATTGGGGAAATTCAGCCCATGTGCTCCTTATAGGCTCACAATCTCTTCCCATTCCGTTGTTCCATCCTCTTTCTTGACGATGATAAAATTAGCGCAGACATAGCGGAAGAACACCAGGTTTTCCAGCGCGGCGAAGAAGTTAGCTAGGGTGATTGCCTCGAGGCGGTTGGTGTATACACTTGACTGTACCTCATTGTCGCTGTAGCAGTGGCGGTCGTCATGGCCAATCAGATGAAAAACTTTCTCATCGGTAAGTTTTTCAGTTTTCGGGATATTCGAGAGAACAGGAAACCTCCAGCGGCGGTATCTGTTTATAACTGAAGGTTCCACGGTGGTCTGCACCCCCTTGCGGTAGAAGTGCTTTAGAACGTCCCTGGCTCCTTGAGGCGTCAACTCCGAACGCATCAGGTGGATACCCGAGTATGCCTTCCTCATCCTCGAGAGAAATTCACACAGTTCATGTACATCCTTGTCAGTTACATCCTTAAAACAGACGTCCATGAGTGGGGTTCTGACCTGTGGTACTTCGAGCTTTACGACTTCACTAACTGCCATGTCAAAGTCAACTTCAAGCCACATTAAAGACGGAAGGTCATTTGGACACCTTAGTGCAGCTTGAATTGTCTTCTCATCCTTCACTCTTGCTCTCATGCAAACCAGATTCCTCGTGGCTTCGAATTTCCCCAAGTCAGAAATTGTTCCAGCGGTGAGACAGCCCATGAAGTCCTCTAGGATCCCATTCCCCTCCTGGATTATTTTTATAAGACTGTCGGAGGTGTCAGGATTCCCCCAAACAAGGTGGTTCATCTCCCCTAGAAACATTGGAACCTTGGCGGCAGACACGAGCGCCAAAACCCCTGGTAGTTGTGGCGCCAAGCAGCTTTTCTCGGTGGATATTAGAACCTTTTGGGGAACCGTGTGTTGTAGGAGGCACTTCAGTGGGTCCACCAGAATTGCTGAATCGGATATATCCCACTGTTTTGGATAATCTACCTCGTTATTCATAATCTGTATGATTTTGGGATGCAGGTTCACTTCATTCGTGACCTTCATTGTATAACCAAGTCTGTCCTTGGCCCTGTCCATGTGCAAGACAAGACTTTTGGCCACTCTTACAAACTGTTTATCGGGACGGACTGGTTGGCAGCGAAGAAGTCGGCTAAAATGTCCAGCCACAAATATTACAATCGGATCTTCATCTGTTATTCGTTTGACCAGGGATTTCATTGGAGTTCCGTGCAGGTTTTGAGCCAGTGCATCCCACCCTGCGAAAAACTGAGTCAGCGGTTGAGGGAAAGACAGCACCGTTGTCGAGGCGGCCGAAAGGGAAATTGGGAGGAGGGTGTTGACAATCATTCCCACAAATTCGGGCAGGAATAATTTCGTAGCCTCTAGTTCCAACTCATACCTGTTGAGGAGTCGCTTCGTCTCCAGGTTTCTCCGACATATTTTCCCTAGAACTGATATCCACTTCTCGATGACTCCAGTGGCAAGGAGTCCGCTTGATATCAGTTGAGCCTGAATCAGACCCCAGAGCATTTCCGTTAAGGTGGTTGTTTTGTCTGGAGTGATAAATCCGAGCTTCCACGCTTCACAGACTGGCTGGACTAGGCTACCGTAGGACAGAGCTTCGCTACAGAAATGCCAGTTATTTGTCATAAATTCCTTAAACGAGCCTAGCTGATGGTCAGATAAGTATTTGGAGGATAGGTGGAGGACGTCACTTCTGTCCAGGCCCTCCATTTTGATGTGAATAACGTTCATGTGTTTTGATAGAAGACTGTGGCAATCCGAAGCCTCACCTGGAACAGTTAGAATCAAATAAGAAGTCTCTTTCCACTCGCCAACAGCTTTCAGTAGCTCTTCACTGGCCAGGTGAGGAACATAGTCATCGATTATTAAAAGAACCGGTGCAGTCTCCATCCAGTCGGCTGTCGCTGCACCTCCCCATCGAGAGACAGATTCGGGGATTTGATTCTTGATGACTTCCCAGAGTTCGTTTTCAGAGAGATCATACCCGTTGATGATGAACACAGCCTGAAACGAAGAAAAAGAAGAGGTAGAGGTACTTTCACTCAGGCTATGACCAACTTTTTGCCACATACCGAGCCAGCATTAACACCCCCCTGTCTGCCTCACCTCCCACCACCCACACCTACCTCACCACCTTGCCTGCCTCTGCTAACCCTTAATATATTCCTCCCTACTCTCTCCTGCCATCATCATTATCATCACTTTTTTGTGTCTGCTTCGTCGGTACTATTTTTTGTCAGTTTTAAATTGTGCCTAGATCTTTGTCACAGTGCACTGTCCGATCATAATCATCACCATCATCATCACTGTCACTGCATCTTCATCAACATCATCACCATCACTGTATGTCATAATCATCATCACCATCACTGTATCATCATCACCACCACCATCACTATATCATCACCACCACTATTACTGTAAAGCATCACTACCTCCACCATCACCGTATATCATTAACATCACAACCACCATCACTGTATATCATTATCATCATCTCCACCATCACTGTATATCATCATCATCACCAC
>NC_136980.1:6550000-7030000 GCF_032717465.1 Coenobita brevimanus | reverse complement strand
TCACCACACCATCACCACTACCCACCACTTCCACACCACCCAGTCCGCCCTTTCTGCCGTATGGGTCGCCCTCGCCGTGTATGTCCGTGTGTATGTTTGTCAGACGCCTGCGACACTCCTCAGAGATGTCCTTTGTCGGGTTGTGTTCGGGCATGTTATTTTTGCGCGCCTTAAATCTGGAGAGAGAAAAATATATATATATCATTTTCATGTGACGAAACTGGGTTAGAGAGAAGACGCAGATGATTTTTTTTTTTTAAATAACAGAACAGAGGAAGGAAAAACAAATAAATAAGAAAAATAATCCATACATCAGATTACTGTCGTCCTCTGTTCATAAAATGTCTGTAACAGTTGGACTTGAACAGCTGTGGGTTGAAGTTTGGGGGGAAACAACTCCGGGGCAGAGAGTTCCAGAGAGTTCTGCAGTATGGCTGTGTGACAGTCCAGTCATGAGCGCTCCCAGATGCCCGTGTAGCTTAGGGGAAGGCATGGAGGGGTGGCATAATGGACGCAACTTCGTCTGAGTATTTGCCATGAAAGTATCTGTAAAATAATGCAAGGGAGGCAACATTCCTTCTTACTTGTGGGGGAGGTAGGTTATTAGTAATAGCAAGGTTATTAATAATTCTAACAGCTTTGTTCTAAATTTTGTCTAGTTGTTTTAATGAAAACTCTCCACATCCATTCCACAAGGGTGAGCAATATTCAAGCTGAGAGAGCACATGTCTCTTATAAATTATAGCTAACTGCTCGTCAGTGAAGATGTTACGGACTCTGTACAATAATCCAAGTTTCTTTGAGGCGGTTTTAGCAAGTGATCTGACATGAGAGGTCCAGCTGAGGGCATTGATTTGATTATTTTTACTTGACAGAACTGGGTTAGTGTCATGGCGAACTGCAGCGGGTTAGTGTCATGGCGAACTGTGAAGGAAGAGCACAGAGCTAGGTTGTTCGTTTACTATATTCGTTTTTACTTTATCTTGGCCTAAAACTGCATTCTCTCCACCTTGAATGCTGAGTTATGAAAATAGCTTAACACTGCAATATAATCCTAATCACGAAGAAGTGCTGTGGAAAGGATGTAGAGCCGTAGCTTTGTTTAATTTCTGCCACTGAACTGCATGAAATAAGCTGCAAAATTTCGAAAATATTGGACAAATTCAAGTGAGCGATATGATAGCCTGATATGCCCTGTCTATTCCTACCACCTGTGTGTGTGTGTGTGTGTGTGTGTGTGTGTGTGTGTGTGTGTGTGTGTGTGTGTGTGTGTGTGTGTTTTCATCTGACGTAACTGTGTCACTCACAACATGAACGCAAATTCCTGGTTGCATGAAATTCGAGTAGCCTTATAGTTAAGAGGTAGGAATGAGTCTCCTTGGTTACCATTCAAACTGACCTTCCAGTCTGATTACACTTGGCCATCACCTGAGCTGAAAGGGAGATAGGGACCTTTGTCAGGTTAGGGTAAACGCACTCTAGCACAGTACAAAGCAAGAGCATTTCAACTCACCATGCACGACTGAACAATCACATGCTTCATATCAGTTTCATGTATCTGCAGTATTTGTTTTTTTGCAGGGAAAGAGAAGGAAAGTCGTCATCATCATCATCATTATCATCATCATCATCATCATCATCATCATCATCGTCATCATCTCTACTTTTTTTTTCTCATCCAGTGGTATTGTGAGGCAGGGTCAAGAAAACAAAAGGAAAACACGCGATAGAGGGAGAACGATCACCATCATTACCGATGAAAAGGGCCACACATTCATTCACTTACTATTCAAGCCCCCAGAATCCTGACCCCACCTCAGAACATCACCATCCACACACATGCACATCCTAATTACCTATCAGAACAGAGACGTATACAAAACTCTGCACCAGTCACCATAGTTCACGGTCATTGGTAGTGCAGCGTCGGATACTCCAGCCTTCACCATTCTTTAGTAACTTCATGTCTTTATCCACAAATTAAGTTTCCACCTCTCCTAAGCCTATGTATATCAGTGTAATGAGATTAAAACACACACACACACACACACACACACACACACACACACACACACACACACACACACACACACACACACACACACACACACACACACACACACACACATTACAAAGAGAGATTGGTAGGTGTCTCGTAGCTCAGTGGTAGTCGAGTTATACCATTCACGGTGCCTTGAAATTGAATCCCTACCAGGATAGTGATTGAGTAGTTTTGTTCTGTTTTATATGTACAGTATGAGGCATCACACATGTTTGTCTCGCTCCATCACTGATATTAAACCACTCACACCAACACCCCCTACCCTTACCCACACGTCTAACACTCAGCAGGCTTCCCTACACACTACACACCGGCCAGATCTTCCATAACCTTTCTCTGTTTACCTCGTCTTATGCATTTCCCAGACCCATAAATGCCACACGTACTCGTACCCAAAACGAATCACCTTCATGCCATCCTGTCCTCCACCATCAGGCTGCCATCTCTCGAGTTCACATCATACGTAGGCGACACATTCCATAACCCCTCTCTGTTTACCTTTTATCCTTTTCCCAGATCCACAACTGCCATACATACGGAGAACGAATCGTCTTCACGTCACCCTGCCCTCCACCATCAGGCTGCCTTTTCTCCAGCTTACTCCAGCTCCGAACAGGTTTCCCTCTACACCATACTCTCGCCAAACCCTCCGTAACCCCTCTGTGTTTACCTTTCCGCCGAGCGCTTTTTGTGGGAAGGGTAGGACTGCCTGCCTCCCATGCCTTCCTGCAACACAAAACACGCAAGTAACACAAAAATGCATCGGCACTTTGGTTCATATTCTCGTGGCTTAAGGAGGCTCCCTAGCACCTCCTCTTTAGCGATTTATTTTTAGATACGACTGATTAATATAATTTTGTACGTTATTTATGAGGAGTATGGTGATATTAGAATTATTTTAATAACAGAGAAGAGGATGGCAAGGTGTAATAAGCAGAATAAATAGCTTAGGAGTATATGTTAGAGAACTTCCTTTACCGACGAGAATACGGTCCTTTGTTGATTTTAGCTGTGTATTGTGGTGGTGCAGAGGGACGCCTTCAGGTGCTGGCATCAATATAAACGAGCTGCTCCACTGCCCGGTTGTACAAACGTCCCTCCTTCCCCTCCCTGGCTGCAGCAGATGGAGAACTTCGCATGCAATCCACCGGCTTTACGTTCAGATGAGCCTGGGCTTCCAACTACAGCAACAGCAACAACAACAACAACAATAACAACAATAACAACAACAACAACTACTACTACTACTACTACTAGCCCTGATTATTGTTTTTGTTGTGGTCCCAGGCTCTTGTGGACTTAAACCCGATGGACTACAGGCTTAATTTGCCCTCGTCTTGCACCCCACCATCTTCCTTGGGGGATAGGGAAGCATCTGAGGGATGTTTGTATAACCGGGCAGCTCCACCTGTCCATATCAGTGCCACCACGTGAAGGCGTCCCTCTCTAGCACCAGTTAGTTGGCTACAAAACAAGAGCGGTTTATCTCATCACACATTATCATCCAGCTTCTTGACTATAGTTCTTTCACCTTAACTTGGCCCAAATTTCCGCCCTTCAGGAACTTATTTCACGTAGCTCGGTGGCAGAATAAGGAAATGCTGCGGATCTATTTTCCTTCCGTAGCACTTCTTCTTGACTAGCATCATATTCCAGTGTTACTCTATTATTACAACTCAGCATGCAATATTGAAAGATGACAATTTTAGGCCAAGTTAAAGTGGAAAGAGTGTAGCATCATATTCTAATTTTAAACTGACTTTCCAGGCAGAGGGATGGCAATTTTAGGCCTATTTTAAAGCGAAAAGAGTTTAGATGAGTTATTTATATTAGAAGTGAATTCCTATAGTTATTTAAGCAGTCACTCAACACAAAAATCAAGCTTCCTCATGCATCACTTCCTACAAACACTCCTTCCCCAACCGCACTTTGCCAGTATGGAGAGTGGTTCATTCTGGCTGTCGCTCTCCCTCTGATGAAAAGATGCGAGACGTATTTTTTGTGGATATTGGCGTGAAGCTAAGTAGGCGGTGGGTGGGGGAGGGAGGGAAGAAGTGGCACAGAATACAATTATGTGATGATAGCAAGAATGAGAGAGAGAGAGAGAGAGAGAGAGTACAACAGTGAGCCGGTAACCATTATAAAGATATATGATGTAGGTTTGATGTGAAAAATGACCGAGTGACAGGGGTACAGTGCTGCGAGAGAGAGTGAGAGAGAGAGAGAGAGAGAGAGAGGGGCAGAAGGGGGAGAAGGGAGAGGGGATGAAGGGTAGGGAGAGGAGAAGAGGAGCTAGGGGAGGGAAAAGATGGAAGGGGGAGGAGGAGAGAGGGATCGAGGAGAGGAAAGATGTGTTGAGAGTGAGAAGTGGAGTGATGTGGTGAGGGAAGAGAGGGAGAGGATGTATGGAGAAGGGGAAGGGAGTGGTGAGAGGGGAAGCAGGGGTGGTGAGAGGATGTGGTGAAGGGAGGAGGGATGGGTTGTGGTGAGGTGAGGAAGTGGTAGAGAGAATGACAGTAAAAGATAGTGTCGTACAGTGACAGAAATGCATGGGGGTTGAAACACACACACACACACACACACACACACACACACACACACACACACACACACACACACACACACACACACACACACACACACACACACACACACACACACACACACACACACACACACACACACACACACACACACACACACACACACACACACACACACACACACACCTCCCCTGCCTGCGTGAATGCTTGGTACAAGAGTCTGGAGCGAAAAGTTATAAATACGAAACTTGCTTGCCAGGGATTGTGTGTGTACCCTGCCTTGCCCTCCTCTGTCTTGGTATTCTTTATTATTATCATTATTATTATTATTATTATTATTATTATTATCATTATTATTTTTATTATTATTATTATTACTGTTTTATCATGTTTCCCGGCTCACATCCTCCCATTCCTTCTTTCATTCCCATCTCATCTGTCATCTTCCCTTCAGTTCATTTCCTTTCTTTTCTTATCATTGTCACTGTCCCACCCTTCCCTGTGGCCTGCCTTGCCATGTCCCGCCCTGACCCCCCCCCCTCTGTCCTGCCCAGTCTCTCAGTACCTTACCCTTTCATGCTCTACCTGCCCTGCCCTGTCCCGCGCTGCCTAGCCCCGCCCTGCCCTGCCCTGCCCTGCTCTGACTCATCCTGCCCTGCCCTGACCCATTCTGCCGTGCTGTGCCCTGCCCTGCAGTGCCCTGCCCCTCCCTGACCCATCTTGCCGTGCCCTGCGCTGCTCCGCCCTAACCCTTCCTGCCGAGCCGTGCTCTGCCTTGCCCTCCCCTAATCCATCGTGCCCTGCTTTGCTCTGTCCTGCCTTGCCTGACCGTGCCCTACCCTGCCCTATCCCACAGTGCTGAGTCTCTACATTGTGTCCTACCCTGCCCTACCCTACCCTGTCCCACTTCTGCCCTGCCTTGCCCTACCATATTCCACCATGCCCTGTCCTGCCCTGCCCTTCGGTTTTACCCTGCCGTGCCCTAGATAGAGATAGATAGATAGATGGGAAGATAAATGGACAGATAGATAAATGGATGGATGGATAGAGGTAGACACAATTCGTTCACTCAGTCCTGTTTCTACTACTTTTATCCAGCCCTCTCCTACAGTCATCGGGTTAGTCGAATGAAATGTTTTAGTCATATCTGGAAACCATACTTTCACATAATTTGTTCTGCCAAGACTTGGGAGTTGTACCCAGTGACTCTCTCTCTCTCTCTCTCTCTCTCTCTCTCTCTCACACACACACACACACACACACACACACACACACACACACACACACACACACACACACATGTACGAGTAAGTCAACACATGCGCGCACAATCGATCGATTTCTTACCTCGGCTAGTTACCTAACTTCAACCCTAGTCCGTAACACTTCCTAAATTAATAGTAATTTCACTATTGTCATGCAATAAAATGATGCGTAAGCGATTCAGCAGTCCAGAATAATTGTATCCCCCTCTACATATAGCCGCAGCAGTTGTCTAATTAAAGAATGGAAGCGAAAAAAAGCACATAATCTGCAAACACAACCGAGGCCGAAAACAGCCAACTTTAAGGTAAACAAACGTCCGCGTGTACTGGTAACCTCGTGCCCGCATTTTTTGTTGGCTTCAAAACAGACTCACCGAGGAGGAATGCCACTATACACGGTAACCCCGGCCTCTTTCTCTCTCCCTCTCCTGCCTCACACACCCACGCCAAATCCCTAACTGGTCGATCACGTTGCAGAGTTGCAAAGGTGAAGTCATATATGTTGCTTGAGTTGCCCACCTGGTGCATAGATGTCGCCAAAGTTGCCAACCCATATTTACGAACGTTGCTAAAGTTACCGAACTGAATTCATACATGTCGCAGAAGTTGCGGGACAGAATTCACAAATATCGCTAACATCATGTAAAAAGCCACTAGAATAACGCTAAATGCAAGGAACCCAGGAAAAAAATAAACTTTCTGGTTTAATAACCACGTGTAGTCGACAGGTATTAATTTAGGCCTCTTTTTCTAAGAAATGTCACTTGTTGGCTTGTCGCTAAAGGTGTTTGAAATCTAGCGAAAGAAATAAACTAATTTTTAGGATTTGGTAAACATTGATTGTCTGCCTGTATAATCCTCGTGTAGTCTATACGTATTAGTCGAAACCCTTTCTTCCAAAGTGTCGATAGTTTATTTGTTGCTATAGGCGGTAGAAGACTAGCGTAAGAAAATCGATAATTTAGCAACTCTGCAACCTTCTGAAAATAACATTTCAGTCGGTGCCAAAACGGAACTTTACTCCCCCAACACTGACCACAGACACCCACACCAGACAGTAGAGTTTAACGGCGTATTTATATAATATCCTATACATAGGCTGTTTTTTAAATACCCCTAATACAACTACCCATGGACCCAGCCAAGGGGGAAAGGGGGCGAGGATAGGGCCCCCTCCCCTTTCCAACAGAATAAGGTGAAGTAAAAGGTACCAATTTAGGCAGTTGTTTATATTTTTATGTATTAATTCAGACAATAATTATTGTTTCTTGGTCGTGTTCTATAGTATTAAATAACGGACACATTGCTTATTAATCTAGACACTATTATAACTCTTTCCTAACAGCTGTATCTGAGAATAACAATCAAAATTCACCCCTCCTTACCCAAGTCGTGGCTGCACCCTTGCATACAAGATAATAACCTTGGTAAACGAGGAAAAATTAAGAGCACCACACACCACATACACCACACGCAAATATGTCAGTTTGTCCTTGCATAATGACCCTGACCTTTAGCTTATAGTTAAAAAAAAAAAAAAAAAAAATAGTGCGTTTCGTCATGGGCTGTCTATTAACCTTTCCACCAGTTTCGTCAAAATCGGGAAAAAATGCCGCATCATCTCATGCCCGGAACGATTCTGACGGGAGGAATTGAAATTTGACTTTTCCCTGTGTCCTTAATCTTTGAGCTGTTGTTCTAAAAATAAATAAATAAATAAATGTTTTCTCTTTGGCTGACTCTTAACTTTTCCAACAAGCTTAGTTAATACTACGGTATATAAAAACTACCCGCGCTGTCTCACGGCCGGAAATATTCTCACAGTAATTCGGGACGAAAGATTGTTTGTACAGTTTCGATTTAGCTTTAACCAGACTCAAGATTCTTTATAAATTCAGCCAGTCAGTGTTGGAGGGAAACTCGTGGTCCGTTGGGTACCATTCCGCGCCATTGTTTTGTTTTGGCGGGCTCGATTTCAAAGGCGTGGTGTGGTTTTTGAATTTTGTCTTTTTTTTATTACACTCGCGCTGGCGAAACGAATGCGGGTATTGTGGTTTGTTAGGTGTGTGTGTGTGTGTGTGTGTGTGTGTGTGTGAGAGAGAGAGAGAGAGAGAGAGAGAGAGAGAGAGAGAGAGAGAGAGAGAGAGAGAGAGACCCTTATATTTATTGTTAGTGTAACGTAAAATAATAGTTGTCAGTCTGTGTGTGTGTGTGTGTGTGTGTGTGTGTGTGTGTGTGTGTGTGTGTGTGTGTGTGTCCGCCTGTCTGTGTGTCTCTGCCTCTCTTCATGTGTGTGTGTGTGTGTGTGTGTGTGTGTGTGTGTGCACCTGTTTGTTTATGTGTCTGTCTGTTTGCCTGTGTGTCTGCTCAGGTTTTATCTGTAATGAGAGGTCTCCATTAGGCCAAATAAAATCGTCTGCTAGTAAACAATCAAATATAAACTCTCTCTGTCTCTCTCTCGGTAAAATATAACGCTATCGGTCATCGCACTTTGTGGCATATCAGTAAAAGTCTAGGGTATCGACACGCCATATTTCCTCTCTCTCTCTCTCTCTCTCTCTCTCTCTCTCTCTCTCTCTCTCTCTCTCTCTCTCTCTCTCTCTCTCTCTCTCTCTCTCTCTCTCTCTCTCAGGAAGGATAGAAGACAAACCCAGTGCAAAAAATATATAACACATTCACTTTAATACAAAACTTAGAACCTTACAATAATGCACGTGATTTTAGATCGTATTCCAGTGAACTTACCTAACACCTGTTCCTGACCGATTTATTTTGGTTATATGTTGAACCTTAATATCGTATTCCCATGTATTTTATATTAGTCTATCTGTAGCTATCTGTCTATCTATATCCGTTTAGACTGACATAGATAGAGATATTTAGATAGACAGATAGACAGGCAGTATAATAAGGCAGAGTTAATGAAGGCTTTATCTTGTCCCTCCAATATCAGTCTTCTCTCCTGAATAAAAATAAAATCATCTAAAGACAGCAAATTTAAAATCGGAAAGTCATCGGAATGAAGGGGTTAAGCAACGGTCTGAAGGCCTGAAAAATGTAGGGGACGAGATGACACGAAAATATTACATTGGGTTTGTTTTCACCCGACAGCACTGGACCACTGTGTCAACTATATAATACTCTGTCGTGGTTGAATGTAACTTGATAAGCCTTTATGAGGTAGGAATGAGTCTCCTTGGTTGCTATTCATATCGATCTATTCTCCAACTTAGGGTACGCGGCTGGGAATGTTGTCTGGCTCAGGGAAGATGGACGCCCCTGCCCAGTATACCCGGGTCACCCATGGGCAAGGTGTGGCACTCGTTACCCACCAAAAGGCAGTAGGTGGATGGTTACCGACACCCCGGGAGGTACTACCATGGGGGTGACGTGGAGCCAAGGCCTGATAACTGGCTTTGCACAGCACTCCCAGGCGTGGAACTCAACTACATTTACCAAGTAGTCAAAGTGTGGCCTGAGACTACTACCCATACATATCTCCTGTACACAGCTCATCCTCTTGGAGGCTATATCTTCCATTTTCCCAGCACCCCGCCATGTGGAAGGACCCGGCTCCGACCCTGGCGAGGCAATGTCTACCACAGCTAGAAAGGTGGCTGCTTGCTCGTGGTCAATGGGTCTGCTCGGCCAGGCAGACCGGGGAAGAGCAACAATAACAACTCTGGCCCTAATAAACATGGTCATCATCGAAACTAAATGAGGTGTGTGAGGTGAGAAAAAATCTGAGTATACAGCAGCCACTACAAATATACACACTGGTACAAAATATCTCATAAATAAGCGATAGATGATTAGAGATTGTTGTCGCGTCAGAATAAACGAGCTGTGTTTGGATGAGGCAGAAGAATGAAGGGTAGGCAGTAGATGGTGTGGTAGAGTTTCGCTGGTAGGTGAGGCAGATGCGGCAGGGTGGTGAGTGAGGAAGACTGGATAAGTCAGAGTGAGGCAGGCTGTTGGGTGAGGCAGGTTGGTGGGTGAGGCAGGCTGGTGGATGAGGCAGGCTGGTGGGTGAGGTAGGGCGGTTGACGATACAGGTGAGGCAGGCAGCGTTGTGGGTGAGGTAGGCAGGGTGGTGGGTGAGGCAGGTGCTATCGTGTGAGGGTGTAGTAAATAGCCAGCGTGATATATATGGCCACCAAAAGCATTACTACCATGGCCAGGGTGAGGTAACGAGTGTGACGAGCCTCTGAAAGAAAAGAAATGTGTATCTGTCTCTTTAACACACACACACACACACACACACACACACACACACACACACACATACAGGTCACTCTAATTCTAATATAACACAAGGCAGTCTCCCCTCCCCCCCCTCTCTCTCTCTCTCATTTTCCCGAGTCAGTCAACATGTGTGATAAGACTGCAGAAAAGTAGACTAACAATTGACACTTCCTGATAACGCTGAAAATTCACACAAACTCATTCACTGATAAGACTGAATACACATACATATACCCTCACCCCCACCCCCTCTCTCTCTCTCTCTCTCTCTCTCTCTCTCTCTCTCTCTCACCTTCAGCACAACACCTTCGTCGACACCATCGCCTATAGTGTTTTCTGGGTATCGCCTGCGCCATCTGTTAACCCAAGGAGAATAAAGATGTCTCCAGCAGTCAGCGTTTTCTGGGGGATGTGAAACTATATTTTAGGTATATATATATATATATATATATATATATATATATATATATATATATATATATATATAATGTGTCATGGCTGTCGTATGATTGGAAAACTCCCACTTCTCACACACACACACACACACACACAAATGTACTGTGTCAGAAATGGAAGCTTCTCATTTCACACACAAGGTACCCTTTTCATTTGAGGTACTTTCACTGAAGAGGGGCTCCTTCACGCGTGGCACTGAGATTTCTGGGCGACTCCACTGTCAGATTATACAGAAGCCTCGCAGCTCCGTCCCTATTCTTTGAATGCGTGATAGTGGGGGAGGCAGCATCAGCCTGCAGTTTACTGGGTTCCATTTCAGAGGAACCTAGGCTTACAACTACTACCCCTACTGCAGTGACTCAACACCTGTATGTCACTCAGGAAACACCTTTGTTTTACATGGAAGCTTCTGGATTCACTTAGCAAACACTCTTGGCTTCAGTGTACACCCATTCCACACAGGATTTGCGCATGTTCATGTTCGTCATTGACCCTTACCCACACAATATTGCTTAAGAGCATTGTTCTTTCTCCTAAAATTCACACACACACACACACACACACACACACACACACACACACACACACACACACACACACACACACACACACACACACACACACACACACACACACACACACACACACACACACACACACACACACACACACACACACACACACCTTCCCTTATAAAACTCATGGTTACGTGTCTGTCTTTGGCCTCAAAATGTCGCGTGACTGGTTGGCATAGGAGACTTCTTAGCTCTTCTCACGATTTATGTCCAATATTACACCTTCATAAAGCCTCCATTGTAGGTACTTTTAACTTGAACACAGTTTCTTTAGTCACAAATGGATGTAGAGATGTCACAGGCTGACTAAATCGCTGAGGAGCAAGAGTAACGAGAATATGTCCAAAAATATCACACCGTATCAGTTTCACATCACTTGATCGTTTATCACATATCGTAACCACACCAGATATTTGTCATTTACGCTAGAAAGATTATTACTTCAGATATTTTCTTTTTACCTTCAAAATATTATTACTTCAGATATTTCCCTTTTACTGTGGAAATGTTGTTAGTCTCGTATACACCGATACCGTAATGGCTGCGTAAACACAACTGAGACATTTCGACGTTCCGGGCGACAATGCGGTTTAATTTATGCAAGATCGTAACGGACAATAATGGTAAACGATATTAGATCTTAGGAAGACATGGGAATAAGGGAGATTATTGCTTGCAGTGCCTGTTGCTTATCAGTTAGCATTATCAAGCTTTGTTATCGTATTGGGTGGTGATAATGCTGACGAAATCATTAATTAAGTTGAACTGTGAGTGTTTCTTTGTTATCGATATTATTATTATTATTATTATTATTATTATTATTATTATTATTACAGGTATTATATTTTTGTTGCATGCATTCCATCTCTTAGTGGGAATTGTAGTTAAGATGATGAAGTTTGTTACTACTACTCTACTACTACTACTACTGCTACTACTACTACTGATGATGATGATGATGATGATGTTATTGTTGTTGTTGTCGCTGTTGTTGTTGCTGTTGTTGTTGCTGTTGTTGCTGTTGCTCTTGTTGTTGTTGTTGTTGCTGCTGCTGCTACTACTACTACTACTACTACTACTACTACTTTTAAACATCAATCACCTCCATCTGCTTGGAATTTATAGCCGACTGTGAAGATCAAGACCAGCCTTCATAATACAGCTCACCATCTGGAGTTGTAATGTGAAGGTTAACACTAAGCCTCTTATTACAATAATGGCTGTGGTTACCAACCATCTACTACTACTTTTATTGCTTTATTTTTATTTAATAACATTACATTGTTAATAGACATTAATCTATTGCAGTCGCTGGTCTATGCGACTCTCGACCACAGAAGCATCGTAATCCATACGCGCCAGAGAGACAGGCCTGAGGGCTGATGATCTTGTGCCCCTGAGGTACTGGAGTGCAAACCTAACGAGGGAGAATGACAGTCGACATCTCATCCAGGCCATAACAGAAATCTGGGGTTGATGCTTCTTCTCAGAATGAACTTCCATCAGTTTCGCGGGGGCGCGGTAGCTCAGTGGTAGAGCATCGAGCTCGTGGCCGGGGGGTCGCAAGTTCCAGCCTCGCCTGGGGATACCGTTGCCGGGAGGGGTAGCTCCCTCCTGTAACCTAGCGGGGTTATATGTCCTTTGATCCCTAGCTCGGGGAATTCATTTCTCTAATTTCTGCCAGTCTCGAGTAGAATCTCCCCGCCTCTGGCTCCATCCCACCGGATGTTGTGAACACAAGGAGAGTGAATCGACCGTGGTCCAAATGTTTGATCCTTCCTTGATTGTGTGTGTGTGTGTGTGTGTGTGTGTGTGTGTAATTCACCGGGTCGGTCGGTCAGGATCACTTGATGGTCGTGATCGTCAGCTTTTACCCTCCCGGAAGGGAGCTGAGAGCTCATATAGTCCGATCTAAGGGCAAGGCTGTGACCTTCACACACGCACACACCCGTCCCCTTGCTCAAGGGGGACAGTAACCACCCACTTCGTCAGTGAAACTTTTCGCAACCTGAGCGAGGCGCGAACTCCCGTCTACCAGATGGCAAGCGGGAACGTTACCACTGCACCAGCGAGCGGTGTGTGTGTGTGTGTGTGTGTGTGTGTGTGTGTGTGTGTGTGTGTGTGTGTGTGTGTGTGTGTGTGTGTGTGTGTGTGTGTGTGTGTGTGTGTGTGTGTGTGTGTGTGTGTGTGTGTGCAGCCTAGAGAGACTTCACGATGACGTACTGCCATAAGATCAAATTTCCTATTGTCGAGGAAAGCCCTCGTGTCCAGAAACCTCGAGCACTGACATCCACTCTTGCATCATTTGATGTTTTTCCTGTTCTATACTATTACTAATACTAGTACTACTACTACTACGACTACTACTACTGCTACTACTAGCGTACTACTACTACTACTGCTACTACTAGCGTACTACTACTACTACTACTACTTCATCATCCGGACCTCCTTTCCTGCGCTAGGGCAGGGTGAGGAGTAGCAACGTCCATACACTTTAAGTTTGCCCAGTTCAATCAGCCACGCTTCCATTCACTCATCAGTCAAGCCCACGGAATCCTGGCTCCATCAGATAGGCACAAAAAAAAAAAAAAAAAAAAATCACCACGTACTGTAGCTTCACATACACCTACGTGATAGAGTCAGTCTGAAAGCTGCCGCGTTAAAAAGGAGTGCCAAATCCCTGGTTACGCGTTTCTCCGCACAAAATTCATCCAGGTCGATCTCTTGTCAGTCCCTCAGTTTCACCTACTTCCATACCTCTCTTCCTTACACGCTCATCCACCATATTCCTCCACTTTCTCCTTGGCCTACCTCTCCTCCTCCTGCTTTCACAATTTCACTCAGATATACCTTTTTCACCACTCTATTGTTATCCGTTCTCTCCACATGACCATACCATCTCTGTACACTTTCTTCGATTCTGGTGTCCACAAACTTCCTCACTTCACATCTTTCACGAATCACATTATTTCATATCCTATCCACTTTCTGTACTCCACATACACTCCTCAGCAGTCCCATCTCCACTGCTCTTACTCTTGACTTTTCATTTTCATGCCACACCATAGTCTCACATCCATATGTTAAAGTTGACACTAACACTCGGTCATGTAAGCTTCGTGCAGTTACAACACTCAAGCCTCTGTTTCTTATCAAGGCCTACATGGCACCAGCCACTTTCCTTCCTTGTGTCACTCTACTTTCCACTTCTTTTGCACACTTTCCTCTCTTTTCTATCACTATACGCAGGTATTTGAACTGTCTCACCAATTCCATTCTCTCTTCATTCACTGTAACATCACACTGGGAGTCACCTTCTCTCTCAGTAACCATCACTCTACTGTTTTCTACATTTACTCTCAAGGCACGACGCTCACAGACATCTACAAAACCCTGCACTAGTCTACCAAGCTCTTGTCCGGTATTTGCAAGTAGCACTGCATCATCAGCCTACAACAAATTCGAAATATTCCATCCGTCACCATTCATTACCAAAGCCATCTCTCTCTCCATTACTTATGTTTTTACTTCTCTCATCATCCCATCCACATGTATATTGAACAACCAGGGGAACATCACACAACCTTGTCGCACGCCCACATTGATCGTGAACCAATCACTTAGATGCCCACTTATCATTACACATGCCTCTACCATCATAAAAACTCGACGGCAGTCGGCACCTTATAGCAGCATACCATCTACACCGTAGATTTTTATTATTATTATTATTATTATTATTATTATTATTGTTGTTGTTGTTGTTACATCATCATCATTATCATCGGGACCTCTTCCCCACCTAAGAATGAAAGAAGACATTGAAGAAGTAGGCGCTGTTCAATGAGTCAGACACTCATTCATTCACTATTCAGGCCCTTGGAAACCTGACTACCCCGCAGGCATAAACATCCATATTTACTGCTTTATATTACCGATCACCTCGAACCAATCCAGCGATGTTATTTTCTGTTTTATTTTTGCTACAGCCAAACGATTTTATTCAACATAGCTCTCATACAGTAAAAAGAGGGGGGGGGGTAATGGTGGCTATATATAACTACTCATTTCATTTACCTCTCCAAAGCTAACACTAGACAATTTTTTTTTTTTTTTTTTAACTGAGTTAGGAGCACTGAGGAGGATGCTGTCACCATCAGACATCAGTTCTCTCATGGCCGGGACAGTTCTCTCATAGTATCCTCTTCCAGCTAATGCCAATCGTTTCCGTCCAGCCAAGAGTGAGTCATAGGAGACTGAGAAGGCTATAAAAAAAAATATAATATTGTCACCATTTACCTTTGTGAAATTAAGGCAGTTCAAAATTCCCGCTCAAAAGCTGGGACTGAAACCTTATCGAATTTTTCTATTATGGCTCCCACTAAGAAAATTACGATGTTTTTTATTGACAGATAAACTCTTAATTTTTTCCTACATAAAACTGCAGGTTCTATAATTTATACATTTATTTCGAAGGGAGAATGGAAAAGAACCAATGTGCCGATCGCCGATCCCCCTGTCAACAAACGAAAACAGTGCAGTAGTCACACGGGACCTGGAGAACCTGTTTACTTCACTTAATTCACTGCAGCCATGCCTTCACTGGACGAGTAAGCGCTTTGTTTTCATTATACTCTCATTATATAACATTACAAATTATGTGGGTATTAATGTACGGTAGTGAAATTGGAAGCCATTATGCGGTACAATCTGGGTTTTTCCATATATTACCTCACTGTAACCATGCCTTATGTGGACAAGTGTTCCCCATGTAATTGTTGTTTTTTTTTATATTATTTAACACTTAAAGTACGGAGTCTTCAAGTATAGACACATTTGTTTATCACAGGAAGTAAACATATGCTTTCCTCTTAGCTCCAGAATCACCTTACCAGTCAGGTTTCCTGACGGCCTTTTGTATTTTTCTGCAAATTTTTGGGGTGATAAATGAACTTCTTGTATTTTTTTGTTATTTATTCTGGTGACAAATGAACGTTTCATATTTTTTTGGTAATTTTTGGGGTGGTAAAAACTTTTCACGTTAAATTTCTTCTCCGATGTTTTTACTGGTAGCTGTGTTACTTCTGCTATATGAGCTGTGTCTTGAGTGCAATGGTGGACACTTACTCCAGCATACCTCCCAGTGTAGTGTTAGTTTGGTTCTGCTTGTTGTTCTAGTTCTGGGTAAACAAACCTAATGGTGTTTCGACCTGTATTATTCGGGTACCTAACCTAACGTAGTATTTTTGCTTTTGTCTGATTACCATATTAATACGCGTTACAACAAACTTGCTGGGGAGAACCCGTCATGGGCTGCTATTCAACCAAACTCCCCACTAGGGCTTAGGGAAGCATTAGGTGCATAAACTTTCTATTTTTACGATATTTCTGGGTTAGCTGATATTTTCCAGTCTATTTCTCTGCCTTTCAGTCAAATTGTATGCTAATATTTTTGTTCCTTTGGTGGTACCTGATTACTAAGGGGCCAAAACAGCGCTAGGTTTGTTTACTTGGAACTAAAATAACGAGCAAAACCAAAATACAGTAAAACCTCCCTAAGTCGGCATAACGGGCTGAGGCCATGTTGACTTATGAAAATCACCTTCCCCCCCCCCCAAAAAAAAAAAAAATGTGTGTCTAAGATCACTTACCATGTTTGCATACAGTACATAGTAGCCTGCCAGAGGCTGCCTTGGTACTGTACTGAGACAACATGATGGCAGGATGCAGAATAAGCACACTTGAAAAGAACGCAACACTTTGTCACAGTCACGAGCAAACGAGAGAGACCTGTTGTGGGTGGTTGCTGGAGCAAGACTGAGCTCCACATGATGCGCAGAGTGGCGGCTCGGTATGTTTATACCACCTAAGTTGGTATATTGGCAGCAAACAACCAATGTGCTGACTTAATTTTGACATCAACAAGTTTGAATGGGATACCGTGACACCTCACGCCTCACGTGATGCTGAGTTTGGGTTGTTATTAGTCAGCATTTTGCTGACTTAGGATAAGTTTTGCTGACTATTTTTTTTTTTTTTTTTTGCCACAAGGTCAGTTTCAAAAATGATTTTTTAAATGATTATTTTGGAGCCATGCCGACTTGTATATAATCCTGGCTTAGGGGAATGCCGACTTAGGGAGGTTTTACTGTAATGCTACACCAATTGCCTTTTAGTACCTCTTCCTAACCTTACATGTTAACCCAACCTTATCAAACCTAGCAGTTTAACCAAACCTATACGTAACTTAACGAAGATTCAAGTAAGTTATAGTAAGTCCATCATTACACCATGGAAGAAAACATGAAGAAAACCATGATGACAGAGAAACAAAGTCAGCAGTAAGCATCAGTTTTGCTCATGAAATTAGTAATGAAAGAAGAATAAGCAGAAAAGGCATATACAAAAGTAGATGAATTGGGGTAGATTTGAATAGATAGGTTTGAGTAAGTCTCTTCCATTATCCCTAAGAAAAAACAAACGTTGGTGAGGCATAAGGAATATGGTAACAACAAAGGGGGAAAAAAAAAATAAACAGAAAACAGTCATTTACCACCATGATAAGTCAGAAAAATACAGAAAACAAACTGGAGGAATGGGAATTGAAAAGGTAAGGTCATTCTGCTGCGTAAAGTAAAATGTACATTTACCTCACATGAGGGCATTTTAGGAGTGAGTCTGAGTTATTGTCGGTAGAGTGTCATTTAATATTGTTCTTGTGGTGATTAGAGGCGGGGACGATGTCACTTTGCCAGTGAACCGGTGTTTAGTTCACAGCAATGGACTGAAAGTGTTCACTGCTCCTCAGGAAGAGACCTAATGTAAGGCAGTCAGTCAGATGAGGGGATCAAGACCTTGTGCAGACAGTAAAGTCAAGAGTGAAAGAGTGGATCCCTTCAGTCAGGACTGTGGTTTGTTGTGTCACTCAGTGTGAGTGGAAGCAAGGGCAATATAAAAGGAAGTTAGCAATAGTCTGATCAGTAGTCTGGCGCCAAGGATAGGGGTTAGGGGAGAGTCCTAAGCAATATAAGTGAGAATAAAGAGGTACCATATGTGTCCAATGGAGAGTCTGGTCAGAAGAATGTCAGTAGCTCAATCTGTTGATTGCGCCCAAGAGTGCAGGGAGGAATTTGTCCGGTAATGTCCAAGAGTAGTTGCTGGGAGTAGTAGGCTGAGAGAGGAGTCCCACCAACTGCGGCCTATTGGGTTTTCAGGCCTAGTGGCTGCAGGTTTAGAACTGCTGAGGAGTGTGCCTTCTGGTTGGCAGCATCAACAATTTCATTGCCTTTTACTCCAGAGTGTGCAGGTACCCACTGGGGGCACATGGTCCAGTTACCACAAGGAAGGACAAGAAGAGGGATTAGATTGTATGCACCAGCAGTGTTTCTGTGGTTGGCCTGTGGGACAGAATGAGGGATAGAGAGGACTGACAGTGTGAAAAGGACAACTGTCCGTGGCTGAAGGTGGGACTGTTCAAAGGAGAGGGCTTGGAAGATAGCATATAGTTCACTGGGGATATTTGAGTGAAGGGAGTTTACCTGCCAAATCTGGTATGCTGTCAGATATTCATAGTATATACCCAACCACAGTGGTGGAGAGTGGGGAGTCAGTATGAGATCCATCAGTGAAGACCAGGAAGTAGCGTTGGTAGAGCGTGACTGACATCTCATTGAAGATGTATCGCCAGATGAGGGCATTGGGACCTGGTGTACGGTGAAGTAAAGATAAAAGAGGTGTAAGGAGACAAATAGAATCAGATTGGAACAGGAGTGACTGGGGGGGGGGGTGTTGGGGATTAGGTGAGAGGAGGGAGGGAGAGGTCTTGGAAATGACAAAGATTGGACATAGGATGGGGCAATGGGATTTGAGATACCAGCAAAGGCAGGTGGAGGAGATGTCCAGGGATAGGTAGAGCCTGGGAAGAGGGTGAGGCACCAGGAGGGACATAACTCTGCATAGTGTGAGGCAGTCTTGCTGATGGCATACATAGGCCTAGGAGGGGTGGAAGCTCTCCTTCAGCATACAGGGAGTTGTAAGTGAGGAACACATTGCCCTGGTGATATGGAGAGCAGTGTTCTGAATCACATCCAGCTTGCAGAGAGCAATGGTTGATGATACCCCATACAATACAGTGCTGTAGATAATGCGACTGAGTGCCCTAGCTTTATAGTACAGTAGTGGAGGAGAACATCATGGTTGGCTCCCATGACATGTTAGCAAGGAAATGCATAATGTCCAGATGTTTGGAACATGAGAGGTATAGGTGATCATGATCAGTGTGTGAATTCCATGTAAGCTCTGGACCATCATTCCACATGCCAGGGTAGGTATGGTGCTGCCATAGGGCAGTAGAAGTGAATCCTAGGCAAATCACTGGGAGGATAGGGATTTTCATAAGTGTATGGTCCATGATTGCCCTCTTATTGCCACTGACAGGAGACCCCTGTCCCTTAGTCAGGACTGAAGGGAGTCAACTAGCCTATGCATTGAAGGGAGTGTTGGGCATGGTCCATGGAGTCTGCTTTGGCAGTTACAGCAAGGTCATCTGTGTTGATCATTGTGTCATTTGTGATCCATAGAGAAGCAAGTGTCATTTGAGGCCCTTATTATTGTCCATAAAACCTATTATTTATCATTTAAACTACCAGGACAGTACTTTTTAATATAGGTATCTTTGTTATAGGAGGCTGATTTACAGTGTGCATATTTACATGGCATCAGACATGCAGATATACACTGGAGTTGCATTAATGTACTTGTAACACCTGTAGCTAAGTTAATGATTGAATTATGTAGTTGGTTAAACATTATCCTGGAATCAGACATGTCTTGGTGTTGAATTTGCAGCATTGCATCCTGTTTAGCAATGTTATGATGTGGTAATTAGGTGGTTTATTATTCAGAGCATTCTGTCTATCTATCTGTCAATTGCCAGACACCTTAATCCCGTACGGGGTGGCCACAAACTAATCGCCTCCACGTTGCCCTGTCCTCCTACATTTCACTGCCCTGCTCCCAGTTCACACACCCCTCTCTTATATACCTCTCCACTCCATCCCTCCATCTCATCCTCGGCCTTCCCCTCCCTCTCCTCCCCTCCACCTCACTCACATACACTCTCCTCATCAGTCTCTCACCCTCCATCCTCTCCACATAGCCAAACCACCTCACTGTGTTCCTCCTAACACTTCCTATCACATCCACATCACAATACTCCTTTATATCCTCATTTGTCAGCCTGTCTCTCCATGTGACTCCACGGGCTTCTCTTAAATAACTCATTTCCACTGCTTTCACTCTTGACTTGTGTCCTTCCAGCAACGTCCAAGCTTCACTTCCATACGTTAGAGTTGGTATCACAATACTGTCATGTAGTAACTTTTTCACTTCCATGCTCACTTCTCTGTTTCTTATCACTGCTTTCAAGGAACCCGCAACCTTTCTTCCATGTTGTACCCTTTCAAGCACTTCACCCTCCAAACTTCCATCCTTACTCATCACACTCCCCAAGTACCTAATCGTACTCACATTATCCATTTCCTCACCATCCAACCTCTTGGCCTTATAATTGTAAAGTTACATAAAAGTTACATCTTGTTAATGCAACTGTTACATAAATTGGTACATATTGTTTATAGTTACATAATTGTAACTATAAACAATATGAAGACCATCACTTTACTCCTCCCTAAATTCACCTTTAGATTCCGTTTCTTACACACTCTCCAAACTCATCCACCAAGCCTTGCAGCTCCCCTTCATCTTCACTTAACAACACAGTATCATCTGCAAACAACAGTACAGGGAGTTTCCAAACACTACCCTCTCTCACTAGGGCCACTGCGGCATCCACTGCCCAACCTTGTATCTCTTTTATGACCCCATCCATGTATAGATTGAGCAACCATGGAGACATGACACACCCCTGTTTCAACCCAACCTTCAAAGAGAAAAATTCACTCAGTTCACCATCCACATGCACTGTAGCCTTAGCACCATCATACATACTCTTCACAGCATTCAGCAGCTTCCCATCTACTTCATATATTTTTAATACTTTCCACAATCTATGTCTATCCATCCTGTCATATGCTTTCTCCAAATCCATGAAGGCTGCACACAACTTCTTTCCCTTCTCTAGAAACTTTTCCACTAAAGATCTAAGAATGAGCATTCATGCTTGTATATGCCTAAACTTGTAGCTCTTGTTTTTGCTTAACCCTGGTCTGTCTGGCCCAGTAGGTCCATTGACCAAAGGTAACCAGTTGATTCTGTGGACTTGTCTTTCAGGTACTGCACAGTACAAACACTGTGTGGGAATCTGGTGACCCCTTGTGGTAGATAACACCTCATGAGGGTCAGATTAGGTCCTTCTCAATGGTAAGATGCAGGGAAATATTTGGAGGCTTGGCTCCCATGTTGACACTGTTACTGCGTCACTCCACCCAGCACCATCTAAAATTGGTAATATTGTGGTGCAAAAATTGGCTATCTGCATCTTCAGTTGAAAGGTGTTCATTGTACTCACTTTTTCCGTGATGATTTTATTCGGAATAGGAGAAACCATAAATGGGAGAGGTTAGATATAGCCTTCTTTAAGCCTTTACATCCCTTTAGCAGTGACATCCATTCATAGGGTCAGTCCCCAAGAGGTGACTATTTTCAGTCATGCACTGATATCAGGGGGGAGGCTGCTCATCTATCCCTAAATATCCTGGTCTGTGGCCGCCAGGCCCCAGGTCCCCATGCCAAATAGTGCATAATGTGGGATTAGCTATTCATCATCATCATCCTGCCTCTTTAGGTGGGGCGAGGTTGTCTAAAGAAAGCTGGGAACAGAAAATAACATGGTAGTGGGCTTAACAGCTTGCCCAGTGAAATGGGCCACACACACATTCATTCACCATTCAAGCCTTCAGAATCCTGGCTTCATCTGATAGGTGTCCGGGGCTATTTGATCTATCAAGGTCTAGCTCGGGGAATTCATTTCCCCATAGGGAAAAAAAAAAAAAACTGATAGGGACACTTATTCCACACTGGTAGCTTCAGATTTACATATCCAACAAAGCTGTTATTTTATTTTATTTTTTTAAATTAAGGCTATTAGTAGGTGGTGACCATCATCCACTCACTTGATTTAGTGCTGCTTACTTCTTCCTTCTTCTTTGTTATTTTATTTCTGTGCCTGCCCTCCTCTCATCATGTTTCTCTCATCATTCCTGTCACATTTTATTACTCTTCTTTCCCTCACAGGTGGCTTTACATTAAGTGACAAGCCAAATGGTTTCGTGGCTTACAGGGAACCATTTACAGTGCAGGTTGGTAACTATATAACCAACCCATACATGTTCCTTATGAGTCAACAAGTGGGTTGGTGGAGGGTTAGTGCCCCTCCCTGTAAGACAACTATCTCAGTCAAACGGCCACCCTTTATAGGTTTATGGCATCTGGCTATAGATATATAGTTACACAAATAGATAGGATGCTGTTGTTATTATTTTTTCCCCCTATTCTTTAAAATCCACATTTGTGTGTGATTATCATCCCCATTCTATTTTACGTTGATTGCAGTTTTATTTGTGTATTTTTATTTTTGATTCCCTGATTTTATCCACATTTGTAAATGCTTCCCCCCTTATGTTTTGTATTTCCCATTGCCTTCCAGAGTGAAATCCAGCTGGGCTGATGAAGTGGAGGAAGTTGAGGGTGAGTGCCCTGCCTTAGCATTTAGTACATATTTTAAACAGAAGGCTGCTGGAGAAGGACACCTTCTTGTGGTGGCACGAGTATCACAAGGTGACTTACTTGCCTGTTATATACATACCATGGCAACTACCCTATTTGCCAAAAGGAGGAGGCTGAACTAAGTATAAATGGTAGCTTCAGCCCACTGACTTTGCATCTGAATGAGCCTGGGGTTGCTACTAGTGCAGCCCACATTGGGTTAGGTTTGTTCCTGTAGCTCTGTGACAGGAAAGCAGAGTACTGTGGCTCTACATCCATTCTGTAACACCTGTTGATGACAAGACCCAAATTCTTGTGTTACTCTCTGGTTGAAACTGCATTCAAGATGCACAGGTGGCAATTTCATGCTTAGTTAAAGTGTATCAAGTAGATTCAGGATAAGTTAGGTTTTATGCATGAATCTTTTTATGGAAATAGGATTACCCTTCAAGTAAATCATAGTGATAAGATTATTAGGTACCAGGTAAGTACAGTGTTAAATAGTACCATAGATATTCAAATGTACTGGGAAAACTGAAATTGCTGCGTAGTGATCCATATTTCAATGTTATGAGTATCGCAGGTTGTCGGGTAAGTACTGTTGATAGGTATCATGATCATGCATCCACACCAACATCTGCACTTACTTGCTTCATAGCATATTAGATATTACAGAATTTTTTGTCTGAGTTAAAACTGAGTGTGGAAGGTTTGTGAGCATTGAGGGTAAGAGTATTAAGAGTTAGACTGAGAAAGACTTGGAATTATGTTTGAGAGCGTGACGTTAGGGATAAGTAGCTAAAGATGAAGCACTGTGATCTCCCATTAAGTGACCCAGGCTGACAAAGGCAAGTACTGTATGTTGGGGTTTTAATAAGTGAATGAATATAAGTGGTGCTCCTTAAGCTGTCTGTTACACCATTGAACTGTGGCTGTTGCCACCCATATAGTTCAGATTTTTTTTTTTTTTTTTTTTTTTGTAATCCATGGTAAGTTAGAAAT
Organism: Coenobita brevimanus; assembly: GCF_032717465.1. Lineage (NCBI taxonomy): Eukaryota > Metazoa > Arthropoda > Malacostraca > Decapoda > Coenobitidae > Coenobita > Coenobita brevimanus. The sequence continues at coordinate 7,006,125 of NC_136980.1, read as the reverse complement.
TCTCTCTCTCTCTAGTTCAGATAATTTTTTTTTTTTTTTAATCCATGGTAAGTTAGAAATCTCTCTCTCTCTCTCTGGGTTGTGAAGACTACTAACTTCATTTTTTTCTCTTTCTTTAAACAAGTCTACAACACCTATTATATCAGGCCTAATGTTTTTCGTCAAATGTTACCATAAATTTGATTGAAGTTTGGGAAGTGTTCGGTGGTCATGTGGATGGAGAGGAACGTACATTATACCGTATACATTCTGAAGCAGTCTAAACGAAGGAGAGTTAATAAAAGACTCTAGCACGTATTTTTATATTCACCCCAGTTGGTTGTAAAGTGTAGGAATGAGGATAGACATGGTATTCAAGCTTTTAGGTCCTTATTCACGTCAGATGACGATGCTCCCAAACATCCTGCGCTACGGTATATGTTTTGCGTAGTACACCTTGCTGTCCTCTTGTGTTACTTAACCCGCCCCGTCCCGACGACGTATGGGTACGTCACCACGATTTGCATTTGCCAGTCCCGGCGACGTACCAGTACGTCGTGCAATTGCAAGGTACCTAATTTGCACAATTTTCAATTTTCGCACGTGATTTTTCGTATGTATACACAGGACACCTTCCTCTATTCCTGTACAAGATACCAAGCAGGGACAATGCCTTACACTGCATAACCTCCCCCCTCCCCCCCTCATGCCATTGTCTTGGCAAAGGACCTGTTACCAGTGACCTGGCTAGTAAAGTTATTCAGGGCCAGAGTGATTCCCCAATCGATGACAATGTGGAGGACAATGTTTACATAGCATTAGAAGAAGAAACAGCCAGAAATAATGATCAGGTAGTGTGGCAAAAATAGGTCAGGTATGGTGATTAGTTAGTGAGTGAAACAATGCTTATAATGCCTTTATTACTGCTTGAAAACCAATATACTGTCATACTACATATACATTCGTACCAAGTAAATAAATAAATACCTTTTATGAGTGGATAAAATAGTTACCCTCCCATAGAACTCGTTTTCTTTGGTGCCAGCATGTCAGAAAACCCACTCAGGTAAGGAGGAACTCCTACCTGGATTGGGCACTTTAAACCTCAGGTGAGCGATTTCTCTATGAATTTTCGATGTTTCTCACCAAAAGCGAAGGTTTTAGCCAAAAAAAAAAAAATCGAAAATACCTCGGGACTGGGGGATGTCGGAGGTGCGGAAAACCTCGGGACGTGACGGGTTAAGTTATTCAATATCACCATACTTTGCATAAGGAACGTACAAAACTATATTACCAGTCATATATAAAAATAAATCGCAAAAGAAGAAATGTTAGGGAGCTTCCTTAGCCAACGAGAATACCAGCGTGAAAGTTGACTCAAACTTCGGCGTTTAATTCGTGTCCCAGTGTTGCCAGATGGTGCAGAGGAAATTTCAGGAGAAAATTGCCAAAAAATTCAGTAGATACAGGTAAAAATTCGGTAGACAACGCCAGTATATATATGCACCATATTGGTACTTAACATATATATTTCTGGAATCAATTTAATGAAATTAAGGAGAAGCTTTTTATATACTGTATTTAATATCTTATTACAATAGTTGGTGAAATATTACAGAACAAAATATAATTTTCTTCACAAACTAAAAATTACAAAATCATTCTTTTATATGCAAATCAGCAGGACCCCCGTGTTCCCTACGAAAATGAATATAATGAATATCGAGTAGCTTTTTAACGACCGTGAATGACAGTAATTCTGACATCTAGATGTTTTTTTCAGCAAAAATGAACTGATAAAGTAAGTCAGTATAGGCCACTGTTTACTTTAAAATATCCCCAAAACATATTATGATCTAATAAAACTTCTCACCTTTCAATCATGGCGAGGCACAACTGGGAACTCGTAAGATTTGCTGCACTAATGTCTTTCTCCCTGCACCTCATCTCGTCCTCAGCGCAACTGCCAACTGCTGTGCCGAATTTCTGACTGATTAGGAAAAGCAGGTCTGCCAAATATTGTTATATCAAGGCACTATATTTACAAATAAAAAGCAATAGAAAAGCGCTGGATTCGATATTGGCAGAATTACAAACTAGTTAACCTTACAAACTTAACATCCAAGTAAATCAACAAAATATTTTGAGCCTTTAGGCCATTATATTAGGTCTCGTGGATGTGTGTTCCTCATTGTCTGCAACTCATCCCCGAGCGTTCAGTCTCGTCGCCTTCCTGTACACACCAGTGTTTAATACGAATGGGTGGCAGTCGGCAGTGGCACACGTACAGAAAACGTCACAACACCGGGCATCCAGTCCTCACTCACCCCTCCCCTGGGCCTCCCACCCTCTCTCTCTCTCTCTCTCTCTCTCTCTTATATTTAGCTTTTATGGATTTTCAACTGCCGGGAAGCAAAATTTCTGTAGATTTTCTGGAGAACCTTTCAAAATTCAGTAGATTAGAGCAATAATTCGGTATTTCTTGAGATCCATCAGAAATCCAGTAGATCTCACGATATTTCGGTAGATCTGGCAACACTCGTGTCCTGACTTGTTAATATTTTCTGATTATATAGTATGCGATTTCAGTGATCGTTTGGATTTCCATTTTAGAATACATGTTAGAACATGGGTATAAATGTCAGGTATGGACCGTATGGTACCAAAGTTACTGCCAGCCCATTCTAGAAATCGTCTTATGGTTTATGTCTGCATACAACACTAAAATTCTCTTGCATGTTATCATGTTTGCTCCTGGCTTTTGGTTTTGGTAACCACTTCAGTCCGAAAATTTCCTAATATTATGTCCAGCCTAGAGTTGCTTTTCGAACTGTAGGGGATAACTAAAGTTACATAAGCCCGTTGAGTGCGAGATAAATTCGCTTCGAAATAGCAGGAATAATTTTAAGAATTACCGTAATGAAGGGATTAATGATGGATGGCTTATCCTACGTATAATTTTTACGCATGAATCAAATTAATAATACAACACACGATATGTTTCGAGAGGCTGGCTTTTAGCTAGGATGGGATGAACTATAAGAAGAGCACTAGAAGTAAATTATTTATTTTGAAAGTTCATTACAATAATATTCGTATTATTATTATTATTATTATATTATTATTATTATTATTATTATTACGCATTTAATCCATTAACAAATGCGACATATGAGTTTCTCGGTTACATCATTTACATGTCACCCGTTCTTCAAGAAGATTATGGCCTTGTGTGCTTGTAACAGAAGAGTGTCATTGAAGGATGACAAATATCCTGGTGAGTTAGCTTATGGATGAGTACAAAGGCAAGAGTCGTGTTACTTTTTTGTTGGAAGATTAAGTGTAACACGTTAAACGAGAGCTCAACCGCAGTTACTTATTTGTGATTGGATAGCCTAACTTTATGAACTTTCCTGTCCGCTGCTGATGAGATGACGGTACGAATGAAGCCAGGAAATTCCGAGGCCTGCTGCATCCGAGAGAAAATTTGAGCCTTATTTAGTCAGGCGATGATATCCTGCCTTTACATAATATGGTACATCCCCCAAAGACGGTAAGACCATTATACAGTACTGTACCTCGGAATGGAGAGGCTAAACCGCATGCATCCAACTACAGGGAAAGAGAGAAGACATGATAAATCTTTATTTAGGGGGATTGAATCCCGAACATATAGTTCAAACATTCTCTGTAAGTCAATGTTTCATATTTTGTCACATCATTCCCCACTTGGGATCTTAACATCGTTGTGGCCCCCTTTCATTTTTGCTCAAACCCTTTGCAATGATTGATGGGAGTGGGGAAGGAACTGTGCTTCATTTATTTTAATGCTTACAACTATCAATCACAAGCCTGCCTTGGCTCCCCTAAAATCCTGCTGTGGCCCCCATGATGGCCGTGACTCTCAGTTTGAGAATGGCTCTCAGTTTTAGAACCAATGGTACTGTAAGCAGAACTGTAGAAAGGTGGATTAGGAGGAAGGCACGATGGAGAACGGTCATCGTTCAGGTCACCATTGTGTTACCCCACCAACACAGGTACAGTACAGTAATCTCTCAATTATCCGGTGTAATTCATCCAAGCTGTATGCCAAATAGCATGAAACACTGGATGTTGCATAGTGCCCCCCATTGACTCAGTACAGTATTTTGTGTCGAGCTGGATATTGCGTTAATGTCCATCTCAACCCCTTATCCTAAAAACTTTTCTGTGAGTATCTATCTATCTATCTATCTATTGCCAGACGCCTCAATCCCGTTTGGGGTGGCCACAAACAAATCGCCTCCAAGTCGCCCTGTCCCCCGCCATTTCACTGCCCTGCTCCCAACTCACACCCCCCTCTCTCATATACCTCTCCACCCTGGGCAGTATTTAACATCGTCACCTTACTATGGGTAATTTCTTGGAAACCACTGAAAATTACATGTTTTCAGACCTAAATATCTTGGAAAGTACAGCACTTAGGGAAACGAATTGATGACCATTTTACTCATCAACTCTTCGTCTTGCAAATGAAAATATCTCCAGATCTGTATGTCATAAAAAGACTTTGTGGTTCCTTTGTGGTTGAGTTATATATATATTAGACTTGTGGACGAGCGGTTATTATACTGGAGTAGCTTGTAGTAGATAATCTTCTTTCCCATTTGTCATGTAGTGACAGGAGAGGTAAAGAATAGTATGGGACTATTTTTATTTGTCTTGGAAATATTAACAAGTCTCTCACACAGAGCGGAGTATAGAGTCCAGTCCCGCTAGCTATCTCTCTGTCTCTCTCTCAAGTTACCAAGCCCTTCTCCCTGCGACCTGTCTCTTCTAAGGCCTCTCTCCTTCTGACCTCTCTTTCCTAAATTCTGGTGTAGCAGGGGTTGTATCACGTGTGTTCCTTGTGAGTAGAAAGTTCTAGAAGCCTGTGTGTGAGTATGTGTGTGTATGGTCACTAGGCGCTGTCATGTGCCTAATAAGCATTCCTTGAGTTAAGAGTGTGTAAGCATGTTTAGCATTGCTCGATTCTCACAGACACAATACCTTCTCATCATCTGACTCCCTGCTTCTATCTGTCTCTCTATCTATCTATTTATCTATCTATCTATTATGATTTGTAATTATAATATGGAGTCCTGATATCTGCTCGGTCACGCGAAAATGGCGTACCATTGACAGTTAATAGTCCTAACATATTAATACATATTATATACATATTATAATGAACTTACAAGCTAATTAAGTGAAATACATAATATTGTAAAAGTAACATAATTGTATGAATATTGTATACATATAATATTTATAGTAAATAGTGATTATTCAATAATATTACATTTTAAACAAGTTGTATACATATTTGAATAAATGCATTAAAGTAAATTATTTAACTGTAATACAGTATGTACTTGGGTTATTGTAGTGAAATGCATAATTGTGTTGGCCTTATAACTGTACAATAGTTACATTTTGTTAATGCAACTGTTACATAAGTGTCTTGGCCTTATAATTGTAGTTAAAGTTACATAAAAGTTACATCTTGTTAATGCAACTGTTACATAAATTGGTACATATTGTTTATAGTTACATAATTGTAGCAAGTGTAACATAATGCAATCGTTTGTCGTTACATAATTGTTACATATCGTTTGTAGTTACATAATTGTAATAAGTGTAACATAATGCAATCGTTTGTCGTTACATAATTATAATATGGAGTTACATAATTGTTATAATTGCAGTCCTAACATATGCTGCGGTCGATGATATGATGTGCCATGCCACTTGCTTGTGGAGAATACAATTTGCTTTTTTGTTTGTAGTTTATGTGGTATTTTGGCATTTGTAGTAACACTTACACTTATTTTCATTTGTTTGTTATGTGATCTTACTCTATTTCTCTCTTTTTTCTTTCTTACCTTTTCTTTCTTTCTTTCTTTCTTTCTTTTTTGTATGTATTGATTTTCTATAGTTTGTTTTTCTTCGTTTGTGTACGCTTTTTCTATGTTTTTCATGGTTGCATAATTACTGGCTAATTTCCTTGGGATATTTTTTTAAAGTTTAGTTTATATTGCACAGGTATTCCTGAAAATGATATGATATAGTCCCATATTTTGTTATTTTATATAAAAAATATATACACTATATACAGTATTAACTATATACATTGACTTGTTGTTCACTTGTACCTAGCGTGGGTAATATGTGTGTCAGCACTGTGTGGAAATCATTGTCTTCACGATTGTGTTGAAGATGTTCACTCTTGCTAACGTCATTTGTGTTGGCCATTTTTTTTTTTTTTCCTCTCTCTAGTTTACCTTGTAACTTAATTTGTCTGTTTCCACTAGGTAGGTTTAATTAATAAATGTTAAATACAGTTCTTTTAATTGCTCACTGAGTAACTGTGATGGTATATTTTCTTTATTACTTTGTAGATGTTATAATGTTTAGTTGTATGTATGTAACACGTATTTTATGTAGGTATAAATGGTAACACTCGTTTGTAGTAAATAAATGTTATAATAAATGAATGAATATATACAGTGTAGAATATTTATTGTTGGTGATTATTTAGTGTTTGAGTTATGCAGATAACTGAAGTAAGTATGTGTATTTAAGCTGTAACTATACAGCACGTTTTATATGTTTGTGCAGAAGCTTATTGTCTATCACTGTGTATTGTATAAATGAAGTAACTATGTAACTCACTAATTTTTACTGTGGTGGGAATGGTGTGGGTGGTGTTGCACGTGGTGATAGCGTTATTCTTCACGGGTTGATTGGCGTGTTGTGGGGTGTCAGACACACGGCTTGGCGTCGTCTCAGCACACGTATGGTGACCTCAACTTCCCACACTGGTAGCTGTGGTGAGTGAATGAGTAGCGATGAGTAACTTGAGTGAAGATGAGTGAGTAAGATGAGTTATGAGTCGTGTCTCACTCTTCGTTTGTTTGTTCCGTTTTTCTATGTCGATGTTTTCTCGGTCCTTTTCTGTAGTGATTTACTTGTTGTGGGATGAAGACTGCCGCTACTTGTAGGTGCGTGTAGAAGATTATACAGACGACGTAGAGTTGTTAATTGTAGTTGATTGTAGATGGTTGTAGTTCGCTGATTCGTCGTAGAAATTGCAAGATCGTATCAATATTTTGTTAAACTACTTGCAAGGCGTCGTGTGATCACTTCTAAATCAGCGTGATGATCGTGGAGACGGAGGGGGGGTTGGAGAGAACTGTCAGGAGCTGGTTGTGTTGTTGGTTGTGAGAGGTATTCTTGTTTTCAATCTTGATATTTTGTAGGAATTCAATGTTGATTCGTAGACGAGGTTCGTATACGTTCGCTGCTACCAAATGTCATAAAAAGACTTTGTGGTTCCTTTGTGGTTGAGTTATATATATATTAGACTTGTGGACGAGCGGTTATTATACTGGAGTAGCTTGTAGTAGATAATCTTCTTTCCCATTTGTCATGTAGTGACAGGAGAGGTAAAGAATAGTATGGGACTATTTTTATTTGTCTTGGAAATATTAACAAGTCTCTCACACAGAGCGGAGTATAGAGTCCAGTCCCGCTAGCTATCTCTCTGTCTCGCTCTCTCTGTCTCTCTCTCAAGTTACCAAGCCCTTCTCCCTGCGACCTGTCTCTTCTAAGGCCTCTCTCCTTCTGACCTCTCTTTCCTAATTTCTGGTGTAGCAGGGGTTGTATCACGTGTGTTCCTTGTGAGTAGAAAGTTCTAGAAGCCTGTGTGTGAGTATGTGTGTGTATGGTCACTAGGCGCTGTCGTGTGCCTAATAAGCATTCCTTGAGTTAAGAGTGTGTAAGCATGTTTAGCATTGCTCGATTCTCACAGACACAATACCTTCTCATCATCTGACTCCCTGCTTCTATCTGTCTCTCTATCTATCTATTTATCTATCTATCTATTATGATTTGTAATTATAATATGGAGTCCTGATATGTAGGTCCTCGCATTGATGACTAATGACGTGAGGAAGAGAACTAATTTTTGTCCAGAGAGAGGAGGTGTTTGTGTGTCTGCCCACTGCGCCGACTATGCCATAGCTCTCAACGTGATAACCTACTCCACTACTAGACAGACTAGACACTGCATCCAAGGCATGCCTTATGACACTATCACTGTGCCCTTTTCTAGTCTTCTTGGAACGAGGCTTGGCATGGGTGGATGATGCAAGGATCCACATAAGGCGGGAACAGAATCAGATGAGGGACGTAAGAAAACATCGTCCTACACCTGGCAGAGTCACAGAGACGATTGAGCTATGCTTGCATCGGGTGCTGGGAGGCTATCACCACCCTTTGGCGACGAGGTCAAGTGGCGGCCACTTCAGATTGTGATGCGAAAACACTTGCTGGTATAGCTTATCACCTGGCACCCCGATCCACCAATTTCGTTTAAGACATAGCTGTCACTTGGTGCTTTAGGGATTAAGCATGAAGTACAGTACCGTATAACAAAGTACAGTACAGTAATGGTCAGTTTTCGGTACCTTTCACTTCATTCGATCCAGGAAATCTGACACAACCACGTAGACCACATTATTTTGAATCTGTTCCACTATAAATTAGTTTTCTGATTGGCCTGGGAGGAAGGTAGAGTCCCGAAGGATTGGAAGTCAGATATAATTATTCCCCTGTACAAAGCAAAAAGGGAAAAAGAAGTGTGTAGTACTCATAGGGGCATTTGTCTTCATTGTGTAATAGGAAAAGTATGTGGTAGGATACTTATTGATGGAGTTAGGGAAATAACAGAGGAATTTGCTAGGTGGAGAAGAACAGGGAGGTTTTAGGAAGGGAAGAGGTTGTGTAGATCAGTGCTCTTCAACCTTTTTTGGCGTCGTCCACCCCTAGTGTTGAATTGCTAAAAGCTGTCCACCCCAATCGGTTAACTGTATAATCCCATGATCCTACCCTTATATATTTACTTTTTTAGATTCTTGAATGTACAAATACGTAGGCAAGTAAAAACAATATACAAATATATATTTCATGTTTACACTTTGTGATAAATCTGAAGGGAAAGACAGAGAGGTTAAATCTTGTATAAATTTCATTGTATAGTGTATGCATTTCGAGATAAAGCTGGATTAAGTGCTCGTGAGCCACAGAAAAATCAACATACAGGCTATCTTTGACTACACATATGTAAATTCTCCACTTGTATTATATTATTAATTTCTTCTTTTTTCTTCTATCCATATACGGTAATGATCTGGTCCACCCTCTGTCCACCCAAAGAAAGCTGTCCACCCCACACTGAATTTCGTCCACCCTAAGGTGGACCGTCCACCCAGGTTGAATAGCACTGGTGTAGATCAAATAGGTACCCGGTATTCATTCTTAGGTCTTTAGTGAAAAAGTTTCTAAAGAAGAGAGAGAGGTTGTAAGCTGCCTTCACGGATATGGGGAAAACATTTGACATTTGTGGTGTGGATGTGGATGTGATAGGAAGCATTATGAGGAACACACTGAGGTAGTTTGGCCATGTGGAGAGGATGGAGGGTGAAAGACTGACGAAGAGAGTGTATGTGAGTGAGGTGGAGGGGGGAAGAGGGAGGGGGAGGCCGAGGATGAGATGGAGGGATGGGTGGAGAGGTATATGAGAGAGGGGGGTGTGAGTTGGGAGCAGGGCAGTGAAATGGCGGGGGACAGGGCGACTTGGAGGCGATTTGTTTGTGGCCACCCCAAACGGGATTGAGGCATCTGGCAATAGATAGATAGATAGGTAGATAGACAAGGATTGTGGAAAGTTTTAAGAATATATGGAGTAAATAGGAAGTTGTTGAATGCCATGAAGAGTTTGTATGAGGGTGCTAAAGCTGCAGTGTGTGTGGACAGTGAACTGAGTGAATTTTTTTGTTTGAATGTTGGATTGAAACAGGCATGTGTCTCGTCCCCATGGTTGTTCAGTCTGTATATGGATGGACTTATAAAAGAGATACAAGGTAGGGCAGTGGATATTGGAGTGGTCCTGATGAGAGAGGGCAGTGTTTGGAACTCCCTGTATTGTTGTTTGCAGATGATACTGTATTGTTAAGTGAAGACGAAGGGGAACAGGCTTGGTGATTGAGTTGGGGAGAGTGTGTAAGAAACGGAATCTAAAAGTGAATGTAGGGAAAAGGAAAGTTATGGTCTTCGAGAGAATTGAAGTTAGGGAATGTACAGTGAGGTTGCATGAGGAGGAAATGGAAAATGTGAGTGCATTTAAGTACTTGGGTAGTGTGATGAGTAAAGATGGAAGTTAAGAGGGTGAAGTGCTTGAAAAGGTAGGCTACAGTAAGAAAGAAAGGTTGCTGGTACTTTGAAAGCAGTGATAAGAAACAGGGAATTGAACAAGGAAGTATAAAAGTTACTGCATGACAGTATTGTGATACCAGCTCTAATGTATGGAAGTGAAGCTTGGACCTTGTTGGAGGGACAGAAGTCTAGAGTGAGAGCAGTGGAAATGAGTTATTTGAAAGGAGAATGTGGAGTTACATGGAGAGACAGACTGACGAATGAGGAAATGAAGGAACTTTGTGGTGTGAATGTGATAGAAAGCATGAGGTGAAATACACTGAGGTGGTTTGGCCATGTGGAGAGGATGGAGAGCGAGAGACTAACAAGGATAGTTTATGCAGGTGAGGTGGAGGTGAAGTCTCTCAACTTCTTCCACACCCCTGTTTCTTATCCACTCACTATATGCTTTCATCTTTTGCAGCACAGCCTGTCTCACCTCTTCATTTCACCATGCTTTTCCTTGCGCTCCTTTTCGTCTTCTCTTCACCCTACACTCCACCTTATGAGCTGCAAAGATTTCTTCTGTGAATATTTTGCACACACCATCCATGTTCCCATCTGCTCCAAATCATATTTACCCAATTGCTCCTCCACTTCTCTTATATTCTGCCTTTTTTCCATCCTTTTGCAACCTTGCTACCCTCCTTGTCCGGACTACAGGTACTTCCTTCTGTCCTTCCCTTCTCCTCCATTTCATTTGAATCTTGATTTCCACCACCACCAAATGGTGGTCAGAAAGTCCACTCTCCCAACCTCTGTATGCTCTTGCATCCATTACACATGTTCTCATTCTGTCATGCACACGCGCATAGTCAATAATTGCCTTCCGTTCATTCAGTTCACCACCCTCCATTCTCATCACTTGCCACATATACATGTTTATCATTTTGCGTCTGAAGAGGGTATTGGCTGTCACCAACCCCCTCACTGCACGGATGCCCACTAGAGCACTGCCATTCTCATCCACTTCTGCAGTCACATCCCACTCGCCAACTACTCCATCCACCTTCACATTCCTTACGTTTCCATTCATATCTCCATTAAAAAAAAAAACAGTCTCTCATTCCTTTCAAACTTTTCCATGCATGCTTCTGCATTTGTCCAGAACTTTTCTTTCAGTCTATCTGCATGATCTTGTGTTGGTGCATACTTCTATCTATCTATCTATTGCCAGACGCCTCAATCCCGTTTGGGGTGGCCACAAACAAATCGCCTCCAAGTCGCCCTGTCCCCCGCCATTTCACTGCCCTGCTCCCAACTCACACCCCCCTCTCTCATATACCTCTCCACCCCATCCCTCCATCTCATCCTCGGCCTCCCCCTCCCTCTTCCCCCCTCCACCTCACTCATATACACTCTCTTCGTCAGTCTTTCACCCTCCATCCTCTCCACATGGCCAAACCACCTCAGTGTATTCCTCATAACGCTTCCTATCACATCCACATCCACACCACAACGTTCCTTTATACCCTCATTCGTCAGCCTGTCTCTCCACGTGACTCCACAGGCAATTTAGGGTTAACAGTTATTCATAGATTTTTCTTGGATTATATTCTCCCAGTTTTTGTATTTTCACTTCCTCCAAATTCTGTTACAATACCTGGCATTTTCCTGTATGAAATTCCATCTCCCTTTTTGTACTCCACTCAAATACCTTTGTAATTTCTTCATGGAATTGTCTGCAAGCAGCATTGTTTTTAAATGGTCTTAAACCCTTCAGCTCGAGGCCACATTATTCTTTTTCTTCCTACCTTACCTAAAGACTTTCGTGTGTCTGTGTGCGTGTGTGAGTACGTGCGTGGGTGTGTGTAGCTTAGGAGAGACCCTTTGAACTGGAAGGGATAGGAATAGCCCTCATTGATTCCAGTTATTACAAGCTAATTGAATAAGATCACTTGTGATAGGTTTGCTGAAATAAGGGTTATATCATCAGATTGAAGAATAAATATTTTTTCATACATTTCATAAAGTGAAAAAGAAAGAACTCAATCTTTACTGTATGACCTGAGAAGCCTGTTCTTAAAAAAAAAAAAAAAAAAAGAAGAGAGAGAGAGAGAGAGAGAGATTCATGCATTTTAAGATATTGGCATTTAAAAAGGTGGAAAACATAGACATTACACAACACAGATTGAGGAAGATCGGTCCAAAGTTGACCAATTGCTTATGTGAAAGACTGAGGCTACCAGGCATTTCTTGCATGAAACGGACAGAAGGGGGGTTCATGTGCGTGGCTAGACAGGTGCTCCATGGCTGCCATAATAGGGGAGGAGGGTAAGCATAGAGTTAGAAAAACAGCAAGAAATGCAGTGGTAGAGTGAGAATGTGAGAGATGTGGTAGTGCAGAGAAGAGAATGAGGCTGAAAGGGGTAATTGAGAGTGGAAAGTTGTTGAAAATAAAAACTTTTATTGCACTCTTTTGTTTATGCTGAAAAGAAAGAAGCCAGGCTTTAGTTTGCAAAACTTATTCTTTTCAAGTGAAACTGAACAAGAAGGCAAGCTAAATTCCAGGTTTGTATGTGGTGTGTCCCCTCACACACAGGAGCTGGACCCCATTGTATACTGTATCTGATATAGCCATACACCTTAATCTCAGAAGGGGTGTACAGAAACAAACATCCACCATGTCAACCTCTCTTCTGCTGTCAGGCTGCCATATCCCTAATTTACACCTGCACATTCATAGACCTCTCCATCTCATTCTCAGTCTCCCCCTCCACCTCACTTACATACAGTACACTCGTATAGTCACATTCTTCAATCTCTTCACTTAGTACAAAGTTTACTTCCCTGTTTATATGTCCTCCATTGTTTTGTCAACCATTTCATTACTTGCAGCCCTACTAAATTTAAGGAAAAGTGCTTTGCCTTCTGTACTCTGTCACTATTCATGGAATTTTTTGGTTTCAGCACACTCTTGTTTGCATATGTATGAATTTTTTAAGGATAAAAGCTAGAGGTCGAGCAGTGTGGAGAGCCACCATCAGGTGACCCAGCCAGTTTATGCAAGCATGTTGGAGCCTTTGTAAATGATACAAATGATACAATTTTAGCATTTGTTGAGTTATTTTGTAAATTTCATTCACAATGTTGCATACAGTATTTAATACTTAATAGTGGTGTTAAAGATTAAATTTCTATCTGCCTATCAATCAGTTTGTCTACAGTATAGCCCAAGGGTCAGGGAACTTTTTAGATTATTACCACAACATGTAGGCTATTTGAGTAAAATGAAATTACCCCATAGACTTAAAAAATATATATATATATATATATATATATATATATATATATATATACAGTATATATATATATATATATATATATATATATATATATATATATATATATATATATATATATGTACGCATTGTCAGTAGTATGGTAGCTAAGCAGCAAATATCATGATACATGATACCGTACATGGTTTTACATCTTGTTCACTAAAACTTACATCATTTATGTAATATACCATATGCATTACCCCTCAGATTTTTAGATTTACCCCATTTGGGGTAATTTACCCATTCCCCAATGCCTGCCGTAGCTAGTGCCTCTGTCAGGTTTTTCCTTGTTCCCTTAACCCTAGCTTACTCCATCCTAGGGTGGGAAAGAGAGTTGGGAATGATGAGCGTGATGATGATTTATATAGCTATTTTTTCTTTATTTGCATTGGTAGGTGGGGGCGTTCACCATCCTCACTCGATGTAGTGCTGCTCTCGGGTGCCTGCCCTTTCCTCTCTTCCTCCTTCTCGGGTGCCTGCCCTTTCATCTCTTCCTTCTTCTTTCCTTACTTCTTCTTCTGTTCATCTTTCTTTCATTCTTTCCTCTTCCCTCTGTCTATGGTGACTGTACGCTGAGTGACAAGCCAAATGGTTTCCTCTGCATCAGGAAACCATTTACTACACTGGGTGGTACCATGCAACAAATTTTGGCACCTGGTGGTTAGTGGGTAATTAAGGTACTCCTCATGTAATGCCATTCAGGGATGAGAGAGGTTGGTCACTCTCATGTTAAATGTCAGGACCAACTTTCCTAGCCCCGGGCTCTTACGCTTCTCCTGAGGCAACACTGGATTAGATGATGAATGAATGGAAATGTTATCTGTTTACTTATGTACATTTTCATTTCTTAAAGTGCATTATTTATTTATTTATTTATCCATTTACAGGTTACATTTTATCTGTCTGTTTATCTGTACCAGGTGTATATTTTTATATTTATTTATTTATTTTACAGGAGGAAATTTACCTCCGCCTGTTGAGAAGAGTGATGGCAACACCAAGACCATAACAGAGTTCACACTCAATGACGAGGGCAAGAAAGTTAAGGTAACAGCCTTGTTCTCTTGTTACCATCATTAGCTTTATCCTCACCATTGGGAGTGTTATTATCTTTGTCATCCATATGATAATCTTTTTCATACTTTTTCTTTCCTTGATTTTGGATCCTGTTCATCCCATTGTAAGGTTGAAAAATGGTAATTTTGCTAGTATGGGCATGGTAGTGGCAGTGAGTGTAGGAAATAAATAAATGATGCAAAATAGATATCAGTGAGGGGATCAATGTTGGGCTGTGGATGAGCGTAGATTGATTGTAGTCGGTTTGTTTTCGCCAATCTCGATGAGTGTAGATTGAGCGTAGTCAATTCATTGTTACCGCTAGCCACCAGTGTCAGTGAACGTAGCCGAGGGGTTTAATGAGATAGAGAAGGTTATTTGGTTGTATCGTCGATGGGAGTGGCTTCAGGAGAGAGAGTAATGGTGAGGCATTGTAGATGTCAGTGTAGGCCTTCTCTGTTCCGTTATGCTCTTCGTATTTTAAGTAGGGTGATGAAATATGCAGATTGGGGTTGATGGAATTTATTGTGAGACAGTCACTTGAATAAAAGTTAAGAGCTTGGCGTGACCCGTGTATGGTTAGTAGCTGTTTGTGTTAGTTGCGGTCCTCTTAGTTTATTCTCACTCTCCTACTCCCTTTCGCTTTCTGGGAATCTCTCTCCTTCTCTCTTGGCTGTCTCTCGCTCTCTGTCTTCTCTCTCTGACTCTCTAACCTTCCAATATGTGATATCGGACTTACTGTATATCCCCCGTAAGCTTCCGGCTTAAGTGTGTTTGCGTACGTATGCGCGTGTGTGTGTGTCAGTTATGTTTCGGTCACATGATCAGAGGTGTTCGGCATTCTTGATTAGTCTAGGCTAGGGGATGTGTAGTTGTTTCTTCCTGGAGAACTTCAGACATAACTACATGTTTTACATATTGTTATCTATAGTTGTAGTTGCATACTGTAGTACTGTGTCATAACATATTATGATTAGGTGGATGTGCAGTGCGTCCCTGCGTCCAAGGCCTGGAGGGGCTGGGTTTACAATGGAAGAGTTGAGAGTTAGGATGGGACTGGAGTGTATTGGTGTTGTGATGAGGAGAGGTAGATTGAGGTGGTTTGGACATGTGGAGAGGATGGGGGATGATAATTGGATGAGGAAGGTGAGAAGTGTTAATATTGGGGGTGGGGTTATGAGGGGTAGACCGAGAAAGACATGGGACGAGGTCATTAAGTGTGACCTTAGGGTTAAGGGACTGAACAGGGAGGCTGCAATGGATCGTGCAGCGTGGAGAGCCGCCATTAGGTGACCAAGGCCGACACATGCAAGCATGTTGGAGCCTTTAAAAAACGAAAACGAAAACGAACAGGGCTCCCTGGAATATGATGTAATAAAAAATAATCTTACTGTATCATGTTTGGTGTTTTTCAGATTGTGAGCCACTATCGCATTGAGAAGCACCGCGTTGCTCGTACCATCGCAGAACGCAAGACCTGGCGCAAGTATGGCCTCAGCAAGAATGATAAGCCTGGTCCCAACCCTGCTACCACCATCACTGCAGAAGATGTGTTTATGCATGTAAGTGACTTTTTTATGTCTTACAATTATCACTGGCATCTGGCTGTACCATACATACATACATAGCTACCTACAATTATCACTGCAGAGGATGTGTAATGTGTTTATGTATGTAACTGGATTTTTTATTTATTACAATGTTTTGGTTTTTATGTATTTCAGCTCTGTGTTTGATATTTACAGCTCTCCAGGCTTCTCTCCCTACTCAGTAATGACTTTTTTTTTTTTTAATGTTCTTTGGTTGATTTTTATATAGTACAGCTTTGGGCTTATGTTTTATACAGGTATTTATAGCTCTCCAGGCATTTCTGTCCCTATGTATTGTTTATGCCTTATTGTATACCTATTTGTATGATGTATGATTGCACTGTATAACTGTTAGGAAATCTGTTGTGGGTAGCTCAGAGTTGTTAAGTTCAGCACATTCCAGTTGGCTGTGACCTATTTGCCCTCTCAGTCAGTAGCAGCCCAGACATCATACACACCAGACATACTACTTGGCGCAGTGAATCAAGTATCTTCACCCTGAGTTTGCTTTGCCACCTACACCAGAACCTGCTTGTGGCATCTGTGACCCATGTAATAATTTCTCAGTATGGTAATGAATTTTTTCATGTATTATAATTCTTTGATTGATTTTTGTGTACTGGTACTACAGTTGTTGGTCTTCAGCTTTTGTATTTACTGCTCTCCAAGCTTTTCTGTCTCTGCTTAATATTTTTTCTTTTCATTCATTCATTTATTCATTCATCGTCTAATCCAGTGTTGCAACATGAGGAGCATAGAAGTCTGGGGCTAGGCAAGTTGATCCTGACATTTAAGATGAGAGTGACCAGCCTCACTCATCCCTGAGTGGCATTGCATGAACATTAAACCCCCAACCACCCCTAGGATATAAACCTGCACCAGCTCAATCTGATTGGAGCGCCTCAATTGCCCATTAAACCACCAGGCGCCAAAATTTGATTATATATGGTTACCACCCAGCATAGTAAATGGTTTCCTGGTGTACAGGAAACCATTTGGCTTGTCACTGAGGGTAGAGCCACGACTGTAGATGGAAGGAGGAGGAAAGAATGAAAGAAAGATAGACAGAAGAGGAAGTAAGGAAAGAAGGAAGGAAGAGAGTAAAGGGCAGGCACCTGAGAGCAGTACTACATTGAGTGAGTGGATGGTGAGTGCCCCCACTTACCATAACAGCTCTTGGGCTTGTTTTGTATTGACAGTTCTCCAGGCTTTTCTTTCCCTACTCAGTAATGCCTTGCCTCCCACAACACACCACTCTCCCTTACATACTCTCACACCTCACCTCTCCATGTCATGCTTGGGCCCCATTTATTTGCTTGCATCCATCTTACTATCATACACCCAGCCACCAGTAAGCCGTCTTTGTCTCTGCCGAGTATGTGTTAAATGTGTAAGTAACTTTTATTTTTTGCAACAGTGCTAGAGATAGACATCTTATGGTGCTGCCAACATAGCTGTGTGGCTCTGATGCCCAGGTGTACAAATATCCCTCAACTCACTCCCATACCTCAGAGGGGACGATGGTGAACTGCTAGAGAAGAGTAAACAACTGTTCTGCAGTGTATCACCATCAGCTGTACCTTGGCCAACCTCGTTATGGGGACGCTTAACCTCTACATGCCAGGGGTTTCCCAATGTCGCATGCTGCTCCGTATGGGGGATTTTGTGATTTTGGAAAAAATATCCTTATTTCAAACCCTAATATCTGCCAAACTATAACAGCTAGAGAATGAATTAAAGATACATAAGACTCACCAACTCTTCCTCTTTCAAATGAAAGTATCCCCACGTCTCCAGGTTTCCGGTCGATGAGTAGGGATAAGTTAAAGTTCAAAGGGTGGCGGGAAGACGCTTGCGGCATTGCTCCACACCCAAAATCGTGACGGCTATACATGTCAACTGGCGCTTAGGGGTTAACGAGGAAGCATGGCATAATTTTTTGTTGTTATGATGAATCAATGGAGGGATGGAGTTGAGAGGTATATGAGGGAGGGGGGGGTGAGTTGGGGGGAGGGTAGTCAAATGGTGGGTGACAGAGTGACTTGGAGGTGTTTTGTCTGCGGCCACCCTTTGCGGGATTAGGGCGTCGGGCTATAGATAGATAGATAGATAGATGAATCAATGAATATTGTTTGATTTCATGATTAAAAATTCCCTCTCTTACTGTTTTACCATAGTTCCTGAGCAACAAGGAGGAGGAACAAAATGAACAGGAGGAATTGAAGAAGAAACTGATGGATGCTCAGAAGGGACAAGTGAAGTGTCGTCTCTGCAAGGAGGACCACTGGACCAAGCAGTGCCCATACAAGGACAAGCTGGAGCCCCTGCGTACTTCACTGCTGGTGGGTGTGTTGAGGATTTTTACAGTTAGTGGTGGTGGTGGTAGTAATAATAGTAGTAGTACTAGTAGTATTGGACTAAGCAGTGCTCATACAAGGACGAGTTCAAGCCTCTGCTTCCTTTGTTGTTGGTGTATGATTGGAGATATATTTGCTTCTGTCATACTTGGAGAGTGGTAGACTACCAGTATATAACTTACTGATTCTTACAGATATTATTATTTTATCCATCAATTTCTACCAGCTGTTGGGATGTAATTAGTTGTTTTTTAGCACCGGGTTTAGCTTCCATATTTCAATTTCTTCCTAACAATATCCTGCTGCTGTTTGGAAGTGATTAGATAGTTTTTGCACTTAGTTTAGCTTCCAGTCTGTAGAAGACTTATACCTTGGCCAGCTCCAATACGGGGACTCCATAAGGGGAAGCTTGATGTTGCTTTTGTGTATGAATGTACATTTATTTGAAGGAGTGTCTAAGAAAGAATATGTGTGCAGAAGGTGATGCTTGTAAGGTTGATCACAAATTCCAAAGACTTGAATGATTGTCCGGCCCATTTCATGGGATACAGTAGCTACTTTGAACGTACCGGGTACTCCTAATTTTGTGCTTTCTCTCACGGTATTTCTGAATCCAACCTCACCCCATCCAATAATAATGATTTTATTTTTTATGTCTTATATCGTTTCTTTAATCAACCTCACTCCGTCTTGTCAGTACGAAGTACATTTAGAATGACAATGGTTTTCAGAGTGGAGAAGGTTAGTAGTGATGATTGTTTCAGTGTGGAGAAGGTTGATGATATGATGATGATTATTTCAGGGAGAGGAGAAGGTGGAGGATGAGGCACCCCAGCCTGGAGGTCCACCGGTGGACAAGGGCAAGATTGGTGGAGGAACACAGGGCAAATACGTCCCTCCTTCAATGAGAGACGGTGGCTCCAAGAAGGGAGAGTCGATGATGTCTGCACGTGGTAGAGGTGAATTAATACGCAATTTGAGTCACAACTTGTTTGATATTTGACACTTAATAAAGACTGAACTCTCTCATAGAGTTTGCATCAGTAACATGTAAGCGGATGACTGACAAAATATATTTTAATATTCTACCATTAGATGAGACAGCAACAGTGCGTGTGACCAACCTGTCAGAGAACACTCGTGAGCAAGATCTGCAAGACCTCTTCCGGCCGTTTGGGGACATTAGTAGAATCTTCCTGGCAAAGGATAAGATCACTGGGCAGTCTAAGGGATTTGCATTCATCAATTTCAAGGTGAGAAAGTGACGTATGGAGGTTAATCAGGCTTGGAACTGACAGATGATAAAGTGGTTGGATGAATTGTGTAAATTATACTTATGGTGATGATTTGGCATATGAGATACCAGCCAACATGTTGCTAGAGCTGCACCCTCTCTACCACTGTCTAAAACTCAATGAAACTCGGTTTGAAATTTGTTATTAAATATGACCATAGTGTTCATTCATTCATTTATGACAGCTCCAACAAACTTGCATGCATTGGCCTTGGTCATCTAATGGTGCCTGTCCATGTTGTTCAGTCTCTAGCTGCCTCACATCATTCACTTATCCCTGAGGTCACACTGAATGACTTCATTCCCAGTTATTGTTTGGAGGTGTGAATCTGTGAAGAGGTTGGCTGATGCAGAGTTTGGTTAGAAGTTGAATCTCATCATGCCAGGACCAACTTGCCTAACCCTGGGCTCCTCTGCTCCTCATGGGGTAACATAGGATTGGATGATGGCTGGATGGATGGACAGTCATAGGAGGTTGAGAGTGTTGATGTTGTGTTTTACTTCCCCAGAGAAGAGAGGATGCAGCCAAAGCCATCCAGGTGCTCAATGGATATGGTTACGATCATCTTATCCTCAGCGTCGAATGGGCTAAGTAAGTACTTATACCTCTTAAAGGTACTTGTTTTCTTTAAGTTTTCCAGTATATTAGTCTTTATTATTATGATTATTATCTTAAATGTCGGGACCAACTGCCTAGCCACGGGCTCCTACGCTCCTGATGGGACAGTGTAGGATTGGATGATGGATGGATGGATTATTATTTCACTCATCTTAAATGTCAGGACCAACTTGCCTATCCCTGTGTTCCTATGCTCCTTATGGGGGGACATAGGCTTGGATGATGGATGGATGGATTATTATTATTATTATTATTATTATTATTACTGTACAGTATTATTATTATTAGTGGTAGGCGGGGACAGGTGGTAGATGAGGGCGCTCACCATCTACTCACATGGTGTAGTACTGCTTTGGGTGTCTGCCCTTTCCTCTCTTCCTTCCTTCCTCTTCTGTCTGTCTTTCCTTCATTCTTTCCTCTTCCTTCTGCCTACAGGTGACTTTATGCTCCCTCTTCTGTCTTTCATTCCTTCATTCTTTCCTCTTCCTTCTGCCTGTGGGTGACTCTACACTGAATGACAAGTTAAATGGTTTCCTGTACACCAGGAAACCATTTACTGTGCTGGGTGGTAACCATATAACCAAAGTATGGCAGCAGGTGGTCTAGTGGGTAATTAAGGGGCTCGGATTGAGCATGTGTAGGTTTATATTCAAGGAGTGGTTGAGGTTTATTGCTCACGTAATGCCATTCAGGGATGAGTGAGGCTGGTCACTCTCATCTTAAATGTCAGGACCAACTTGCCTAGCCCCGGGCTCCTACGCTCCTCATGGGGCAACATAGGATTGGATGGATGGATGGATAAGGCACTCCAGTTGGTTTGCTCTGGTGCAGGTTTATATCCAAGGGGTGGTTGGGGTTTATTGCTCACGTAATGCCACTCAGGGTTGAGCGAGGCTGGTCACTCTCATCTTAAATGTCAGGACCAACTTGCCTAGCCCCGGGCTTCTACACTCCTCATGGGGCAACGTAGGATTGGATGATGGATGGATGGATTATTATTATTATTATCATTATCATTATTATTATCTTCTGCTTTTCCTTCCTATTCCTTCTGTCTGCAGGTGACTCTCCACTGAGTGATAAGCCAAATGGTTTCCTGTACACCAGGAAACCATTTGCTACACTGGGTGGTAACCATATAACTAAATTCTGGCGCCTGGTAGTTTAGTGGGTAATTAAGGTGCTCCAACTGAATTGAGCCTGTGTAGGTTTATATCCAAGGGGTTTTTGGAGTTAATTGTTCACGTAATGCCACTCGGGGATGAGTGAGGCTGGTCACTCTCATCTTAAATGTCAGGACCAACTTGCCTAGCCCTGGGTTTCTTTGCTCCTCATGGGTCAACACAGGATTAGATGGTGGTGGTGATGATTTTTTGTTTTATACTTCCTGTTTTAAATTTTAAACTTTCTGCTTGCTAGATGATTTGATTCATCTTGGTGTGGAAACTTTCACCCTAGGAGTAAGTTTCAAGCGTGCCTCCTAACTTTTGGAATAACATTCAGCATCAAATTGGCTAAGGAAGGCTATCATCTGGACCTGTTGTCTTTAATCTTTTCAGTGTAATAATGTTCTGTTTTATTTTATTCTTGGTACTTTATGAATGATTTTAGCATAATGGAGGCTTCTTGTGAAGAGGATTTTTCATCTTACTCATTAGATTCAAAGATAACATTTTTTTCTTTTGGGTTATATGCCTAAGTTGATGCATTGAGATGATTGGTAGATAGGGCATGAAATGAACACAGATTGATACCTTAAGTGTGGAATAGGTTGAATTATGTACATAGGTTATTTTTCTGAATTCATGAGTTTGGTATTTGGCCTCCTTACCTAGAACCAGGTTTAGGTTAATAGGGAATGTTTATTATATGGGTTTAGCAGATGAACACCACACAGGTACAGTATGGGGAAAAAAAAAAAAGTTCACTTACTCTTCTGTTGGGTCTGCTTATCATTTTGGATTTGCATGTCTTTTCCTGAATTATCATGTCAATGAGAATGATTTATAAGCAAGGAAACGTGTCAGGAATCTCACGGCTTTGGAATATCAGCCAGTGGAGGAAAGTGAAAAGCAAAAGAGGTTAAATATTAGGTAAATATTTGTTTACTTGGGCAGAGAGACATGACAAACCTCTCTAAGCTTTGAAATATTAACCAGCCTCACTTTCAAGCACCCTCCTTGTCACTGTTTTCAAGTATTTTGTCCATACCACCTCAGTGTGTTTATTCATTGAACATAGGTGGTTAACCCTTTAACCGCGGGTATTGTTTTGGTCTGACTGTCCTCTCCCGCGGGGGTTTCAGCCAAATGTAAACAAACCTTTAAACCTTAATAACTCTGCACAGAATAAAGCTAGAGAAAAAAATAAGGTACCATTAGAAAGTACTAGCCTTCAGCTTTCCACTGATGTAGGGTTCATGACTTTGTTGACTTTCACAGGACGGGGAGAGCCGTTAGAAGTGAGGGGTGTGAAATAACTATTTTACGCCCCACACACCAGTACCAAATGCCAACCACTCTCTCATAATAGTAATATAAACATATATGAACACTGTACATACGATAAACACCCACTCTGTGTTCACTGAGGTAGGTAAAAGGCACTTCCCTGCGGCTGCGCCCGCTCTTCACTGCGGCTGCGCCTCACTTCACTGCGGCGGCACCCGCTCACTGACGTTTCATGCGATCTTTTCATTCTTTCTAACTTCTAATATTATTTTACATATAATATGGGCAATGTACATTATATTTACAATGCACTTATTACTATATTGCGTCACTGGTGCATCACAGAATTACATAAGTGCTGCAGATTCTCTTATTACAATATCACTTATTATACTGGCCAATATTTCCTTTTTTTTTCTAGGCAAAATATCCCTTATTACTACATTATCCATTATACAATTATTGGCAAAGCACATCACTGTCGCATCACTATATATCACTGTCACTTTCAGTATTTACTCAGAGAGTGGTACTCGGCAAAGCATGGAGTTACACATAGAGCGACTTGGCATTCAAGGCACTGGTGTGTGCTCATTTTTCTCGTCCTAGGCCTCCGTGTGGTGGTAGAACATACTCTGCAGCGGCCCTGTGACAACCTGCTGCCTGCTGTAGGAGGCAATTTCACAAGCTGGTGCCGGCTTATGTAATTGCGGCACTCAAGACGGTCAGGTTGTGTGTCAGAGTGTCGCCTCGGGATCAATGCCGTCATCTGACCAAATCGTGCAAGTAGCTGCTGCACGACAGTCTTCGAAAACTGTCTCAGTGATGGTTGCCTTATGCCCCCGACTTGTGTCTTGTAGAGAATGAAGGCGTTGAGCATGCACATATCGAGCATGTGCAGGCAAGCCTTCCTGTACCATCAGGTGTTTCTCCTGAGACAGTCGATTTCGCCAATCATCATATCAGACTTATCAACAAGTCTCATATTTACATTATAATCAATGACGGCATCAGGCTTCATGATTGGCTCTCCCGTCCTGTAGCTGACCTTCCCAGTTCTCTTCAATTCCCCCTTGTGGATGGTGCTGATCATATTCACGACCTTCTTGTCATGCCACCTGATCGCAAGAAGCTTGTCTGACTTCTTCAGGTGAACATCTCCCCTGGATGATGATGATGTTTCGGGGAAACTAGGCCACTCTTTCCTATAGCTCCGTACAGTGCCAACAGTGCCAATGCCGTGTTCAGCAAGGTATTTGGAGAGTTTCGGTGCTGTGTAATAATTATCTGTGTACAGCACATGATTACCACCAAAATACCTCTCCATCAGCACTTTTACAACGGAGCCAGAGAAGCCAAGGGGGTCTTTCCTGTTCACATCCATTGTGCTAGCCGAGTAAATGACAAAATCAAGGATATACCCCGTCTCACAGTCACACAGCACAAAGAACTTTATCCCAAAGCGGTGGCGTTTGCTGGGGATGTACTGCATGAATTTGAGACGTCCTCTGAACAATACCAGGGATTCGTCTATGACGACTTTCTGCATAGGCCTGAAAAATCGCATAAATCGATCCCTAATCCTGTTGAGAAAATCCCTCACTTTCCACAAAGGGTCAGTTTGGGACGGGTTGTCATTGTCAGCGAAGTGCAGGTATCCTAGCAGCTGTCGGAACCGATCCCGTGACATATACTTCCCGAATATTGGGATAGTAGTTATGTCATCCACGAGCCAGTACTCCTCCAACTCATGTCTCTTTATATGGGGCATCAGAAACATTAGTGCAAAAAACACATACAGCTCTCTGATCCCGACAGGCAACCACGACACTTGCTTTGGTGAGCCAATAGGTCCCAGCCCTTCTGCTGCACACTGAGCTGCATACCTATTGGTCTCATCGCTGACATGCTGCACAATTTCATCATCAAGGAAGGCCAGGAAGTAATCAACAAACTAATCACCTGCGTTGCATGGGAAGGCAGGCTGTATTCCAGCATTTGTCATATCAAACGGTGGATTGTGTGGCTGGAAATCTCCACTGTCAGACCAAACAAATGCATCCACTTGCCCTGTGCGTGGTTCAGTGGCAGGGGCAGGTTGCATTCCACTCCTTTCCCCGTGAGAAGGAGCTGATGTGGAGGCAATGGGTGAGGCAGGAGGTGAGGCAGGAGGCAAGCGGGAGGTGGGTGAGGCAGAAGGCAACGGGGAGGGGGGTGAGTGCGGGGGCGGTGAGTGGGGGGGTGGCGCGGGTGAGGGAACTGAGCGGGGGGCAGGCCGGGGGGTTTCTGACCTGGCGCGTGGTGAAACTTGACCCTTTCTACCCCGCTTATCACCTCGCTTATCGCCTCGCTTATCGCCCAGCTTTGCCCTCCAACTGCCACGCATCCCCTTTGTTCTAGGCCTGCCTGCACGGCCTGCCTTCCCTCGCTTTGCAGGCTTTGGTAATTCGTACTCCTCAGATGATGTAGACTGAGGAGAGGGCACGACAGATGATGATGATGATGATGTGAGGGCAATAGGGCTAGGGGAACGGGAAATTGATGGGAAATGCTTACTAGGGCCTGGTGTGGGAGACGTGAGCCTGCGCTTCACTCCCTTCCCACGTGCAATACCAGATTTGCCCATAGGAGCCTTTCCTTTCCCAGAGTAAGTTGGGGTTGGTGGGGGGGAATCAACACGATCATTTTCATCACTGTCACTATCAATGGAAAATGGTTCACCACCAATCACTGCCAAATCATCACTGCTTGCTGTGAGTGTGTCACTTTCACTGCCACAATCACGAGTAGTACTTACAGTTTTGTCCAGCTCAGTTCTAATTTCAGGAGTGCTCGACCCCTTCTGCCTTGCCGTCAGCAGTTCCTTTACCGGTGTAGAGGTAGAGGGAACACTAGCACTAATCATTGTAGAGGAGGAAGCGAGCGACGATGAGTCGGGACGGAGCGCCATTATCACGCACAGAGCTGGACAGATACTGACTGACGCGGGTCAGGGCAGGGGTGGGGGGGGCCCCCTCGGGGTTGGAGGAGGGAGGTGTGGGATGGCTGGCGTGAAAGAACTCGACAGCTACTCTTGCGTGAGACTATTTGCGCGCCGGGAAAACGCGCGGTGTTCAAAATATTCACGATCATTCCAGAATGACACCCACGGTTTGGTCCAGTTTTGTCACTGTCATTCTGGAATGACACCCGCGGTTAAAGGGTTAATATGGTTGGTATGCCTGTTAGAAGAGGCATGATAATATTGTTAGTAGGTATTGATGTGCAGTATGTAGTTAGTAGTTGAGTTATACAGACAGTAGCCTCATTAGTAGAGATGATGATGTAATACACTGTGTAGTTAGTTGGTATTCATAGTATGTTTAGTTGGTATAGACAGTAGTTACTATAGATGGTATATCACATATAGTATTATGGAAAACTAGACTTAAACCCCTTTAGTATGGTGACATCTCTCTGTATGTTGTTCCTGCTGCCTCCCGACAATTTTATTCAGCATTGGAAAGATTACTTGTACTGAGTAGGTTAGTGAAGTTTGTATTTAACCCTTCCAGTTCTAAAAGTCTCTCTGAATCAGTCTCTCTCTCTCTCTCTCTCTCTCTCTCTCGTGTAGATTTAGCTATCATTTTTTTTTTTTTAAATCTCCTGACATCTGTGTTCAGCTTGGGAAAAACCTCTCACATTCCATTCCAGGGGTTAGTGAAGGCTGCATATATCTAATTTATCAAGTTTTTAAAATTCTCTCAAACTGAGTAAAATCGTTTGGAAATATATATCTATTTGTCAGATACCCAAACCTGATAGAGGGTGGTCACAGATTGCCTACATTTCACCCTGTCGTCTGAGATCAAGCAGCCCTCGCTTCAGCTCACACCACTCTCACTTGTATACATCAACCCAATCCTTCCACCTCCTCTTCAGTCTCACTTTCCACCTCCACTTCATTCATAGAGTCCTAGTTAGTCTGCCCATCCTCCATCTCATCCTCAGGCTTCCCCTCCACCCCACCCAAACATTCTCCCAGTGAGTTTCTTAATGGCAAGAACAAAATAAGAAGCTTTGTCACCAGACTGAAGGAGTTTAATTAAATCACATTATAAAGATATTCAGTAATTAATACCTTTTATATCTTTTTCAGGCCATCGGGAACTCAGTGAGAGCAGCTGGAAACTTAGAAAAAAAAATAAATTCATTTAGAAAAAAGAATGATTAGTTTGATTTAATACAGTGTAAGGTGTTATTGTGTGCAGTATAATGAATATGATAATTTTTGGCTGCTCATTTTTATTTAAGTAGCAGTGATGGATCTAGGGTATATAATTTTGCACGTTCTTTTGGAAATTTCTTTTGATTAAATGAGAAAGAAGATTTCATTTACAGTAAAGGGGTATTGTGTTTGGTGAATATATGATATTTTTTACTGTTTTGTTTTTAGTAACAATTTTGATTCCAGGCTACACATACATATATAAAGTACCAATAGATATCTAAGAAAGGTGGCAGAAAAAGACAAAGCAGGTGATTTAAAACTAGGTGAATTTTATGATAACATTTAGCTTCTCATTTTTATTTAAGCAGCAGTTTTGGTTTCAAGTTATTTAAATTCATGTGATTTTTTTTTTTTTTTTTTTTTTTTTTAAATGATTTGAAGATTTAAGAAAGATTTAATATAAAGTAGAGGATATGATGTTTGGTAAATTCTGTGATATTATTTGACCTTTTGTTTTTATTTAGGCAGCGGTTTTGGTTTGAGGTTATTTAAAATTGGTGTTTGGTTTTTAAAGATTGCTTTTGAATATTTACGAAAGGAGATTTGATATAAAGTACTGTAAAGGATTATTGTGTATGATGAATTATGCGATATTTGCCTATACATTTGTGTGTAGCAGCAGTTATGGCTTCAGGCTATTTAAATTTTGGTTTTGGTTTTTGAAGAATGCTTATGGATATTAAGGTGGCCAAAGAAGACACAGTAAGAGATTTAAAACCTTGGTTGCATTCTGTGTGGCTCTGGAGGTTTTGTAACACCACTTCCATGGCAGTGTATTCAGCACATTACACCTCAGTATCATCTTGTATATTATTTATGTAAACTAGATAATGTAGTAACACTGAGGGTATAGTTGCCAGAGGTAGAATGAAAAAGACTTTGGACAAAGTCATGGAGTGTGACAACAGAGTTAAGTGACTAATCATAGAAGCTGTTAGAGATCAGGTAGCATGTAGAGCTGCCATTAAGTGGCTAGGGCTGATGCATTTAATGTTGGAGCCCATGTGAATGAATGAATAAAGTAGTACAGTAGTTGCAACCCCAGGCTCGTGTAGATGTGAATGCAGTGGACTGTAGGCCTGAGTTGTCTTTCTCATCCAGTAGTCCCTCCTCCTCCTCCTTCTGGGGGATAGGGGGGTAATTGAGGGACGTTTGTATAACCAGACATTGAAGTCACATGGTTATACTGTATTGGTACCACCACATGAAGGCATCCTTCACCAACACTCGTTAATAAGAATGATATAAATACTGTAGCATGCAGGACATTGTTAAGATCTGATATGCACAATAAATCACTTAGGATGAGGTGCAACGAACCCTTTTGTGCCACTTAAGTGAGGCCCCATTCTGTTTAGTTTTGGAGGCTACATAACACTTGGTCTTTTCTTTCATTGACTGCCTTCCAAGAATACATGTATCAGCATGAACTATATGGAGGGGGTTCTGTAAATAGCATTTCTTTAGAAACTCATCTGGTGGTATCTTATTTGTTGTATGGAAGGCTCAGTCTGCTGTTGTAGCAGTGGGAGTTGGAAATTGATAAATGATGCAGAATAAACACTGACGCTGACTGAGCTGTCTCCACACCACATGAGAAACCACTCAGAGTGGGAGAAAAGTGATTTATATGGACCACCCTGTATTTGCTTAAGCTGGTTTGGATGGATACTTAAGATACAGCTTGGTTTCTGTGTTAATCTCAAAATTTTCAGGTTTAAAAAAACCTGAAATGTTAAAGAAAATTAAGAATTCAAGCATCTGTGAATCCCTTCCACCCAGCTTTTCCACTAGACCCAATGAATCAGCCACATATGTATGCTTTTGTATATGAAACTATTCCCAGTAATAAACAGTAAGTAGTCATACCTTCACTGAAAACCCCAGAGCTGATAGGTAATACAGGGCATACCTGTTTGTTACCAGGAAACCAAAAACCCAAGAGGAGTAGCGTAGTACTGTTGTAGTTTTGGTGTTAGTACTGGCAGCAGCAGTTGTACAAGTAGTAGCAAAAGCACTAGTACTAGTAGTAGTAATGGCAGCAGTAGTAGTAGTAGTGACAGCAGCAGTAGTACATTTAGTAGCAGCAGCAGTAGTACAAGTAGTAGTAGCAACAGTAGTAGTAGTAATGGCAGCGGCAGCAATAGTAACTAGTAGTAGCAACAGCAGTAGTAGTAATATGAGCAACAGAAGCAGTAGTTGTAGTGGTTGTACTATAGTTGTAGTTGTGACTTCAGGTTCATCTGGGTGTGAACTTGGTGGGCTGGAAGTTGCTATTCTGCAGCCTCACCATCCTCCAATAGGGGGATGGGTACAGAGTTGAGGGATGTAGTAGATGCAGCCCCAAGCTTATCTTTATGTGAACAAGATGGACAGCAGGTTGAAGTTACCCTTCCTCCACAGTCAATCCTCCTCCTCCTGGGTAATGGAGAGGGTTGAGGGAAATTTGAATAATGTGGCAGCTCCACTCTCCGGTTGTATTGGTACCACCTTGTGAAAGTGTTCCTCTCCATCACCTCCAGCTGGAGGGAAATGTGTAACAAAGAGTGCTTGAAAGTCAGGTATAGGTAATCCTCACTATCTCAAACTATAGAGTATTTGTTTTAACCAAAAAACAGCCCCTAAACTCTCATCTCACTTGATGGTGAAATGTCACATTGGAGGGTTGATGACTAGTAACCAAGAAGACTTATTCCTGCCTCATTACTAAGACACGTCAAATTTCATGCAACTGTAACTTGGTATTTAAGCTGTGAGAGTAGTTCAGTTCCATCAAGTAAAAAGGGGCTGACTAGAGCAACTGGGGGGACTCATTCATGTCCGTAAGTTAGTTTCATTTTGTTTTGTTTTTGAAGGCTCCAATGTCCTTGCTTGTGTTGGCCTTGGTTACCTAGTGGCAGCTCTCCATGCTGCTCGATCTTTGGCTGCATCCCTATTTAGTCCCTTATTCCTGAGGTCACACTCGATGACCTCATCCCAGGTCTTTTTTGGTCTGCCTATTGCTACCCTACCCCCAACATGAACACTTTTCACTTTCTGCACCCAATTATCATCCCATCCTCTCCACATGCCCAAACCATCTCAGTCTACCTCTCCTCATCACCACCAGTACACTCCAATCCCATCCCACCTCTGAACTATCTATCTATTGCCAGACGCCATAATCCTGTACGGGGTGGCCATTTGACTCTGAGTTATTTGTTTTACAGGTATGGGCACTAACCCTCCACCAACCCAATTGACACATAAGAACACGTATGGTTTAGTTATATGGTTACCACCCAGCGTTGTAAATGGTTTCTTGGCTTACAGGAAACCATTTGGTTTGTCACTCAATGTAAAGCCACCTGTAACGGGAAGAAAAACATTAAGTAGTGACAGGAAGGATGGGAGAAATAGGAAGAGAGGAGGGCAGGCACAGAAAAAGAATGATAAAGGCTAAGGAAGAAGTAGGCAGCACTACATCAAGTGAGTGGATGATGGTCGCCAGCACCTACCACTAAAGGACGCACTGCATGTCCACCTAATCATTGCCATTTCTGTACGTTTGAGCCTGCGAATATCCCCTACCTTTACTGCCCAGGTCTCGTTACCATACAGCATTACACTCCTAACATGTGCCACATACAAATATCCCTTAGCACAGAGGGAGAGCCATCTCAGTGTCAGGAGAAGCAGCAGCTCCCTGAACTTCTTCCAATCACTCCTCACTCTAGCCACAGAGCCAGTTCCATCCCCACCTTGAGCACATAACGTGTCTCCCAAATAAGAAAACTATTCCACACACTCAAGAGACTCGCCAGCAAGTTCAATCCTTGCTCACCTGGCAATCTCCACATGCTCTCCCTAACACACCGCACACATGAAATCTGATTTCTTGCAGTCTACCTCTAATACCACTACGTCAATGCACCCACTTATCACAAATACTGCACAAAATGGAATTACTTTCCACTCCCGTGTGGCAAATTACGCATGGCCACTCCCTCTATTCTCTGACAG
Organism: Coenobita brevimanus; assembly: GCF_032717465.1. Taxonomy (NCBI): domain Eukaryota; kingdom Metazoa; phylum Arthropoda; class Malacostraca; order Decapoda; family Coenobitidae; genus Coenobita; species Coenobita brevimanus. Next base: position 6,974,950 of record NC_136980.1, on the reverse strand, counting down.
TACCACCCCCAGCCCTAGATACCATCAATTTTTTCTCAGCATTTACTCTTAACCCCTTGTGCCCTGTACCATCTCCATTTCCTAAATCTTTCCTCAGCCTCCATTTCGTTTTCTGCAATCAGCACCAAATCATCAGTATACATCATCTCCCAAGAGAGTCCAGAAACATCTCCCAAGAGAGTCCATTTCTGAAGTCTCGTGAGAGGACATCAAGTACCATAATAAACAACAAAGGGCTCAAGACTGACCTCTGATGCATACCAACATTCACAGAAAACTTTTCACTCAAATCTCCACTCACCCTTACCTATGTGCGAACACCTACAGTACTTTGCCATAACCACCCTAGCCAGTCATTCTTCGATCTCACGCTTCTCATTGCCCACTTCACCACCTCTCAAGGGACTGTCAAAGGCCTTCTCCAAATCAACAAAAACAAAGTACAGTTCCCTTTTCTTTTCTATATATTTTTCCTTAAGCTGTTGAACGATGAATATGGCATCAGTGGTCCCTTTGCCAGGCATAAACCCAATTTACATCTCATCAGTATTCATTCTCACTAAGGTTTATAAAATTTTATATTACCATGGCTTGATGTTCAGTTGTGAGGGTGTCCCAATTCTGTCAGGTGAAAAGCTGCTTTTGTTTAGTTTTGAAGGAATTGGTGGTCTGATCTATATAAAAGTTGAACATCATAAGGTATTTTAAGTGAAAAAATTGTCTGAATCAGCAGAGTGGTGTAATCTGTGGTGAAATGAAGGGACCTGGGATATGTCCTCACACCGTGTGATAACATCCTGAGAAATACTGTTCTATGAAAGTAATCCTGTTTTGGATATTTCATTTTGACCACAGTAGTCAAATGGTTTATACTGCTGGACACAAAGCTGCTAGTCTGTTAGGACCAGGATTCAAATCCTATGTGGGCAGCTGGTGCCTCTCGACTGAAGTGTCCCTTTGTGGGTTGGTACGTAGAATGAGTACTTAGGGTAGCACCTAAGGGAGGTAACTGCTAATGTGAATGATGCAGAGGGAGGGAAGGGAGGATGGAAAAGTTTTGGAAGGAAGGATGGAGGGAAGGAAAGCAAGATACAGAAGAGAGGGTAGAAGAAGAGGGAAGGAAAGCTGGCAAAAGGGAGAGAAGGGAAAGGTGAGGGAAGAAAGGAATGATGGAAAGTTTGAAAGGAGGGCGAAGAGAGGAAAATAATGAAATGGTAGGCAAGATGGAGGAGAGAACGAAGGAAGAAAAGAGGAGAGGGAAGGAAGGAGAGAAGCTGGTTGAAGAAGTAAGGGAAGAATGGAAAGGAGGATGGAGAGGAGAGAAACGGATGAAGGGGTGCAGGAAGGAGGGAGGATGGAGTTTGGGAGGGGAGGAAATGGGAAAAGAATGGAGGAGTGCAGGAAGGAGGATGGGGGAGTGTGGGAAGAAAGGAAGGAAACGTAGGATTGGGTGCGGGAAGGAAGTAAGGAGATTGGAGGCGCGGGGGAAGGAAGGAAGGAGCATGCAGATGTTAGGGAAGAAAAGCTGGATGGAGAACTGAGGGAAGGCCAGATGGAGATGCGGAAAAGTGAGAAAAGAAAGGATGGAGGGAAATGAGAATGAAGTGAGGGAAGGAAGGAGTGCAAGATGGATAAGAGAGGGAAGGAAGGAGTGCAAGATGGATAAGAGAGGGAAGGAAGGAAAGCAAGATGGAGGAGAGAGGGAAGGAAGGAAGGCAGGATGGAGAAGAGGGAAGGAAGGAAGGAAAGCAAGATGGAGAAGAGGGAAGGAAGGAAAGAAGGCAAGATGGAGAAGAGAGGGAAGGAAGGCAAAATGGAGAAGAGAGGGAAGGAGGGAAAGCAGGATGGAGAAGTGAGGGAGGGAGAGGAAAGTACAGAATTGAGAGAAGGAGGAACGGGAGGAAAGCAGGATGAGGAAAAGTGTAGGAAGGATGGATGGAGGGAGGAAAGGAAGTAGTCCACTGAGCGGTGAGGAAGAGAAGACCAGCACTGTTATGCTAGGTGTTTTTAGGGCGGCTTCCCGTCCTAAGAACTCCTGGCCTGGTATTGAGTTCTTTTCAAGACCAGGGCTATACCACAAATATAGGAGGCACAGGGCATAAAAACTCAAGGCAACAACTTACACGGATATTCACTAATCTTACATAAGGGCAATAGGATGTCTCACAATATTTCTGACTCATCAGTTCTTGGGCTGCCGAAAGGGATAAGCGTATCTCGCAGGATACGTGATAGACACAGTTCACAATTCAGGGTGGTACAGTTCACAATATGAATCTGGGTGGCTTGGGATTATGATTAGTGTACAGTCTATAAGATTGGTGGCTCCTGGACACATGAGAGTTCTCATGTTCAACATTGTCACGATCACTGAGGGGTGCACTGACTTAATCTTGTTGCTGGGAACAAAGGAGGGGAGGGGAGTATCTAGGTTGACACAGGTGCAAGGGAGAGAGGGGGGGAGGGGAGAATCTAGGTTGACACAGGTGCAAGGGAGAGGGGGGGAGGGGAGAATCTAGGTTGACACAGGTGCAAGGGAGAGAGGGGGGGAGGGGCGTGCTGAGCAATAACGATCACCACTTTGGATACGGGAGCCTCACTTTTATAACACTGCACTTCAAGTCATTGTCTAGGCACGGTCACTTAATGAACACACTTTTGGCACTCTACTGTATGTCAACGTACTGAGCCACACCTGAGTCACTTATAGTCCAGGTAGGTTGATATCGTCCCCCATGGGCGTGATGAAGGGCCTTGGGTGCTGGGGACTGGGGGCAGATCAGGTCTGACTGGCGGAGTAGGGGCCAAGCAACTCCAGACGCCTTCTGAGCCGCTGGGTGGAGGATCCACGTCGCCTCGGCTTGGAGTGGGGTGGGTCTCGCCCTGGGGAGCCGGGGGTGCCGTCGGGGATCCGGGGGCTGTGGTCCACTCCGGGGTACTCTGTCGTCAGGAGGGGACTGCGACGTCGTTCTGGGGAGGGGTCCTTCAGGGGCAGGTCCTCCTCAGGGGCCAGTTGCAGGGAAAACAGCCACGGGGACAGTACAGGGCCCTGACAACAGGCTGCTAGCGGTGGACTCCTTGGCTGGTACTACGGCAGGTGGACATGGGAGGGCGACGTGTGGGCGTAGAGCGGCTGGAGGCCATCACCTTTGTCGTGTCTTCAGGACCGCCACCGACCCTGCGGGTAGTTTAGGTGGAGCGGCTTGAGGCCGTCTCTTTGGTGGAGTGGCTTGAGGCCGTCTCTTTGGTGGGGCGGCTGGAAGTCATCTCTATGGTGGAGCGGCTGGAGGCCGTCTCTAAAATGGAGCAGCTTGAGACTGTCTCCAAGGAGCTGTATGGAGCGTAAGGTTCAGCTCCACCCCGATCCTGACGCAAGCCGGGCTGGCGAGAGGGTAATGTGCCCGGGCTGAGGTGTACGGGTCGGGTCGGTTCTGGGTAGTAGGGGCGTGCGGCTACCCGGGACTTGTGCCCATATAGTACGGACACCCTGTATGCTACATCCACAGTGCAGAGACTCAAAAGTCTCTACACTGTGGCTACATCTAACCCTCTGTTGTCGCCTCCTGGGGGTGTCGTGTCACTGCTCGCTGTTATCATTTCAGGCACATTAGTCTGTTTTCAGCTGACGGAACTGGGCCACTTACGGAACATGAATGCAAAAGCGCGGTTGCGTGAAATTCGATAAGTCTAAGTTATTATAGGGGAGCCGGGTGGCTCAGTGGTAGAGCACTTGACTTCAGACCATGAGGTCGAGAGTTCGCAGTCTGCCCGTCCTGGTAGCTAGCTTGCCGGGAGAGGTAGTGCTCTCCCATCACCTTAGCATGGCTATTATGATCTATCAAGGTTTAGCTGGGGGGATTATTCCCTTCCCTTAGTTATGTTATATGGATGAGTCTTCTTGGTTATTAGTCAGATCAACCCTTAATTCTGACTGCACTTGGCCATCAACTATCTGAAAAGAGGTCATGGATTTGTTAGGTTAAAATAAACGGTACTTAACGGAAGTGAAAGATGTGTTTGAAGATGGTCGAGGAAATGTAGAAGATGTATTGTGGTAGAGTAGGAACTGTGGTAGAAATATAGTTACGGGTAAAATATGGTAGTTGTGGTGGAAGATATTAGCTGGTAGATGGAAAGGTATGAAGGGGAGGAGTGGCAGCTGGGTGTGCAGTGTGTAAGATCAGGCATGAATGGGCGAGGAAGATGCAAGGAAGGAGTTGCTTTGTTGAATGAGGTATGGCAGAGTGGAATGAGAGATTACAAATGTGTCAGCTCGAGGTGTATATATTGTACGTCAAGTTCAAGTTTGAGAAGGTGAAAGTTGCGGTCATTGTAGCGTATGCACCGTATGAGGACAGGAGTGAGACAGAGAAAGACAGGTTTTGGGATGAGCTGGATGAAGTAGTGGGAGCAATGCCCTGGAGCTATAAAGTGATCGTAATGGGTGATATGAAGGGAAGAGTAGGCACTAGTCCTGAGGATGACATAATGGGTTGTTATGGAGTACCAGGAGAAAATGATAATGGGAAGAGACCAAAGGATACGTGTCAGGAGAGGAGGTTGTGCATTTGTAACACGTATTTCAAACACAAAGATGCACTTAAATATACATGGTATAGAGGGAACGGGGATCGTGTTGAAAGAAGCCTGATTGATTACGTGCTCGTAGAGAGGTCGATGCTGGGAATGGTTGTTGATACGAGGGCCGTGAGAGGACGATGTGGAGGTCTGTCAGATTATACGATTGTGGTATGCAAGATCAAGCTGAGAGGAGTGCGGTGGATCAGGAGAGAGAGCAGTCAGAGAGAAAGACTGAAAGTTGAGAAGCTGAGGATCAAAGAAATGGCAGATGATTACAGGACCAAAGTAGAAGAGGAGTTAGAATCAGTGAATTGGAATGGAATAGATTTGGACAGCCTGTGGAATGCATACAAGTTTCTCTAACTATCAACACCAAACTACATGCACAGTACACATCACACTTCCTTTTCAAAAAAAAAAAAAAAAAAAAAAAAAAAAAAAAAAGGCATCGAATAACATAGCCTCGGAGTCCCCGGGGGGAGGGGGACAATAAATGTCCCCACCTTCTGCCCCTCTCCCGGTGACGACTCAAGATGCCTGGAACCACTGTCTGACTCTCTTCTTCATTTCTGCAACATTCGTGGCCTTTCCTCTAACTTTTGCTCTGTTGAGCACCACCTCTCCTTCTCTAAACCTCATCTTTATCTAACTGAGACTCAGCTGTCGGAGGCAACTGACAGCAGACCCTTTTCTGTATCCTCTTAATTTCTCTATACTCATTTCAAAGCCAAAAGTGGCTGTTGTGTATATATACGCAACATCTTATCTTGCTCTCGTGTTCCTGAACTCGATTCTTCTGAATTCTCTACAGTCTGGCTTCAGCTTTCATGTCATTCTCTGTCTAAATATATCTGCGCTGTTTGCTTATCTCCTAATTCTACTGACTACCAAAAATTCTTTGACCATCTTACTTCTACGATGGAACACATTCTATCCATCTCTCCTTTCTCTGAAATCTCCATTCTAGGAGATTTCAATGTTCACCATCACCTTTGGCTCTCCTCTCCTTTCACTGATCCACCTGGTGAACAAGCCTACATCTTTTCTATCCTTAATGACCTAGAGCAGCTTGTACAGCACCCTACCCGTATCCCTGACCGCCTTGACCCGACATACTTGACCTCTTCCTTACAACTAATCCTTCTGCTTACACTGTTAATCTTTTCTCTCCGTTGGGCTCCTCCGATCACAACCTTATCACCTTTACATGTCCTATCGCTCCGGTACTGCCTGCGGACCCTCCAGTGAAACGTCGTCTGTGGTACTTTGGAGCTGCGGATTGGGAGGCCCTCAGGCAGTACTTCTTTGATTTTCCCAGGAATGATTATTGCTTCCATGGCCAGGAGCCATCTGGGTGTGCCTTGCGCATTACGGAGGTTATTCTCTCGGACATGGAAGCATACATTCCTTTCTCATATCCTTTGACTAATGCACGAAAGCCCTGGTTTAATCACGCTTGTTCTGATGCTGTCCGCAACAAGGAGAGGGCCTATAAAAGGTACCGGAGCCAACCCACCCCTGAATCACATCTTTTATACTTTTCTGCCCAGAATCGTGCTAAGTCTGTTGTTCGCTCTGCTAAAAATAATTTCATCCGTATTAAGTGCTCTCAACTCTCTAACTCGAGTTCTTCCCGCTCCTTCTGGCACCGGCACCTTGCCAAAAACCTTTCTAACAACTTTACCTTATCATCCTTCCCTCCTCTTTTCTACTCTAATGGCTCTGTAGCTATTTCTTCTACTGATAAAGCAGATCTCTTCTCTCAGACTTTCTCCTCCAATTCCACCTTAGACGATTCCTGTGCTGTTCCTCCATCACTTCCCGCCTCTGACTTCCTCATGGCTGACATTAAAATTTCTTCAGCTGATGTATTTTCTGCCATCACAGGCCTCAATACTAGTAAAGCTTATGTGCCTGATGGAGTCCCTCCTGTTGTTCTCAAGAACTGTGCCTCTGTGCTTACACCCTGCCTAGGCAAACTCTTTCACCTTTGTCTGTCAACTTGTACCTTTCCTTCTTGCTGGAAGTTTGCTCTCATTCAACCAGTCCCAAAGAAGGGTGACCATTCCCAACCCTCTAACTATCGTCCAATTGCTTTAACATCCCGTATCTCAAAAGTTTTCGAGTCTGTTCTTAATAGAAAAATTTTAAAGCGTCTTTCCTATCACAACCTTCTTTCTGATCATCTGTATGGGTTCCGTCAGGGACGCTCCACAGGCGATCTTCTCACCTACCTTTCAGACTCCTGGTCATCCTCCTTTCGGGACTTTGGCGAAAGCTTTGCCATGCACTTGACATCTCAAAGGCTTTCGATCGAGTCTTGCATAAATCTTTCATTTCCAAACTGCCCTCTTACGGTTTCTATCCTTCTATCTGTGCCTTCATCTCTAGCTTCCTTTCTGATCGTTCTATAGCCGCTGTTGTAGACGGCCATCTTTCTTCTCCTAGATCTGTTAACAGTGGTGTTCCTCAGGGCTCTGTCCTATCACCAACTCTCTTCCTTTTATTCATCAATGACCTTCTAAGCTGTATAGTACATCTAACCCTATCCACTCATACGCAGATGACTCTACACCCTTCACCTTTCCATTCAGTTCCCGCAACGTCCATCTCTGCAGTTACTTCAGCAAACAAGGGATGAGGCTATGGCACACCTACAGTAATGTCTGACTTGGCTCGTATCTCTAACTGGGGTAAAAAAAAATCTGGTTGTTTTTAATGCATCTAAGACTCAGTTTTTGCACCTATCAACCCGGCAAAATCTTCCACAGGTATACTCACTAATGTTTAATAATATTCAGCTTAATCCTGCATCGTCCTTGAACATGTTTGGGGTTTCATTTACTCGGGACTTACCTTGGAAAGTTCATATTCCATCTCTTGTAAAATCTGCTTCCAAGAGATAGGGTGTGCTAAGCTGACTCTATTCCTTCTTTACCCATGCACAATTGTTGACTTTATACAGGGGTTTTATCTGCCCCTGCGTGGAGCACAACTCTCATGTGTGGGGAGGCTCCCCACATACAGCTCTTCTCAATAGGGTGGAGTCAAAGGCTTTTCGCCTCATTAACTCTCCTCCTCTTACTGACTCCCTTCAACCTCTGTCTCTCCGCCGCACTGTTGCATCTTTATCTCTTTTCCATCGCTACTTCAATGGTCTCTGCTCCTCTGAACTGTCTGCATGCATTCCTCCACCTCTATGACGGGCGCGTAGCACCCGTCTAGCAGCAAACTCTCATCCCTTTTCTGTCCAGCTTTCAAATGCAAGAGTTAACCGTTATTCCCAGTCCTTCATTTATGCAACAGGTCAACTCTGGAACTGTCTCTCTCTGTCTGTATTTGCTACATCCTATGATCTCCAGTCTTTCAAATGCAGTGTGTCCAGGCATCTCGAAATGATCGGATCTTGAATTTGGCTCTCTCTTGTATTTTGTTTTTCTCTTGGAAGGAACAGTTTTGCGGGCTCGTTGCCTTTGGTTCCTTCTTCCACACACACACACACACACACACACACACACACACACATATATATATATATATATATATATATATATATATATATATATATAGGGACTGCTTAGTTAGGAATGCTAAAGCAGTGTATAGTGTGGCAGAAGTAACGACAAAGAAGAAAAGTACGACATGGCGGGATGATGAGGTTAAGAGAGCAGTGGAGGAAAAAGAGGAAGTGGCTAAAGTGGTTACAGGACAGGGGTTCAGTTGAAATAAGAACCGAATATACTGAGTGCAAGAAGCATGTAAGGAGACTAGTGAAGAAGATGAAGGAGGAGGCAAGTGATGATCTAGGAAGAAAAATGAATGCAAACTACTCTGAAAATAGGAAGTTATTCTGGAAAGAAGTGCGGAAATGTAGAAGTGAAAGCGGAAAGAAATGTGATGGTGTGAAGGATGTAGGTGGTAGATTATTAATCCATGGTGATGAAGTAAGGACCAAATGGAAAGAATATTTTGAAAGCCTGATGAATGGGAATAGAGAGAGCAGAGCGGCTGTAAACATGTTTGGTTTTGGAAGTGTGCAGAGAAGGAATGCAGTGCCAGGAGACGTGACACTCGCACAGGTGGAGAGTGCTGTGAAGCGGCTGAAAAATGGGAAAGCAGCTGGGTTTGATGAGGTGTATGCAGAGATGATAAAGAGTAGTGGAGAGAGTGGAATGAAGTGCTTGTTGGAGATATGAAAGAAGGCATGGGTGAGTGAAAGTGTGCCACCAGAGTGGAAAAAGGCTGTGATTGTACTCCCGTACAAAAATAAAGGTGAGCTAAGGGAGTGCAAGAATTATCGTGACATAAGTTTATTGATCGTGGTAGGGAAGGTATATGGAAGAATTATTATAAAGAAAGTTAAGAGAGATATCATCAGTCCTAGTGAGTGATGAACAGGGTGGCTTTAGGGGTGGCAGGGGCTGTGTGGGTCAAATATTTGCAGTGAGACAGATAGCGGAGAAGGCTTGTGAGATAGACCATAAGGTGTTTATGGCATTCATGGATCTGGAAAAAGCATTCGACAAAGTGGACAGAGAAGGATTATGGAAAGTTTTGTGCATGTACGGTGTAGACGGTAAGCTGCTAGGTGCCGTCAATAGTTTTTATGATGGTAATGAAGCATGTGTACGGGTTAATGGGCATCTAAGAGAATGGTTCACGATCGGTGTGGGTGTGCTACAAGGTTGTGTGATGTCCCCATGGTTTTCAATTTACTTGTGGATGAGGTGATGAGAGAAGTAAAAACACGAGTAATGGAGAGAGGGATGGTATTGGTAATGAATGGTGATGGATGGAATATCTCAAATTTGTTGTATGCTGATGATGCAGTATTGCTTGCAAATACCGGACGAGAACTTGGTAGGCTAGTGCAGTGTTTTGCTGATGTCTGTGATCGTCGTGCCTTGAGAGTAAATGTAGAAATGAGTAAAGTGATGGTTACTGAGACAAAAGGTGACTCCCAGTGCACTGTTACAGTGAATGGAGAGAGACTGGAACTGGTGAGAGAGTTCAAATACCTGGGTACAGTGGTAGAAACGAGAGGAAAATGTGCAAAAGAAATGGGAAGTAGAGTGACACAAGGAAGAAAAGTAGCTGGTGCAATGAAGGCCTTGATAAGAAACAGAGGATTGAGTGTTGCAGCTGCACAAGGCTTACATGAAGGAGTGTTAGTGCCAAGTTTAACATATGGATGTGAGACCATGGTGTGGCATGAAAATGATAAGTCAAGAGTAAGAGCAGTGGAGATGGGACTGCTGAGGAATGTATGTGGTGTACAGAGGGTGGTTAGGATACGAAATAATGTGATTCATGAAAGATGTGGAATGATGAAGTCGGTGGACACCAGAATCGAAGAGAGTGTGCTGAGATGGTATGGTCATGTGGAGAAAATGGATAGCAAAAGAGTTGTGAAAGAGGTATATCTGAGCGAATTTGAAGGAAGGAGGAGGCGAGGTAAGCCAAGGAGAAGGTGAAAAGATATGGTGGATGAGTGTGTGAGGAAGAAGGTTTGGAAGTCGGTGAGGCTAGGGAACTGTCAAGAGATCAAGCTGGCTGGCTGAATTTTGTGAGAAGTGCATGATCAGGGATTTGGCACCCCTTTTTAACGTGGCAGCGTCCGGACTGACTATATCGGATACGTTTTTGTGAAGCTACAGAACGTGGTGAATGTTTTTGGCGTATCCGATAGAGCCAGGATTCCTGGGGCTTGAATGATGAGTGAATGGAATCGTGGCCCATTGGACTGGTCAAATTTGGGCTGTCTGGACGTTGCTACTACTCACCCTGCCCAAGGGTGGGAATGGAAGTCCGGATGATGATAATGAAGATAGGTGTGGTAGATATTAGCTGTGCTAGAAGATATTAGTTGTGGAAGATATTGGGTGTGGTGTGATTGAAATGTTAAAGCAACTGTGGTTAAAATGTAGAGTAGGTGTGGTAGAAGCTTAGATTAACTGGTAAAATTTGGTAGTTGTGGCAGAAGATATTAACTGGTAGGTATGTTAGCTGTAGTATATATCTAGAAATATAGATAAGCTGTGGTTGAAGATGTAAGCTGGCAGATAATAGGTGTAAATATTAGCTGTGGTAGATATGTTGTAGATATTAGCTGTGGTAGATGTGGTGTAGTAGATATTAGCTATGGTAAATGTGGTGTAGAAGATATTAGCGGTGGTGGAAATGTAGATAAGATGTGGTTGAAACTAGTGCAATGTTATATAGTTCAATCACCTCAGCTTGGCTGAGATTTTCGTCTTTTTACGATCAGTTTCCTAGCTCAGAGGTAGAATGACAATACTCCTACTCTACGTTTTTTACATATCACCTCGTCATTACAGCTCTTAATATAACGTGGCTCAAATTTTCGTCTTGTGGTAGCTTATCTTACGTAGCTCAGTGGTAGAAATATAGGCTACAGTACTACGGCTGTACATCCTTCCCATAGCACTTCATAACTAGCATCATATTCTAACTTTTTATTACAGCTTAGGTGAGAGAGAGATAGTATGCTTTAATCTGGTTATAGCTCACTGAAAGAATAAATATACGACGGATCTACAATCTACATCCTTTCCAGAGCGCTTCGTGACTATTGTGCCTTTTTCTACTGTCTTGCTACAGCTCAGTGGCAGAATAAGATAATGCCACAATCCACATAATTTCTGTAACACGGGGTGACTACAGTTTTTACTCTAACTTGACCTAAACTTGCCATCTCACCACCTTGAATGTTGAGTTGTGACGGTAGCTAATAGATTAACACGATTATAGTCACGAAGAATACGGAAAGGATGTGGAGCCAAAGCATTGTCATTTTCTGCCACTGGGCTACGTGAGCTAAGCTGCGAAAGGGCGAATATTAGGGCCAAGTTCAGGTGAAAGAGTATAACGTCATAACCCAGTGTTAATTTTTATTGCAGCTCACACGGCAATATTAAGTCGGGTAAAAATGGAGAGTAGAGCAGTATGTGTCATCTGTGGCAGGAGTGCCGGCCGGACATTCAAAACATCACACCGGATATGGCTCAGTCGTCTTAGCTTATCCACAGTAACCGCAGCAGAGACGCACGTCCCTCTTTACTATGGTGATATGGAGAAAAGCTAACAAAGTACCTACACCACAACCGCTACAGTTTTAGCTGTTTCTAGGAGGTGAGTTTAGAGGCGAATGATAAGAGAGGAAGTAGCTGTGGTCGGATAAGATAAGGAGTGAGCCAGTGTGTGGTGTGCCAGTGAAAGAGGGGGACGGTGAATCAAATAGTCCTGTCGGCTTGTCGGTGTTGTTATTATTATTACTACTGTACTCGTATTATTAGCAGCAGCAGCTCCGTTTTCCCGTGTTTTAAATTCCTGTACGATTATTGTGCAGAATTTTCAATGAGTTGTGGTGAGAGGCCCCTGTCTGGTGTGGTAATGTGAGAGAGGCGGTTGAAATGTCGCCTGTCCTTCTCAAGTGATTTTAATATCTTCTACAGGAACATTTTGCTGTATTTTAAATCCCTCGATTGTTATTTAGAACCACAGACAATTTTTGGAGATATAGACGCTATTTCGGCAAAGGCAGTGTGGTGAAGCATTTTTGGAAAGCAGGAGCAGGTTGGTTCTAATATTGTCATCTTTTCACCGTTCTCAGTATTTTTTATAGCCCCGGTTTGGCATGTCCAACTTCAGGATAGGCATTTTGGCGTTTTGAGGCAGTGAAGGGGAGAATGTACGGCAGAGTGTCGAAAATTAATATTTCTCCCTCTTGTCAGTATCGTTTATTATTTACTTTTATGTCTGTTTTGACTTATTTCAAACTCCTGGATATTAATTTTGGTGGAAATTGAAAGACGATGCCAAGGCAGAGGAGAGAGAGCATCAAGGAAGAGACCGAGTACAGTAATTTTAAGTCCAGTTACGGTAGTCTTGATGTTTCTTTACTGGATTTTAACATTATGATATACGGTTATGTACAGAAATTTGAAAGGCGTGTTAACAGCAAGACAAAGGGAGAGGAAATGCGATTCAGCCACACGTATTAGTCGCCACGTTAGTGTCATTACGCTTGATCAGTGCCATTGTGCAGTTCGAGAACTACTGGCATATTGATGCGGAATTTTGGACGACGGAAATGGTAAGGCAAGACAGTGTAAATTTTCCTCTGCATCCTTGGTGCCAAAATATACTTTGTTCATTTTAAGCATGAAATTGCCAGGTCTCCATCTTGAATGCTGAGCAGTGGAAAGGAATTAACACTGGATGCAGGGCCATTGTAGTCTCTTATTTTGCCACTGGGCTACGGGAAATGGGCTGGAAAAAGACGAAAATTACCGCCACATTAAGGTGAATGAAGTAGGTCTATAGCCTAGTTTTGAGGCGCCATTGTGCCGTGATATTAAAAATTTTGATCTCATTATTGTAACTGGAAAATATTTTAGTGACAATGAAAAGAAAGGTCACAGATCACCTAGTCTTAAAAGTTGTGCCATTTGTCCAGTGGTGAATAATTCCTTGTTAAGATGAACTTTTTCGCATAGGCGTTAGTGGCTGAATGAAAAGAAAAATCCCACGGTTATCCGCATTTAGCAACGAAGCTTCTTTTCCGGTGCTTAGAAAACTCCAGTTGACTAATTCTACGATAAGATAAACTTTAAAACCTCAAACAAAATGCTGCTTTTATACAGAAATTCATGAGTGACTGGAGGGGGGGATTCAATTTGGTCACCGAGTTGTCCATAATTATTTAACAATGAAGATTATTTTCCGACACTGATAAAATTCGTGATGAATAATTTTATAAAATAACCTTTAAGCCCAAAGATAATGCCATTTGTACTCCGAATATTCATTATCATTAGTAATTGAAGAAAATAAATGCCTTGAAAAAAATCACTGGTGACCGAATCAGTGCCTTTTATCATTGTAGTGCGAGTGCAAATGACGTGCCTTGTTTTGTGGCGAGGTCGCTCGGAGGAACAGCCAAGAGGAGTGGTGACTGCTCGTATGCAAGCCTAGACAAGTTGTTTTTGAGTCTGTGAGCATCTGAAAACTGCTTGAAAATACTAAGGGTATGTTAAATGTTTGAAAACAGCTAGTGCATATTGGAAGGCTTAGATTGGTTGCACTTGGGTAGCCTATGTGAGCCGTGAGAACTGATTCAGAATCATTGGAAAATGTTGAAAATATTGAGAATAGTTAGTGTGGATTGAAGACTATAAGGGTGTGTTGAAAACTGGAAGCCTGTAAGAGTGTGTTGTTAGCTTCTTGTGACCCTAGGCTCGTCTTGGCGTGAACCCGATGGACTGTGGGTTAAGGCTGCACTTTTCCTACAATCTACACTCCCCCTTTCAGAGGACAGGGACTATGACTGGGCCGAGGAGCTACCCTTTTATATCAGTGCCTTCGCGTGTAGGCGTCCCCCCTCCCCAACCGTGCTGATAGTTTGAAATTAAAAGTGTATTTTCATTTCTTTGTGGTAGATGAGGGTGTCCACCATCCACTCTTGGATTGCAGTACTATCTGCAAGTGGCCACACTGAGTAACAAGCCCAAATGGTGTCTTGTAATCCAGGAAATTATTTACGTTGGTACTAGGTTATGTGGTAATCATATGGACGCCTGGTGGTGTAGTGGGTTAAGATGTCCCAACTAAATCTGTCCCATAAGGGTTTGCATCCAAGAAGTGGTTGTTCTATATTGCTCAAATAATAATAATCAAGGAAGAGCAGCTGATCACTTTTGCCTTAAATGTCTGGACTAAGTATTCTAACTCCGGACCCCTATGAAATGGGACAAAGAAGGATTGAACAGTTGATTTACTAATAGTAGTAGTAGTAGTAGTGGTGGTGGTAATGGTAGTAGCGGCAGTAGTAGTAGCACAGCAGCAACAGTAATGGTCACGATACACATAACTGCCGTAGAGGATAAAGTAAGAAGCACTAACTTCGGTAAAGTGATGCTCAAAGACTTGGTTAGTGTGTGTGTGTGTGTGTGTGTGTGTGTGTGTGTGTATGTGTGTGTGGAGGCCCAGTATGTACATGCGCACACATATACAAATAACGGATGTGTTTGTGTGTATGTAAGCAATTATGTGTTTATTTGTTCTCTTACCTAATTTGTATTTTTGCAGGAATGAGTCAAGCTCGTACTGTCCCGTGTATTAAACCATTTTTATTATACATATCCTTAAATTTATGAATAGTTTTGGCACACTATTTCATTTGGTAGTGCATTCCACTGATCAGTTGCCCTATTTGGGAAACTGAATTTCCTTACGTCTTTATCGCCTCTCTCTTTTTATGTAGTTTTTTTTTTCAGTGTCCTCTTGCTGATGCTTCCCCATAGGTTATATATTCATTTATGTCTATTTTCTTTTTCCCTGATATGCATTTATATAGCACAATCGTGTCTCCTCTTTACCTTCTCTCCTGTAGTGTTGGTAGATACTGTGATTCTGGTCGTTCTTCGTAGCTTAGATCCCTTATGCTTGGTACCCATCTTGTAGCGGCCCTTTGAACTTTTTTCAATCTTATCTATGTGTTTTTTGAGATGAGGACTCCAGACTACTGATGCATACTCCAGGGTTGGTCTGATGAATGATGTTATTATCCTTCTTAGCATGTCTTCATTTATATATATGTGAATGCTATTCTCATATTAGCAAGCAGTTTATACATGTTCCGTACCTGCTCACTGGTGTGGTCAGCCGGAGATAGTCTGTTATTGATAATCTCTCTAGGTCCTTCTCCCTTTCTGATGTGTGTAGGGTTTTACTTCATAACTTATAATCCCAATCTGGTCTTTTTTCACTTTAACCAAACTTAATTACATGACACTTGTCCACATTGAATTCCATTTGCCATTTATTGCTCCATTCATGAAGCTTATTTAGTTCTCTGCAAGAATCTGTTATACACGCGCGTGCGCGCGTGAGTGTGTGTGTGTGTAGTTGTGGTGGTTTTTGTGGCGTAATGGTGAAAATAGTTGGTGGTGTGATGTGAATGGTGATTGTGATGACTAACGTGGTATGGTGATTGTGTGGTGGTTAAGGTGGTGTAGTATGGTAGTGGTGATGGTGGGATGTGGTGAGGGTACCTTGGTGTGGTTGTGGTGATGGTGTGACAGTGATTGTAGTTGTGGTGTAGTGTTGTCAGATATGGTATGAAGATAATATAGCGGGTGCTTGTGGTAGTGGTGGTGGTAGTGGTGGAGGCGACGATGACTGCTCAAGATAGTGATGAAACAGCAGCGTAGAGGCAAATGTTGACATAAAATACTGTACACATCACTATGCTATGTCTATGACTCTCTCTCTCTCTCTCTCTCTCTCTCTCTCTCTCTCTCTCTCTCTCTCTCTCTTTCAAATAAGAAGGAAGAAAAAATATTTTACTTAGTCTCACTTTAAATATCTACCACTACTACTCTACCTGCAGCCTATCCCGTATGGGGTGGCCGTTTGTCTGTTTTACGGGGAGGGGCACTAACCCTCCACCAACCCACTTGCTGACACGTAGGGAACACGTATGGATTAGTTATATGGTTACCACCCAGTACTGTAAATGGTTTCCTACAGGAAACCATTAGGCTTGTCATACAATGTAAAGCTATCTGAAAAGGAAAGAAGAACAATTAAAAGTGACAGGAAAGATGGGAGAAACATGAGAGGAAGATGACACAGAATGATAGCCTAGAGGTGATGGAAGAAGTAGGGAGCACTACATCAAATGAGTGGATGATGGTCGCCACCACCTACCACCACACCTTAAATATCTGAACTTAAGTAGCCTAGCCTCGGACTCTTGCGTTGCTATTAGTATTTTTACTCTAATGGCCTAAAATTGCCTTCTCTCCATCTTGACTGTTGAGGTATAACAATTGATTAAAACTAGTCGCGATGCTGTTCACGGAAAAGCGCTGTGAAAAAGATGTAGAGCCGTACATATCTTTTTCTGCCAATGAGCTACGCAAATAGGCTGCAAAATGACGAAAATTGGAATCACCACCACCACCACGACCACCACCGCACTGGTACCATAAACCATCCATCTATTCTTTTATGTGTCCAGTTACGTATCTGTCTATCTGCAGGTGTGTGATCTATGGTAAGAACAGTTCATTCCAATATAGCCGACCTCCCGCCTCCACCACATCTGTCTATCCGTCCATCCATCCATCGTTTTATTTTTCTATTTATTACTTATTTTTTCTTTCTGTTTCTGTCTCTCTGCAGGCCTGTGATTTGTGGTGAATGAGGAGATCTGTTCATGCCAATATGGCCGACCTCCCGCCTCCACCACCACCACCACCTGAAGACTACGACATTGATCTGCTGCCGCCACCGCCGCCACCGCCGCCAGCAGACTATGACGCCGGCCTGCCTCCCCCGCCGCCGCCACCTCCAGTAGACTACGATTTTGAGCCTCCACCTCCGCCGCCGCCGCCAGATTACAATTATGGCGGCCAGTTCTGTAAGTAACGGGATGATGATGATGATGTATGAACCTTTTTAACACTTATACTATCAGGCCAATTGACCATGTAGGCCTAATTAGCTCAGTAGTGACATTGTTTGGTTAGTCTTTTTTTTATGCAGTGTGTGTGTGTGTGTGTGTGTGTGTGTGTGTGTGTGTGTGTGTGTGTTCTTACCTAATTGTATCTTTACAGGAATGAGTCAAGCTCGTACTGTCCCGTGTATTAAACCATTTTTATCATACATATCCTTAAATTTATGAATAGTTTTGGCACACTATTTCATTCGGTAGTGCATTCCACTGATCAATTGCCCTATTTGGGAAACTGAATTTCCTTACGTCTTTATCACCTCTCTTTATGCAATTTATTGCAGTGTCCTCTTGCTGATGCTTCCCCATAGGTTATATATTCATTAATGTCTATTTTTTCTTTCCCTGAGATGAATTTATATAGCATAATCATGTCTCCTCAATTCATTCTCTCCTGTAGTGTTGGAAGATTCAATTTTTCTAGTCTTTCTTCGTAGCTTAAATCCCTTAAGCTTGGTACCCATCTTGTAGAGGCCCTTTGTACTTTTTCAATCTTATCTATGTGTTTTTTGAGATGAGGACTCCAGACTACTGATGCATATTCCAGGGTTGGTCTGATGAATGATGTTATTATCCTTCTTAGCATGTCTTCATTTATATATGTGAATGCTATTCTCATATTGGCAAGCAGTGTATACATGTTCCGTACCTTCTCACTGATGTGGTCAGCCGGAGAGTCTGTTACTGATAATCACTCATAGGTTCTTCTCCCTTTGTTGTGTGTGTGTGTGTGTGTGTGTGTGTGTGTGTGTGTGTGTGTGTGTGTGTGTTCTTATCTAATTGTATCTCAACAGGAATGAGTCAAGCTCGTACTGTCTCGTGTATTAAATCGCTTTTATCATACATATCTTTAAGTTTGTTCATTGTTTTGGCACACACTATTTCATTCGGCAGCGCATTCCACTGATCAGTTGCCCTATTAGGGAAACTTAATTTCCTTACGTCTTTATCACCTCTCTTTTTATGCAGTTTTTTGCTGTGTCCTCATGCTGATGCTTCACCATAGGTTATATATTCATTTATGTCTATTTTCTCTTTCCCTGAGACACATTTATATAACATAATCATATCTCCTCTTTTCCTTCTCTCCAGTAGTGTTGGTAGATTCAATTTTTCTAGTCTTTCTTCGTAGCTTAGATCCCATAAGCTTGGTACCCATCTTGTGGCGGCCCTTTGAACTCTGTCAGTCTTATCTATGTGTTTCTTGAGATAAGGATTCCAGACTACTGATGCATACTCCAGGGTTGGTCTGATGAATGATGTTATCTTTCTTAGCATGTCTTCATTTGTGTGTGTGTGTGTGTGTGTGTGTGTAATAAAACAACTTCATCAACTTCATTCCCCGTCAGATGCGGACTACGATAGCCAGGCAAGTTATCCCAGACCTTCCTCCAGTCGATCCAGTACCCTGAGCCGAACCAGTGTGTACAGCCACGGGGATTCAAACTCGCCGAGCCGTTCAAGCGTTCAAACCCCAACGAACTCTCCCGGTCGAAGCAGCGTCCACAGCCAGTCCGATTTAGCCACTCACTACGCCCACCACAGCCCCAAGCGGACCAGTAAAAGCCGAAAATACAGTCAACCGGAATTTGCATCTGGTTCTCGCGGCTACAGTCCCTCCGGAAGCTCAAATAGCCGATCCAGTACGCTTAGCCGGACTAGTCTTCATAGCCAACCGGATGCGTTTGGGTGAGTACTAGATTCGTAACGCCGCCTTTTTAGTTATTTGTTCTGCATGGTATATATCAATAGCTTGTCTTTATCGCCAGCCGGTTAATTAATTCCGGGGAGCACTGAGAGATTGAAGAATGAGACTGACAAGGAGAGTGTGTGTGAGTGTATGTGATTGAGTACGGAGGGTATAGGGCTGGTGAGGCCGAGGATGAGGTGGAGGGATGCAATGGGGAGGTAGATGAGGTGGAGGGATGGTGTGGAGAGGTAGATGAGTTGGAGGGATGAGGTGGAGAGGTGGATGAGGTGGAGGGATGGGGTGGAGAGGTAGATGAGGTGGGGGGATGGTGTGGAGAGGTAGATGAGTTGGAGGGATGAGGTGGAGAAGTAGATGAGGTGGAGGGATGGAGTGGAGAAGTAGATGAGGTGGAGGGATGGAGTGGAGAAGTAGATGAGGTGGAGGGATAGGGTGGAGAGGCAGATGAGGTGGAGGGATGGGGTGGAGAGGCAGATGAGGTGGAGGGATGGGGTGGAGAGGCAGATGAGGTGGAGGGATGGGGTGGAGAGGCAAATGAGGTGGAGGGATGGGGTGGAGAGGCAGATGAGGTGGAGGGATGGGGTGGAGAGGCAGATGAGGTGGTGAGGTAGATGAGGTGGAGAGGTAGAGGGATGGGGTAGCGAGGTAGATGAGGTGGAGGGATAGGGTGGAGAGGCAGATGAGGTGGAGGGATGGGGTGGAGAGGTAGTTGTGGGAGGGTGGTTTGAACTGGAGGAAGGGCAGTTTGATGGCATAGGATTGACATGGAGGTGATTAGTTTGTAGCCAGCATTAAGGCAACTGGCAATAGATATACAGAGATAATTGGAGTGTTTACAAGCTCTATAAATCCCACAATACTCCTTTTACCCTAACTTGGCCCAGATTTTCGTCCTTTTTTTGGATTATTTCACGTAGCTTAGTTGGAGCATAAAGCCATCACTACGGCTCTACATCCCATAGCACATCTTCGTGACTAGCCCCATGATACAATACTATTCTCTTGTTACAGCAGAGCATTTAGGATGGGAGAGAGCAATATGGGGCAAGTAAAAGGGTATAGTAACCAAGGAGACTCATCCCACCTCAGATGAAAACAAACTCACTATACCTCTTCACAGGTCCACCAACTTCTACAGCGGCACCCTTGAGCGCGCTAGTGCCCACAGTCCATCCAGCGTGCAGAGTGGCAAGACGAGACGCGCCTCATCTGCTTCTGTCAAGGCATATACAGAGCCGTACATGATGAGTGAAGCACAACACTGTCACTACGCCACCATGAGTAGAGCTGCAAGACCACGTTCACATCATGCTAAATCATCATCGGGTATGTATGTATGTGTAGTCTGTATGTATGTATGTATGTGCAGGCTCTGTATTTATGTAGGTTATGTATGAATTGATGTATGTACGTGTAGGTTTTACGTAGTATGTATTTATGTATGTGTGTAGGAAGGTTGTATGTATATGTATGTATGTCTGTAAGCGTTTTTTACTCATTGGATTTATGCGACATTTAGTTTTGTATATGCGCTTTATTAATTTTTCTTTGCTATATCATAACTACAGTGTTTTTGTTTTATTTGTACCCTTTCTGGTCATTTCCTTTTTAGCCTTTACTGTCTATCTTCCATTGCTTGTCATGTCCCTGCTATTACTGCCATATGGTCTTTGATAATTAGCGCCAGGAATCCATCAAGTTATTCAGTTCATATAATAAAAATAAACACATGGAATGCTTCTCGCGAGACTTTAATTCCAAAGCGCACAGCAGCTAGCGCCACCATAATATATGTTATGCAGTAGTTGTATAGTGTAGTGTAGGTATTTTGCTACTCTGTATAAGCTTTTTTTTTCTTTTTTTTTTTCACAGTTTTCTGCTCGCCATATTTGACCTCGACACTAAATTACCCCCCCCCCTTTTTTTTTTTTGCGCGTAGAAATAATGCAGTATAATTCCTTTCAGAAAAATGTTAATCCTTAAGGCTTGAGACATAGGACCACCCTATTTTGCAGTTTCTTCTTTCTTGCCTTATCTTAATTCATCATGGGATTCTTTAAGTATTTTCCGACTGCGTTTTCACGTTTCAATGTTTTTTTCTTTTAAATGTGGTAAAAAGCGTTAAAGAAGCGGACTAGACAAGTGGTGCGCCAAGACACAGACTTACTCTTAGAACATCTTTTTTGAGCGACATTACCCATATCAGCGCCAATTTATCCACACCTAACCTGAATTTTCGTAACTTAGCCCAACTTTATTTATCCAAACTATACCTATAACCTATTTTGTCAACCTAACCAAGTATATCCTAACCTAATCTATTCCTTATGTAATCATATTTTCCTTGTTTTTTGATGGATCCTCTTCTTACACGAAAACGCACCAATGTACACCTTTATAAAGTCACTGAATCAGTTCAAAGGTAGTATTTTTTTTTTTTTAAGGGGTGGTCCGGTCTCCTCAAGGATTACCAATATTTTTCGCAACTCCTAAGTACATTATGTAGGCACAACCGTGTGCTGTTCGCGACCTCTCTACGTGGGTCTAAGGTTCTAAGTCACTTTCTCAAGCACATTGGTGACAGATTGCCCCCAATTTGAGCAGCAGAGTAAGAACTGTAGTAACTTAGGGCAGCATCTTAGAGTAGCTTAGTGCCTAAAGGTTTTACTGCAACCACAGACACGTGCTGCATTATAAGCCTAGCCGGTGGCCTGTTAAAACCAGTGAGCGTTGGCCATTTTTTAAGGTAATGTAATTGGAAAACGAAGAGGGAGGTCTTTAAATTATATACGTTCATGAACTGGCAATTCTAAAAGTTATGATACAAAGCTCAGTAGAATTTTACGAGAGCCATATTACGTGCACAACCGCTCTTTTGGCTGCATTCCTCATCTACAGGTCTACTAAATATTCCAATTTCCAAGTGACAGTCAAGTTCAAACTAAACCACATTTCTGCAGGGGATCGAAGGGAATATCCGAGGGAACTTGTGATCATGGTAGTAATCGTACTGTTGTGTTCGCGAGGGCAGCTGGGGAGCGGTAATATGTGATCTGCGTCATCTTCATCTACCGCTCCCAATTTTTTTTTTTTTTTTTTTTTTCATAAGACACGCATGGAAAATTATTCCCATGTCCTTACTGTCTGCTGTCCGCGTCAGGTGACATGTAGCAAGAGTGCATTCCACAACCATTCTGCTGTCTGTGCAAATCCAAGCCCTTAGCAATATGGTGGACTCACATGCCGAGGAAAGTCACGTGATTAACATTATAGTGTTTATTTCTGTGGTTCATGTTTCGACAGTTGAAGCCTATGGGACGATTCGGCGCAACGTAAACATGTCCCACAAAGCTGAGCTCGGCGATGCTTCATTTCGGCGTGAATCTCACCCCAGGGACGTGAGAGGCATCCAGTGGGCAAAGGAGCAGCCTCAGCTATGGTACGGTAATTGTCGTTATTATGATTTAATCTAACCCTAATTAATATTTTTAATAGTTCATTCGCCTTAACTTGGTCCAGGTTTTTGTCCTTTTGCAGCTTATGTCTCGTAGCTCAGCTGCATACGATTATACTCTGTATCTTTTCAATATCACATCTTTATGACTTCATATTCCTGCGTAATCAGATTTTGCAACTCGGCACTCAGGAAAAATTGCAGTTTTACACCTAATTAAAGAGTATCTGTGTCTGTCTATCTATCTGTCTGTATCTGTAGACTATTTCCGTAAGGGGTGGCCACAAACAAATTGCCTCCACGTCGCCCTGTCCACCATCTGGCTGTCCTTCCTCCAACTCACACACCCCTCTCTCGTATATCTCTTTACCCGAACTCTCCATCTCATCCTTGGTCTCCCCCTCCTCTCCCTCTCCACCTCACACACGGACAGTCTCCTAGTCACTCACATTCTCTAGTTTGCATGGCTTAATCTTACCTAACGTGTAATGGATGCAAGAGTATATAGAGGTTGGGGGAGTGGACTTTTTGACCACCACCAAATGAAATGGAGATATAGAAGAAGGGAATGACAGAAGGAAGTAGTTCATGAAAGGAGGGTGGAAAGATTAAAAGGGGATGGAAAAAAGACTGAATATAAGAGTAAAGTGAAGGAGCGTATGAGTAAATATGGATTGGAGCAGATGGGGAAGAAGAAATCTGTGCAGCATGTGAGATGGTGTGTGGGGTGAAGAGAAGACGAAAGGGGGTGCAGGGAACAGCGTTGTGGAATGAAGAGATGAGAGGCTGTGGCACAAAAGAAGAAAGCATATAGTGAGTGGATGAGAAACAGGGGCGTGGAAGAAGTTGAGAGACAGAAGAGATTTATATGTAGAGAGGAAGAGAGAGGTGAAAAAATTAGTGAGAGAGAGTAAGAAGAAAGTGGATGAGGAATTTGGAAGGAATTTGAGTGTAAAGTGGAGGGAATGTAAGCAAATGTTCTGGAAAGAGGTAAAGAGAGTTAAACAGGGTGCCAAAGAAGTTAGTTGGGGAGTGAAAGATAAAAATGGTAGATTACTAATAGAGAAGGGAGAAAAAGTGAGCAGATGGAGAGAACACTTTAAGGAATTGTTAAACATAGAGAATGAAAGTAATGCAAGTGTAAGTGGCAGGGGAATGGTTGGGAGAGGAAGGGATGTGAGAAGAGAGGAAGAAATCAGTAGGAAGGAAGTTGTGGAAGCAATGAAGAAAGTTAAAATGGGGAAAGCCCCAGGAATTGATGGAGTGCGTGGTGAAATGCTGAAGCATGGGGGAGAGATAGTACAGTATATATAGTATATAGAATGGATGTGGAAGATTTGCAGATTGGCCTGGGAGGAAGGTACGGTCCCGGAGGATTGGAAGTCAGGTATAATTATTCCCTTGTACAAAGGAAAAGGGGGGAAAAAGAAGTGTGATAATCACAGAGGCATTTGTCTTCTTAGTGTAATAGGAAACGTACATGGTATGATACTTATTGACAGAGTTAGGAAAATAACAGAGGAATTAGTTGGAGAAGAATAGGGAGGCTTTAGGAAGGGAAGAGGTTGTGTAGATCAGATATTCATTCTTAGATCTTTAGTGGAAAAGCTTCTAGAGGGGGGAAAGTTGTATGCGGCCCTCATGGATTTGGAGAAAGCATATGACAGGGTGGATAGACAAAGATTGTGGAAAGTATTAAGAGTACATGGAGTAGATGGGAAGTTACTGAATGTCGTGAAGAGTATATATGAGGGTGCTAATGTCAGTGCGTGTGGATAGTGAACTGAGTGCATTTTTCTGTTTGAAGGTTGGATTGAAACAACGATGTGTCATGTCTCCATGGTTGTTCAAACTGTACATGGATGGGATTATAAAAGAGATACAAGGTAGGGCAGTGGATGTTGGAGTGGTCCTAGTGAGAGAGGGCAGTGTTTGGAAACTACCAGTACTGTTGTTTGCAGATGATACTGTGTTGTTAAGTGAAGACGACGGGGAGTTGCAAGGCTTGGTCAATGAGTTTGGGAGAGTGTGTAAGAAACGGAATTTAAAGGTGAATGTAGGGAAGAATAAAGTTACGGTCTTCGAGAGAAGTAGTCAGTGAATGTACAGTGAGGTTGGATGAAGAGGAAATGGAAAATGCGAGTGCATTTAAGTACTTGGGTAGTGTGATGAGTAAGGATGGAGGTTTAGAGGGTGAAGTGCTTGAAAGAGTACAACAGGGAAGAAAGGTTGCTGGTTTCTTGATAGCAGTGATAAGAAACAGGAAAGTGAGCACGGAAGTGAAAAAGTTACCACATGACAGTATTGTGATACCAACTCTAACGTATGGAAGTGAAGCTTGGAGCTTGTTGGGGGGACAGAAGTTAAGAGTGAGAGCAGTGGCAATGAGTTATTTGAGAGGAGCCTGTGGAGCCACATGGAGAGAGAGACTGACAAATGAGGAAGTGAAGGAGCGTTGTGGTGTGGATGTGGATGTGATAGAAAGCATTAGGTGAAACACACTGAGGTGGTTTGGCCATGTGGAGAGGATGGAGAGTGAGAGACTGACGAGGAGAGTGTATGAGAATGAGGTGGAGGGGGGAGAGGGAGGGGGAGGCTGAGGATGAGATGGAGGGATGGAGTGGAGAGGTATATGAGAGAGGGGGGGGTGAGCTGGGAGCAAGGCAGTGAAGTGGCATTGGACAGGGCGACATGGAAGCGATTTGTTTATGGCCACCCTTTACGGGATTAAGGCATCTGACAATAGACAGATAGATAGATAGATAGTATCCTAACCTACGTGCAGCCTAACTAAGCATAGGTCATTAAACACCACCTAGTCCTAACTAACTTAATCTAACCTAACCCAGCTCAGTCTAACTTGAGTCTAATTCGCCTAACTTTCCAACAGGGACAGCGGAATTCATGAAAGTTCGCTGGCTAGCATACCCCAGCACAGCGTCTTGGATAAACTCGTTCCGGTACCTTCTATTGAATGGTATGTGCAGGGGAGAGAGAGAGAGAGAGAGAGAGAGAGAGAGAGAGAGAGAGAGAGAGAGAGAGAGAGAGAGAGAGAGAGAGAGAGAGAAATGGGAGAGGAAGGGAGGAGAGAAGAGAGGGGGAACATCCATTCTGACAGGAAGGAAGCCTCATGATCAGTTATGGACGAGCTGTGAGAGAGATTGGGCGTGGGTGAGATTTTCGTAACAACTCTTCTTTACCGATTTATTCCTCACTGTTACGCCTCAGTATCCTGCTTGTTACTTATGCAAGGTATTTCGGATGTCAGTACTAGAAATATATGTATAGAGGTAGAAGTACTGTATTGGACTAGATAGAAATTAAAGTGGTTGTGTGTGTGTGTGTGTGTGTGTGTGTGTGTGTGTGTGTGTGTGTGTGTGTAAGTGTAAACGGGTGTTGCATGCCCGCATGCAGATCAGAAGTGATAGCAGATGGAGATGAGAGTGATCCAGCAGTGCAGAGAGAGAGAGAGAGAGAGAGAGAGAGAGAGAGAGAGAGAGAGAGAGAGAGAGAGAGAGAGAGAGAATCACTGATAGGAGAAGAGTTATTGATCATATCTCACTAATATGCCGAAAACATGCAAAACTTCTGACCAAATTTGTAGCAATGCGTGTTAAAGTACAGTATTTGATGCTCCACAGAAACATGAAATTGAAACTGCGATTTTATAACGTTGTCTTCTTTTTTTTTTTTTTTTTTCATTGTAACTGTAGTATTGTGTTTTGTTAGCTGTTTCATTAAGTGTTTCTAATCAAAGTTATGTGACTGGTGAAGCTGTCTGACTTCGATTATTTTAGTACTGTAAAAGATGTTCGGCATTTTTCTTATTTTTTCGGCTATAAAACTTATATGGCATTTGAGAAAACTGAAAATAGTTTTTTTTCTTTCATGTGCCATCGCTGAATGCACTAAGAAAATGTTTGATGCAGGATGATTACAGTCCCTAGATCACATGCCCTTTATATCCGTCAAAGGTTGAGAGTTTTCCTCTCCTTTGCGATTTAGAGAGTTTTAAAGCACATGACTTTTCTCCATACCTTTTCACTTAATTCGGGTCATTTTCTATTAACTCTGATCTTCAAATGTAATTTGATTTGGCGTTATTAAGTAGAAAGTCGTGTATTGCGCATCTTGTTGCTCTCTTACTTCATGTGTTTGTTTACGGTGGAAGGGTTGGGTCGAAGAACATGACTATCATCATCAAATAACGTTTGTTTCTGTCTTTTTAGCGTCCCATCACCTGAAATAACGTGAGTAAGAGTGAGCTTAGAGTGTTAGGAAGTTATTAGAACATTAAGTGGTTGTACTTTACCAGAATTCTCTAAAATGGGCAGGGGAAAGGGTTTGCATTTGACGTATGATGGCGAGGTTTTTGACATGTTAAAGAATTAATGGAGTTTTAGTGTTCGGTGTTATATTTGATTGATGCCCGGTTTCCTTTACATGTTTTGCATCGTAACATGACATGAATTAGGCTACAACAATGATAGGGGGTGTTATGATGTAGTCTTCATATTTCGCTTTGGATAGGCAGGATGGATAATTTCTGTTGGTAAGGTGAAGGAATAGAAGCACTAAGTATGTAGTAGGTTCGACCACCCCGCCCATCCTGTACGAGGCTCCAAGGCATGAGCCTGCTTGCAACAGAGGTGTTGAGCAGTAGGTTTGTGATATAGTGTGTGCCAGAATAGGTTATGGGGGGTAGGTTTCCAGGATTACTCCCGTCAAGTTTAGGTTTCCAAGCTCACTCCCTTCCAGCTTAGGTTTCCAGACTCACTCCCAGTTTACTCACAGACTTCCATGACACACAAGGAATATGTAGCTACTTGTGAATAGTATTCTGTCTCTTGTTGTGGAAGTCAGTGAGTGGTATCCAGTTAGTGTTTTGAGAGGGAATTGCTGTAATCAGTACTGTAAAATTTTGTTGAGTTGCAATATTGTGAGTGTAGACTTCAAATCCTGATAGGTAAATGAGAAAAATTGCCATGGAATTTTGGTCTACAGAATACCAGATACATTATTATTAAGTTTTTTCAGTTAATTGTGTAGTAAATTGCAGAAAATATGCAATTAAAGTTCCATTGCTGCCCTGAAAGTTGATTTTTCTGTTTCTCACACTGTATAATATGTTAAGAATTGTGTGGAAATGGTTGTGAAATTTTGGACCCTAACACCGATTTGGAAATACAGGCTGATTAATAATTAACAATGCTGGTGTTATGTTTCTTAGATTTTACTGCCAGTTTGTGTAGTACAGTAGTACTGGAATAATGATGGCCCAATGATGATATAGTGTTGGCAGATTATTTATAGTGATGATGATAATATTTTTTATTCACTGTCATCTTAAATGTCGGGACCAACTGCCTAGCCCCGGGCTCCTATGCTCCTCATGGAGCAATGTAGGATTGGTTGATGGATGGATGGATTATTCATGAATGAATAAATAAGATAAAGGTAGTGTAACATCTTGCCATAACCTTCCTTTGTCACCACAGCGGCAAGATGTCAAGTGAACGAGTTACGATCACTGATGCCCTGAGCAATGTTGACGTCCTGGATGACCTGCCGTTGCCTGACCAGCAGCCGGTCATTGAGGCCCAGGCGTGCTCGGTTGTTTACACGGCAAATTTTGACACAAACTTTGAGGATCGCATGGCCTACGTGACTGGTGTTGCTAAGTATATGGAAGAGGCTGCCACACATGCTGAGCTGGTGAGTGTTGGTGATGGTTGGATAGTATTTGCCATATTAGTAGTAGTAGTAGTAGTAATAGTAGTAGTTGGTGTTGTTATTGGTATAGTACTGGTAGTAGTAGTTGTAGTAGAGACGATCCTTGCTTAATACCATGTTTAAGTTTATGGTTGAATGAGCAAGCATCAAGATATTAATTGCATGAAATATGCTCAATAGATTATATACAGTATAAGGGCTTGTGTATCTAGTCTACCCCACTGAAATACAGTAGAGGTAAATTTAGTTAGGTTGATGATGATCATGCTTTGCAGAGAAAATACTTGGAGAGGTGTCAGGAACCCACTGTAGAGGTAATGTTATACATGTGACATTGTCATTGTCATTTTATGTATGGGATGATGATGATGATGGTGATGTATAGGTACACACTGATTACATTCTTACCAACTTATGTGAAGCACAGTAGTGGGATTTTTTTTTTTTTTTTTTTTTTTTTTTTTTTTTTAACTAATGATCATTATGTTTGGTATTTTGCACGACTGCAGTATCTTACGTGCAATTCTGTGATTTTTATCTTCACCAATTAATCCTCTTGTCATTGAAGGGTTGAATAGGGGTTAAAATAGAAATGATGGTTACTTGTTTCTGTGTTGCTGTTCAAAAGTGCCTTCTGTACTGTACCTTGTCGTGTTCTTATACAGTAAAAGTCCTTTAATCTGAATGGCAGTGGACTGAGAATCATTCGGATTATCAGATTTTTCGGATATTTGGGTGGGACGCCTAAGACACTTAATTTCATGTTTAAACTGAAATTTTATCCATTGGATCACTTTTCATTTATTCATAATGCAATATGGCACATAATAACATTATGTATTACACAAATTTTTTTACTTAATAATGTATTACTGAAGACATGAACTGTAATTGCTAAATTAACCCTTTAACCGCGGGTGTCATTCCAGAATGACGTTGCAAAAACTGGACCAAACCGCGGGTGTCATTCTCGAATGTTTGTGAATATTTTGAATACCCCGCGTTTTTTCCGTGCGCGAATTGTTTCAAGGGAGAGTAGCTATTAAGTTCTTTCACTCCAGCCGACCCCCACCTCCCTCTTCCCCCCCCTGGGGCCCCACCTCCCACCCCCTGGGCCCCCCACCCCACCCCTGACCAAGCGCGCATCAGTATCTGTCCAGCTGTGTGAGTGACAACACATGTTGATGTGGCAGTGAAGTGCAGGCAATTACAGTGCCTTTTACCTGTCTCAGTGAACACAGAGTGGGTGTTTATCGTATGTGCAGTGTTCATATATGTTTATAGTATTATTATCAGAATGTGATTGGCATTTGGTAATGGTGTGTGAGCGAAAAATAGTGATTACAACACCGCTGATGTGGCAGTGAAGTGCAGGCAATTACGGTGCCTTTTACCTGCCTCAGTGAACACAGAGTGGGTGTTTATCGTATGTGCAGTGTTCATATATGTTTATAGTATTATTATCAGAATGAGGTTGGCATTTGGTAATGGTGTGTGAGCGAAAAATAGTGATTACAACACCGCTGATGTGGCAGTGAAGTGCAGGTAATTACAGTGCCTTTTACCTGCCTCAGTGAACACAGAGTGGGTGTTTATCGTATGTGCGGTGTTCATATATGTTTATAGTATTATTATCAGAATGAGGTTGGCATTTGGTAATGGTGTATGAGCGAAGGTAATGATGTGTGAGCGAAAAATAGTGATTTTACACCCTTCACTTCTAACGGCACTGCCCGTCCTGTGAAAGTCAACAAAGTCATGAAACCTACATCAATGGAAAGCTGAAGGTTAGTACTTTCTAATGGTACCTTATTTTTTTTCTCTAGCTTTATTCTGTGCAGAGTTATTAAGGTTTAAAGGTTTGTTTACATTTGGATGAAACCCCCGCGGGAGAGGATAGTCAGACCAAAACAATACCCGCGGTTAAAGGGTTAAGAGATGTTAACTGACCAGTAATGCGTAGTGTTGAAAACAGCAGTTGTAGGCAGGTAAATCCAATTAGAGAAAGTCCAGGGTTCATAATACAGTAATATGCTTGTATTGTAAAAGCACAAAAACTTAATATGTACAATATTACTGTGGAAAATTCCTTAATCCTACGGTACAGATCCAAAAGTGGTCGGTTGTTTACAAGGAGTTGCCAGTCCATGCATTATATACCTGATCCATGACCACTCCGCTCGGCACTTCGGTGCATTTGGCGCCCAGTTTGCATTTTTTAATATTTTTTTTTTTTTTTTTTTTACTTTTAGAGTTATTTTCAGCCTTCTTCAAAAATTTAGATTACTGGGATTTTCTGATTATCAGTGTTCGGATTAATGGACTTTTACTGTATTTATATTAAGCAACGTTGGGTCTGGTTAGTACTTGGATGGGTGACCGCCTGGGAACACCAGATGCTGTTGGCATCCCTACGTCAAGTGGGGTTGGTGGAGGATTAGTGCCCCTCCCTGTAAAACAATTAACTCTAAGCCCTTGGCCACCCTGTCTGGGATACATGGCGTCTGGCAATGAATGATGAATGAATATATGGTATATATATATATATATATATATATATGATGTATATATATATATATATTAGCAATTTATTTATTAGCCATGCCATTGTAGTAGTAGGAGACTGTGTTATGATGATGGTAATGATGATAATGATTTATAAAACAATTTTAACGACACTGTCTTTCTGTGTATACAGCTATTATCCTTTGGTTCAGTAGAATGGGAATGATCATGATCATTCTTGTTGTTATGACCCCAGGCTTATTGGAACATGAACCTAGTAGACTGCAGGCTGAGGTTGCTCATCTCCTGTGGTCCACCACCCTCCCTTCACAGAATAGG
Organism: Coenobita brevimanus; assembly: GCF_032717465.1. Classification (NCBI taxonomy): domain Eukaryota; kingdom Metazoa; phylum Arthropoda; class Malacostraca; order Decapoda; family Coenobitidae; genus Coenobita; species Coenobita brevimanus. Next base: position 6,944,089 of record NC_136980.1, on the reverse strand, counting down.
GAGGGAAGTGAAGGACAGTTAATCATTTTTGTAAAGTGTTATGTGTGTTTCTCATTTTATACAAAGCAATTTTGTACTGTACCTGTACTTTGCCTCTTTGTATATAGTGATGACTTTTTTTTTTTTTTTTTTGTCAATGAAATAATGGAAAACTAGATTAGGATGATGATGATTTATAATTGAGAAGTTTGTATGCACAGCTTTACCTGATGGACTAATGAACTGTTGATTATTTTATAATGATGATGGCATTAGTATTAGTTATGATGATATTGGTGTTGTGGTACTGATAATGATTTTTATAATGGTAATTGTTATGGCATTTGAGGGTGATGATGATATCATAACTGTAGTTTTGAAGATAAATTATATTGATCATGGTAATGTTTAATGTAGCTTGATACTAATGATGCATTTAGTAATAATAATGCTGACTAATTATATCAGAAATAATGTCTTGAAAGTGAAGATGATAGGAGTTTTAATGTTGGTGGAGATGGTGATGCATGATTATGATGATGATAATTATACTTTATAGAACAAGCTGCTAGAGGAAGGAGAACAGCATGCGGTAATGCTGTACACGTGGCGGTGCTGTTCTCGCGCCATCCCACAGCCCAAGTCCAATGAACAGCCCAACCGCGTTGAAATATACGAGAAAACTGTCAGGGTGCTGTCGGATGAGGTGAAGAAGCTTACAAAGTTTATGAATTTCCAGGTGGGTTGTTATTCTTCACGATGCTCATTGTATGTGGAAAGAAGTGTTATATTCAGCTGTGTAGGAGAGTTTATGTGATTGAAGTGGGGGAAGAGAGTGGGAAAGGGAGACTGAGGATGAGGTTGAACAGTGGAATAGAGAGGTATATACATGAGAGTAGTGTGAGATGGATGGTGAACAGGGTGACATGAAAGGAGTTTACTTAGTCACCCCCTTAGCTGATACGGTAATACATTTGGCTTAAATGGATGAACAGCAGCAAGGGCAAAGCTTGCCATGTTTGTTTCCTAACAGCAAAAGGCAGTAGATTTGTCCGCATCCAAGTGAAATGCTTGTGCCACCAGAGGACAACAGGAACTTTGTGTGAGGAGGGAGAGTAGTATGGTAGAGGAGATTTGAGCCAGGATAATGATAATGCTGCAGATAATAGCTCTTTATCCATCCTCAGCGTAAGGCCATAGACGTGTTTTGCAACCAAGTGAAGCGGTTATGCCACCAGGAGAAGAGGAAGGACTTTGTGTCTGAGGCGTACCTTCTCACCCTGGGCAAGTTCATCAACATGTTTGCTGTTTTGGACGAACTCAAGAATATGAAGTCTAGTGTCAAGAATGATTACTCCACTTATAGACGGTGAGGCATTGTCACTGTTAGTGCAGGTGTGGCAAACATTATAGCTTGCTTACTCTAACCAGGCCTAAAATTGCCATTTCTCCATCTTGAATGCCAAAATATAACAATATATAAACACTAAATTATGATACTAGTCATGAAGAAGTGCCATGAGAGGAATGTAGAGCCATAGTTTTGTCTTTTTCTGCCATTGAGCAATGTAAAATCTGCTTTAAAATAAAAAAATGTGGACCAGATTATGATGAAAGAACTGTAAGTCTAGTGATATTCATTATTTTCCTTGTATGTATGTTGTACAGAGCAGCACAGTTCCTGAAGGTAATGAGTGACACCCAGTCGCTGCAGGAGTCCCAGAACCTGTCGATGTTCCTTGCCACACAGAACAAGATTCGTGACACACTCAAGGAGAAGCTCACCGCCATACCATCTTATGAGGACCTGCTTTGTGAGTAGCAACAGTACTTGTAAATTGTTTTAGACTTAACCCATATAGGCCTACTTTAGTGGATGATTGATTCAAGACTCAGGGGAAGCAATTTTGCTTAGGCTAATGCTAAACAAGCTACAGTTTTACTCACCTCTGTAGTGTTGGTGTGAGGATAATTTTTGTCTTGGGAGGGGGAAAACACTTCCCCAGTATCCCTGCCTATTGTGAGAGGCAACTAAAAGGACCTCTCTGTCTCCAGTCTTTCTCTCTTTACTGTTGTCTTCTCTTCTTTGTTACCTCTCTCCTTGATACTGCCATGTTTCCTCCAGCCATTATTTTCCCCATGCTCCTACAGTGCCCTATAGCCGTATTATGGCTTGGTGCTAATTCTTTATTATTCCTTCCATCCAAGATCTTGAGGGCTTGGGCATTGTATGAATAAGCAGAATGACTGTGTGTTCCATTTCAGTGACTGCAATATTTGATAGGTCTGCCACTTTTATGGTTTCTTGTTGCTGTATCCTACCACACCCTATCCCTGAATGGAGAGAAAATGACAGGATGATTGCTGTATGATGCTGTACGTTACTGGATCCAGCCTTGCCCAGTCTTTTTGTTCATGTTCATTCAGTCATTTGATTATTAAGGCTCTTGAATGTTTACATGCAGTTTCATATCTAGCAGCCATTCTTTCAGTGTCTTATTCCTAAGGTCACATTCTAACCTTATCCCACATCTGTAAGTAAGAATAGGTATTGGGATAATGATTCTTTTCAACATAGTGTACTTTTTTTTTTTTTGTAGGAGACATAAACATCAACATGTACTTGTTTGAGATCCACATGCAGTTAACAGTTCTCACACTTTCATACTTTTCTCATTCTTCATTTCTGGACTCTATCTTGCTCCATCTTCATTTGGATATAGGGTTGAGGCTGATGGTGATTCTCCTCACTTCCACCTTGCAGGGTGATTTCATGTGTGTTGTGGGGATGACTCAGTGTTATCAGTGTCTGTCCTGAATCATTTAGGCTATTAATTTTGTACTCTGAATGCCACAACCATGGCCACACTAGCTGACTGAGCCGTCACCACAACACACAAGATGCTGTCACACAAGTTTCTACTGGAGTGCTCTTTAGAGCCACCTACTATTTCTTGTTATATTTGCATACACAGGGTGACCCATAAATAATGCTCCACTAGAAACTCATATGAAGGTTTCTCATGTGTTGTGGGATGGCTCAGTATGCTGGTGTAGGCATGGGTGAGCAGGGGGAGTAGGAGATGAATAAATAATGAAGAACAGACATAGAGAATGCTGACTGAACTGTCTCAGCAACACAAGAGAAATCGCTGATTGGAGTGGAAGAAGAGAGTTACCGTGTATAGGACACCCCATGTATCTCATCCTCAAGGGGAAGCTGTTTAGGACAGGGACTTGCTGTAAGTTTTTCATGTAGGGGAGAGGGGGAGGAATGGGATGGAAAGTTTCTTGGGTGTGATTGGTATGAGGAAGGAAGGCAGCGTGATGGTGGCGGACAAGAGAACGTGGAGGCATTTAATTTGTGGTCTGCTCCATTAGGGATGAAGGCATCAGGCTGGACATACATAGATAGCTCTCTCTCACTCTCTTAGGGTTGGATTTTTTTTTTTTTTTTTTTTAACCAACCCATTGTTTTTGGGGGTATTTTATTGTTTTTTTTTTTTGTTTTTTTCTTATTCCTAATATTTATATGTAAATCAGTTATAATAAGCAATTAAAAAGTAATTTAGAGTGAAACTACTGTATCTATCTATCTATCTATTGTCAGACGCCTCAATCCCGTTCAGGGTGGCCACAAACAAATCGCCTCCACGTCGCCCTGTCCCCCACCGTTTCACCGCCCCGCTCCCAACTCACACCCACCTCTCTCATATACATCTCCACCCCATTCCTCCATCTCATCCTTGGCCTCCCCCTCCCTCTTTCCCCCTCCACCTGACTCACATACACTCTCTTCGTCAGTCTTCCTCTCCACATGGCCAAACCACCTCAGTGTATTCCTCCTAACGCTTCCTATCACATCCACATCCACACCACAATGCTCCTTTATATTCTCATTTGTCATACTGTCTCTCCATGTGACTCCACAGGCTCCTCTTAAATAACTCATTTCCACTGCTCTCACTCTTGACTTGTGTCCTTCCAGCAGCGTCCAAGCTTCACTTCCATATGTTGGAGTTGGTATCACAATACTGTCACGTAGTAACTTTTCCACTTCCATGCTCACTTCCCTGCTTCTTATCACTGCTTTCAAGGAACCAGCAACCTTTCTTCCCTGCTGTACCCTTTCAAGCACTTCACCCTCCAAACCTCCATCCTTACTCATCACACTACCCAAGTACTTAAACGTACTCACATTTTCCAATTCCTCACCATCCAACCTCGCTGTACATTCACTGACTTCACCTCTCTCAAAGACCATCACTTTACTCTTCCCTACATTCACCTTTAGATTCCGTTTCTTACACACTCTCCCAAACTCATCCACCAAGCCTTGCTGCTCTCCTTGGTCTTCACTCAACACAGTATCATCTGCAAACAACAGTACAGGGAGTTTCCAAACACTACCCTTTCTCACCAGGGGCACTCCAACATCCACTACCCTACCTTGTACCTCTTTTATTACCCCATCCATGTACAGATTGAACAACCATGGAGACATGACACATCCCTGTTTCAACCCAATCTTCAAAGAGAAAAATTCACTCAGTTCACCATCCACATGCACTGCAGCCTTAGCACCATCATACATACTCTTCACAGCATTCAACAACTTCCCATCTACTCCATATATTCTTAATACTTTCCACAATCCTTGTCTATCCACCCTGTCATATGCTTTCTCCAAATCCATGAAAGCCACATACAACTTCTTTCCCTTCTCTAGAAACAAGGTATGCTAATAAATTCAGTGTGTTGTTTCATTATCCTTTACATTAAAGTAACAACTAAAACACAAGCACGTGAAACAAGGAACTTCCTCTCAAGATTAAAAGAAAAGTTTTTTTTTCTTTTTTTTTAGGGAGATCTTAATGGGTTTTAAAAATTGAATGTACTGTATATGTATGTAGACCTCATTTATCAGTATGATGTAAACCTACATTTTTGTATGTAAAATTTAACTATATACAGTATATTTAAAAAAAAAAAAAATTGGGGGGGGAGGATGGTTTGGGGTGTTTTTTTTTAATGCCAACCCTGCTCTCTCTCTCTCTCTCTCTCTCTCTCTCTCATGTATTTTTTATATATTATCCCAGGTGACGTAGTAAACATCAGCGTGCACATGTTTGAGAACCACATGTACCTAACCCCAAAGGAGAAACAGATGCTGGTGAAGGTGATGGGATTTGGACTCTTCCTCATTGACTCCGAAATCTGCAACATCAACAAGCTGGACCAGAAGAAAAAGATCAAGCTGGATAAGATTGACAAGATCTTTAAGGTAAGCTGAGTGAAATGTGGCTTTGAACTTGGTGACTATACTCTTTTTACTCTAACTTGGCCTCATTTTGTCGTCTTTCATCACGATGCTGAATTCTGACAAGATTGGTAACTATTCTTCTTCCTCTTAACTCAGCCTAAAATTGCCATCCCTCCATCTAGAATGCAGAGTTGTAGTAGTGGATTAACACTAGAATAAGATGTTCATCATGGAGGTGTTATAGAGAGGATTTAGAGCTGTACTATTGTCTTACTGTGCCACTGTGCTCTGTGCAATACCGTAACCAAAGTGTTGGCCAAGTTAAGGTGAAAAACTCTGCTGACTGTTGACTGCTGGCAAGCAAATGCTCATGTGGGGTTGTCCCATAGTTTCCCTCCTCCATTGATGTGTCTGCACTGTAGTGTGGCATGTGGTGTACAGTGCTTCACTGTATGTGCTATGTTATTTGTGTCTAATCTGCTAGATAGGCACGTGTCTTCTGTGATATCACCTAACCCAAATCTAAGCTGGTAACAGAGGAGGGCTGGTTAATAGCTAGATGAACTCATTCATCTCTGTTTAACCCTTTCAGGTCTCAAATAGGTCCCAGAGTCACACTTGAGAGATGCATTTAAAAAAAAAAAAAAAAAAAAAAAAAAAAAAAAAAAAAAATCTTATTCATGCACAAGGAAGTAATACACATCTGCCTATAAAACAGTAGAGCTCTAGTTGTCATACAAGTGCTGCAAAAATGATGGGAAGTTGCATAGCAAGTGGTGTGTGGTAGCTTGGTGAATATTGCTGTCTCGGTTGGTAGGTGATTTCTTGATGTGTAGGCGACATGATTGCATTGTTTGTTTCCATGTTTTCTCATAAAAAACAGTGCACTAATATATGTACAGTATATCTCATGTGATTTATGAATGATTCTTGAGATGTTTTCTTTACAAAAAACAAACTAAACAGTTATATTATCCATATAAAACTATCACTTACTTACTAGTTACTACTGACTAATTTATTTTACTTTGCTCTTATTTTGCTTAGTACTGTCCAAGGCTGTGGGGGTGAGGATGTGGGGGTAAGCCTACTAGTTTGCCTTTTGTATGTACACATGTTTATTTTATTGTTGCTAAGTATATCATCCTGTTTTCTTACAGGCAGCAGTAGAGACAGTGATCAAATATATTTCTCAAAATTGACGATGTTATAAGTATAACCAGGAAATGTGAGAAACCCATGAAATATAAATAAGAAAAAAGTAGGGAGACACTAACAATCATTTGTCAATGAAAAAGACAACACTCACTGCACATGTATGTCTGCCTGGTAACAAATAATTGCATGGTATGTGTATTAAAGGCTACAGAAACAATCTTAGAAACCTAAAATCATAAATCTATAATTATTTTCCCTCAGCCAGACACTCTGACACCCAGGAAATGAATAAATATTGAGACTTACAATGCAGAAATCTCTTGCTTTCCTGTGATGCGCCAGCTATGTGCATAGGCGGGAGGCATGAGGTGGGGGGATTGGAGGGAGAGTGGAGGGTGGAGGGTGGGAGGTAGAGGGGTGGGAGATCAGTGGGAGGTAGGAGGGTGGAGGAAGTAGGGGGTGGGGGATTGGAGGGAGAGTGGAGGGTGGAAGGGTGGGAGGTAGAGGGGTGGGGAATTGGTGGGAGGTAGAGGGATGGAGGAAGGGGGATATGAAAGGGAGGAGGAAGTTGAGAGCTATGTATCCTCCAGAGCAGTAAAAATATATTGCAAACAATATTCTTTTGCTAAATGAACTGTCTGATACCAAAATAGTAAAAAATATTGCCAGATCGACCGGATAATAAAACCAACATGTGCAACCCAACCCCCCACCATGATTAGCTCTTCCCAGACTGTGTAAACTAAAATATTGTGATCTCCCCATGCCTGGTAGAAGCAGAGGGGTCTGGGGAGCGGCTCATATCCCTAGTTCATTCACCAGCCTCACGCAACAGTTTTCATTCATGCCTAAATATGCTGCCACGGGAGTGGCTAGGAGACCCCTACCGAGAAAGCCACTGTAGTGGCCTGGAGATCTGAAAGGGTTAAGGACAGCTCTGATGAGTGGATGTCAGGAGGGGCAGGGGGCATTTAGTGATATAATCAAAGTGGTGTATTCAGTGTCGGTGAATGAACCATAGATAGTTATGTGACACGTGAAGGTGCATGGCATGTAGAACTGCTGTGCCATATGAAATGGATTTTATTAACTTTGCTGGCCGTTAGAGCTACTGGTCTTCTATTATCCGCAGAATCTGTAAGTAGTGTCAGTGTGTGGAGTCATGAAGATTGGATAATGTTATATTTACAATTTAACCCATTATTAGTCCATCTGCTAATGATATAATTGCCACCAGATTTAATTTGCAGTTGATTCTTGCTAATTTACCTTTCGCTTTCTCTGATGTCTACAGAACCTAGAAGTAGTACCGCTTTTCGGTGACATGCAGATTGCCCCATTCAACTACATCAAGCGCAGCAAGAACTTTGACAGCAAGATGTGGCCACTCTGTTCAGCCACATCCACATCCCCACAAGCAGACCTCATGTGCCACCTTCCCCGCATCAGAGACGAACACATTAAGTATATTTCAGAGCTGGCCAGATATAGCAATGAGGTTAGTGTAGCCAAAATTCCAGAGGCTTGAATTGTTGAGTGAATGTGTGGCCCATTTAATTTTTCAGGGTTTTTCTAGATATCCATGCATCAGGCATTTTCTTGTCGTCTGCACCCTGCTCACCCCATCCGTAGGTGGGAAAAGGTTATCGGTGACAATGATGATATTATTTGAACCTAAAGCCTAGCCATGAATCCCTACTTTCCTCTTGATCTAGTAAAACAAGATTGGATGATGGATGGATGGATATACGAGGTTTGTCCAAAAAGAAACAGAACTTATTAAATAACACACCAACTAGCAGCCATATCCTAATCACAGTGGGAGTGCTGTGCAGCAGCGACTTTGAGATTTAGTCTAACACTGGCTGCATCATGCCATGTCACTTAGTCATCAAGGTACATGTGCTTGAGTGAACATGTAGTTAGTGTACTTGGCTAATTTTCTGTCTTGTATTATCAGAAAGAAGTGACCTTTCAGGATGCATTTCAACTTCAGGAACAAAAAAAGTCTGCAGGAGCCAAATCCTGGGAGTAAGGTGGCTGGGGGACGACAGACATCTTGTGCTTCCCCAAAAAGTCACGGATAAGGAGTGACACATGAGCAGGTGCCTTGTCGTAGTGCAGCATCCAGGTTTTGTTTGTCCATGTCTCAGGCCTCTTCCTTTGCACTGCTCCCCATAAATGCTTCAGGATGTCCAAGTAAAACTCTTTATTGGCTGTCTGACAGTGTGGAACAAGCTCATGATGAATGACACCCATCCAATAAAAGAAAAAAAAAAAAGACATCAACATCACCTTCACATTTGAGTGCCTCTGATGTACATTTTTTGGTCATGATGACGGTGTTCCAGCTGACTGTGACAACTGCCTTTTTGTTTCATCATTGTAGCCGTACACCCACGTTTCATCACCTGTTACCAGTACAACATTTTTCAGAAAGTAAAAATTTTTCCCAATTTGAAACAATTTCACACAGACATGTCACTTTTCAAGATCCTTTATTGTTCAGCATGCATCAAATCGCCATGTGCACTAAACACATGTTCATGTAAGCGCATGTACCGTACCTTGATGACTAAGTGACATGGCGTGATGTGGCTGGTGTTAGACTAGATCTCAAAGTCACCTGTACACAGCACTCCTGTCACAATTTAAAAGTTCGATTTCATTTTGGACAGACCTCGTACATGTACGTGCTTTCTGTTCCAGTATAGTAATGAGCTGTTTTGATGCTGGTTTGTTTGGTTTGTGTTTTTAGTATGGAGACGAGGATAGTCGGTGCTAGATTAAGAGTGAAAGAGAGAGACTCAGAGATGTCTATCTATCTATCTATTGCCAGACACCATAATCCTGTAAGGGGTGGCCATTTGACTTTGAGTTATTTGTTTCACGGAGAGGGGCACTAACCCTCCACCAGCCCACTTGTTGACACGTAGGGAGCTCATATGGTTTGGTTATATGGTTACCACCCAGCGTTGTAAATGGTTTCTTGGCTTACAGGAAACCATTTGGCTTGTCACTCGATGTAAAGCCACCTGTAAAGGAATGAAAAGCAATAAGAAATGACAGGAAAGATGGGAGAAATAGGAAGAGAGGAGGGCAGGCACAGAAAAAGAATGATAAAGTCTAAGGATGAAGTAGGCAGCACTACATCAAGTGAGTGGATGATGGTTGCCACCACCTACCCAGAAATGTGCTATTAATAATAATCTGGCCTTTTGTTTCTCAAAAGCGCCAGTTCTTCCTTTTGGGAATTCACTAGCGCTCGACACACACAAATTATTTTTACATTTACAAGAATTGTGACATTTCTTGTATATAATACAAGCTACATCATATATACATGAAAGTGGCAATAATTAAACCCTATAATCATCCGTCATAGTACCTCTCTCCAGGTCATAGCTTTTTGAAAAAAGAAAGGCTTTCAGCTGTCTCCTAAAGGATTCAACAGTAGAGAGCTGTCTTATGGACAATGGCAATCTGTTATATAATCTAGGGGCTCTATTTGCAAAAGAACGATCAGAGAAAGATGACTGGTGAATGGCTCCTGGCTCATCAAGACGCAAGGAATCATCTTCACTGCGTAACATCACACCCGGGCGTGTCGATGGGAGTTTTAACAATTCAGCAAGATACTTCGGTTCACCAAACTTAAGAACCTTGAATGTAATAAGACACAGTTTAAATTCAATTCTAGCCTTTACTGGTAACCAATGCAACTCAATCAGAAACGGGATAGTTGAGGTTCTCGGGGGGAGACCAAAGATAAGCCATGCCGCCCTGTTCAACACAGACTGAACTTTTGTTAGTATATTATTTGGAAGACCAACCACAGTGAATTACAATAATCAACACGAGACAAGACCACTGCATGGACCAATGTTAAGAGGCACCATCTATTCAGGAATCTTCTCACAGAGTACAGATTTCTGATATGCAAGTTACACCCTCTTACAACCTGATTAATATGCTCTTTGTAATTTAACTTAGAATTAAAGTAAACACCCAAATTTCGAACAGAACTGACTGGATGCAGCTGTGACACGCCAGTGTTCAAAGCCAGGGCATTGTCAGTGTCATCACCCCTTCTGTTTCCTCTGATGATGATGATCTCAGTTTTACCATCATTCAGCTTAAGTTTCCTCTTAGCCATCCAAATCTTAATATCAGACATTAGAGATTCAAACTTTGTCTTAGTATTGTTGATATCTGACATCTTAACATAGAGCTGGGTGTCATCAGCATAAAAATGATAGGGCACATCATGAGCATCAAGTAGAGATGATAAACTGCTTGTGTAGATAGTAAATAGAATTGGACCCAAAACTGATCCTTGAGGGACTCCAAATAGAAGAGGAGCAGAATCAGAGCTAGCGTAATCAACAACCACTCTCTGAGATCTGTCTGACAGATACGACTTAAGGAGCAAAAGGGCACTGTCACGAACGCCATAAAAATACAGATCATCCAACAATAGTTTATGATCTACTGTATCAAAAGCTGCAGACAGATCCAAAAGAACTAGGAGAGAGGACATCCCACTACAAGTGTTTGCCACCAAGTCACTCTGAATCCTTGTTAGTGCAGTTTCAGTTGAATGGTATTTGCTGTATGCTGATTGAGCAACAGGAACAACTCTGTTGTGTTCCAGTAGTGGTAAGAGTTGGTCGAGTATGGCCCGCTCAATAATCTTGGATAAAAAAGACAGGTTAGAGACAGGACGATAATTTGTCATGCTCTCGACATCAAGGCCAGGTTTCTTAATTAGGGGCCTAAGCAAAGCACGTTTCTCAGACTGCACAAAATTACTTTCTAAGAAGCATCTATTTATTATGTTGCAGATAAAGTCTGCAGCATGCTCATACACATCAGGCAGTTGTGACATGTTACATGGATCGAGTGAGCAAAATGTTTTATTAAGTTCTCTGATGTAACATTTGACTTTGTTTACATCCAGTGGATGAAATGTTGAAAGCAAATGATCCCCGGTGCACCGTGGCTGGAAGTCAACTGAGTACACTTCACTAGGAGAACTGCTGTCTAAATCACTTCTTATACGAGATATCTTACTTGTAAAAAATGAAGCAAAATCAGAAGCCAATTGGGCATCAGATAAAGAAGTTGGTTTAACAATTACATTCTTCCGACCAGCTAAATTGTTCACAACTGCAGACAGTTTTTTTTTATCACCACCACATGAATCAACTTTATTTTGATAATACCTAGCCTTTTGGGCTTTTACAGTGTGAACGACTGCTCTTCTCGCAAAAACATAACGCAAACGAGTTACTTCGGTCCGCTGCAAGCGCCACTCACGTTCTGCCCTTCTGCGTTGTCTACGCAAAGAATTAATGGATGGACCATACCACGGAGAATTATCACGTACAGTGATTGTTTTTACTACCTCAGGACAATAATGGTCAAAAATTGATCTGAGCTCGTTGTTGTAAATATCAACCAATTCACCAGAAGAAAGACTTGAAGAATCGATGGAGTTTAAACGTTGATCAATTTCAAAACACATCAACTGGCGGTCAACATTGTTGTAATTTCTGAATCTGATGACCTTTTTATATGAAGGGGATTTCGGGACATCAAAACTAAGAGTGATCAGAGCATGATCAGAGATGAGGGGGTCAAATGAGTCAACCTCCACATCTGATACGCGCCTGCAACCAACAGGGGACAAGATCAAGTCAAGGACATGTCCTGAGACATGAGTTGGATTACTCACATGATTGAAGATCTACCACCAACACCCTCTTGAAAGCCCAACCACATCTAGATTCAAACCTAGATTAGGGGCACTCCATTTCTCTATAAATTCAGTTAATTCGTACATTTACATACAGATGTCATTGACTTTGCCATCATGTGTAGGTCTGTCCACTTGCTGGCAGCTGTACATATATTGCACTCTTAAGTCTTGCCCTTGATGATCGTTTTCTTTTCATCTAGCAAAGATCTTTCATCCCTTTTAGTTCAGTTGATGTTCAGGTGTAGTCAGATTGAAGGGTTGATTTGACTAGTAACCAAAGAGACTCATTCCTACCTCATAACTAAAGGCCTTTGTACAGTATTTCATGCAACCTCAGCTTGGTAATCAAGTTGTGATAGTTTTCTATTTCTTTCATATGAATACAAATCAGTGATACTGTAGTCCCTTTTCCTGGAGGTCTCCATGTAGGACTTCATTCCACATATTCCTCAGTCTTCCTGTGAGTGTTCTTCCCTCCACCCACATTTCGTACCTGTGACCCTTCTCAGTCAGCTGCCCTACCCACTTCCTCTCATTATGTCCGGTGTTGTCCTCATCTATAAACCACCTTTCTTTTTCTTCAGGTAATAACAACATACAAGGAAACAGCTCGTACAGATGCTGAGAATAAGGACATTTCTGAACTAGCACTGAGGGGTCTGCAGTTACTGAGTGAATGGACAAGTGTGGTTACTGAGCTGTATTCATGGAAGCTGTTACACCCCACTGACCACCACTCTAACAACCACTGTCCTGTTGATGCTGAGGAATATGAGAGGGTAGGTTACTCCATTTTGCCATGTCACTAAAAGTCATTATAACTGTCATGTTTATATATATATGTATACAAGGTGTATGAAGGGTTCATTTCTTTGAGAAGTGTTCTTTTTATTCATCTCTACATTTTATATTGAAAGCTCAAATTGAGTACTATCAGCAAGAGGAGGTTTCAGTGTGCTATAAGAGGTTTATACATATTAATCTTTGAACCTCTTGTGATTACACCAAAAGTGGCCTTATTCTGGTAAGTAGAAATTGCCTCTTAGTGAAGATGTCACTGTTCTTTGCTGTGAGTTGGTTTTGATACAAAGGAAAAATGCATTACTTCATTCAGTGTGCAGTTGATTTATTGAGTGTGCGGTCTTCATTGTATACATTGTTTGCAGGCCACTCGGTACAACTACACAGATGAAGAAAAGTTTGCCCTGATAGAAGTAATTGCCATGATAAAGGGGCTTCAGGTGTTGATGGCACGCATGGAGACAGTTTTCTTAGACTCCATCAGACGCAACATTTACCAAGAACTGCAGGACTTTGTACAGCTCACACTCAGAGATCCCCTGCGCAAGGCCATCAAGAATAAAAAGGAATTGCTGAGGACGTAAGTGTTTGAGAAAGTGTGTGCTCAGATGGTATGATCATATTGAAAGAAGGGATACAGATATGGTGGTGAGGAAGGAGAATATGTGAGAGGCTGGTAGCTATGGAGTTAGAAAATCTGCTAAGAATAAGGTTAAATAGTGTGTTTACTTGGCATAATCTTGTAGAGGGAGTTGATGCAGATAATGGTGGAAGTGGTATGAGTTATGTTTGTGGGTGGAAACTGGTATAAGAAGCCAAGAGGTAAGTGGATGGATGTGGTAAATGAGAAAGCATCTGATACTGGGAGTTCCACTGTGCAGGAATATAAGCTGTATAGAATGGGAGTAGGAGGGAGAAAGTAATGAAGTCGAGGAAGAGGGGGAAATGGAGGAAATTTAGAGCACAAGATGGAAAGAGAAATGCAAGGGTAAGGTAGTAAGCAGTGCTGCTGCTGATGATGATTTATCTGTTTGGAGAGATACCATATACAGTATAGTATTGTATACACACACACACACGCACTCATGCACTCTCTCTCTCTCTCTCTCTCTCTCACTCAGTTGTGCCACTTATCTTGAATTCATGAGGTAGCAGTGAGTTTCCATGATTACTAGACCAGTCAGCCGTTGAATATGACCTCACTTGATTATTAGCTGAACAGAATAGGGATTAACAATCTTTAGGTTAGAACAGACTCGATGTAATATTGCTGCTGCTGCTGATAATGGAAGTACTTAAATGTTTTGCCAGGATTCTTGTGTCAGTACGAGAGACAAGTGCAGATTGGATGAAGGGTGTGGAACCGGCTGAGGACCCTGCTCTGAAGGGAAAGAAGGACCCAGACAATGGTTTTGAGATTAAGGTCCAGCGACGGAATGTTGGTTAGTACTATATGTGTGAATAAAATATTTTATCATTTCGGGTACAATGACAGCTTAATTTTGAGTTTTATTTTGGCTGGAGAGGGATGTTAGCATATGATGACATTGATACAGGTGGGTGGCTCTGCAGTCTAATTTTTAAAAAATTGTTCATTTACTCCACTATCTCCAAAGGGGAAGATTGTGGACTGTAAGAGGATATCTTTAGCTTGCAGTCAACTGGGTTCACATCCAGATAAGCCCCAGGTTACAACATAAACATGTGCCTATTTGATAATCATCCATCCATCCATCATCCAATCCTACGTTCCCCCATGAGGAGTATAGGAGCCCAGGGCTAGGCAGTTGGTCCTGACATTTAAGATGAGAGTGACCAGCCTCACTCGTCCCTGAGTGGCATTACATGAGCAATCAACCCCAACCATCCCTTGGATATAAACCTTCATCGGTTCAATCCGATCAGAGTGCAATAATTACCCACTAAACCACCAGGCGCCAAAATTTGGTTATATGGTTATCACCCAGCATAGGAAATGGTTTCCTGGTGCACAGGAAACCATTTGGTTTGTCACTCAGTGTAGAGTCACCCACAGGCTGAAGGAAGTGGAAAGAATGAAGGAAAGAAAGACAGAAGAGGGAGTGTAAAGTCACCCGTAGGCAGAAGGACAAGGAAAGAATAAAGGAAAGAAAGACAGAAGAGAATGGAAGGAAAGAGGGATGGAGAGGAAAGGGCAGACACCCGAGAGCAGCACTACATCGAGTGAGTGGATGGTGAGCGCCCCCACCTACCACAAATACTGGTCAGTTT
Organism: Coenobita brevimanus; assembly: GCF_032717465.1. Classification (NCBI taxonomy): domain Eukaryota; kingdom Metazoa; phylum Arthropoda; class Malacostraca; order Decapoda; family Coenobitidae; genus Coenobita; species Coenobita brevimanus. The sequence goes on along the minus strand of NC_136980.1, from coordinate 6,928,877 downwards.
TATAAAAACATTTAGTACTATATGGGAGTTTAGTAAAACAGCTTTAGATCTCAAATTCCGTCGGAGAATATTGTGGTGTATATAGTGTAGTAGGATCCTTACCCTAACCTTAGGTGGGAAAAGTAGTCTGAATGATGATGAATATAGGAGGAGGCTAACACTGATATATTTGTCTTGTGTCACAGGTCCGTCATCCACACAGTTGTACATGGTGAGGACGATGCTGGAATCACTAATCTCGGACAAGTCGGGGGGCAAGAAGACTCTCAGGAAAGAATTGGATGGCCAGCACCTGTGCCAGATTGATGACTTCCACAAGACTTCATTCTTTTGGACTTACCTTTTGAATTTCAGTGGTGAGACCTGAATTATGTATGATGATTTCTTTATTTGGTGTTGTTGCCACTGTATATAATTCATTTTTTCTTCCCTCCCCCCCCCCTAACTTTGCTTAAATTTTCATTCTTTTGGAGATATCACATAGCTGTGTGGCAGGAAGAGACATTGATACAGCTCCACAACCTTTCCATGATACTTCATGACTGACATCATATTCTAGTGTAAATCTAGTGCTGCAGCTCAATACTGAAGATGGAGAGATGACAATTTTTGGCCAAGTTAGTGTAAAGAGTGTATATCTTTTTTTTTTATTCAACAAAGACAGCCAGCCCCCTCCTGTATTTTAAACTTGAATGGTGAGATGTCTTAGTGCTGTACTCTGATGTCTGGTAGTTTTCCTGTTATTTTTTTCTTTCACATGATTGATTTAAATTTTATCTTAAGACAGATAAGATTGTTAGATTGATAATTTTCATGACTTTCTTCCTTTATCTGGACCCTACCTCATCCCATTCTTTGATAGGAAAAGAGATCTGGATGATGATGATGACTTTATTGGCTATATATGTGTTAGTAGTGTACTACTGTATGGTAGTGGGTCCTGCACAGTAAAGGAAGAGGATATTCACAGGCTCAAAAGTACAGAGATGTCAATGATTAGGTAGATCTGCAGTGTGCCCGTGATTGCAAGGCCTGGGGGGGCTAGGTTTACGATGGAAGAGTTGAGAGGTACTGTAGGATGGGACTGGAGTGTATTGGTGTTGTGATGAGGAGAGGTAGATTGAGATGGTTTGGTCGTGTGGAGAGGATGGGGGATGATAATTGGGTGCAGAAAGTGAGAAGTGTTAATGTTGGGGGTAGGGTAGTGAGGGGTAGACCGAGAAAGACCTGGGACGAGGTCATTAAGTGCGACCTCAGGGTTAAGGAACTAAATAGGGAAGCTGCCATAGATCAAGCAGTATGGAGAGCTGCCATTAGGTGATCAAAGCCAACGCATGCAAGCAGGTTGGAGCCTTGAAGAACGAAAATGATATTTCTCCACTCTTTTGATGTTATAATGATGGTGCTGTATTTTTTTTCAGTCTAATAATAGTCCCATTTCAGTAGTCGCAATACTTATTAGTTCTTTCTCTCATGTTTTCCTTTTCCTTCCTCTCTGAACCCTAACATACCCCATCATTAGGTGGGAAAATGAGATAGGACTTTTTTTTTTTTTCCCTGGTGGTCTAATGTTAATGTACTTTAACCAGATGTAGCCATTAGGGTCTAATTCTAAGGGATGGTAGGGGTCCATTGCTCTCATAATGCTGCTGAGGAACAAATAATTTATAACCCTTGCCATAAATGTTGGGACTAAGTACAGCTTACCCTTCTTATACAAGTGCTTGGTAGATGATCTTTCATTTATATGATCAGTAAGAATTTTGGTGGACATCTGTGCTGGTAAGGGGTTGGCAATAGCCAACACCTACTTTCGTCATAAGATGATCCACCGGTATACATGGAGAGTAATGAGGAGGATGGATGGTGAACTTGTTGAACGAAAGGCAATGATAGACTACGTGTGTGTGGATGAGCGAATGAGAAGACAAGTGTTGGATGCAAGGGTGTGGAGAGGGTGGGGGAATGGAGTCTCGGACCATCACTTAGTGATGGCCAAGGTAGAGCTGCAAAGAAAGTGGTTGAGGAGACGAAGGGGAAGACAGGAGGAAGCAGCTCCTGTGAGAAGAGTGGAGAAATTGCAAGATAGTGAGAAAATGACAGAGTATAAGAGCATAGTGGAAGAAAGATTGGGAAGGTATGAGCTAGAGCAGATGGAAGGGGTGGAAGACGTATGTAAGATATTCACGGAAGAGATAAGCGCAGCGTGTGAGGCGGTTTGTGGAGTGAGGAGGAGATGCAAGGGTGTGCAAGGGACAGCATGGTGGAATGATGAGGTGAAACGAGCTGTGGAACAAAAGAAGAAGGCATATGGTGAATGGTTGGCGAGTAGAGGTAGGGGAGAAGATGAGAGAGAGAAGAGATAGGTATATGTGAGCAGGAGAAGGGAGGTTAAGAGACTGGTGAAGGAGAGTAAGAAGAAAGTGGATGAAGAGTTTGGGAGGAATCTGAGTGTGAAATGGAGGGAGAGTAAGAAATTGTTTTGGAAGGAGGTAAAGAAAGTAAGGCAGTGTGAAAGGGGAAATAGTAGGGGAGTGAAAGATAGGAATAATAGATTGTTGGTGAAGAGAGAGAAATTGAGGAGATGGAAGGAGCACTTTGAGGATTTGTTGAATGTAGAGAGTGAGAGCAGTGTGAGTATAAGTGGTTGGGGAATGGCTGGGAGAAGAAGAGATGAGAGGAGGGAGGAAGAGATCAGTAGGTCGGAAGTAGTGGAAGCGATGAAGAAGATTAAGCTGGGAAAGGCCCCAGGAATTGATGGAGTGTGTGGTGAAATGCTTAGGTATGGGGGTGAGATTGTTGTGGAGTGGGTATGGAAGTTGTGTAGATTGGCTTGGGAAGAGGGAAGGGTTCCAGAGGACTGGAAATCAGGTATAATTGTTCCTCTGTACAAAGGAAAAGGGGAGAGAAAGTATGTGGTAACCATAGGGGTATTTGCCTTCTTAGTGTGACTGGTAAAATATATGGTAGAATACTCATTGATAGGGTTAGGCATATGACAGAGGAGCTAGTTGGAGAAGAACAAGGGGGATTTAGGAAGGGAAAAGGGTGTGTAGATCAGATATTTGTTCTAAGATGTTTAGTGGAGAAGTATCTAGAGAAGGGAAGGAAAGTGTATGCTGCCTTCATGGACTTGGAGAAAGCTTATGACAGAATAGATAGGCAAGGTATGTGGAAGGTATTAAGAATATATGGAGTGGAGGGAAAATTGTTGAGTGCTGTGAAAAGTATGTACAAGGGAGCTAGGGCTACGGTGCGAGTGGATGGTGAGCTGAGTGAGTTCTTTGATCTCAATGTGGGACTGAAACAGGGGTGTGTGATGTCTCCATGGCTGTTTAATATATATATGGATGGGGTTGTAAAGGAGGTGCAAGGTAGGGCAGTGGATGTGGGGCTGGGCCTAATGAATGAGGGTGAGATTTGGAAGCTTCCGGTGTTGCTGTTTGCTGATGATACAGTATTGTTGAGTGAAGATGAATGGGAGTTGCAAGGTTTGGTGAATGAATTTGGGACAGTGTGTAGGAGGAGGAAGCTGAAAGTTAATGTAAACAAAAGTAAAGTTATGGTGTTTGAGAGGAATGAAGTCACAGAGTGTGCAGTGAGGTTGGATGGTGAGGATGTGGAGAATGTGAGTGCATTCAAGTACTTGGGTAGTGTGATGAGTAAGGATGGAACTTTGGGGGATGAAGTACGTGAAAGGGTACAGCAGGGAAGAAAGGTTGTTGGTACACTGAAAGCAGTGATGAGAAATAGGGAGGTGAGTATGGAAGTTAAGAAGTCACTGCATGATGGTATTGTGATCCCTACCCTGACGTATGGAAGCAAGGCGTGGACCTTGCAAGAGGGGAACAAGTCAAGAGTGAGAGCAGTGGAAATGAGTTACTTGAGAGGAGCATGTAGAGTGACGTGGAGGGACAGGTTGACGAATGAAGAAGTGAAGGAATGTTGTGGGGTAGATGTGGATGTGGTTGAAAAGATTAGGAGAAATACACTGAGGTGGTTTGGACATGTGGAGAGAATGGAGAATGAAAGACTGACTAAGAGGGTGTATGTAGGTGAGGTGGAGGGAGGGAGAGGGAGGGGTAGACCGAGGATGAGGTGGAGGGATGGAGTTGAGAGGTATATGAGGGAGGGGGGGGGTGAGTTGGGGGGAGGGGAGTCAAATGGTGGGTGACAGAGTGACTTGGAGGCGTTTTGTCTGCGGCCACCCTTTGCGGGATTAGGGCGTCGGGCTATAGATAGAATAGATAGAAGAATTTAGAATCTTTTTATTGTTTTACAATTGTGTTTTTGCATATACGATCATTGTGATGTGTGATTTTTCATCATACTGTACAGCAATTCTTCTTGCTTATACAGTTACTAAAATGCTGAAATCCATTGTATGATCGATTTTCAAAAGTTCATCCCATTTGTGGAACAAGAGCGTGCTGTACTGTTTAGCCTAGCCCCGGGTCCCTATACTCTGATGGGGCAGTAAAGGATGGGATGATAGATAAATGGATTGACTAATAATATTCTTCATCATATTATCCTCCAGAGACACTTCAGTTCTGCTGTGACCTGTCCCAGCTGTGGTACCGCGAGTTCTACCTTGAGATGACTATGGGGCGCAGGATACAGGTGAGTTGATGTTTGGAGAGTGCTGCCTCTTGTAATTTTCCTTCTTCCTGTTGTTATTGGTGGCAGTGGTGTGGTTTCCTGGTGATCAAGTGCTTTGAGGTGCCAGTTGGGGTTAAAGTCTGGCATTTTTCACATCAGGTAGAATTCCCAAGAGGTAACTGCAGGTTGTTTGATTATTTAATGCTATGACCATGAGGAGGAGGATACAGGTAAGAACCAAAACCTAGTATGTGGCCTCTTGTTTGTGTTGTGGTGGTCTCTTGTGGTCTGAGGCACCAGTTGGGGTCAGTCTGGTGTTCTCTTGTTGCTAAAATAAGTGGAATCCATAAGAGGCAGGTGCAAGTTATTTAATTACTTAATACCACCTGTGATTTATGCCAGTCATCTACGGTACCTTTAACTCTTTCCGCATGAGGGGGTCTGTTCCAAGTTGAATGAAGTTTTATGGCATTAATCAGAATTAAATGCAAAGTACATCTGCAAGTGAAGATACTAATCCCTTCAGTCAGAGGATGTCACATTTGTCTAAGTTTAGCTGATACACGATTGTATCAGCTTAGTGGTCTTGGGCTATTATAGACACTGTAATTTTATCAGCTTAGGAGTCTTGGCCTGTTGTAGTACAGTAAGCTACTATACATGTACTCATGTTACTTTAACTTGGCATAGAAATGCAATGTCTTCATCTTGAATGTTGAGTTGTAACAATAGATAAAAACAATAACATGATGCTAGTCATGAAGAAGTGCCATAGAAAGAATGTAGAGTTGCAGAATTGCCAATTTCTGTCACTTGGTAACATGAAATAAGCTACAGATAGACAAAAATCTTGGCCAAGTTAAGGTGAAATAACTGTAATAACCCTTGCCTCAGATGTCAGGATTGAGTTTCTGAGCTCTGAGTCCTTATATTTGTGATGAAACAAAAAGAGGACTGTATATTACAATACCAGTACCTTTTTACCTTTTCTGTTCTTATTTTTTGCTATGGTCCGATGCACTGAATATATATATATATATATATATATATATATATATATATATATATATATATATATATATATATATATATATATATATATATATATATATAATATATATATATAATATATATATATATATATATATATATATATATATATATATATATATATATATATAATATATATATGTGTATATATATATATATATATAATATATATATATACATACAGTATATACATTTTTTTTTTCATGTGTTTAGATATGTATGGTTGAACTACATTTTAGATAGTGAACAGCTGGAGTGAAGCACATTAGTATAAAGATAATAGTAAGTTCTTCCTTTCTTTGTATTTCTTTTTTTTTTTTTTAGAAGTGTATTGGACCTGCACATTTTATTGAACTCTTTAGATGTGTGTGCATTTGATGAAGTGTAGTAAATTTTGGTATAATAAGTGGTGAAGCATATGAGTATAGAAACTAGTATTTGGTTACTGACGCATTGAGGTTGGTGGGACTGAAATGTGTTGAAGATGAATATTTATGTGAAGTCTTAAGCTGTGTATTTGATGATGTACAGTGAAGTTAGTTAAGCTTACAAGTTTGTCTCCAGTGAATGCTTTGTTTTGTTATTTTTTAGCACAGAATATGAGGGAAATTAAGTGTGGTTGAGATGAAGATTTTAATAAACAGTTTAGCTGTGTGTGTGTGTGTGTGGATTTAGTGATGTACAGTTGTTGTTGCTTTGCCCCAGTCTGTCTGGCCAAGCAGACTCATCGACCACCAGCAAGCTGCCACCTAATTTGACACATGATTAAATATGAGTGTATGGATCAGTAAGTACTGTATTTAGTTATTGTTTTGTTTATGCCTTGTGATGAGGTCATAGAGTGTGACCTAAGGGTTAAGGGTTTGAATAGGGAGGCTGCCAGAGATCAAGCAGCATGTAAAGCCACCATTAGGTGACCAAGATTGATGCATGCCAGCACATTGGAGCCTTTATAAATGATACAAAATGATGACGATGTATATGAGGAGATAAAAATATGTTGAGGAGGAACATTGAAGTGTTTAAGTGTGTATGGTAAGTTATTTATGTACTGTATGCCTTAGTCAATGAATAATTGGAGTTAATATGGGTTTATGGAAACTAGGAAGTATCTTATTTATCACTGGTGTTATTAATTTTTTTTAGCATATAATATGAAGAAATGAAATATGTTAGTGGTGACATTGAAATGTGTTGTTGTGTGTGTGTGTTATGTAAAAATGCTGTAGTAGGTGAATAGTTGGAGTTAAATGTCAGTTTAGATAAACTAATAAGTATTCAAGTAATTTTTATTGGATTCAATATAAGAGAAGTGATGTGCATTGGAGAGGAATAGTTCTTTGGAGTGTTTTGTTGTGTGTTCATTAAGTATGCTCAGTATTCAGTAGTGTTATGTTTGACTAGTACTTAAGTTTGTTTTAGTTATATACGGTAATTTGAGTTAAGCAAGTGACTAGAATTTATCAGAAGTATTTGTTTGTTTTTGTGAATTCTTTCTTGTGTTGACTACTTTTATGAATTCTTTTTTTTGTGTTGACTACAAGGTGAATCCACAGTGAGGAACAAGCCACATGGTTGATGTAGGACATCAGGGTTTAAGTCTAACTAGTGATTGGGGTAATTGCTCACATAACGGCACTTGGGTAAGTCACTGGTTACCATTGCCTGAAATAACTGGACAGTAGCCTAGCCCCGGCCCCCTACACACCTGATGGGGCAACTTGGGATTAGATGGTGGTGGATGAAGGAAGAAGTTGCCTTGTTACTTTGTGTTGGGCTGGAGAAGACAGCGGTATAATTAGGTGGTAGAGCTAACCCTTCCCCTCCCCCCCCCTTTTTTTTTTTTTTTTTTTTTTTTTACTAATAGATGAGTAGAGAAAGGAAAAATAATAATAAATACAGAAAAATTCCGTACACTCATCCCTCAGCTCCCTCCCTGTTTTTCAAGAGGATGTTGGTTGACTTCTGGAGATGGGCAGCTTCGGTGCAGCCCACTGGGTTCACATTTAAGAACAAGGTGTTATTTGGCTTTTCAGTATTGAATTGTATGTGATTTATGTGGACTGCGTCCATATAAAAAAGAAATAACCTAAAGATGAATATTAAAACGTATTGTGGAAAATAAACCACTAGGGAGAAGGTGTTAGGAAGCCTCATAAGACAGGGAGTTTATTTGCATATGACCCATTAATACCGGTGCTGTAGAGGGATTCCTTCATATGATGTCACTGATGTAACCAGGTTGCTCAACTGCCCAGTTATACAAACATGCCTCACATATTTCCCTATCCCCTAGGAGAGTGACAAACTGCAGATCAGCTTCAGCCAGCAGTCCACCGGGTTCACATTTCAGATGAACCTGGGGCTGTAACTACTACTGCACCACATTATTATGATCTTGTATGTTGTTTATGGAATCTCTCAGTATTGACCTCTTCCATCCAGTGATAAAGTTTTCATTTTGTATTTGCTATCATCGGATATGTTTACTTTGCCATGAAGGTGTACTTTTTGAGTTGGGAAGGTTAGATAAAGCCTTCCCAAACCCCTCCATTGTAATAGGTGTCCCCAAATGCCTTCATGTGGTGTCACTGATTACCCCACCCATCTCGTTATACAAACTTGTTCCGTTACATCCCTTTTAACCAAGAGAAGGGAAGTGGACTGTGGCAGAAGGCCAGCTTGAGCCTGCAGTTCACCAGCTTTACATTTCTGGTGAACCTGGGGCTACTACAACAACTACTACTCCCAGAGGCTTAATAAAATCATCCGAAGGTGTTGAGAGTAAATCAGCAGAAATGTCATCAGATTAAATGAATATAAAGGGGAATACTTGATTTCAATGACGTCGTCTGGTATGCTGTTCTTGTCGTCTTCAAGCAATTTTATCCTGGTTAGGAGAGTGGTATTATAGCGAAGAAGTTGGTAAATGCTATATCCTTCTTTTTTTTCTTTTTTTTTTTTTTTAACTGACTTGGCTAAAAATTGCCGTATTTTGTCATGATTTCTGAGTTGTAAGAGTGCATTCAACACCAGAATATGATAATTGCCATGGAGAAATGCTGGTATTGTGATATTCTTCCACTGAGGTATGTGACATACACTGCAAAAGGATGAAAATCTGGGTCGGGTTATCCCTCTTTTCCTTTCTCATTGTGAGGAGGCTTCAGAGACATTTGTGAGACTTTATGTGTAGGAGAGCTTTTGCAGAGTATCTGACTGGACTCCATGGTAATATTTGGAGGTTCCGTCGTTGAGTGGACACTACATTTGGACCTCTCCATTCTGTTCTGCCCTCTCCCCTCTCCTTAGGTCCCTGTTGCTGCTTTAACTAATTTTGCAGAGTCCTTTTCTACATTTACTTCTTTCTTCCATTTTCTCCCATCCTTTCTGGCATTAAATAGAGTAGACTTTTCCACATTCATCAAAATTCTTCATAAAAGGCGTGTAGCATGTTGCAACAGGAGGGATTAAGGTGTGCCTATGGAATATTGATCTGGCCAATCATGGGGACCATGGTGGTTCAGCACCACCCCAGTGTGTGGACCTCTGCGGAGATGGAACTGCTGCTAATCTGCAGCTGCGGATGTGGGGGTGCTGTTGCTTTATGGTGGGACTCTTGGCCATTTGCTGATGGCCCAACGTTGTGCTCTGTGAAACTCTGCTCTCCCATACAGTGTTGCTGTCTCCTCATGGATAGTGTAAGGAGTGCATACTCGGAGCTTGGTCCGTGCTTAGGTCACTGGCCCGGTCTCTAGGTTCCGGGTTCTGCCCACATGATCCTATCTTTTTTGACAGTCATGGTGAGCCTTATCTTTACCGCATATGATTATGGAAATTGTCTCTAGTTCCTTCTCCCCCAGTCCTGGTGATGTTTTGACCCGAGTGACGACCCTGGTTCCTTGTCCTGATACTTCTTTGACTCTTCATATAGTTTCCCAACCTCTGCTCACCTCTGCTGTTCATCTCACTTAACTGTGCCAGCTCCAGCCTCCCAGTCCCTTACATCTACATCTCTTTCCACCCATTCATCTTCTGTAGTAACTTTTGAACCCCATTTACCTCCACCATCTGCTCCATCTATCTTTCCTGTTTGTTCAGCTTTCTTGTTCTGTCCTCATACTGTACACCCTCGATATAGTGAGCTAATTGGCACCAGACCCTTGATGTTAAAGCTGAACACCGTGCTGTTTGGTAAGTACCCAGGTGTCGTGGCTTTTACTGAACAAAGATCGTTATATATAGTGCATCATTCGGCCATACAGTGGTACACAGTAACCAACCAGCTAACATTGCCAAAATTGTGTTTGAGTCTCACAGTTGTCCCTCTTCCATCATCATTTGGGGCACTCCATGTTAAAAAGTATGTTCCTTCCCCTCTTCAGTGCACATTCTGCTCACATTTTGGCTATCCAAGCAAGTGCTGCAGGTCACAGGCTGTTTGCCTCAACTGTGCACAAGCTGGACACTCTTCATCCACATGTACATCCAACATCCAGTCTTGCCTGAACTGTGGGGGTCATCATACAGCCTCCTACAGAGTGTGCCCTGTCTACATTTTTGAAGCCAAAGTGTCACACATCTGTTGGAAAACCAGGCATACTCTTAGGGAGGCCCATTAACAAGCACATTGCCTCAGTCAGTCCCCTGGGATCTGTGCATGCATGGCCTGACCTACTTGTATATCACAGGTTTCCAGCTCTTCTGGTGTCTCCACTTGTGTACCTATCTCCAGTTGCATTGCTGCTCTTGTCTCCCGTCCTGATTCCTCATCATCTTTTCCCTCTCGTTAGTTCTGCTCCCTCTACCCCACCTCTATTCCATTCAGTATGCTCCTGTTCTTCTCCTCTCTCAGTATCTCCCCATGCTGGCAAACATAAGCCTGCTGTTATTTCTTCTGCATATCGTATTCTTGGTATCTCTTCCTCTCCCTCTACAGCCCAGCCTACCCAACCTTCTCCCTCCTCCAAACAGTAACGCCTTAATGCTCTTATTGCTGAATCCTACTCAGCCTTTGTCCTCTCCTGTGTAAGTAGAATCCTTGTGAAGTATCCTCAACTAACTTCACTGTACCTATTCCTTGCCTACACTTGTCACTGCAGAAATACATTTCCCCCTTTCCCCCCTCTTTCCTACTCCCATTCCTCCTACCTCTCCTGAGCCACCCCCTCCCGTTTCTCATGCCTCTCCTGAGCCACCCCCCTCCCATTCCTCATTCCTCTCCTGAGCCACCCCCTCCCATTCCTCCTACCTCTCCTGAGCCACCCCCTCCCATTCCTCCTACCTCTCCTGAGCCACCCCCTCCCATTCCTCCTACCTCTCCTGAGCCAACCCCCCCCCATTCCTCATGCCTCTCCTGTGCCACCCCCTCCCATTCCTCCAACCTCTCCTGAGCCACCCCCCCCCATTCCTCATGCCTCTCCTGAACCACCCCTTCCCATTCCTCCTACCTCTCCTGAGCCACCCCCTCCCATCCTCCTGCCTCTCCTGAGCCACCCCCTCCCATTCCTCCTGCCTCTCCTGAGCCACCCCCTCCCATTCCTCCTGCCTCTCCTGAGCCACCCCCTCCCATTCCTCCTGCCTCTCCTGAGCCACCCCCTCCCATTCCTCCTGCCTCTCCTGAGCCACCCTCTCCCATTCCTTCTACCTCTCCTGAGCCTCCTCGTCCCCCCTTTTATGTTTCCCTCTCTGCCACTACTCAGCCACCCTCCTCCTCCATGATCACTATGTCGTCTTTGACTTCTCCGATCTCTTTTATTCTTGATTTACCTATGACTCCTGGATACTCTCTCCCTCAATACTACATGCTCTGCTATCGTCCTGTACTTGATTATTTCCTGTGTTATGGCACTTCTTCAGTGGAATGTTAGAGGCTTCCATACCCATTGTACTGACCTTCATTTCCTTATTGTTTCCCATAATACTGTTCTTCTATCGCTTTAAGAAACAATCTTTGTACCTCCCTGGTTCGTATTCACGCCCATACATTTCTTGGATACCCTCCTTCGTGTGTCACTGCCCTCCTCATCTGCAGTGATGTTCCCTTTGAACCTCTCTTTCTCCTCCTATCCCTCATACTTCTGCTCATGTCTTTCTCTGTCAGCGGATCACTGTTAGCTCTATTTCTCACCTGTCCCTCTTGATTTTCCAAACTTTGCCTGAGTTCTTCATTCCCTTCCTCCTCTGATTCTTCTTGGTGACTTCAGTTGCTGGCAGTCCCTATGGAGTGACTCTTGTGGTCACCACTAGAGGAAGCTTATTAGAACAGTTTCTGTCTTCTGATCTCGACATTCTCAGCACGGGCCCCCCTACTCACTTTGCCGTCCATACTTGTTACCTCTCGTGCTTGGATCTGTCTATTTGTTTACCTTCGATTTCTCTCAATTTCCAGTGGTTGGTGTTAGAAGACAATCTTTTTAGCGGTCATTTCCCTATCAAACCGTCTCTTGCCTCTTAATGTCCTCTTCCTTGTACCCCGCATTGGCAGTTCCATGTGGCTGACTGGGAGTTATTTTCCTCCCTTACAGTGCCCCCTCTTCCCTCTGCCTCCATTTCCTCTCCACAAGATATGTTGTTCTTCCTTGTCCTGGTTTTAAGTGCTGCACTCACTGCCATTCCCTGTGATATGTGACCGTCTACTACCAAACGTCTTCCTTGGTGGACTATTTGTTCGGGCTCTCTGTGTGAAATGTGCCGCCTTATCATTGTAAACAGTCCATCCACAATTTGATTCAGTCTCCTCATATTTCACCAAGCTTCTGCTGCCCTCTGTAGTACCATCTATTAGGCCAATTTTTCTAGTTGGTGGGACTATGCTTCTTTTATTTCTGAAAATAAACCCATTGTGGCAGTTTGGGCCCAACTTCATAGAATATCGGGCAAACATATCCCACCCCAAGCCCCGGTTCGCAATATTGATGGCCAGTCCATGGCTGATTCTTCCTTAGTTTCAGATCTGTTTATATATAGCCAGATGCTATAATCCCATAAGGGGTGGCTGTTTGTCTTGCATTAGTTGTTTTATGGGAAGGGGCACTAATCCTCCACCAACATGTAGGGAACATGTATGGGTTGGTTATATGATGCTTTGGGTAATTATTTTAGTCTTATTAGTAGTGGATCTCATCTCTCCTTATTAGTTGTGGGTCTCATCTCTATCCAGAATTTCATTGTCTTAAATCTGATTCTGAATCTATACCAATCTCGTATACTTTGTCAGCTGAGGGGGTTCTTAATGCTCCCTTCTCTCTTCGTGAATCATCATCTTCACTTAAATCCTATAAAAATACAATTGAAATACAGTACTTGACAGTATTCATTATACAGTACTGTACTGCATTAAAACATCTTTCTCCATAAACCATGTCCATTTTTGTGGCCCTTTATAATAAATTTTGGACTGAAGGTTTCTTTACTCCTTATTGGCATATTGCAATCATTCTCCTGTTTCTTAATCTTTGTAAGGCTGGTCATCATCCTTATGATTACCGTCACGTAGCCGTGACTATTTGTTTATGTAAACTTCTTGAATGAATGGTCAATACTTGATTCATGTGGCACCTTGAATCCTGTTGACTTCTTTCCCTCTTACAGTTTGTCTGTCACAAAACATGCGTCACCTTAGATCCTCTCCTGAGACTCAAATATTTTATCCATTCTCTTTCACTCCACCAGTCAGGCATTGCCGTCTTAAAAAAAAAAAAAAAAAAAAACACGATACTATGTGGAGGTACCATATTTCTCATTGTCTTTGTTCCATTGGTCTGCATATTAAAACACATGTTTTTCTTCAAAATTTTCTTTCCCTCCAAACCTTTCATGTCTGTCCAAGAGACCATCTTTCCCATGCCTTTCCCCAACATGAAGGTGTCCCCCAAGGTTGCGTCCTTAGTCTTTTTCTTATAGCTATAAATGACATTGTCTCTTCTCTACCCTATCTGTTTTGGTCTCTCTGTATGCTAATGAATTTGCTATTTATGCTGCAGATTCAAACCTGCCTCACCTCCAGTCCCTTCTTAACCCGCGACGTCCCAACCGATTTTTCACCACTGACCACCCCCCTCCATCCCGACCAATTTTGGATTTTTTTTTTTTTTTCCTCACCCGATCTTAGAAGTGGTCTAAACAGGTGACCCTCCGCACGTCTGGTACCGTGTTCTCTGGAGCCGCGCTGTGGGTGTCGCATTTTCTATGATAGCGGTAACTATTGCAAACCACTCAGAATAAGTAGTTATTTGTTTATTTGGTATGAATTTACGTGTAGTACATGAAAGTATTGATTTTCACACAATAATATAGGCGATATGAGCATTGTTTCGCTCACTGAACACGTCAACATACTGCACATTCCTTGGTGACGTTACCTCCTCATCTCTTCTGCTTGTTTCTTCTTTCGCCACGTAATCTTTGTCCTCCACATCGTTATCGATCGGGGAATCACTCTCGCCTTGAATTTTGTACAGTAGGAGCTCACCAATAACGCCTAATTGGTTCCAGAAAAATGCCGTTATTAGTGAAAACATTATTTGCGTGACATTAAAATACATGTATAAAGGGTTTATTGGTGCCACCACTCCAGGACTTTTATCCACTTTTCCCACCTGGAGTCCTCCTATCACTACTTTTTTTTAGCTGAAATAATAAGATTAGTTATTAAATCATCATGAGTAATATAAAACTCACCTTAATGGAGTTATGAGGTGTTTGTATGATGATTGTTTCGAGGCTTGTGCTTGGATGCTATTGCATCGTACCCCCTGACCTCCTGCTGGCCTCGTCCCCACTCCTGCTTCTCACGCCAGGGTCACCCACTTCCATCAACACTTCATCAAACCCCATAAAGTCGAAATCTTCAGAAAAGTCCCCAATGTCATCAATGTCATCATCTACTCAACCCTTCTCTGTTGTTCTTCCTCGGCTGGCTAGCTTTGTGAAAGAAAGTGAGTGATGAGTGACTGATGGCGGGCATTCACTCAATCGTGATACTATCTATCTATCTATCTATCTATCTATTGCCAGACGCCTCAATCCCGTTTGAGGTGGCCACAAACAAATCGCCTCCAAGTCGCCCTGTCCCCCGCCATTTCACTGCCCTGCTCCCAACTCACACCCCCCCTCTCTCATATACCTCTCCACCCCATCCCTCCATCTCATCCTCGGCCTCCCCCTCCCTCTTCCCCCCTCCACCTCACTCACATACACTCTCTTCGTCAGTCTTTCACCCTCCATCCTCTCCACATGGCCTGTTACTGTTTTTGGTATTTTCTTGAAATCTGATTTACAAGTCGAATCATTCGTCATTAATTCTGATGGCTGCTCTCTCTCTGTCTCATGAGACTTGAGTTGTGGCTGGAGTGCCGACCAAGCATGTTTAATGGTTGCCAATGTTGTATTATTCCAGGCATTGACGAAGAAATTTACGGCCTGTTGAATGTTACATTTCTTCCAGAATGCAGCAACAGTCATTATGTTAGGGGTTGCAGGTATGCCAGGTGGAGCAGGTGAGTCATGTGGGGCTGTGGAGGTGGAGGGGAAGGCAGACTATGAGTCAGGTAGGGCAGTGGAGGTGGAGGGGATGGCAGTGGGTGAGTCAGGGGAGGTGGTGAGGGGAGGATCCTCCATCTCCTCCTCGCTACTGCTCACATTTTCAGCGATTTCCTTCATCTTTTCTTGTTTTTCTGTTTCATTCCTCATCTCTATATGGACATATTTGCACTATAACAACTTGGCATTCACGAAATAACCGTTATTCAAGTGAATCCAAACGTTATTATAGAAACTGGGTATCTATTCTAACTTAGCGTTATTGCCGAAAACGTTATTGTCGAAATCGTTATTGGTGAGCTCCTACTGTACTGTGGCGCGACATGTCTTTACTGGCCAGGTCACTGCTAACAACTGAGTTGCCAAGACAATGGCGTGCAGGGGGGGGGGGTCATGTGGGGTAAGATAATGTCCCCACCTGGCGGCAGGTAGAGGAAGGTGTCCCGCATATACGTACCAATAATCACGTGCGAAATTTGAAAAATGTGCAAATGACGGACCTGCGGTTGCAAAATGTATGGATATATTATCGGGACAGTGTGTGACAAAATGTTGCAACGTATCCATACGTCATCAAGACGCGGCAGGTTAAGTCCACCATTGACGCTGCCTCAGCTTGGGCTGTTACACATGGTTTTTGTTTTTCTACCTCTAAATCCTGTGCAGTTACGTTTACTTATTCGCAAACCATACTACAGCCCTCTCTGCACTAATACAACCCCTTCCTCCCTACTGCTCCTCCACCACTTTTCTTGGCCTCACATTTACTCTTGGTTCAATTGGAATGTGCATATTTCTTCCCTCAAGTCTTCTACACATCATCTTCATTTGCTGCAAATGCTGTCTCACCTTTCATGGGGCGCTGATTGTGTTACACTTCTACATCATCACTCTGTCCTTGCTCTTTCCAAAATCTCTTATGGCTGCCAAGTTTGTTCTTCTGCCTCCATTCTGATTCTTTCAAAGTTAGATTCTGTTCATCATACTGGTCTTTGTTTAGCTATTGATGCTTTTCATTCAACTCCCACTGCAAGCCATTGTGTTGAATCAGGCTTTCCCCTCCCCCCTCTCCTGTCATTACTCTCATCTCACTATTAAATCCTATGTATGTCTCCTTCAGTTTTCCACTAATAAGTTACCCCACCCTCCAAGCCTTCTCCCATCTCCTCATGTTCCCCATTCAGGTCCTCACCCTTCTTCAATCTTGGTTTCACCTTTCCTCCAATTCTTCCATTTAGTCCAGTGTCCTTGCCATCTTGGCTTCTGCCTCCTGGTGTGGTCTGCCCTTCTTTTTTCCCTTGCTCTAGGTCTCCTCTTCCCCCAGATACTCTTCTCTCCCTTTTTCCGGAACATATATCCTGTCACTCCTCTGCCAGGAATCTCTTTACTAACGGCTCCAAATTTTGCCATGGTGTTGGGTTTGTTGTAGTGTTCCCTGATTCCTCCATCCAAAGTACTCTTCCTTCTATTACAAGTATTCTCACCACAGAACTGTATGTTATTATTTTTGCTTTCAAGTCTCTTCCTAAGGTCTCTTCCTCCACCATTATTATCTTCTCTGATTCAGTGCACTCACTTCCTTACACACCTTACCTTCTTCTCATCCTCAAATCACCCAAATTCCGGAGTAGCTGTTTTGTCTTTCTGGTTGGATAATGTCAGTTCACTTCTGCTGGTTCCCTAGCCATACTGGGATTGCAGGTAATGAACTACCTGACTTGCTGACACGTTCTTCTACTCTCCTTTCTAGGTCCTCTCTTTACCCCATTCCTGGTCTTGCTTTCCTCTTCTAACCCATCTCTTCTGTGAACATTGGCAAGGCAGGTTCACAACAAATTTTCTAGTATTAAACCCTCAATTTGTCCCTGGCACAGGATCCCAGTTGTTGAAGGGAGACTATCCTTGCCTGTCTTTGCTCGGACTATACCCATTACACTTATGGTCACGTGCTCATTTAATGAGGCATGACCCTCATCCCCTTTGTTCATATTGTAATTGCCCTATGTCTGTCCATCCCCTCTTACTTGATTGCTTGTCTATCCCCCATAACTGTCTCTCAGCTTTTCCTTTCTCTTCCTCACTACATTGGCCCCCACAGCTGGCAGATTTCCCTGGTGACCTTCCACTGTTTCTGTTTCCAGTATTATCACTTTTGCTTCTCATATACATTTAGTATGATTATTTCCCCGACTCCTTTCTACCTTAGTGCCATATAGCCATATTATGGCTTGGTGCCAGGTCATCATTATTCCTTCCTTCCTGGGCAAAGTTAAAGTAAAAAGAGCATAGTTCCATAGTCTGCATGCATTTGCAGTAAACCCTCGATATGACAACCCAGGTATTGTGAATTTCGGATATAACGAACAGCCAAATCGTGACCGAACTTCCCCCAGATTTTGCAAACAAAGATCGCTAAACAAGGGGGAAGTTTGGGAATCAGCCCACGGTGACAACAGCATCCCTTCCTGGCACAGTAAGTGTACTTCAACAGCATCCTTTCCTGGTACAGTAAGTGTACTGTAACAGTACTACATTATACTGTATTCTTATTCAGGTATTGTATTTATATGTACAGCATCATACAGTATTGTATTTACATGTGCAACTTCATAAGCCATTGAATTCTTCATGTAAAACTTAATAGTTAGTTTAGGTTATGTTTGAGCACGTAGGACCAAACGACTCCCCATATACTGTATAGTGAACTGAGTTCGGTAGCTCCTTGTAAGTACTGACCCCTCGTATATAGTGAACTTTTGGATATAGCGACCCACCCTTCCCACCAATTAGTTCGTTATCTCGAGGGTTTACTGTAATTTCATTATTTCCTCTGCTACCTACAGCTTTAGTGCCATACGGCCATTTTATGGCTTGGTGCAAGCTTGTCATTATTCTTCCTTCTAAAGTCTCCCTTGAATAAAATTGCTTAGAAATAGCAAGACTAAATGAAAATATATGTCACAGGATTGAAGGGATTGAGGTATATTGCAATACCATTGTATATATAATAAATGGGTAAGGAAGAGATGGTACACAGCCTCCTGCACCCACCAGATTACATTGCCAGTTATTTTTGTTATTAAAAGTAGTTTGAGGTGAATGTCCTTACATAAACCTGCTTTCAGTGTTAACCCCTTCACTACCAAAGGTCCCCGAAGATGAATACAATCCTCTTATAAGGCTAGGAATAAAAATCGAAGACATCATGACTTAGAAGTGGCCTGTTTACACTGAGAGTTATCTGGTATGTTGTCTTATACCCTTCATCTGAATGGGGTTTCTCTTTAGCTAGATTTATATAACATAAACACAAATGAAATAAAACATTCTGTATCTCCTCATGCTGAAGGGGTTAAATATTGTGGCACTGGCCAGATTATGAAAGAGACATCATAGTACTGAAGGTGTTGATGGAGAATGTTTGGAACTCTTTCGGTATGATTTATCTTACCAAACCATGAAACATAAATTTTGCTAAAAGCTGAATACAATCAGCTGTGGTAGCAAAAATAAATGTAAAGACCAATGGTAGTGAAGGTGTTAATGGTATATATAGTGAAGTAGTTTGAAGTGAATGTCCACATAAAAACCTGCTTTCATTGTTAAAAGCACTTAAGATTATTCTGTTTCCTTCTGTTGACTCTGTGACCAGTGAGACTGTAAATCATAATAAATAAATCTGTAAAAGATCATTTAGATACACAGGTATAGGGTGTATAATAAAAGATAAACGATGTACGATGTTTGGGTGTCCCAGGCTTTGATTTTATAACTTTGGAGGTAATTGTTGACCTAATAGTTATTTTAAGATGCTTTGTCAACATTGGCATATTTCTCAGCTGTTATGGAGCTACAGTTACTATAAGGTAATTAGTAACCATAGCTCTGCGATGGTTGAGAAATGGACCCATGTTCATGTAACACATGCTCAAAATTATGCCAAGAATCACCATCTCAAGTTAGTATATCACCACTCAGAACTCCCAGTATTGGAAGTTTTCATTATAACTACAATACAGTTTTCAGGAATAATGTTAGTTTGGTTTCAGGTCTCTTCACCTTGCAGCCTCTCCTGCTCACCCACTCATGAATACAGAGTGTTTAAATTTATGGCAAGGTGGACACAACTGGTGACATTATAAAAGTGTTTGTTGAAGTCTTCATAACTGGTCACAGGGTTAGCCTTTAAAGCTCAAGTCAGTTCCAATCTCTTTTTCTCGTCTCCATACAGCCAGCCTTTGGTATAAGTCAGCTTTTAGTTTTCATTTTTTGTTACATATACAGTATATCATAGTGTTGTCTGTTAAATTACATATGATCAAAAAAGTATTGGTGCACACTTTTCTGCAAAATACCTGGTGATTCTAACCTGTATTAATAAACCTGCTTTCATGAGGATGTCATACAGTAGAGTGCTTGTGATAATTCCTAGTTAGTATTATCTTGCACATTCAGATAAAAGTTTAATATTCTTGACTAAGAGCTTTATTACTCAATTAGAATGTAAAGTATTGAAGAGGGATGCCATCCTTTGGTGGCACTGGTATAACCAGGTGGCTCTGTCACCTAGTTGAACAAACTTCCTGTATTCTTGAAATGACCCGTTATAAGTAGAGTGGACTGCAGAAGGTCAGCGGCTGGCTGCAGTCCACTAGGTTCCTGTCCAGATGAACATGGGGCCACAACAAACATAGGATGTAATTGAACTCCTGCACAGTACTTTTTTGAGCATGTGTATCAGTAATGGCTGATTTACCAGCTTCACCCACTGTTTAGTACATGGTGAAAGTAATATTTTTGAACATTTTCCTGGCTTATCATAAGGACGGTCTGTATTCGTCTCAAGGTCACATGTACAGTAAATCCTCACTTAGTTGCAGTATGGCATAACAATGAAAGTATTGGCTGAAAATATTATGTATTTTGTCTTACAGTCATGGGTGTGTTTTATAGAACTTTTTTAGATCATAAATGGTATGTGAATTTTCATTATGCTTCAGTATGTGATGGTGATTTGTGTATCCATTTTCATATTCAGAATGCTGAGAATTTTAACAGTGCAGTCTGTTTGATATTTATGGATTTCCTGAATTGTAAAATTTAAAGAGATTGTTGTTTGAAGTATACTTTTTAAAAATACAAATTGTGGTATGAATTCTGAGTATTTACTGAGAAATTATTGTATGGACTGAGTATTAGAGAAATTTTTTTGAGAACTTGTCATAACACCCCATGTAGTGAGGTAAGGAAAGATGGTGATAAACTGGATATTTAGAGAACTTAAGACATTTTTATTTGCTGATAAATTTTGAGAACCAACAGGAACTAAACAAGTTTTCAGAGAAATTTTGGAAAATTTTCCTGTGAATTCTGGGCTTTTCATGAGAAATTTTCAAAAGTTATCAAAGGAATTTAACATTAATAGTGAATGAGTTGATGATGATGATGAATTCTGTATAAGTAGAGTATTTAGTGAGTATGCAAGGCATACTGTATAAACTGAGGATTTACCGTAGCGTATACTGACCCACTATTGGTGTCCGTGTCCGTCTCATCCGATGTTCTGGTCACTAATACTTCTCCCCTGTTTCTCCTTCCATGTTGACTTGTTTCTCGTGTTGCTTTGTTGTCACACTGGATGCTGGTGGTGGTCCAGACATGCACGGTGGAGCATCAGCACAATGACGAGTGCAAAGACTTGGTGGTCATGGAGAAGCGCATCCAGGTACCACTCCACTGATACCTCCACCCCACCTCCTCCTCCATTCTCCTCTAGCTTGGTTATTGTTCTTGCTGTTGTTGTTGGCACCGTAGTCACCTGGTTTGGTTTGATTTTCTGTTGAGAGGGACCATATAGTAAGCAGAGATGCAGATGGTCTTTAGTCGTCTATCCCATGGAAACTGGGCAGCTTCCACTTTTGTCGTATGTCTGTCAGCCATGAAACAGGAAAGACTCTTTGAACTTATATGTCTAAAGGATTTGATATATTTTATTATTATTGTTACTGTATTATTATTATTATTATTATTATTATTATTATTATTCCTGTTATAATTGTTATACTGTGGTAAATGCCAGATAAATATACTAAGGAAACATGTCCTCATATAGAAGGTATAAATCCCTTCACCATTAGTGGTGTCTCCTAAATTCAAGTAAGCTACCTGGTGGTAAAATGGAGGACAGTATAAAAGTTACATCCTACTGAAGTGATGTCATGTGATTTGTTTAGTTGGTTAAGTCCAAGCACTACCAGGACAGTCAGGTACTTCAAACCAGCCACAGAAATCACATGAGCCAATCTTCTGCCCTTGGATATCTCTCCTAAACTGAATAAATCCCAAGCTCTGGGCTACTGCAGATTAAAATTAAACAAGACATAGTTCAGCCCAAGAGATGAAGTGTTTACAGTGACTAGGTAAAGAAAACATAGTTGAGGTACAGTGGGTGGATGGTTGAGAAGTGATGCAGCTGAATGGTGGGGGCTGTGGCATCTGTGTTTACTATATGGTCTCCAGTGTTGTGTAGTTGGTATTAACACAGTGGTAGCACTGGTGGCAGTGGCAGATGCTGTAGAAGCATAAGCCCTTCACAGTAATGATGTCTTGAATGTTTACCAGCAATTTCTGCTACTGCATGATGATTTTGTATAAACTTAAGGAGACCTCATGTCAAAGGGTTAATAGAGAGTATCTCCTTAGCTTACTGAAATCATCTGGCAATAGCCAGAATTAGATACAAGGATATTTTTGAACTGAAAGCATTACTTGAGATTGTTTCTGACTCCTTCACCTGTAGGCTGTCTTTACGATGAATGTATTAGTGTGATGTTTACCAGATTTTGTTACATCAAATGTCCATAGGCTGAACGAGTCAGACAAGAGAATAGAAAGGTTTCATGTATTAACTGCATTGAGGAAACGGTGTTGTGGAATGTGTTAAGGCCATTAGTGTGACTCATTCTGCCACCAAGCCTACTGACCTGTGTAGTTGTCCAGCCTGACCTGCCTGCCTGCATGCCAGTAACAGATTGGTTTGATTCATAGTTAACAACGTTGTTTGGTTGTCATAATTCGTGTGTAGTTCCCAGGTTGACAGTACAGGCTGTCCTCTCTGGATGTTGAGGAAATGTGTCAAGAAAATAGTACTTCACCTTCGCCCCTTGCAGTATGAGTCATATAAAAATAAACAAATAATACAGTGAATGAAAGTTATTTTCCTGAAAGAGATAATGGACAGTATCAGAACTTCCAAGTATGAGAGGTCTTTCCTGAACTGAATTAATTTGGCTGGACATAAGAATTAAGAACAAGGATGATCGTTTACTGTAGATTTTAACTCTTCAGTACAAGACATGTTTCCTTAAATAAGCTGTAGATACCTGTAAATATCATACTGGAGGGGTTAATCATGGAAAAAAATATAAAATTGAGGAATGCCTTTATTTTTATTTATTTATTTTTTAATTTTTCATTCATTTATTTTTAAGGTGCTTGGATTTGTGGTTGTTTAAAAATATGTAAACAACTTAGTGGTTTGGAGAACTACCTTACTGGTAATAAGATTTTTGTTTTTGTTTCATAATTTCTGCCTTGTTTTTCTGGTTCTGTATAGATTTGCAGATATGTATAATAATTCCTGGTGAAGTGTGGAGAAATTTAAAGATTTATGGCTGCTTTTTTGACTGCACAGGTATTTATAAATATGTTGCTTTTTGGAGAGTTGATGCGAGTTTGGTTTTCATTTCCTTAAAATTTGCTTGGTTATTGTCAAGTGTAAAACCTATAATGGATACAACATTTTGGGTAGATGTTAATATGGACCCCCCCTCCACCCCCAAGATAAGTTTTGGAGTGCAATTTTGTTTCATAGTTTCAGTTTTTGTATTGTGGGTTAGTGTAAGTTATACACAATATGGTATAATATATATATATATATATATATATATATATATATATATATATATATATATACTGTATATTCTTTTTGTATCTGGTATGAATATTCAATTTTGGGGGTCATGGATTTTGTCATTTGATTTTCGTAATTGATAGTAAAATCATAGAACAGTTTTTTAGAACAGTTGTAGCATTGAGAGGCATACCAAGTAATACAGTTTTGGTTCTAGATTCTCATCATTGCTTTTTTTTTTTTTTTTTTTTTTTTTTTTTTCCAGACGCCATGTATCCCAAACAGGGTGGCCAAGGGCTTAGAGTTAATTGTTTTACAGGGAGGGGCACTAATCCTCCACCAACCCCACTTGACACGTAGGGATGCCAACAGCATCTGGTGTTCCCAGGCGGTCACCCATCCAAGTACTAACCAGACCCAACGTTGCTTAACTTTTTTTCCTGTTGTGTGTAAAATTGCAGTGTGTATATATTAAAACTTGCTTTAAGTAATAATTTTTGTGGTTTTCAGGAAGAATTTTTAACATCTGAATTCTTATTTATTTATTTATTCATTTTTATTTTACGTATTCTGTCTGGAAAGGTTAACAATGCAAGGTTGCTGGTGTGTTCGGTTATTAACTACTCAGCTACTCTTGCTATCTCTGAAGGATTTTATCAAGTTGATGAGAGACTTAGATTTTTAATTTGTAGATAATGCCTTAAATAGCAACTGCAGTACAGATTTTTGGAAATTTAGTAGGTATATATACAGCATGCCCATGTTGTATGATGAGGTTGTGTTTGAAAAATTCAGCGCATAACAGTTTATTTTATATAGAATCAGTTTTGTTGTGGTTCAGTGGGGTTATGTTTTTGGCCAAGGGTCACCCATCCAAGAGTCTAAAAACAAATTTCCAACTTACCTGCTTTGGTATTTATTTCACTTCACTGCACTTCATTTGGTGTTTGAACTCCAACACCACTCTGTTGTTCCATCACTGACACTAACACACCTGATAATGATAAGTGGAAAGACCATCTTGGAACAAACAAATGACAAAACTTGTGTAAGAGTGATTATGTAAACAAAAATACGATCATGTCCCCCCAAAAAAAAGGGTCCAAACTTTTTGTCATTGTGCAGTTGACCCTTGTGCGGTGTGGTGCGGTGAGGATCTGTCCG
This sequence comes from Coenobita brevimanus, assembly GCF_032717465.1. NCBI lineage: Eukaryota > Metazoa > Arthropoda > Malacostraca > Decapoda > Coenobitidae > Coenobita > Coenobita brevimanus. The sequence goes on along the minus strand of NC_136980.1, from coordinate 6,904,606 downwards.
TTCTCCCCTTTGGGGCTAAGATGCGAATAAATGTGTTTGAATGGATGAGTAAATGGAGAGTCAGTCGTCCTGTCTCGGCTACCTCCCTTTCCTTGGGGGAAGCAGCCTAGGTATATAGATAGAGATAGATAGATAAGCGACTCATTGCGTACTAGTTCATTGTGTAATGAGGGGCTGCCATAGCTTTAAATGGCCACTTTCAGTACAAGATATCTTTACTAAGCTGAATAAAATCATACAGAGACAGCAAGGGTGAAATAAAAATGCATCATTAGATTCAGGAATAATTACTGGTCCCCCTCAATGTGATGGCTTGTTTTTATTTTATTCCCACTTCCACCAGGTCATTCAGTTTAGCCCCCCCCCCCCATCCTCCTCCCCTCTCTCTCTCTCTCTCTCTCTTTTTTTTTTTTTTTTGCTGATGCTGGAGAGGGACACCTTCACACAATTGGTACCAAGACCAGTATAATGCGCTGTGTGAGTGCGTGACGAGCAAACAAGTGCCATGTTATTAGAATTTCTCTCTGATGTACACAATGTTACGACGGAAAATCTTTTTAGATTTGATTTCGCAATTGAGGGGTTTACCAATTAGAGCCGAACACTCCCTTGGAAAACTCAAGATTCCAAGGGGTTCCCGTGCCTTTGTAGGTGAGTTTTACTTGATAACAAAATTTATTAAATGAATGTATCACATACAGAAAGAACTTCACATAGTAAAGTTATTACCTTCTGCATAGTGTGATGGTCAGGGCAGGACACTCATTTCCAAACTTAACTGAGAGCAAACCTTACTTGTTTGCCTGCAATAACATGACAGCTTCTCTGCCAGGGTATGCAATCATCCCTCAGCTTTTTGCCTATTCCCCCATAGGTGGATGGTGAACTGGAGGAGAAGGGCAGCTGGGGTTATGTTCAGATGAGCCTGAGGCCACAACAACAACAGCAGTAACCACAGTCTCAGTACAAAAATCTCCCCAATCAGAAAAAAAAGGAAAAAGAAATGGTTTAGTGAAGACAAGAATACTGTAAATAAAAAAATTTTTTTTGGAGGATTTAATGCACACAGTTTCCAAACCCCGAATATTTTTGTACTTTATTCTCCTTATCTCGTAAGTTCATTTGATCTCTTTCATTACCCGTTTCATTGAAGAAGTAAGTGAAAGCTGAATCTAACATCTTCAGTTGGAATAGTTTCTCCATGTGTGAATGAAAATAGCCTGGAGATTGCTAGAATGAAGTGAAAAATGCATCTTTGGATTGATGAAGTTGAGTTGAATAAAGGTATTTAACAAGGAATAATAGACAGTGTCATAGTGAAGGGATTAATGTAGACCACTTATCCCGTTCACCCTATATGGTGGCATTGTGACCGTGGATGTAGTAGTTGGGTTGTCCGCCTGGGAGCCAAACCTCATATTTTCCTGCACCTCTCTGTGGGATGACCCCTGATTTGACCCAGGCAGGGTACTGTACTTTCTACCACAGGGAAGCACCAGTTCCATACAGGGCACACATACAGTAATCCCTCACTTATCCAGTGAAATTCAGCCAACCTTCGCTTCAAATAATGCGAAATGCTGGACATTGCTTCAGTACCCCCAGTCGGCTATCCATTCATCGTTGAGCCAGATATTGTGTCACTGTCCTAAACAGTCCCTCTCAATCCTTTATCCTAAAAACTTTCCAGCAATACAGTATTACCCATGAGTAAAAGATTAAAATTAAGCAGAAAATCCAATACATAACTGATACAGTACATATACTGTAGTGCAGTAATATAGCACTGTATATCATATAATCATAATCATACTGTACTCAGTTAGTTTTGGCATCACTGGAGGGTAGAGTAGTATACTGCACAGTACAGTGCACTTAATCCCTTGTGTTCTAGTGCAAATGGCTTGCATCCCTCCACCACTACGACGGGCACGTAGCACCCGTCTGGCAACAAATTTTCATCCCTTTTATTTCCAGCTCTATAATGCAAGAGTCAGCTGCTACTCCCAGTCCTTCATGTATGCAACAAGTCAACTCAGGAACTGTCTACCTCTGTCTGTTTTTCCTACTGCCTACGATCTCTAGTGTTTCAAATGCAGTGTGTCCAGGCATCTCAAAATGAATGGATCTTGAATTTGGCTCTCTGTTATCTTGTTTGGTTTTTATTGGAGGGAGCAGTTTGCAGGCCCCTGACCTTTGGTTCCATTTTCCTTGCATTAAAAAAAAAAAAAAAAAAAAAAAAAAAAAAAAATCTCTACCACCTCAGCCCCTATCTCTACAGCCTGTATCACTACAACAGCAAGCAAGAGACTGGGAGCCACAGGCTAAGTCACAGCATTGGGGGGTAGCCACTGCATGGATCACAAATGCACAGTGCACAGAAACATTGTCACTATACGATGTCCATGGGAGAGAATGAGAGAGTGATGGTAGGGTTGGCATGTTGGGTGGGCTGCTCGCACAACGCCTTGTGATTGGCTGGCGTGTTGCAGGGTCTGCCCACGTGCCAATTGAGCCCTGTGTCTGAGCCAGATGATACACATCACTGCCAAAAGATGCATAGTACCACCGATTGTTTCCCATTTCTGTGCCAGATATTTTGCACAGAAATATTTGTTTTAATAGAGTCAAGGAGAAAGTGCCGGATATTGCATTGGGCCAGTTATTGTGGCAACAGATAATTGAGAAATTACTGTACCGTGCTGTACCTGTAAGACAGCCCCACAGAAGCATTTGCCTCCTTGTGATCGACGGATGTTATTGACCAAAGCAGGGTTAAGTAACGACTACTAGAGGCTTGTCCCTAGCAGTGATTAAAATCATCTGACAGTGGCAGATTTTAGATATAAAAGTTGAAATTGTAGTAACTGGAATTAGACAAAGGGAATGTGATGGTAATATTGTGTTCCTCCTAATAATACTGTAAATGCGCAGAGTTATATGTTTATATGACTTTTTAAGATTTATTATATCAGATTTTATTTTTGCTTCTTATTAGTATTTCCTCTCTGCAGTTTTGTATTCTAGGTAGGCTTAACTCTTTGAAACTGGTAACATCTTTTTGTAATATTGTGTTGGTATCTCTAAGCTTAGGGGAAAGGTAGAAGAGTGAATGGGGTTAATGAAAGCAATATGTTACTCCCCCTGTTTGAAAGTCTGTCCTTTGCTGAGTAAAATCATGAGGATGCTGCAAGAATGATCTAAAAATAAATAGCAAGTCATCAGTTTCAAGGGATTAATCCTTTTTTATTTGTTGAACGTAAATATGTTGTGTGATATGAAAGGCACCTGGTGGTTATGTGATGAGGCACTAAGTTGGGTGAAGTCTGTGCCATACACACAATTATTCAAATCTTCAAGAGGTGACTGGAGGTTTTAATTTGGTGCAAAATTCTGCCAGGAAATATTTGTTTGAACTGGAGTACAGGTTGCTGCAGAGGGTTGCCATCATGTGGTGGAACTAATATAAACTGGTGGCTCAGTTGCCTGGTTATGCAAAATCCCCCTGCATCTTTCCTGTCCCTTGAAAGAAAGAGGGTGGAGTGGCAGAAGGACAAATTTAGCCTTCAGTCCACTGGGTTCATGTTTCAGATGAGCCTGGGGCCACAACAACAACAGTTGCCTAGCCTCAGGTCCCTTCATTTTCAGGGGGATAGTATGGGACTGAATATTACTGTATAATAAATTCAGTAAGAGTATGCTGTAATCCAAGATGGTCTGTATGTAGCACTCTACTAGAAACCTGCTTCTCTGTATCTTATATGTTGCAGGGATGGCTCATTCTGCTGCTATGGACATGGGTGTGGCAGTGGGAGTAGAAAATCAATAAATGAGGCAAGATAGATATTGATAACACTGAATGAGCTGTCCCCGCAACACAAGAAATCATCCAATGGGAAGATGAGCATTATATATATATATATATATATATATATATATATATATATATATCCCACTCTGTACATTGTATATATGTGTTGCATAATAGATTGTTTAATCCCTACCTCACTCATCACCTTATATGAGGCGATATGCAGGCCTCTGCATATCTGCCATGCTGATCGCCTCATATGAGGCGATGGGGTCTCTGCGCCATAATTTCAAGCACGAGGAAGTGTCAATTGTTTCCATGGGAACGTTGACTCTCCCTCTGTGCCACCAGGAGCTGTTGCCAATCCCTGCCACACCGCAGTTGCCAAATACCGCATATTTAGTAATTCAGTTCTCGTTTGCAGCCCACCAATGGCAGATTCACACCCATCTACCTCCCACAGTTCTGGCGAATTATCGCTGCCCTCACACCCACCCAAGAGGCTTAAATTACAAAAAGACGAGGGTGATGAAGAGTTCAAGCTCAGAAACTCTTGATCTGATGACAAAAAATCAACTTAATGTTAAAAAAAAAAAAAAAAGTCCTAAAACAATGACTCAGGGAAGGTAATCAGGTTGATAAGAATAAGCGTGGCTGGGGTTAATAGCAGGATATACAGTAGGTGAGTTGTATAATAGATACCTTGGTAGTAAGATATGTATGGGTTGTATTATGGTTTGGTTGTAGGATGTAGACGAATGTAGACAGGTATTAGAAAGTTAAGTGAAGAATATGTATGGACTCAAGTGATGAAGTGAGGGTTAATAATTCCCCATTAACCTCATCAGGTTTGTTGTGTCAGTGTTTTGAGTGACAGTTTTATTGGCTGACTTTGTTTTATGTTGAAATTGCTTAGTGTGTGCATGCAGAGAGAGAAAGTGACACCTGCATACTGAAGTCCTTGTCATAGATTGCATTTACATATGCCTTCCATTGTCAAGTATCACGTATATGGAAAATACTATAATATTTTCAGACACATCCGAAAACTACAATGATTACTACTATAAAATGAAAGTGTTGAGCGTGTGTTTTCAGTATGTTGATATTATTCATCAGTTTCAGCAATTCTCAGGACAGTAACTAGAGGCCAAAAATTATGTTGAGCTTGTGTTATAAGTATTTTGGTATTATTCATTCATTTCAATTTATGTAACTGTAACTATAAGGTATTGGACTGTGATAGCCTACCCATGGGGCTCTACACCTCAGAATATGGGAAGGAATTATGTATTATGTATGCACTCACCAAATTTCCTTTTCCTGCAACAGTTCCCAATTGAGATGTCAATGCCATGGATCCTCACCGACCACATCCTGCGCACCAAGGACGCCTCAATGATGGAGTAAGTGAGAGAGAGAGAGTGAGAGCCACCTGATGAGATGACAGATATCATGACAGTGTTGCATAATCCCCAGTAAAACATGCTACACTTCCATTCCATCACTGTTATTTCCTATGTCTTTCTCCCTCTTGGGAGCTTCCCAACAGGAGATGGCCTTGACTGAATCCCCACGGAAGTTTTCAGTTCATGCCAGAGACAAGCCATCCACGCAAACAGATTTTGGATGGAGACCATTACATGGATAACTAAACTAAAAAAGGGCTGCAACCATTCACTTCTGTATTTCTGTACATGCTTTTATCCATTTTCACTATCATCAGGCTTTATTAACTGCTTACATTTTATTCCAAAACCACTGATCATGTATGCATGTCTAGGCTCTTGCACCAATTAGCAGTAAGCTCAAACCATTTCCTGGCTTAGTTCCCAATCCAAGAGGCCTCCATGCAGGACCTCACCACACATCATCCATGGTCTGCCTCTGGCCACTCTTCCTTCCACATTCACACCTGTGGCCCTTCTCAAAAAGTCACCCTCCTGCCTCTCAGTGTTTCCAGACCATCTCAGCCCACCAGTTTGCATCACCATTCTGACACTTTAAGTACCATTTCTGTCATGGCACACTGTTCTCATTTTTCACCTAGTCACATCCTAGCTAGTCATCTCATAATCATTTCTGTGCATTCTAGACTTCTTGCATCTTCTCATAGAAATAAAGTCCCACTGTTATATAGTGTAACTCATTCCACACATTATGCAGAGATTACCTTGGCACAAAATGAGAGCCCCATCATAATCATAGAGGCAACAGTTTCTTAAATTTTGTCCATTTTTCATCCTACCAGACAAGCAAGGCTCTGGCTTTCCTTTCATACTGAACATGTTGCCTAAGTAGCAAAACTTTTCCATGTACTCAGAGTGTTTTATATTTTTCCCATCTATCTATTGTGAGATGCCTTAATGTCATAAGGGTTGGCCACAAACAAATATCCTCCTTGTTGCCCTGTCCCCCTCCATTTCACTGCCCTCTCCCCAGCTCACACCCCCATCTCACACCTTCATCTCTCATATACCTCTCCACTCCGTCTCTCCATCTCTCCATCTCATCCTCAGCCTCCCCCTCCTCTCCCCACCTCGATCTCTCTCTCATACACTCTCCTCATTAGTCTCTCTCTCCATCCTCTCCACATGGCCAGACCACCTCAGTGTATTTCTCCTAACACTTTCAATCACATCCACATCCACTCCATCCCTCCATTTCATCCTCAGCCTCCCCCCTCCTCTTTCCCCCTCCACCTCTCTCTCATACACTCTCCTCATTAGTCTCTCTCTCTCCATCCTCTCCACATGGCCAGACCACCTCAGTGTATTTCTCCTAACACTTTCTGTCACATCCACATCCACACCACAATGCTCCTTCACATCCTTATCTGTCAGTCTGTCTCACCATGCAACTCCACATGCTTCTCACAGGCAACTCATTTCCACTGCTCTCACTCTTGACGTGTGGCCTTCCAACGAGGTCCAAGCTTCACTTCCATATGTTAGAGTTGGTATCACAGTACTATCATGCTGTGACTTTGTTACTTCCATGCTCACGTGCCTATTTCTTTTCACTACGTTCAAAGAACCAGCAACCTTTCTTCCTTGTTGCATACTTTCAAGCATTTCATCCTCCAGACTTCCAGTTTTACTCATCACATTACCAAAGTACTTAAATGCATTCACGTTTTCCATTTCCTTATCATCCAACCTCACTGTACATTCAGTGGCTTCATTTCTCTTGAAGACCACAACATTACTTTTCCCTACATTCACCTTTTCATTCCATTTCTTACACCCACTCCCAGACTCATTCATCAAGCCTTGCAGTTTCCCATCATCATCACTTAACAATATAGTATCATCTGCAAACAACAGTACAGGAAGTTTCCAAACGCTGCCCTCTCTATTAGGGCCTCTCAAACATCCACTGCCGTACCTTGTATCTCTTTTATGACCTTATCCATATACAGATTGAACAACCTTGGAAACATGACACATCGCTTGTAATCCATCATAATCATCATCTGGACCTCCTTTCCCACCCTAGTATGGCTGCACTGCAGCCATAACACCCTCATGCACACTCTTCACGGCATTCAGGAACTTCCCATTTACTCCATATACAGTATTCCTAATATTTTCCACATTCCTTGTCTATCCACTCTGTCATATGCTTTCTCCAAATACATGAATGCCTTATACAACTTCTTTCCCTTCTCTAGAAATTTTTCCACTACAGACTTAAGGATGAACATCTGATCTACACAACCTCTTCTCTTCTTAAAACCTCCCTGTTCTCCAACTAATTCCTCTGTTATTTCCCTAACTCTGTCAAAAAGTATCCTACCATATACCTTTTCTGTTATACTCAGAAGACAATTGCCCCTATGATTACCACACACTTCTTTTCCCCCCCCCTCCCTTCATACAGGGGAATAATTATTCCTGACTTCCAGTCTCCGGGACTGTACTTTCCTCCCAGGCTAATCTACAGATCTGCTATATCCATTCTACTACTGTCTCTCTTTCCCATGCTTCATCATATCCCCACACACTCCTTCAATTCCTGGGGCTTATCCTATTTTAATTTTCTTGATTGCATCCACAACTTCCATCCTACTGAGCTCTTCGTTCTCACCTCCTTCCATCACCCATCCATTCCCCAGCCACGTATATTTAGATTACTTTCACGTTCAGTGTTTAACAGTTCTTTAAAGTGTTCTCTCCTGCTCACCTTTTCTCCATTTTCCACTGTAAATCCATTTTTATCTTTCACTCTCCTACTAACTTCTTTATTACCCTGTCTAACTCTCTTTACCTCTTTTCAGAATATTTTCTTACTTCCTTCCTCTTTACACTCAAATTCCTTCCAAATTCCTCATCCACTTTCTTCTTACTCTCTCTCTTACTGATCTTTTCACCTCTCTCTTCCTCTCTACATATAACTCTCTTCCATCTCTCAAGTTCCTCCATGTCTCTGCTTTCCATCCGGCACTATATGCTTTCTTCTTTTGTGCCACAGCTTGTCTCACCTCTTCTTTCCACCATTCTGTTCCTTGCACCCCCTTTCGTCTTCTCTTCACCCCACACACCACTTCACATGCTGCACAGATTTCTGTGAATATCTTTCACACACCTTCCCCATCTGCACCTAATCATATTTACCCAATTACTCCTCCACTTCTGTTATATTCTGCCTTTTTTCCATCTACCCTCCATGTATGGACTACTTCCCCCCTGTCCTTCCCTCCTCCTATTCCTCCGTTGCACTTGAACCTTGTCTTTCACCACCGCCATGTGGTGATCAGAAGTCCACTCCCCCAACCTCTGTATACACTTGCATCCATTACATGGCTTCTCATTCTTTCATCCACTGACACGTAAGTCATTGCCTTTCGTTCATTCATTTCACCAACCACACTGCCCATCACTCGCCACGTATGCCTGTGGATAATTTCGTCCCTATAGAATGGTTATCACCAACCCTATCCCCGTTCAAATGTCCACTAGAGCACTACCATTCTCATCCACTTCAGCAGGCACACCCGCTGACGACTCCATCCACCATCACATTCCTTACTTTTCCATTCATATCTCCAATCAGAAAAATTCTCTCATTCTTTTCAAACTTTTCCATGTACACTTCCACATTTGCCCAGAACTCTTCTTTTGCTGCACAATCTTGTGTTGGCAGTGCTTGCTACACACACACACACACACACACACACACACATACACACAGACACAGACACACACACACACACACATACACACAGACACAGACACACACACACACACACACAGACACAGACACACACACACACACACACACACACACACACACACACACACACACACACACACACACACACACACACACACACACACACACACACACACACACACACACACACACACACACACACACACACACACACACACACACACACACACACACACACACACACACACACACACACACACACACACACACACACACACACACACACACACACACACACACACACACACACACACACACACACACACACACACACACACACACACACACACACACACACACACACACACACACACACACACACACACACACACACACACACACACACACACACACACACACACACACACACACACACACACACACACACACACACACACACTGAATCGTACTTTCAGTCTTACTTACAATCCTTGAACCAAATGATCCATACTCTTATTATCCTTCCAAGTCTTGCACACAACAATACATACTCCCTCTTTTGCCCTGTCATTTTCACCTTCTCTCACGCATATATCCCATCCGTACTCCCACTCTCTCACACTGTCACCTCACCATTTAGTCTCAGTTAATCCACATATGTCCACTTTTGCACCCTCCAGCACCTGGACAATCTCTCTCTCACATCATCATTCGCATCCCTTACATCCATGATAAAACTGTACCATGTCCTTTGTTTGGTCCTTGGTTGTCACCTGTTTGTCAGTCCTGGTCCAAGGCTTCTTGTTTGTATTTTTAGTTAGTTGTTTTCCAGGGAGGGACACTAACTCTCCACCAACCCACTTGTTGACATGCAGGGAACACGTGTTGGTTGATTATAAGGTTACCACCCAGTGTTTTAAATAATTTCCAGGTTTACAGGAAATCAATTGGCTTACCACTCAGTGTAGAGCTACCCTGAGAGAGTACCACTACACTATGTGAGTGGATGATGGGTGCCCCCATCAACTTATTTATTTTTATATTTATATATTTATAGGTGTGTGCTGTACCCGTTGGACCTGTACAATGACTCAGCATATTACGCGCTTACCCAGTTCCGCAAGCAGTTCCTGTATGACGAGATAGAGGCAGAGGTGAACCTATGCTTTGACCAGTTTGTGTTCAAGTTGTCCGAGCAGGTCTTTGCGTACTACAAGCATTTGGCTGGAAGGTTGGTGTTGATTTACTGTAAAGTCCAAGTTCAAATACAGTAATATTCTTTTACTTAGTTCTACTGGCACATAATTTTCTTTGACTTAGGAGCGCCTTTTCTTATTGAGACACATTCATACTGAAGAGTGTTAAATTCTGAAGACAAAATTTAATTTCTAAGAGGAAAAAGAAAAACTATTTAACCCATTAAACATAGGGGACAACTTTTTATGATGATGATTATTATTTATATTTTACTATTATTTTTTTAATGACTATTCTTAGATGGTGTTACAGTACTTGCAAGTGGGACTTTGTGAAGTTTGAGGATAAAGAAACCATCTCATTTTAACTATAAAGCCTCTGGAGATGAAGTATCCATTATTCATGTCTTTGCTGGATGATTATACTCACCACTTAGAAACTCCTGTGGTTTGAGGGTTTCTGACCATGTTCTTTGATAGGTACACTGTTTGATATAATATCTCCTCTCTTCCAGCATTCTTCTGGACAAGCGGTTCCGTAGTGAATGTAGTCACAATAATGTGAGGATTCACTACCCCCCAGCAAACAGGTTGGTTGATAATTGTCTTGTTGTTATTAAGGTTTATGTCCCTTCACTCGGTCCTCATTTGTACTTTTGGATCCTCATTTTCCTTTTTTTTACCATTTATTGTATGAAGACAGGAAGGAGTCAGTAGGATGGAAGTTGTGGAAGCATTGAAGAAAGTCCTATCTATCTATCTATCTATTGCCAGACACCATAATCCCGTAAGGGGTGGCCATTTGACTCTTGAGTTATTTGTTTCATAGGGAGGGGCACTAACCCTTCACCAACCCACTTGTTGACACGTAGGGAGCACGTATGGTTTGGTTATATGGTTACCACCCAGCGTTGTAAATGGTTTCTTGGATTACAGGAAACCATTTGGCTTGTCACTCAATGTAAAGCCACCTGTAATGGAAAAAAAAGCAATAAGAAGTGACAGGAAAGATGGGAGAAATAGGAAGAGAGGAGGGCAGGCACAGAAAAAGAATGATAAAGGCTAAGGAAGAAGTAGGCAGCACTACATGAAGTGAGTGGATGATGGTCGCCACCACTTACCATTATTGAAGAAAGTCAAAATGGGGAAAGCCCCAGGAATTGATGAAGTGTGTGGTGAAATCCTGAAGCATGAGGGAGAGATAGTAGTAGAATGGATGTGGAAGATGTGCAGATTGGCCTGGGAAGAAGGTAAAGTCCCGGATGATTGGAAGTCAGGTATAATTATTCCCTTGTACAAAGGGAAAGGGGAAAAAGAAGTGTGTGGTAATCATAGGGGCATTTGTCTTCTTAGTGTAGTAGGAAAAGTATACGGTAGGATACTTATTGACAGAATTAGGGATATAGCATAGGAATTAGTTGGAGAAAAACAGGGAGGCTTTAGGAAGGGAAGACATTGTGTAGATCAGATATTCATTCTTAGATCTTTAGTGGAAAAGTGTCTAGAGAAGGGAAAGAAGTTGTATGCGGCCTTCATGGATTTGGAGAAAGCATATAACAGGGTGGATAGACAAGGATTGTGGAAAGTATTAAGAATATATGGAGTAGATGGGAAGTTGTTGAATGCTGTGAAGAGTATGTATGAAGGTGCTAAGGCTGCAGTGTTTGTGGATAGTGAACTGAGTGAGTTTTTCTATTTGAAGGTTGGGATGAAACAGGGTTGTGTCATGTCTCCATGGTTGTTCAATCTGTCTGTGGATGGGGTTATAAAAGAGATACAAGTTAGGGCAGTGGATGTTGGAGTGGCCCTAATGAGAGAGGGCATTGTTTGGAAACTCCTTGTACTGTTGTTTGCTGATGATACTGTGTTGTTAAGTGAAGACGAAGGGGAGCTGTAATGCTTGGTGGATGGGTTTGGGAGAGAGTGTAAGAAACGGAATTTAAAGGCGCATGTAGGGAAGAGTAAAGTTATGGTCTTCGAGTGAGGTGAAGTTTGTGAATGTACAGTGAGGTTGGATGATGAAGATATGGAAAATGTGAGTACGTTTAAGTACTTGGGTAGTGTGATGAGTAAGGATGGAAGTTTGGAGGGTGAAGCGCTTGAAAGGGTACAACAAGGAAGAAAGGTTGCGGGTTCCTTGAAGACAGTGATAAGAAACAGGGAAGTGAGCATGGAAGTGAAAAAGTTATTACATGACAGTACAGTATTGTGATACCAACTCTGATGTATGGAAGTGAAGCTTGGACCTTGTTGAAGGGACAGAAGTCAAGAGTGAGAGCAATGGAAATGAGTTATTTGAGAGGAGCCTGTGGAGTCACATGGAAAGACAGAGAGACAAATGAGGATGTGAAGGAGCATTATGGTGTGGATGTGAATGTGATAGGAAGCATTAGGAGAAACACACCGAGGTGGTTTGGCCATGTGGAGAAGATGGAGAGTGAGAGACTGGTGAGGAAAGTGTATGTGAGTGAGGTGGAGGGGGAGAGAGGGAGGGGAAGGCCAAGGATGAGATGGAGGGATGGAGTGGAGAGGTATATGAGAGAGGGAGGTGTGAACTGGGAGCAGGGCAATGAAATGGCGGGGGACAGGGTGACGTGGAGGCGATTTATTTGTGGTGACCCCGTAGAAGGGATTAAGGCATCTGGCAATAAATAGATAGATAGGTAGATTATTTTTTTATGGTTTTAAAAGTGGAATTATGATTCTGGGGCTTGAGTGGTGAATGTATGTGTGTGTGGTCCATTTCTTTAGGCATGCTGTGTATATAGGTACAGTACATCCCCACAGTACGCGAGTTCCGAGTACGTGATCCCCCATGTACACGAGGACCTTTTTTATTTGTTAATTTTAGTGTACTTTTTATCAGTACGTGAATTGAACTCCTTGTAAGCAAGACAGGCCGTGAAGAGTGGCCCAAATCCAGGGTTACCCTGAGTAAGTGACATTGCCCCCCCAAGAAGCGATAACGGTTACTTATGCTCCACCCACCTAGTGACGTCGATGCTACTCATTCGTCACGTGATGCCCATATGCATCGCTTGGAGGATGGTGAGGTGAGAGTTCCAGCAGAGGGAACACGTGCGCACAGAGGGTACACTTGCTGTTCCAGGTACGTCCCCATGTACTCTGAGGCTATTTTTTTGGTGAGCCAGGATGTCTGCCCCCTCATCCAGGAAGAAGTGCATCACCCATGCCATGAAGATGCAAATGATTAGGAAGAAGGAGAGTGGGAAGGGTAACACGGCCATTGGCAAGGAACTAGGCTTGGCAGAATCGTCTGTGCGAACTATATGGGCTAACAGGGAGGCCATAAAGAAGACTGTGAAGACATATGGGACGGCAGCATTGGACGGGAGAAGCAGACTGACCAACCAGGCTATAATTCTTATGGAGTGGTACCTGGCTACATTTTTCCTGAGGAAGGAGAAAGAAAGAATTCCACTGAACGGGCCCTAATCAGGGACCAGGCCAAGATTTTCTTCAAAGCTGCAGCTCTGAAGCTTGCTGTAAAGAAACCATTTAAAGCCTCCGTGGGATGACTTTGCCACTTTCTGAAGAGGAAGGAGCTACCTCACATTGGCCTTACAAGGGAGCGTGCATCAGCAGATGAAATGGCGGCCAGGGATTACCCAGCCATCCTAAAGGGGATAATCGACGAGGGCGGCTACAGCAGGGACCAAATTTATAGCACTGATGAAACAGCCCTATACTACAAGGCTATGCTTGCACCAGCGCCAGGCCTGGGGCAGAAAAACCAACAAGAGCAGGATAACAGTCATGTTCGCCGTGAACTTATCAGGCTAACGCAAGATGCGTCCTGTTGTGGTTACAAGAATCTGCGCTGCATGGATGACAGCGGGGTATACTGGTACAGCAACTCCATTGGTTGGACGACTAGTAGCATCATTTCCAAGTGGCTGTTGCGGCATTTCATGCCTGATGCCAAGGCAAAATCCCGGGAATTTGGCATCCCCTCCAAGGTGCTTCTCATCCTCGACAATGCCCCAAGTCATCCAACCTGGCTAGCAGACCTCAGCAAGGAATGCAAGATCGTTTTTCTGCCCCCGAGAACGACCTCACTCATCCAGCCGCTAGACCAGGAGTTGATTGCAACGGTCAAGCAGCTGTACCACCAATGCCTCTATGATCACCTCCACAGCAAGACCGACAGCTGTGAGGAACTGCAGGCAGTTCTTGACTTGAACACAGTTGGGAGTGATGTCATGGATGCCGAGGATGATTTGGACTCACCACCCGCTTCACCCGCTTCATCCTCACTTCGCACAGCACCCGCACAACCAGCTTCAACTCCTGAGAAGACTATTATGGCTTTTTGGTGGTCATTCAACCTCAAGGATGCCATCACTCTTTTGTTGTCCTCTTGGCCAGATATAACCACTGCAGCAATTACCCATGCTTGGCGCCTCCTCGTACCCCACCTGTGTGAAATCGGACTGGAAAGCAGCTTTCAGTCCCTGGCTGCTGCCGAGGCAGCCACTCTCACAAGTGCACAAGCTGTGCCCGGTTTTCAGGCCGTCTCGCTGGAGGAGGTCAGGGGTTTACATTCGGCAACAGCAGAGCAGGATCTCCAGGAGATCATGCAGCGAGTGGACGAGACCAACACGGAGCAGGAGATCACAGCAGAAAAGGCAGCAACACCAGTGATGGAGAGTGAAGATTTGTCCATGATGGAGATCAGCCAGGTACTGTGTGCCCTTGATAAATTCAAGGAAGAATTCAAGGATATTGAACACTCTCAGTTGCGAGTGGAGGAGGTGATGTCTTCACTGGACAAAACCTTCTGCTACTACACTGACAAGTACAAACAGGAAGTAAACAGATGGAAGCAAACACTCATCACCCGTTACCTTCGGCTTGAACAAAGTGAGGAATCACTCCCTTCAACATCAGAAGAGCCGTATCCTGAGGAGGATCAAGAGACTAATTTGATGTCTGAGGTGTCAGAAATAGAGTTTGAAGGGTTTTTGAACGAAGTGAGTGCATTAGCTAGTGAAAGTGTCGAAAGTGCTGGTAATGAAAGTGATGAGGAAGGTGGTGTGTCGAGTGGTGTGGTGGGTGATGCAGGAGATGCACGTTAGGTGCCTCATCCTCAACTTACCTCCATCATGCCTGTTGTCCTCTTGGGTAAAGGTTAGCAGCCATATTCTTGTTGGTTTAGTTAAGCCATATCCTTGTGGATTGACCTAGTAAAACCATAATCTTGTTGGTTTACTTTATCTTAGGTAATATGTCTTAGATTTCCCTGTATAGTGCAATACTATACTCAAGGGTTGCCCATGAAGGGGGGTGCCGCCCATATGTAATTTTTCCCATAAGAGTATGTATTCACAGTACGCAAATTCCTAGTACGCAACGTCCTCTGCCTCCCATATATTTGCGTACTAGGGGGATGTACTGTACTGTATTTACATTTGTAGTTGGAGTCGATCATGAAGATTTCTTCTACCAGTTGTATATACCATATGTCTAAAAAAGGTAAATGATGGTGATGATAATGATATAGCCTAATTTCTTCAGCTTGAAAGTACATTTGATATACAGTAATCCCTTTACTATCCTACGTAATAGAGCCAAAAGCATGTCCGGAAAGTGGTCCCGTCTGGATAGTGGGTCCCAGCCTCCTGGACTTGTACTTAAGGACCCTAACCCAGCCTAACTTTGAAAGCCACCTAAATAACTTCCTATCAGACATGCATAGCGCCTATTTAAACCTATTTTATGACCCTATTCACACCAATAATGGACATATAGCATAAAATAAATGAAAAGGAACCAAAGAATGAGGAATTAGAAGTGACTGTACCCTCAGCCAGGGTACTAACAGGACGTCTGTGGCCGCCCTTTCCAAAGCTTTGGCAGTGATGAAAATGCTCTTGAAGCACGTACAGTAATCCCGTGTTGTGCTGCACCTACAGTAATTCTTTTGCACTGTGAGTTATAATTGTCTAACACTGCACTTTCTGTTACAGTAATTGCACCATGCCAGTTTCAACCGCCAGTTTGCACTCCACAGTTAATCCTTTGCTCTCCAAATTCTAATTTCTTAACACTGCACAAAACTGTAAATTCCCGTGTGGTCTAGTGGCGAGGTAATGCAGTTTATTCACTGTTTATTCACAAACAACGAGCACGTGTGGGATCCATTGCGATAAGCATCTACTCGCAGTTGAAGGTAGGCAGTAACTGTTGGTGTGGGGGAAACAGGGTTGCCAGATCGCAATGGCCACATTACCAAACTCCTTAATTTTCATTACCAAATTCATAAAGCTAGCATTTATTCTTCACCAATTATATATATGAGTGGAAATACATGTAATCACTCTCCTAATAATTAACAGTATGTTGATTATTTTCACACTATGTAGGCTAGCAGATTAATCAAAGAGAGCAAACAATCCACCATCTCCATCCTGTGTATCCTCATACATGTGAAAAATCCGTTTGGTAATGCATTATTCTGATTCATTACCAAACGAATTTTTGTTTACCAAATTGGCCCACATTTAGTAATGAAATATACCAAATGGCAACCCTGACAGGGAAGGGGGAAGGGGAGAGGGGGGAGGAGGGAAGGGTTGAAGGGGCCGTGGTGTAAACAGCTGTTCGGCATTGCGTGGCAATTTCAAATTATGGGTGGGAAAATATTCGGATTTTATGGTAATATTTTTCTTTTTTTGGCCATTTTTGGGTTCCGTAGGTCCAGGTCCACAATGTCCGGTAAGTGGGGTGTCCGGAAAGTGGGCGTCCGGATAGTATGGGGATTACTGTATTTATGTCTGTCTAGCACAGATAATAGAAATGATGATGTGTTCTACTCCACAGTATAATACTGCACTGTACAGTATACGTCTGTCAAGGGTAGATGATAATACAGTAATCATTATTATTATTATCTATAATTAATCTCCAACTTTCTGCTAACCACAGGTATGAGACATTGTTAAAGCAACGACATGTACAGCTGTTGGGGCGCAGTATTGACCTGAACAAGCTGATCTGCCAGCGTATCAATGCATCAATGCACAAGAGCCTTGAAGTTGCCATCGCACGCTTCGAGGGTGCTGACATCACATCTGTTGTGGTAGGTTGGGAGGGCTGGCTTAGGCCACAGACACATTGGTAGGAAGTGGGCAGATGTGAGCAGGAGTTTTGGCAACACATGCAAGTGGCCACACTGGCAGTGAGCAGTGGCATAAAATTGATAGCTCATACTTATGTTTCAGTCACAATCTCAGTTTGGGATACATTTCACGTGAGGCATATTGATGAGCAATTGTTGTACTGCATTAGGAGAGGACTGGAGAGAAATAAGGGTTTGTGGTATGTCTGTTCAAACATATTAGCCTGCCCTCACCCACTTGTTGCCACATGGTCTTATTGTGGCCATTGTTTTAGGTTAGGTTGTTATGTTTGGCTGTGTCAACTGTCACTGTCAGGATAGATTAGATAATGGTAAGTTGAGATAAATGAATAAGGTTTGCTTAAATTTTATCAGGTTGGGTTTTGCTAGGTTAAGTTATGGTTAACCCCTTCTTTACCGGAAATGTGTTTTGATGTACCACCGTACATCGCTTGTAAACACCTGTGAGACACTTGAACCACAACCGTGGTACACTGGTACATCCTGTAATGAGTGGCAGCTTATGGGCCTCAGGGTAGCCCGGTAAGGCTGTTTCTGAGGACCTCGTGATAGCAACAGCTCCGCGTTTTGACAGCAAAGACTGTGACGAAGTTCTGACGAAATCTGATATCATAAGATACGTCATGACTGAGTTGCGGCGGCACCAATGGCTTGCTCACTCATCTGTGATGTAACCACTTTTAGACTGATCATTATTTTATTGAAAATTTCTGCTACAGATATCTTACTATATTTTCCACTGACATACATCAGAATTTACACCCCTTGGCCTGCCTGTGAGAGCCAGTTACCACGCACTTGACAACGAAAGAGGGTGTACAGGATATTTTTCTCTCATGGCGTCTCTGGCGGATTCGAATAGTGATTAGCTCATTCGTCATGAGGATACTTATTTAGATGTATCAGATGTTGATGCAGCAGTGTCTGATGTGTCAGTAGATGACTGTTATCCTGAAAATGATAGCGAAGTTGATGTGAGTGAGGAGGAGGAGGAAAATAGTAGCGAGCTTAGTGACGCCACACTCTCGGCAGCAAGTAGGTCAAGGTCGCCATCACCATCACATGTGCCCACACACTTCATGCTCAGCTTACAAGGTAAATAAATAACCCATCAATCTGTGCAGGACTTTTTTCAAGCCAGTTTGTACAGTAGTTACTTGGGTAATAGTACTTCAGCATATGTAAACTTATATAGTGATTTATTTTATCTTTTTTTTATGTTATTACCAGCAACATGCTGGGTTTATGTAATCATCAGTATACAAACAAATCACAAAAAGTGAATAGTTTGGACATGGCAAAAAATATACACTACCCCTCACACTACGGGAGGGGGAGCTGTCAGGTCAGTATGGGGGGGGGGGGTAAACGTAGTGTTTACACCAGGGGGAGGGGTCGGTAAAGAAGGGGTAAAGTTAGGCATGTTTGATTTAAGACTTGCTGGGTTAGGTTACAGTAGGAAAGGAATCCATCTGCGGAATTTGGAATAAAGTAAATGGATCACACAGTGTGTTTATGCATGTTTGTATTTCAGCTAATGTACAGTTCCCCTAACAGGAACTAGAGGGTCTAATAGAGGTAAACAAATTGACGCACAAACTCCTGAGTCAGCTGTTGGTTTTGGATGACTTTGATGCTCAGCTGCGTGAGGCCAACCACAATGTATTGGCACCATATGGACGCACAACACTACATGTCTTTTGGGAGCTGAACTATGACTTCCTACCCAACTACTGCTACAACGCTGCTACTGGAAGGTGATTTGAGACACATTTGTACTCTCATGATCCACTTTAAGAATATTGTAACATAACCTTTTCAGCCCACTTTTATATACAGTAATTACTCTAATATCCGGACGCCCAATATCCGAACATCCCCAATATCCGGACATAAGAATGTTTCATACTGTACTTTTTTCCATACTATACTTACCTCATTTCACTCTTTAATGTCCTTTATTGGTGTGAATAGGGTGTTAGGAGCTATGCATGTGCAGTAGGAAGGTGTTTTTCTGAGTTAGGCTAGGTTAGGGTCCATAAGTACCAGTCCAGGAGCCAGTCACCAGAATGTTTATTATTGTATGAACCTACTTCTAAACCCTCATTTTATTTCTTTTCATTTATTTCAGTCATTTATGTGCCTTATTGGTGTGATTTGGGTCTTAAATAGGTGCTATGCATGTCCAGAGGGAGTTGTATAGATGTTTCTCTGAGTTAGGGTCCATTAGTACAAGTCCATAAGCTGGGACCCAATATCCGGACAGAACCAATATCCGGACCTACCTATGGCTCTATTACGTCGGATATTGGAGTGATTACTGTATGTACAATATTACATATACAGTATACTGTATATATATATATATATATATATATATATATATATATATATATATACTATATATATATATATATATATATATATAAATATATATATATATATATATATATATATATATATATATATATATATATATATATATATATATATATATATATATATAAATATATATATATATATATATATATATATATATATAAACACATATATATATAAATATAAATATAAATATATATATATATATATATATATATATATATATATATAAAATATATATATATAAATATATATATATATATATATATATATATATATATATATATATATATATATATATATATATATATATATATATATATATATATATATATATATATATATATATATATATATATATATATATAAATATATATATATATATATATATATATATATATATATATATATATATATATATATAATATTTATTTACACACACACACACACACACACACACACACAATAAAACCTCAATATAGCAGACCAGTAGACCAGAATTTGCTTTTACTGGAATTGAGGAGCTACCGCACTAATTTCTTATACACTGTATCAGAAAAAGTCTGGTAAAGCCAGAAGCAGTCCAGACTGCCTGACCACTTCAGGTATGTTCACCACAGTAAGGTAAATAAAATACATGTTTCTCACTCTCATCTTAAATGTCAGGACCAACTTGCCTAGCCTCGGGCTCCTATACTCATCATGGGGCAACATATGATTGGATGGTGGGTGGATGGATTTGTCAGTGTACAGTAGTGTATTATTACAGTATATATGTTATACGATTTGATTATTGTAGTGAATGTACAATACAGTAGAGTACTGCAATGGTAGTGAATCTATCTATCCTGTCATCCAATCCTGTGTTGCCCCATGAGGAGCATAGGAGCCCAGGGCTAGGCAAGTTGGTCTTGACATTTGAGATGAAGGTGACCAGCCTCACTCATCCCTGGGTGGCATTACATGAGCAATAAATCCCAACCACCCCTTGGATGTAAACCTACACAGGCGCAATCCGATTGGAACGCGTTAATTACCCACTAAACCACCAGGCCATGCGGAATGGTGGTGAAAATAATTTAAAAACCATTGGTGTGATCCTGACTTATGTCTGATGTATCTGAAAAACTCTGGATTAACAGGGGGAAAAAATATAAGAAAAATCACAGTTTACCGGAAAATTCCAGTCTATCTATGGTTTTCTAACGGACACTTAATAGAGCGGAAAATGTGATATAACGAGAACGGGTTGGCTCAGTTATTCTGTTATATCAAGCTTCTGCTGTATATGTACACACACACACACACACACACACACACACACACACACACACACTAACCACAACATTTTTGCATCATATGAACAGACTACACTACATTTCTTTGGGGAACTGAACTGTGACTTCCTGCCAAAGTTTTGGAGCAATGCCACTGTGAGAAGGTAAATAATGGGAGATGCCACTGCTTCTGGCATTAAGGTGTCTGGCTATAGGTAGATCCAGTTTTGTAGGTGAATATAGATAGATAGTCTTTACCTTCATGGTTTGGTTTCAGACAGGGTTATACAGTACAGTACTGTGCATACATTGTTTGGTAAAGTGCTTTAACCCTTTAACCGCGGGCTCGATTTGCTTTTTCTTGTGGCACCCTCGGACATGTTCGCGCTCCGACAGACTCTCTTAAAATATTTGCCAAAAATCAGTTATTAGTCCTAGAATATTTAAATCACATATGCTTTTGGCACATACCTTCAGCTTTCTCCTGGGGTGTTTGTTGAGCTTTCGTCTAGTACTGTAGGACTTGTGGAGACCTCTGAAGTTGGGTAACGAAGTCTCCACTTTACACTTCCCGACAACCCGTAATATGATTACCACAGCCTGATATTATCACTAGAAACACTGTTCTATGATTCTCAAATAGTTTGAAATCCATATTCCCCCCCCCAAAAAAAAACACTGTGAAAGCAATGAAAATTACGAGGGCGTATGACCTTCCCACTTGTGCTAGTTCGCTGCTGGTGTTTTCATTTATTATTCATAAAAACACTCACAGTTTATATTTCTATTACTATATAACACATATATATATCTACAGTCTTTATCCATAAGTTTCCTTCAGCAATAGTAGTTTATTGTCACTGTAGGGATTCAATTTCTTTCAGTAAAATACGTAGCATTCACTTTCTCGTCCTGTATACAGTACTAGCATTGAGAGTGAATGTCACTTTCACCTTCACTCTCATAACTCATAGTATTCATACATGCTAGAGTGAAACTTTCACTTTCATTACTCCTAGTATATATACTCGTATTCTTATAATACTTCTCATTTACATTTCTATTTCTATCTATCTATCTATTGCCAGACGCCATAATCCCATACGGGGTGGCCATTTGACTCTGAGTTATTTGTTTTACAGGGAGGGGCACTAACCCTCCACCAACCCACTTGACTCGTAGGGAGCACGTATGGTTTGGTTATATGGTTACCACCCAGTGTTGTAAATGGTTTCTTGGCTTGCAGGAAGCCATTTGGCTTGTCACTCAATGTAAAGCCACCTGTAACGGAAAGAAAAGCATTAAGTAGTGACAGGAAAGATGGGAGAAATAGGAAGAGAGGAGGGCAGGCACAGAAAAAGAATGATAAAGGCTAAGGAAGAAGTAGGCAGCACTACATCGTTCTCTATTTTATTTACATTTTTTACATTTCTTTTTTATTTACACTGTGTTATGCACTGTCACTTGAAGTAACTTATAAAACTATTTTCCACTGTTCACTTATATTTACATGCATTGCTTTACTTGCTGTTTACACATTATTTACAGTTCCACTTGCACTGTTTTACTCAACAGAAAGATCGTAGTCACTCTTTTTCAATTGTCAGCCCTTTACCTCTTTCCACGTGAGGTTTAGTAGGGGGTAAAGGTCACAGGGCCCTTTGCATGGGGCTAAAAAGTGGCTGAAGTTAGCAGGAACAAACAGACGTACCTTCACCTTGGAAGATGACAGTGAACTGATAGGGGTGGGCCGGGGTGGCCTACCTAGGGAAATGCATTACTGCCAACGCCAGCCTCTTGACAGCTGCTAATATATAGCAGTGAAATGATTGGCAGGAAATCTAGACAATACATTATAAATTAGGTAGTTCCAGGTGAATGTAAATATCACCTAGGCTTCTCCCTTCCCTCATTATATATATTTTTAGTACGAGAATAGATTATACAGCATATTTCAAGGGGAAATAAACAGTGAACGTGTGTACGTGAGGTGTTGTCAGGTGATAATTAGCCAATTCCAGGTGTATGGCACTCACTTACCTCATTTCTTTTTGGCCTATATTATTTGGTATAAGAATAAGGCATAGAGCTTATTTCCATGGATGAAATCAGTGGAAAATTCCAGGGAAGATTTACTTAGCGTAACACGGCCGGGCAGGCAAGAGGAGAGGGTAATGGAGGGAAGGTAGGGAGGGGAGTCAAGAACGGGGAGAAATGGCTAAATTGTCAACAGTGAATGGAAGTACAGATGAGATTAGGAGTGCTGACTAATGTTGGACATTGGCAGTACTGATAGATGATACAAGCCCCCACTTGGAAGCCTGGAGGAATTCAAAATAACACAGAATCACAAAAGTGATTCCCCGCGGTATGATCCCTTGCTCCCAAGCGTCACGAAAGTGACGCCCCGCGGTTAAGGGGTTAAACTGCTGTTGCAACAGAAAGATGTGCAGTTTAGTGCTGTCATGGTGAAAAGAAAAAGTGCAGTTTCTAGACTTCAATAGGCGAGGCTCAGTTTTATACATCTAATTGTTAGTATTATGTAGTTGGTATTTTTCTTGACATTTATTCCTTTATTGATTTGCTCTTAATAACATAAGCTTAACATCATTCCAGGTTTGTTAAGTCAACGGTAACCACATTTGCCCAGCCAGTTCAGCGAGACAAGCCACCCAACGTTGCACCATACATGGCGTGGGGCAGCAAGGCGCTCAACATTGCTTACACTAATATATACTCACAGTACTCGGGTAGTTATCACTGTTTTATCTTATATATGAATATTCCATTTTTTATTTGTTCTTGTGAAACTGTAAAAAAGTTCCATTAATGATATTTGGCCATCCAGAAATTTACTTTTTTTTTTTTTTAATGTACTAGCTGCATCAATTATCCTATATCATAGATGTGCTGCATCTAATCTGAATGGATTATTCTTAGTAGATATATAAAAGGTTTAAGATTTAGGCATGATTATGTAGAAATATCACTGAGGTTTTCCATTGTATACTGTGTGGTATCACGTACACTAATTTATATGGTACAATTTCCATTTTAATAAGACATGGTGTATCTAACTTAAATTAATTTTAATTCCATCCATCCATCTGTCATCTAATCCTGTGTTGCCCCATGAGGAGCATAGGAGCCCGAGGCTAGGCAAGTTGGTCCTGACATTTAAGATGAGAGTGACCAGCTTCACTTATCCCTGAGTGGCATTACGTGAACAATAAACCCCAACCACCCCATGGATATAAACTTGCACCAGCTCAATCCGATTGGAACGCCTCAATTACCCACTAAACCACCAGGTGCCATAATTTGGTTATATGGTTACCACCTAGCATAGTAAATGGTTTCCTGGTGTACAGGAAACCATTTGGCTTGTCACTCAGTGTAGAATCGCCCATGGAGAGAAGGAAGAGGAAAAAAGAAAGGCAGACAGACAAGAGGAAGGAAGGAAAGAAGGAAGAGGGGAGTCGCCCAAGAGCAGCACTACATCGAGTGAGTAGATAATGAGTGCCCCTACGAACCAGCATATATATTCATTTGTATAAATACAGTTTTAGTGCTACAGTAGTTGTCACTGTTGTGTATGTTTTTTGTGTGTTTGCATGGATTATTAGAGTGATGTGTTACAGAATGTTATCGTATCGTACTATTTACCAGAATGTTTCATTTACAAATGTCAAAGGTGATTATGTAATACTTACTTACAGGGTAATTATATAGCTGTTTAGTTATTACTATGTTATCATGTATAGATTTCCAGGGTGACAGTATATTGGTTGTTAATCACTGTTTTCACCAATTAATTTCACCAGACTGAGTTCCTTGGTCTATTACACCCGTATTTGAGGCTGTGAGTACTGAATGAATGTGTTAATATATGTATATGCCACTCAGGGATGAGTCAGGCTGGTCACTTTCATCTTAAATGTCAGGACCAACTTGCCAAGCCCCGGGTTCCTACACTTCTCATAGGGCGTCATAGGATTGGATGATGGATGGATGGATGGGCCTAAGTGTGGATGTTTTTGCCTGTGAGGTGGAGTCAAGATTTCAGGGTCTTAAATGGTGAGTGAATGAGTGTGATGAGTGTTGGGCTGATCCTTTTCAACTTTCTCCTCTTAGAATTTTTCTTGCTGTGGACTCTGCCTCACTCTATCCTTTGGTGGGAAAAAGAGGTCTGAATAATGATGATGATGATGATGATGATGATGATGATGATGATGATTTCCTTTCCAGAGTTCCTCGGTCCTCCACACCTGCGTTCGATGGTGCGGGTGTTGGGGTACCAGGGCATTGCTGTGGTGATGCAGGAGTTGCTTGAGATCATACACTCACTCATACAAGGAAACATACACCAGTTCACCAAGACACTCCTCCAGGCCATGCCCAAACAGTGCAAGCTGCCTAGATACGATTATGGTTCTCCTGGTAAGTGCTGGGTTGTATAATCCCTTGTAGTCTAGTGGGTTAAGATGCCCCAACTAGAAGCAGATTGAAAGGGTAGAACCTCAGGGGAAGGTTAGAGTTCATTGTTAATACCATGATATGATTATGGGTCCTCTGATGAGTTTTTATTTATACACATGGCGTAAGGTGTCTTTTGGTCTAGTGGGGTAAGGGCATTGATGTGGTGATGCTGGAGTTGCTTGAGATCATACTCACTCATACTATAGGAAAATATACACCAGTTTGCAAAGACATTGCTTCCATACAGTTTTAGGTTTCTGGGCACATTATTATATTGAGGAATTAGGATACATTAAAAAGCTCCTCCCAGGGGTGAGTGTGGCTCATTCAGTTGGGCAAACTTTGGTTAGTATCTCATTGTCAGTATTTTACTTGCTGTCTGGGTCCTACCTCACATGACATTGGAATGGAAATGGAGGTTTGGATGAGGGTGATGATGATGATAAATAAAAGCTTCAAACTAAGATTGGTTCATACAGTAAAATTTATATACTGTACATCAGAAACATGACAATGGAAAGACGAGAACAGCTTTTTGCCATTTTTGAGCATGGAGACCTCCTCTGGTGACTGGGAAGTGAAAGGTTGGTTTTCCATATAAGGTAGGGGTCTGGTTTTGACGTGATTGATTTACCTCCACGTATCGCAATGACATTATTTTCATTCTTGCACCTATTAGGCAGTTTTATTCAGCTAGTGGGAGATATATTTGTGAAGAGGTTAATGAAGGCTATATCTAACCCCTCCTGTACAGAGAGAGAAATTGTCATTTTGTAACCAGTTGCCCTAATCTTGAAGGAGTGGCCACAGTAAATAGCCTCCATTTCACCCTATCCTCTGCCATCAGGCTGCCCTCTCTCCAAGTTGCACCACCCTTACACACACCTCTCCACTTTATCCTCAGTCTCCCCTTTTACTCTCCCCTCCATCATACATACAGTACACTCCTAGTCAGTCTCTCATTCTCAGCTATTTCCTCCTGTCCACCACTTCATCTTTGATCTCCACCTTCTCCTTCACCTCACACAAATTACACTGCTAGTCAGTCTCTCATTTTTCACATGCCCTAAGCTTAATAAAATTCTCCACATGTCCTAAGCTGAGTAACATCATGGAAATGGCAAAAATAAAATTAAAAATATACTGCAGGTTGAAGGGAATAAGCAAGCAATTTTCATTACACATGATTGGAACTCTTGATTGATGGAATTAGAAGTGAGTGAAATGAATTGGATTTATGCCATTTACTGGATCATCTGTTTTGGAACTTTTGCTGGTCATGTACAGAGTGGCATACGTATATTACAAGTTATACAGTTGATATCCATTTTGTGTACCATTTTTGCACTTCTCTTATCTAGGAAAGTCCAGGTTAGGTTAAGTTTGTTATCAGGTTGGGTTAATATGTTAGTTAATTTTTAGTTTAGGTTCGGTTAAGTTAGGAAAAAAAAGAAGGGAGGGTAATCATCCCACAAAAATCAAGCTTAGCTTACTGTGTAAAAATAAAAAAATGATATACAGAATAGAAGTTTGTGTCCCAGAAGGAAAAGGCATTACTCTGGGAAGTGGGAGAGTCAGTGCAAAAACTATTGTATCAGCTTGTGTCTAACTCTCAGATGTTTTGGAGCTACAGTTGTTGATGACATTGTGAGTAATAATAAGGGGACCATTTTTGCCCATAAGTTTATCAGTACTGTAACTATAACTCCTTAATGTTTGAGATTTGGACTCATGTTGGTATAGTGTGTGTGTGTGTGTGTGTGTGTGTGTGTGTGTGTGTGTGTGTGTGTGTGTGTGTGTGTGTTCCTCATTAATCATTTCCCTTTACTCCTGAGTTTTTTTTTTTTTTTTTTTTTAATAATAAGTATTGTACTAGTTACATAGAGAGTATTAGATGATTGTTTTTCTTTTGATTTGATGATGATGATTTGTGATGTTAGTGGTGATGTTGATAGTGGTGGAAGTGATGATGATTGTGATGGTGGTGGTAATATCAATGGTGGTGATGATGATGTTTGCAGTAATAATGATAATGTTGAAGAATTATTATTGAGAAAGTAAGAGAGATCTCCTGGTGAGTGATGAACAGGGTGGCTTTAGGAGTGGCAGAGGATGTGTGGATCAAATATTTACAGTGAGACAGATAGCAGAGAAGGCTTGTGAAAAGGACCATAAGGTGTTTATGGCATTCATGGATCTGGAAAAAGCATATAACAAAATGAGTAGAGAGGGATTGTGGAAAGCTTTGCGCATGTACGGTGTAGATGGTAAGCTACTGGGTGCCATCAAGAGTTTTTATGATGGTAGTGCGGCATGTGTAAGGGTTAATGGGCATCTAAGCGAATGGTTCACGATCGGTGTGCGCGTGCGACAAGGTTGTGTGATGACCCCATGGTTGTTTAGCTTACTGTATATATATGGATGGGGTGATGAGAGAAGTAAAAACATGAGCAGTGGAGAGAGGGGTGGCATTGGTGATGGATGGAATATCTCAAATCTGTTGTATGCTGATGATGCAGTACTGCTTGCAAGTACCAGACAGGAACTTGGTAGAGTAGTGCAGAGTTTTGCTGATGTCTGTGAGTGTCGTCCCTTGAGAGTAAATGTAGAAAAGAGTAAAGTGATGGTTATTGAGAGAGAAGGTGACCCCCAGTGCGATGTTACAGTGAATGAAGAGAGACTGGAATTGGTGAGAGGGTTCAAGTACCTGGGTACAGTGATAGAAAAGAGAGGAAAATGTGCAAAAGAAGTTGAAAGTATAGTGACACAAGGAAGAAAGGTAGCTGGTGCAGTGAAGGCCTTGATAAGAAACAGAGGCTTGAGTGTTGCAGCTGCATGAGGCTTACTTGAAGGAGTGTTAATGCCAGCTTTAACATATGGATGTGAGACTATGGTGTGGCATGAAAATGAGAACTCAAGAGTAAGAGCAGTGGAAATGGGAATTTTGAGGAATGTATGTGGAGTACGGCGGATGGATAAGATATGAAATAATGTGATTCATGAAAGATGTGGAGTGAGGAAGTCGGTGGACACCAGAAATGAAGAGAGTGCCCTGAGATGGTATGGTCATGTGGAGAGAATGAGTAACAGGAGAGTGGTGAAAAAGATATATCTGAGCGAATTTAAAGGAGGGAGGAGGCGAGGTAGGCCAAGGAGAAGGTGGAGAGATACGGTGGATGAGATTATGAGGAAGAGAGGTTTTGGACGTCGATGAGGCTAGGGAACTGACAAGAGATCGAGCTGGCTGGATGAATATTTTGTGAGAAGTGCATGATCAGGGATCTGGCACCCCTTTTTAATGTGGTAACATCCGGATTTACTCTATCGGATACGTTTATGTGAAGCTACAGAACATGATGAATGTTTTTGACATATCCGTTAGAGCCAGGATTCGGGGGGCTTGAATGTTGAGTGAATGGAGGCGTGGCCCATTGGACTGGGCAAATTTGGGCCATCTGGACATTGCTACTCCTCATCCTGCCCTAGGGTGGGAATGGAGGTCTGGATGATGATGATGATGATGATGAAGAAGACTTTGCCTGATTTGAATAATTTAATTGATCTGGGATTATACCTGAACCAGTGGAGTTCTTACACTGTTGATAATTATACTTTCATGATTTTCTGCTTGTTTATTTATGGTGATGATGATGATGATGATGATTGTGGTGGTGATGGTGGTGGTGGCAGTGATGGTGGTGATGGTGCTGACAGCAGTGTTATTACATAAGATTTATGAAAAGTAAATTACTGATGATTTTGACCTTTCATGATTTAGGCAGGTATATGATCAAAACCTATACTTTTTTTTTTTTTTTTTTTTTTTCCAGAGCATATGAGGTATCTCTTAAGTATAAGCATCTGGTGTAAATAGGAATAAAATGAAAAGATGATATGAAGATGATTCCAGATGATAGTACTGTATGTAGCTTAGTAAAGAACTGAAAGTGAAGACAAAATTTTTCCTCGTGTGTGTGTGTGTGTGTGTGTGTGTGTGTGTGTGTGTGTGTGTGTGAAGTATGGTGTTGTTTTGGTACTTTTGATTATATTCTGATGACATGAGGAGTTTCTTTTGGGTCTCTTGCTTAGGGAAGTACATATATAATTTTTGTGATTTAACATTTTGATTACAGTATGTCCCCTTTACTCATACAGGAAGACCTTATTTGAAGTCTGTGTTGTGTACAGGCAGAGTGCAGATAAGATTTGTTTTAATGTGTACAATCCTATAAGACTTAAGATCATAGTGGTGTAATAATGTGTGTGCATAGGTAGATGATTGTAATAGAAAAAAATGTAGAAAGAGAAAATAAGTTGACAGTCCATTAGTAACTAAAAAAAACAACAAAAGAAAAGATATAAAAAACTTTAAATGAGGAATATCCATACATATTGGGAGCAGTACTAACATTTTCTCCATCATTGTTGTTAAGGTGTGTTGGGGTACTACCATGCCCAGTTGAATGATATTGTCCAGTACCCTGACGCCAGAGCAGACCTGTTCCACCACTTCCGAGAGCTGGGCAATGCGCTGCTTTTCTGCCTGCTCATAGAACAGTCGCTGACATTGGAGGAAGTCTGCGATCTGCTCCAGGCTGCTCCATTCCAGAACATTCTACCCAGACCATACTGTAAAGGTAATTGTGTTGCTGATGAAGATGATGGTGATCATAATTTTGTTGTTACTATTGTTATGGCTCCAGGTTTATTTGGACTTGACCCCAGTGGACTGCAAGTCGAAGTTACTCCTCTTCTGCTGTCCACCATCGTCCATGCAGGGGATACGGATGGTGCAGAGGGACATATTACCAAGCAGCAGAGCCCCATGCCCCTGAGTGAAGACTTCCCTCTGCAGTTACAGAATTGATGATGATAAACTTAGCAATCGTCACAGTTATGATCTAGTTTTTACTATTATTTTTCATGATAATTTTAAAAGTACTATGGATTGATGAATTACATATGTAGACCATTTCACAAGGAAGGCTGTTGATAGCTCATAGCGTTCATGCTTTCTCTTGCTTGCTTTTAGAGTCAGTCTCATCTCACCCATAGATGGAAAAAATGTTCATGATGATGATGATGATGATGATGATAACAGTTCTATAATAATAATAATTATGCACACACCAACAGAGGGTGAGAAGCCTGAAACCAAACAGAAGCGACTGGAGGCCAAGTACGCACCTCTTCAGATAGTGTCCAACATTGAGAGGCTTGGGACGGCTAAGGTTAGTCCTTAATGGGTGGGCAAAGAAATGGGTAGCACTTTTTTGATATGGGATTGTAAAAGATAGTGGTTGCATTACCCCCCCCCCTCCTTTTTATGAGTTTGCTACCTGAAAAGCATATGTGAAATGTATCTACTATATAAAGAAATGTGCTAGAAAGAAGTGTGGTTATTTTATTTTTGTGAGGTAAAACTTTACCAGTTAATTGATGTTTAACAGAATAGATAAATTGTGTGTGTGTGTGTGTGTGTGTATATATATATATATATATATATACCATATATATATAATTAAATAGATAGATGGATAGATAAGTGGTTGGTGGGGGTGCTCTCCATCCACTTAATGTAGTGCTGTTCTTGGGTGCCTACCCTTTCCTCACATTCCATCCTTCCTCCTCTGTCTTTCCTTCCTTCATTCTTTCCTCTTCCTTCTGTCTGTGGGTGACTCTACTCTGAGTGACAAGCCAAATGGTTTCCTGTACACCAGGAAACCATTTACTATGCTGGGTGGTAACCATATAACCAAATTATGGCGCTTGATGGTTTAATGGGTAATTAAGGCACTCCAATCAGACTGAGCCAGGACAGGTTTATATTCAAGGGGTGGTTGGGGTTTATTGCTCATGTAATACTACTCAGAGATGAGTGAGGCTGGTCATTCTCATCTTAAATGACAGGAGCAACTTGCCCAGCCCTGCACTCCTACGCTCCTTATGGGGCAGCACTGGATTAGGTAGTGGATGAATGATCATCGTCATCCGTACCTCCTATCCCACTCAAGGGCAGGGTGAGGATGGATGAATGAATAAATGAAAATTTAAACAGGTCTATACATATTTTTTCTTAAACGAGTGGGTGTTTGTGGATTTTCATTTTTGTCTAAAAATAAAAGCAAATTATATATTACTAATAATATTAGTTAATAGAAATGGTAATTGTAGTACTAATAAATGGTCGTAGCAATAGTACAATAGTATTGGTAGTAGTTAGTAATGACTAAATTAATAGTAGTTACATAGTAACAATGTGGTAGTAGTTATAATAATGTTGGCTTTACAGCAGACTTAATTGCCCATAGTGTGTTTTTCCTTTTGCCTGTTTCTGCTCCGTACTCGACCTGTGCATAAATAAGATTAGTGTGATTATGTCTGTGATGATGATGGTTGTATTTTGCAGCAAGCCATGATTGCGAGAGAGGGAGACCTACTGACCAGAGAAAGACTGTGTTGTGGTCTCTCCATCTTTGAGGTATGTATGCTGTACCTTACATATTTAGAGCTTGTGATTTTTAGTGGAGAAAAACTACATTGATAAATAGAGATAGTTTTAGTCCTAGTCTTATCTTGTTTATTTATTTATTTATTTTTTTTTTAATGAGAAGGTGTGGAATGAGATGGTTTGGACATGTGGAGAGGATGGAGGATGACAGCTAGGTGTGAAGGGTGAGAGATGTGAATGTTGAGGGTAGAGTTTCAAGAGGCAGATTGAAAAAGACCAGGGACAAGGTCATACCATGTGACCTCTGGGTCAAAGAACGGAATAGAGAGGTGGCTAGAGATCAAGCTGTGTGGAGAGCCATCAATAGGTGATCAAGGCTGATGCATGCAGGCATGTTGGAGACTTTGTAATTGAAACAAAATTAAAGAAGTCACCCGTATTACTGCTGCGTTTGGATTGAAAGGCGACGTAAAAAGGTTGATTTAGGGAGTGGGAACAAGATGAGTGGATGGCAATTTTAGGCCAAGTTTGAGTAAAAAGAGCATATCAACCTCCACAGGTGATTCTGACAAGGATTCAGGCATTCCTGGAAGACCCCATCTGGCATGGCTCCCCCCCAGCCAATGGTGTCATGAACGTTGATGAGTGCACAGAGTTTCATCGGTTATGGTCCGCACTGCAGTTTGTTATGTGCATCCCTGTTGGTGCCAATAACTTCACTGTTGAGTAAGTTTAGTTACTTACCTGTCTATTTATTTGTTTAGTCAGTTATGTTATATAAGGCTGGATCCTCCTGTATAATATACAGGAGCATTATACAAGACAAACTGGGATTTTTTTTTTTTTTTGCCCTGTTATTTTTCTTTTTATTATTATTATTATTATTATTATTTTTTTTATGTGTTGACTCTGGGCATAGGCTTCACAGCCTGCTCCCAAGGCCCAGTAGTCCGACATATCATACACCTCTCCATGTCACCACTTCGGTGCTAACATTCACCGTCCATATAGAATACATGCTAGGGCTGTCTCATACAGGACTGGGGTATTGATATTAGCGGGGGTATTTTTACGATATGTCGGCGGATTTTCTGGTAGACCAACGAAGTCTGATTTTATGAAATTCAAATCCTTAAACTGTTCACTGCTCCAACGGAGATTTGAACCTGGGTCTGTTAGGACTGCAGGCCACCTCTTTACTGATTAAGCCACTGCCTCCCCCAACTTACAGGTGTGCAACTTATAGATGAAACTCAGGATAATGCAGTTTAAAGTTTTTTACCGAGAATTATTCACACTTGCCATAGATTATGACATTTTTTAACCAAAGAATTAAATACATAATAACTTTTTCCATGGGGTCTGCAGCCAGGTCATAAGAAAGCCTCCTTTAATACCATCTCCCTGCTGCTGAATGACATAACTCTAGCATTTATTCAATATAGATGGTGTGTATTAGTCTGGAAGTGGCAGCATGTGAAGGTATGTGACTTAAAGAACTGTGCCTCAGAGAGCAAGCTATCAAGTATGTGCCAGGTAAAAAATAATGACCCCATCCATCCATCCATCATCCAATCCTACATTGCCCCATGAGGAGCGTAGGAGCCCGGGGCTTGGTAGTTGGTCCCGATATTTAAGATGAGAGTGACCAGCCTCACTCATCCCTGAGTGGCATTACATGAGCAATCAACCCCAACCATCCCTTGGATATAAATCTTCACTGGCTTAATCTGACTGGAGTGCAATAATTACCCATTAAACCATCAGATGCCAAAATTTGGTTATATGGTTACCACCCACCATAGTAAATAGTTTCCTGGTGCACAGGAAACCATTTGGCTTGTCACTCAGTGTAGAGTCACCCACAGGCAGAAGGACAAGGAAAAAATGAAGGAAAGGAAGACAGAAGAGGATGGAAGGAAAGAAGGATGGAGGAGAGGAAAGGGCAGACACCTGACAGCAGCACTACATCGAGTGAGTGGTAATAATAATAATTGATTGTTACCATTTTCCTTAGAGTGTGGATATGTGTTCCAGTGAGGTGGAGTCAGGATTCTTGGGGGTGGAATGGTGACTGGATGTGTGTAGGTCCCATTTAGTTAAGCAGACTTTATTATCTGGATCTAACCTCACCCTGTCCAAGGGTGTGAAAAAAGGTATTAATTTTGTTGATGATGATGATGATGATGATGATATTTCTCCCACACAGACAACTTTTTGGTGAGGGTCTGAACTGGGCTGGTTGCTGCATGATCGTGCTGCTGAACCAACAACGAAGGTTTGAGGCGCTGGACTTCTGCTACCACATTCTGAGGGTACAGAAGGTGGACGGCAAGGATGAGCCTATCAAGGGAATTGTAAGTACAGAGAACAATACAGACTTACATCCTTGTTATGAGACTGCTCGGTATACAGTCATTTGCATGTGTGATTACTGTATTTACATATATGATCAGTTAAAGTGTAGATCCATTTTCATTTTACAGTTTATTTTATTTTTTTCATGTTTATGATCACTGTAATGCCTGATTTCTCATTGTACAATCATTTTCTCACTTCTGTGGTCACTACAACACTAAATTCATTATACAGTTGGTTCTGAAAAATGTGTTCCAGTTATAAGATGAGGCTGTGCTGTAGAAGTACCAGATATACTGTGCAGTCCTTACATATAGAAACATTTGGGTAGAGCATCTTGAATGGTGATGGAATAATTATGTGGGCCCATTTCACTTTTTAGGCTGTTGATTAGTTGTCCCTCATCATGTTTTTCCTTGCTTTATGTACAGTACCTCACCCCATTCATTGGTGGGATAAAGAGGTCAGGATGATGATGGTATGTAAGTACAGTAATATAATTTTTTTTTTTTTTTTTTTCTTTAACAGAGTAAAAGTAGATGATGTATATTCGAATTTCCACTCAATTAACGCCGGCGTGCCGCAGGGATCAGTTCTGGCGCCAACCCTATTTCTGGTTCATATTAATGATCTCTTATCTGTCACTCACAATCCCATTCACTCATATGCAGATGACTCAACACTACATAGTTCATTCACACTCAGACATCCATTTACAAAGTCTAATATCTCTACCTCTCAACTCAGTACAGCCATCTCCATAAATCAAGATCTATCTACAATCAGTGAATGGGGACAAAACAACCTTGTCTCTTTTAATGCTAGTAAAACTAAATACATACAGTTTACTAATAGACAGATATTGCCAGATTCGTACATTACCTTCAGTGCTACTAATATTCCCATCTCCAAAAGTATTGAAATTCTTGGTGTCTCACTTAACAGTGCCCTCAGCTGGACCTCTCATGTCAGATCACTTGCTAAAACCGCCTCAAAGAAACTTGGATTATTGTACAGAGTCCGTAACTTCTTCGCCGATGAGCAGTTAGCTATAATTTATAAGAGTCATGTGCGCTCTCAGCTTGAATATTGCTCACCCTTGTGGAATGGTTGTGGAGAGGTTGCATTAAGACAACTAGACAAAATTCAGAATAAAGCTGTTAGAATCATTAACAACCCTGCCATTACATATAAACTACCTCCCCTGCAAGTAAGAAGGAATGTTGCCTCCCTTTCATTATTTTACAGATATTTTTTTGGCAAATGCTCAGACGAAGTTGCGTCCATGGTGCCACCTCTCCATGCCTTCCCTCGTGCTACACGGGCATCTGGTAGCGCTCATGACTGGAATGTCACTCAATCATATTGCAGAACTTCTGCCTATCAGAATTCTTTCATTCCCCGAACTGCATCTCTCTGGAACTCGCTTCCCCAGAGTTGTTTTCCTCCAAATTTCAACCTACAACTGTTCAAGTCTAACTGTTACAGATATTTTATGAACAGAGGACACCAGTAATCTGGTGTATGGATTATTTTTTTTCTCCATTTGTTTTTCCTTCCTCCATTCTGTTATTTAAAAAAAAAAAAAAAAAAAAAAAAAAAAAAGTTATTAATGTATGTGAAGACGTGTATCAAATAATGTTGTCTTTGGCTGTTTGATTCCCCCCCCCCCCATAGAACCCTGTTACTCCATGTATGTGGACAAGAGGGTTGAAGTGATGATGATGATGGTGATGATAATGCTAAATTTAGTTGCACTGATGATAAAGTGTTTTGATAGTAACTATACTCCGTTTTTTTTTATTGAGGTGAAGATGCACTTGACAGGTTGATGATGATTGGCTGAATGCAACATGTCCAAAAAATATTTACTAGCCCAAATTTCCCTCTCAGATATTTGTTGTCAGTTAGTAATGCTAGATTATGAAGTAATGATGCATTCAGCCAATACTCACCAATCTTTCAAGTGCATCTTCGCCTCGATAAAGAAAACTGAGTATAGAGTGGTTGTGTAACGGATGATTACAGTGGTGATTATGATGTATTATTGTCGGTTTATTGTGATGGCACTGGGCTACTCTCTCAGCTTTAATACTAAGTTGTGGTTACATTTGACAGATCTTAGGATTCTTGTTGCTTAACCTTCTAGATACGATGGTCCGTGGGGACGGCAGACCCAGGTATATTGTCTAAACGTAGCCAAAAAATGAAATTGTTAAGATGTACTTGTGAATTGCCCTTCTGTGCAGGTGGATCAGGGGGCATCTGTATCTGTAAAAAACAGTTGACTGGACCAATAGTTTGTGCAATAAAATGCTATTTAAAAAAAAAAAAAAAAAAAAAAAATTGTAGTTGAACATTGTATCTAAAGGGTTAAGGAGGCTCCCTGGCACTTCTTCCCTAGTGATTTATTTTTGGCTACTGACAGTTAATATAATTTTTTCTTTTATTTATGAGGCCTTTGGTGATATTAGAATGATTTAATGCAGAAGAGGATAGGAAGATGTAATAAGCAAAATAAGTTGTTTAGAAAGTAGTGTTAGGGTGCTTCCGTAATTGATGAGAATATGGGCCACAGTAATGAGGGTCACACAAATGCCCAAAGAAGTGATGACCCGATTCCCAGTACCTTTCGCTTAGAAAGTGGTATCTGGCAATTACCATGGCCTAGTTATAGTTCCCATATTGCACTCCAGAAAAAGCAGTAATTGGGTAAAACAACCCCGAAAAGCAATATTTAAGTGTTTTTACTGTTTATATCTCGCATTACAAGAGGAAACAACAATATACTGTACTAAAGTTTAGGCTCTACTGTACGAAAGAATGTGAAATGCACAGCATATCACTCAACGGTTTCAGGGTTAAAATGCAGAGAAACTCTCGTAATGCTTATTTTACATCCTAAATCAACAATACTGAAGGAAAAATGTCCCATAAAATAAAACCCACAGCTAGTAATGTCGAAATCATGAGTGTCATCAAATCAGAAAAATAAACATCTAAAGATATACCCCGGTACTATTATCCACATTTAATCCTATATGCGGAATGATATTTATGCAGGAAAATCCGTGAGCACTGTAAGCAAGTTGGATCGTCAGCATGATACTACAGCCTGTCAGTACAAACAGATTATTGCTCTTTTGTTTGGCAAATCTTCCAGCCAGGCATATATCCTGGCAGCTTAACATCAAGTAGAGGACAGTTAACGGATAGATAAGCGATATGGAGGGGTAGAACATAGAAAATTTGCCAAACGGAGCCCCTCGTAGCACAACACAAAACCAAGACAAATTATTGCACGTGCCCAAGAAAAACCCTAACCACCTGTTTTGCAATCAAGAAACTAATTAATCTCCCGGTATTCAGGTAAGTTAATGAAACCAGTGCAGTTACAGGGGAAAATTGATCATTTTTATTTCCACGATGAAAATCCAATGTGTAATAAAATATGTAGGGCAGTTTCATGAAAGAACTGAAGAGGGAGAGGATGATAATTAAAAGCAAGAGTGCGGCAATGAAGAGAACTAAAGACGAAAAGGATTATATAAAAAGGGGCGGAGGGGAATCGTGACAAAGGCCAAAACGCATCCATCCACATCTACGGCATGATAATGACTGTCTTACATAAGGCCTGGTGCAGTGTTGCCAAAGGAAAAAAATCATAGGAATCCACTAGATTGGTCTCAAAAAGTCATAAAAATCTGCCAGACAGGGAAGTTAAGGGAAAAAATGCTAGACAGGACTTTAAAAGAATGCCAGATATTCAGAAAATATTTAAATTTTTATCGGCTGGATTGCTTTTAAAACCTGTAAATTTAGCAGGAAAATTACTACATTAGTAACACTGCTGGCATGAGTCATGACGACTTGTGAAAACCTGCCAGATGTCGCATTTTACTTAGTTATTTATATTGACAAAAAATAAAAAATAAATGGTAAACGTGACTAATATTTTTGCAAGATTAGTTTTTTACACAATAAATAATATTTGCAAGGCAAGCAAAGACTGTTTCCGTCTCCTAACTCCCAATCAAGTGAATGTTGCCAGACCCAGGGAGTTTGTCCGAAACTTTAAAGAAAGCGAGTCATCACTTGTTTGGACGATTGTACATTAATTTTGACATTCATTCATCCATCTAATCCTGTGTTGCCCCATGAGGAGTGTAGGAACCCAGGACCAGGCAAGTTGGTCCTGACATTTAAGATGAGAGTGACCAGCCTTACTCATCCCTGAGTGGCATTACGTGAGGAATAAACCCGAGCCATCCCTTGGATATAAACCTGCACCGGTTTAATCCGATTGGAGCACCGTAATTATCCACAGCAATTCTTAGCAGTCCTTCCATCCTCTTCTGTCTTTCTTTCCTTCATTCTTTCCCCATCCTTCTGCCTACGGATGACTTTACACTCCCTCTTCTCTCTTTCTTTCCTGCATTCTTTCCTCTTCCTTCTGCTTGTGGGTGACTCTACA
Source organism: Coenobita brevimanus (assembly GCF_032717465.1). Taxonomy (NCBI): domain Eukaryota; kingdom Metazoa; phylum Arthropoda; class Malacostraca; order Decapoda; family Coenobitidae; genus Coenobita; species Coenobita brevimanus. The sequence continues at coordinate 6,865,844 of NC_136980.1, read as the reverse complement.
CTGAGTGACAAGCCAAGTAGTTTCCTGTACACCAGGAAACCACTTACTACACTGGGTTGTAACCATATAACCAAATTTTGGCACCTAGTGGTTTAGTGGGTAATTTATGCGCTCCAATCGGATTGAGGCGGTGAAGGTTTATATCCAAGGGGTGGTTGGGGTTTATTGCTCATGTAATGCCACTCAGGGATGAGTGAGGCTGGTCACTCTCATCTTAAATGTCAGGACCAACTTGCCTGGCCCTGGGCTCCTGCTCTTCTAATGAAGCAACTTAGGATTGGATGACGAATGAATGAATTAGGATTGAGTCTCCTTGGTTGCTTGTCAAACACACTGTCCAGTCTGACTGCACTTGGCCATCAGCTGAGCTAAAAAGAGTAAGGAATGTTTATCAGGTGAGATTGCACTGATTATAGTGGAATATAGGATGTGCAGCTGTGGCTCAGTGGGTTAGAGCGCTCCGCTCTGACCGAAGGGTCGGAGGATCGAATCCACCCAAGGGTCATTGGTAGACATCAGGAAGGGGATCCAGTCATAAAATGCTACACGCTCCAGTCCAAAAGTCCTCTACCCAGGGGCAACACCTTAGCCCTTCGGGGATACCTGGCGTAAAACCAAATTATAATTATTATAGTGGAATATAGGATGATAATAATAGCAGCAATTTTCCTGTCCCCCACAGCAACTAAAGCGGATGTGCGATCGCATCCGTCGGTTCCAGGTGCTGAACTCCCAAATCTTCTCAGTTCTCAACAAGTACCTCAAGACCAGTGACCCAGACAACATGCCAGTTGAGCATGTACGCTGCTTCCAACCCCCCATACACCAGTCCCTTGCATCCCAGACCTACCAGCGACCAGACCATCTGCGCTAAATTTGACTGATAGATTCACTGCATTTTATCAGAGCTATATTTAATGGCAATACATTCAGTGCGTTTTATCTGAGCGTCATATACTTTGATGGACATTAGGAGTTGAGATCTAAAACTTCCAATACTGGTGAAGGTTTAGCCGTGTTTAGATCCAGTACTATAGAATTATAACCTCTCGCACTAGTTTTCTGTGCATTTTATCTGAGCTTTGTATTTTGATGGACATGAGTTCTAACATGTCAGATGCTGGTCAGGATCTAGCAGTGTTTGATCCAGTATGACAGATTCAAAACATCTCGTACAGTACTAGCTTTCAGATCACCTTCGCTACATTGTGCCAGCTGTTGAGTCAGTGCTTTTTTTGAGCGTATTATGAAGTACCTCAAGGCCAGCACCTCAGACAAACATGCTGGTGGAACATGTGCACTTCTGCCAACTCCCCATACACCAGTCTCTTGCAAACTAGACTTACCACCAACCAGATCATTTAGAAAAAATTTCATAGTGCTGTTTACCTTGGCTCCAAATTTCTGTGCCTTTTTTTCATCAGCTTCACAGTTGACTTGAGTCATTTAAATTTCATTCCTTCGCCAGTTTCATTTCAGAAGCCATTAAAGGTATCCCTCAGGTGGTCATTTCCCATTGGAGATGCTATATTAAACACATCTTAACCAAACTCAAATACAGTACTGGAGGTTCATGTGTGACCATAGGTTCAGTTCAGACATCTTTACAAGAAATCTTTCCACCATTCTGAGTTCAAGACCTTAATTAATCCTCTCTTCTTATTGCTCAGATCACCTGTTCGTACTAACATTCAGATCACTTACTCTTATTTTGGCAATATTAAGGTGCTAAGTTTTTCCAACCCTCGTACAAACCACACTTCCACATTTCCCCGACTTATTTTATTTTGTTGTAGCCTATACTAAAGATTTTTCTACGGTACATGTTCGATAGTACCCTAAGTCCTCTCTCATACCTGCATTGTGATCACGTGTTCTGAATTTGGCAGTATTAAGATGCAATACATTTTCCTAAACTTCATAAAAACCATTGTACACAGTAGATGATGATAGATTTTTGCCTCAAGACCCTTCCTTTTTATACGTTATATATATATATATATATTTAATACCAGAGATCCCTATATTATGTTTCTGTACCTGATTGTGCTGTTCTTTATATATATGCCTTTTTTGAAAGCATGCCTGTCATACATATAATATTTTGTTAACATCCTAGTTGCCTGTGTCAATATATACTCTCACTTAACATTCAGCTTTAATGTTTACACACACACACACACACACACAGACACACACTTATAATTCAACAGTTTTGCATGTGTTTATTTAGCACTGTACTTTTTCCCCTTATTTCAAAATCTAATGCACACTTTATTTTCTTGTGTTCAAATAACATATCATTGGTTATGTTTTGGGTAGTGGAATTATTATGATTGTTGAAGTAGCTTAGTAATTTGACAGATATGAGTAGGTAGTTAGAGGTGGGGAGTGTAGGTAGATAGATAGGTGGAGAAATAGGTAAGTAGATAAAATGATAAAGGTGAATAGGTTGATAAGTAGGTAGATGTAGAAGGATACCTATAGATAAATGTGCAGATAGATTTGAAAGAAAAAAAGATTTAGTATAAAAGTTAAATACAGAGAGTTCACAAGTTACATGCATAGATAGGCGAGTCGTAGTTTTGAATTGTTTTCAATTAATTCTCTGTGTTCGTAAAGTCTCTCATTATTAGTCCTAGTTTTATTATCATTATTATTTGTAATGGAATAATTCAGTTCGTATTCCAGAAGGTCTCTCAATATGAAAAATGCTTCATATCAACTTTCTATTTTTTATAACTGAAGTTTAGTAGTTATTATTTCTGTGTTTAGTTTTTATTATTATTATTATCATCATTATTCCTTTTTATGTAATGGAATAATTCATTTTGTATTGCAGAAGGTCTCCCGACATTGAAAATGCTTCATATCGACTTTCCATTCTTTATAATTGAAGTTCAGTAGTTATTATTTCTTTGTCTAGTTTTTAAGGGAATAATTCTCTTTGTATTCTAGAAGTTCATATCCTTTTCTTTTTTAAATTGAAGTTCAGTAGTTATTATTTCCTTGTATAGTTATTATTATTATTATTTTTTTTGTAGTTAAATAATTCTTTGTATTCCAGAAGTGTCGCAATATTACAAATGCCCTTTTTTTATATATATACTTGAAGTTCAGTCATTGTTTCCCAGTATAGTTGTTCAGTATGTTTTGTGGTCAGTCTGTTGATAGGTTTCCCACTCCTGTGTTTTTGTTTTTCTTGTGTCTGAATCCTACCCACCCCATAGATTACTGGGAAATTGGGTGATGACTGATGATGATAATGAAGGGATGTTAGTGATGTTAAAGTTGAAGAGGATGATGATAATAGTGATGATGACAGTGATGTTTTGTAGTTAGTAACAGTACCATATAAAAATTACCGAATTGAAATCTTTTGATAATGCTTCCTATGCTTTTATCTTTAATTGATGATGATGATTATTATTCCAAAGGCTTGGTTGGTGAGTGAATGAGTGTTTGGTCCATTTAATTGGCTGCCAGGCTTTTAGCTACTTTCTCCTATAATTTTTTTTTTTTCTTCTTCTGTACCGTACCTAACCCCATTGTTAAATGGAAGAAGAGGTCCGTTGGAGATGATGATGATAGCATTGATACAGTAAACTCTCAATTATCCAGCGTAATTCAGCCACCCCCCCCATGCCAGATATTGCATAGTACCCCCAATCGGCTATCTGTTTGACGTCGAGCCAAATGATGTGTTACTATCTGTCTCGGCCTGCTATCCTATAAACTTTCCTGTGATATTACCCTTGAGTAAACGATTAAAGTTTAGCATGAAATACAGCAGTGATACAATACAGACCGTATATATAGTACTACAGTACATAATACTTTATAATCATAATCATACTGTACTCACCTAGTGCTGGCATTAGTGGAGGGTAGATACACATGCACAGATACGTCCTCGCTATTCAGTAGTCAGAGCACTGAGGAGCCACGGACCAAGGCACAGCACTAGGGGTTAGCCACTGCTTGGGTTGCGAGCAGAGCACACAGATATGTCGTCATTATACAACGTGCAACTGAGCGAGTGTCAATAGGCTTGCAAGCGCACCAGGTGGGCTGCTCCCGCAATGCATTGTGATTGACTGGCACTTTGTGGGGTCTGCCCATGCACCGATTGGGTCCTGTGTCTGAGCCGGAGGGCAAATTGCTTCCCATTTCTGAGCCTGATATTGCATACTTTTGCCAGACGTTGCTTTAACAGAGCCAAGCAAAAAGTGCCGGATATTGTCTTGGGTTGGATATTGTGATGACAGATTATTGAGAGTTGACTATTTTCTTTAATGATCTTTTCCAGTGCTTGAAATGAAAGGTATAGTTAGGATTTTTATTATTTGGTGGTCAGGATTCCAGGGGCTTGAATGATGAGTGAATGACTGTTTGGCCTATTTCACTGGCCGTTCATTTGATTCATTCTTCCTCAGTCAGGTTTTTCTTTTTTTCTTGCTTTCTGGACCCTACCTCACCCCACCTTTGGACAGGAAAAGGAGACAGTGATGTTTTTTTCTATTTAATTAGTTTCATTTCACTTATAAAGGCTCCAGCATGCTTGCATACATCTATCTGCCTTGGTCACCTAAATGTGATTGTCCATGCTGCTTGATCACTGGCAGCCTGCCTGTTCAGTCTTTTATCCCTGAGGTGACAACCTATGACTTTGTCCCAGGCATTTTCGGTCTTCCCCTCTCAGCCCTACCCCAAACGATCACACTTCTCACTTTCTGCATCCAATTGTCATCCCCCATCCTCTGCACATGCCCAAACAGTCTCAGTCTACCTCTCCTCACCACAACACATTATACTCCAGTTCCATCCTACCCCTCAACTCTTCCATCGTAAACCTACCTTCCCTGGGCCTTACACTCAGGGATGCACTGCACATCCACCTAATCATTGTCATTTCTGTACATTTGAGCCTGCAGATATCCTCTTTCTTTACTTGCCAGGTCTCGCTACCATACAGCATTACACTCCTAATACATGCTGCATTCAAAAATCCCTTAGCACAGAGGGATAGCCCTCTCAATATCAGGAGAGGCAACAGCTCCCTGAACTTCTTCCAGTCACTCCCCACTCTAGCCACAGAGCTAGCTCCAGCCCCACCTCGTGCACATAACATGTCTCCCAAATAACAAAACTTTTCCACACAATAGAGACACCAGCAAGTTCAATCCTTTCACACCTGACAATCTCCACCTGCTCTCCCCTACACACCACACACACGAATGCCATAATTTTTTATACTGGGGAGATAGAACTTAAGACGGAGTAACATCTCATATTTTCTTCTAACAGTTTACAGATAGTATAACCCATTTTTCTCATCTTTCTTGTGGTCCTCCCTTTCTTGTTCATGGTACTTTTCTGTCTCACAGCTCTCACTTTTCACCTCATGCCTCTTTTCTTCTTACAGCTCTTCTGACACATTTTCACCTGCCTTTGAAGCATTGCTCTCCCCCTTCTCTTTTTTGCCAGAGTCATGTGACACTTGCTCTGTCCAGTCCTCGCTCTCCCCATCTTACCCTCCTAGTCCTCTGTACCCCAATTCTTCACGGGTTTCAGGCCGGATGGTGAAATGATTCTCTGCAGCTGATATGGGGAGGAGCCAAATTAGTAATAGAGCACACAGGAATGCACGAACCCAGAAATGTGTCGGAAACAGCGCTAACTGTGTGCCAGTCCAATAGAGGTGAAACATCTGGAATCTTACAAGGAACACCAGTATTGATCCCAGGACTGGACTGCGTTGAGTAGGAGTGGGGAGTGGTGTAGTGGGAGCGATATCAAATAAAACTGGGATCCCATGGAGCCGGGAAAGCTACGGGTGCCCCTGCTGTGTCTTTCGGACCAGTGTCTCCCGGTGTATACGTCGCTCCAAGCATACGACGCAGGTTAACACCAGATGTTTAGTTCTAGTAATATTTCCTCTTTCCATAATTATCCGAGGTAGCAGTAGTAGTTGTAGCTCCAGGTTCATCTCGGTCATGAACCCAGTGGACTGTAGGCTGATGCTGCCCTTCTCCTGCAGTCCACCATCCTCATCCCATGGGCAGGGGCCAAACTGAGGGACATCGGTCAAACCGGGCAGTGCAGCCGCCTGCAAACAATGATGCCACCACTTTTAGGCACCATCCTCCTATCATGGGATTGGTGGGGAGTGTAGGGACGTTGGTATTCCCGGGGAGTGTACCCATTCTCACTATCTTCCTGTTATGGGATAGGTAGGAAGTTTAGGGGCTTTCGTATACCCGGCTGGTTGCACTGGTGCCACCCGAAGAAGGTATCCCTCTCCAACAGATCGTAGGGAAGGGAGGGGAACTTTCTAACAAAAGTGATCTCAACTTATTCTTGCTAGTGTTCGACGATTTTACTCATGTGTTAGTGTAGAAATGCCTTGAGGTAGTGTGGTCATGTAGAAAGGGTGGAGAATGAGACTGACTGAGAAAGAGAATGAGAGACTGGCCAAGAGAGAGGGAGAATGAAAGACTGACAAGGAGTATAGTGTTGATGTGGATGTGCTAGATTGTTAGAAGTATCTTGAGATGATTAAACCGTGTGGAGAGAATGAAGAATGAGAGACTTACTAGGAGAGTGAGAAAGTGAGACTGACTAGAATGAGAGAGACGAGGAAAGTGAAAGAGAATGAGAGATTAACTAGAGGGGTGAGAGAGTTATGAACATATACTGTAATTACAGCTTGACTTGCATTTCTGTATGTTGAATACAGAGTTGTGACGGCAGATTAACACAAGAATATTATGCTAGTCACGATATTCTATAAAAAATCGCTATAGAGCCATTGTATGATCAATTTCAGGCACTGAACTAGGCTACATAAAAAAGGCAGCAGTGGGATGAAAATCTGGGCAACGTTAAGGTAAAAACTATTGTCACGAAGAAGTAATATGGGGAGGATGTATACTAGAGCCATTTCTGTCTCTCATTGTGCCACAGCTACGTGAAATAATCAAAAGACAAAATTCTAGGCAAAGTTAAGGCGAACTATAGTCGCTAACAAGTGTCGATGTATGTAAACTCTACAGCGAAAGAATGATAGGCATATTAACTTTTTCTCGCTTCCTTCAGGAGGTTTTGTTCATATGATGCCTTTGTGGTAGGTGGGAGTTAGAGACCCTATAGAGAGAGACTGGATAGCCAATATTTTCAGCTGCTTGATGATTGGTCGGCCGACATGGCGCCATTTTTGTGCAAACTTCTCACAGCCCTGCAGATACGTCTAAAACTGCATCTCATCACCTACTTTGATACGCAATAGACTGACAAATGAAATGTCGCTTTAACTGCAGTATATGTTAATTTGTGCTACTGAAGATTTTAGTATGCATCTCTACATAAGCATTATACTTCAAAGAACTTATAATACCAATAAAGTCGCCGAATTATATGTTGACAAACCGGACTTCGTAGCCGCCGAACATTGGGTATTGTGTTGCCTGTATTGGTGCTTTTATTAACCGTATTAGTGGTTGATGGTGCTGCACTTGGATGCAGTAACGCTCGTGGACTTCTATGCATCTTTTCTGATTTGTCATCCAGCAAGAAGAAAATTATGGGAAACGAAAGTGAAGGGCAAACTGGTCTGCAAGTGAGAGTCATGGCTTTCAGGCAAGTTTTACTTACTTTTCATGTATTTGACCCATTTATGAAAATAGTTGTTATACCTTGATATAAACAGAAAGAGGCAGTGTGAGGATACAGGATATTTTCATAAATGGAAATAAGGTAGGTAATATACTGGACGTTTTTAGCTCTAACTTGCACACTTTCCTCTTTACTAGCAGTAAAATGCAGTGTTTTGCTGGTGAGAGAAGACCATTATCTGCATTTGGTCTAAGTTACTGCATACTATACATGTTGGGCATTTGAATGTTGCATATACGTATAGGGCTTAGGCTTAGTTATGAAAGGAATAATTCTTATAATGTTAATGATTGGTTGTAGCGCCTTACATGCAACAAAGAAAATACATTATCTAATAGATAATACCGTCTTTTGTTGCCTACATTATTTATTACAAAGGAATTCTAGTGTATCCATCCACTGCTGAATCAGATCTCCATTCAAAAGCAGAAACACTTTTCAAGACCTTAATTTCCGTATTTAATTTTGAGTAGCTGCTCAGTGAGAGAACTTAATGAAGCTGTACTGAATAAAATTTTAATGCATTGATTCGAGAAATGCCATAATGTTGCCAGGTCATTATTAACATCATATTTTAGTAAAAGATGTCACTGTCATGCAAAAACAATATCCAAATAAAGGAAAGAAATAAAATGAGTAGTGCATGCACTACCGTGATTAGAATATGTGCAGCATCAAATACATTTGCAATCAGCTGTGATAGATAATATGGGTTAAGGAACATTATGCATATACTGTATTGGAGCTACAGTACTTTCGATGAGTACCGGGTATATGCGATTTCTGTTGTACACCACCAAACATGACACAATCATCAGTGATACATAGGCCTACTTCAGATTACTGTACTGTAGATTAAAAATTAAAGTATTTTGTACATAAAACCCGCATACTGAAGTAGTCCTACAATGGTGTGGGTCCATACTCATCAGACGGTAGGTTATGAAACGAATAATGATGAATTTAATCTATTCTTATCAGCATGTTGTATGACGGATGTTTTGTACTGTGATGAAATTATATTAGCCTACCATGTATTTAACTATAACTAACCAGTCCTCATTATTTGTAAATGACTGTGCTGCTTTTATACCGTAGGTTAAGACAGGTCAATACAATAATCAATTTAAATCAATGATTATCCTGCGTAGGTAGTACGGTATATACTGTATATTGTGATTGGATTATATCTGTTATACAGCACTGTTTTCCGTATGTACAGTATATACCTTTACATATTTTACTCTGGTGGAAGTTCTTATATCCATCCATTCATCCAACATCGAGTCCTTTTTGCGGCATCATTATGTATATCAAATATGCAGATAGAGAGTTTTGTTTACCTTTTGGCCTGTGATACTGTAGGCTAAAACATTTTATAAAATGCATACTACTATTGTTAAGGTTTGTCACGGCTGAAATACTTAATATGCAGCCTTTTACTAAACCTTATAGCCCAGTGAGTCATTCTGTGTGTGTGTGTGTGTGTGTGTGTGTGTGATAACGTACTACATAGCCCAAACCTTACCTTCGTGATATTGTTGCTGAATGTGTTGTTGAATAAGCATTTCAGTCCTATGGTAATGCAGTGTGAGGTTAGTATAATGTGGTATAATGTCAGTGAACCGACATATTTCCAAAATTAATGTTTATTTTACTTTGTGAATATTTAAAAGAAAAACAACTCTAATGCACATAGAGAAGTAAGCCAAGATAATACGCTTATGGGAACCACTTTACCACAGTTATAGATACCAAAAGAGAGGTGAGTGAGAGTGGGAATATGGATTGGGCATATGTGTGGGAGTAGGTGAGAATGAGAGGGCAAAGGAGGGTGTATGTATTGTTGTGTGCAAGAGATGGAAGAACATAGAAGTATCAATCAGTTGGTTCAAGTTTTATGTAGGTAGGATTGAAAGTAGGAATACAAGCGTGGACGATTGTCTACGTATATGCCCCAACAGAAGGCCATGCGAACAAATGAAAGGAGAGCTCTGGGCAAATGTGGAAGCGTGCATAGAAAAGTCTGAGAGGAGTGAGAGTGTTGTTGATTGGAGATATGAATGGAAAAGCAGGGAATGTGAAGGTGAATGAAGTTTTTGGTGAGTGGGGTGTACCTGGAGAAGTGGTTGTGAAAGGTAAGTGCTTTAGTGTACATTTGTTCAGGGAGGGGGTTGGTGATAGCCAGTACCGGTACTCTCTTTAGGCACAAAATTATCCACAGGTATTAGTGGCAAGTGATGAGAAGGGTGGGTGGTGAACTGAATGAATGAAAGGCAATGATTGATTATGTGTGTGTGAATGAGGGAATGAGACGATATGTGCTGGATTTAGCGCCTACGTTGGAGGTTGGGGATGTGGACTTTCTGACCACCACTTGGTGGTGGTGAAAGTCAGGGTACAAATGCAATGGATAATTGAAGGAGAGAAGGTCAGGAGGAAGCAGTCCATACAAAGGGGATGGAAAGGTTGCAAGAGGATTAATATATACCGGTGTGTGTGTGTATATATATATATATATATATATATATATATATATATATATATATATATATATATATATATATATATATTCATCATTCATTCATTGCCAGACACCATGTATCCCAAACGGGGTGGCCAAGGGCTTAGAGTTAATTGTTTTACAGGGAGGGGCACTAATCCTCCACCAACCCCACTTGACACGTAGGGATGCCAGCAGCATATATAAGAGAGAGAGGAGTGGAGGTGCAATTTGGTAAATATGATTTGGGAGGTGGGGTAGGTGGAGGGTGTGTGGAAGATATTCACAGACGTAATCTGTGCAACATCTGAGGTGGTGTGTGGCGTGAAGAGAAGATGAAAAGGGGTGCAAGGAACAGCATGGTGGAATGAAGAGGTGAGACAGGCTTTAGGGCAAAAGAAGAAAGCATATAGTGAGTGGATGGGAAGCAGAGGCATGTAGGAAATTCAGTGACTGGATAGAGAGATGTATGTAGAGAAGAGAGGTGAAGAGATTAGTAAGAGAGTGGATGAGGAGTTTGGAAGGAGTTTGAATGTTAAATATAGGCAGTGTAAGAAAATGTTCTGGAAGGAGGTAAAGAGAGTTAGGCAGGGTGATAAAGAAGTTAGTAGGGGAGTGAAAGATAAAAATGGTAGATTTTGATAGTGGAGAAGGGGGGAGGGGAAGTGAGCAGATGGAGAGAACACTTTGAAGAATTATAAAACATTGAGAATGAAAGTAATGCGAGTGTAAGTGGCCAGGGAATGGCTGGGAGAACGAGGGAGATGAGAAGGGAAGACGATAAAGCAAGATGGAAATAGTGGAAGCAGTGAAGAAAGTCAAAATGGGGAAAGCCCCGGGAATTGGTGGAGTGTGTGGTGAAATGCTGAAGCATGGGGGAGTGATAGCAGCAGAATGGATATGGAATATGTGTAGATTGGCCTGGGAGGAAGGTAGAGTCCCAGAGAATTGGAACTCGTGTATAGTTATTCTCCTGCACAAAGGAAGTGGGGAAAAAGAAATGTGTGGTAATCATAGGGCATTTGTCTTCTTAGTGTAGTAGGAAAAGTATATGGCAGGATACCTATTGACAGAGTTAGGGAAATAACAGAGGAATTAGTTGGAGAAGAACAGGAAGGTTTTAAGAAGGGAAGAGGTTGTGTAGCTCAGATATTCATTCTTAGGTCGTTAGTGGAAAAGTTTCTAGAGAAGGGAAAGAAGTTGTATGCGGCCTTCATGGTTTTAGAGAAAGCACATGAAAGAGTGGGTAAACAAGGAATGTGGCAAATATTAATAATATATGGAGTAAATAGGAAGCTGTTGAATGCGGTGAAGATATGAGGGTGCCAAGGCTGCAATGCGTGTGGATGGTGAACTGAGTGAATTTTCCTCTCTGAACGTGGGGAGCGCTTTAACTCAGTGGTAGGGTGTCGGGCTCGAGACCATGAGGTCGAGAGTTCACACCCCGCCCTGGTGACTGCCGTGCTGGTAGGATAGCGCTCTCCCTTCATCCTATAAGGGCTATATGATCTGAAAAGGTCTAGCTCGGGGGATTATTCCTCCTCCTCTATATGAATGTATTGTAACAGGGATATGTCATGTCTCCATGGTTGTTCAGTCTGTATATGGATGGGGTTATAAAAGAGGTACAAGATAGGGCAGTGAATGCTGGAGCGGCCCTAAGAGAGAGGGCAGCGTTTAGAAGCTTCCTGTTATGTTTGCGGATGATAAAGTAATCAATTAAGCGAAGACGAAGGGGAACCGCAAGGCTTGGTGAATGAGTTTGGGAGAGTGTATAAGAAACGGAATCTAAAGGTGAATGTAGGGAAGATTAAAGTTATGATCTTAGAGTGAACTGAAGTCACCCAGTGCACAGGGAGGCTGGATGGTGAGGAAATGGAAAATGTGAGTGCATTTAAGTATTTAGGTAGTACAATGAGTAAAGATAGGAGTTTAGAGGGTGAAGTGCTTGAAAGGGTACAGCAGGGAAGAAAGGTTGCTGGTTCGTTGAAAGCAGTCATAAGAAATGGGGAAGTGACTATGGAAGTAAAAAAGTCCCTGCGTGATATTATTGTAATACCAACTCTAACGTATGGAGTGAAGCTTGGACCTTGTTGGAAGGAGACAAGTGAAGAGTGAGAGCAGTGGAAATGAGTTGAGAGAAGCATGTGGAGTTACATGGAGAGACAGACGGACAAATGAGGAAGTCAAGGAGTGCTGAGGTGTGGCAGAGGATATGACAGAAAGCATTAGGAGAAATACATTGAGGTGGCTTGGCTATGTAGAGAGGATGGAAAATGAGAGACTAACGAGGAGAGTGTGAGTGAGGTGGAAGGGGGGAGAGAGAGAGGGGAGACCGAGGATGAGATGGAGGGATGTAGTGGAGAAGTACAGTATATGAAAAAAGTGTGAGCTGGGGGGAGGGGCAGCGAAATGGCAGGGAACAGGGCGACTTGGAGGCGATATGTTTGTGGCCATCTCTTAAGAGATTAGGGCGTCTGGTTATAAATAGACCAATCTTTTAAATTCAGTCAAGATTCCAAGTCTTACAAACCGTGTCAAAATAAGTAAATAGTCTGTGTTAGTTGATCTAGCGTCATCTGGCAACTCGTTACTGATCTTTATATCTAAAAAGGTGCCTGTATTAGCGTAGAGGAAATTTTCATTTTTATACAGCTTTACGTATTAAGAAAGCACCACTTGTGCAGGCATTGAATAACAAAGTTAAAAAACGCACCCTTAAATATAAACATAAGTGGCATGGTGTTATCTAGCAGCGATGATTGATCTTTATACGAACTTTAGTGGAGCCCAGCAAATATCCATTCGCTGCTGTCCAGTCTTTCCATCTGTTTGGTCTCTGTTGGGGGCGATCACCATCCACACTCACTGTAGTGCAACCTTATGATGACTACACTGAATGACAACCCATATGGTTTCTCGTAATCTGGGAAACCATTTACTACGCTTGGTGATAACCATATAACCAAACGACGCCAGGTGGTCTAGTGGGTTAAGGCGCTCCAACTGGATGGGGTACGTCAAGTTTTACATCAGAGAGGGGATTTAAGTTGATTGCTAACATTATTAGTGTTTAATTTATTATTATTATTATTATTATTATTATTGTTATTATTATTATTATTATTATTATTTAGTCTCCACCTTTCACATACTGTAGGTGGAGACTATTGTTTTTGCTGGTATTATTATTATTCCGGCCTCAGAGTCTCACGATTCCAGAAGAACCGGAGACTGCACAAAGAATCTGAATGGCCCAGGATGTGTCCTGGCATGGGCCATTGCTGATAAGAAAAAATAAAATCTTTTATATGCAGTGGAAGGGCATGTCAGAGAATATCATATCAGTATTATGTGAACGAGATGAATTGGTCGTGTCTGCTGGAGATTTCAATGGGACATGCACAAGGAATCTGAATTGTCCAGGTTATGTGTCCTGGTATGGGCCATTGTTGATAGAAAAAATCCAATTGTCTCCAGTGGGGTAAAGGTCATTGTAAGAAACAGTAGGTGGAGACTGGTGACTGTCCGCAGGACAGTTACAGAGTTGTTGTTGTTGTTGTTGTTATTATTATTATTATTATTATTATTATTATTGCCACTGTATTTCCTCTGTTTCCCCTTTTTTTCCTCCAAATGCTTTTTAGCTTGGCACCATTACCTTGTTTCCTCACCACTTCGCGTCACACTTGCCACCTCTCTCTCTCTCTCTCTCTCTCTCTCTCTCTCTCTCTCATTAAATATTGTAAAGGAACTTATGGTCAAAGATTATACCAAATAAACAGACAGATTTTGAGATGCCATGTTCTTTTGTCTTCGTTATTCATCATGGTAATTTGCATACAGGTATGTCAATGTACCATAAACACACACACACACACACACACACACACACACACACACACACACATCTGTGAAAGGGTGAACATACTCTTGTCCAAGATTCTCTCTCTCTCTCTCTCTCTCTCTCTCTCTCTCGTTTTTGTATATTTATTATTTACTGCTTCCGTATTTCCTTTTATTTTCATTCTTCTCTTTTCAGATTCGTCTTTTATCCAGTTATATTATTTTTGTCTACTCTTTTTCTGTATTGGGCGCCTGGTGGTTTAGTGGATTACGGTGCTTCAGTCGGATGTAGATATAAGGGTCTAATTCGGAGAGATGGTTGGGATTATTGGTCACATGCTGCTCAGGGGAGGACGAGGCTGGTCAACCTTTGCTTTAAATGTTGGCTTTGAATAACTAGGCTCCGGACCCATACGCTTCTGATGGAGAGAGAGAGAGAGAGAGAGAGGGAGATTGTAGTGAAATGTGTGTGTGTGTGTGTGTGTGTGTGTGTGACGTGGAGGGAGAGGGAGGAGTGAGCGATGCATTTAGATGATGTAATACCGTGTGTGTGTGTGTGTGTGTGTGTGTGTGTGTGTGTGTGTGTGTGTTCTTACCTAATTGTTCTTACCCAATTGTATCTTTACAGGAATGAGTCAAGCTCGTACTGTCCCGTGTATTAAACCATTTTTATCATACATATCCTTAAATTTATGAATTGTTTTGGCACACTCTTTCATTCGGTAGTGCATTCCACTGATCAGATGCCCTATTTGGGAAACTGAATTTCCTTACGTTTTTATCGCCTCTCTATTTATGCAATTTTTTGCAGTGTCCTCTTGCTGATGCTTCCCCATATGTTAAGTAATCATTTATATCTATTTTCTCCTTCCCTGATATGCATTTATATAACATAATCATGTCTCCTCTTTTCCTTCTCTCCTGTAGTGTTGGCAGATTCAATTTTTCTAGTCTTTCTTTGTAGCTTAGATCCCTTAAGCTTGGTACCCATCTTGTAGCTGCCCTTTGTACTTTTTCAGTCTTGTCTATGTGTTTTTCGAGATGAGGACTCCAGACTATAGATGCATACTCCATGGTTGGTCTGATGAATGATGTTATTATCATTCTCAGCACGTCTTCGTTTATGTCTGTGAATAATATTCTCATATTAGCAGGCAGTGCCTAATGGCTTCCTGTGAGCCAAGAAACCATTTACAACGCTGGGTGGTAACCATATAACCAAACCATACGCGCTCCCTACGTGTCAACAAGTGGGTTGGTGGAGGGTTAGTGCCCCTTCCCGTAAAACAAATAACTCAAAGTCAAATGGCCACCCCTTATGGGATTACGGCGTCTGGCAGTAGATAGATAGATAGATAGATAGTATACATGTTACGTACTGTACCTTCTCACTGATGTGGTCAGCAGGAGATAGTCTGTTATTGATAATTACTCCTATGCCCTTCTCTCTTTCTGATATGTGTAGGGTTTTACTTCCCAACTTTTAATCCCAATCTGGTCTTTTCTCACTTTTACCAAACTTATTTCCATGACACTTGTCCACATTAAATTCCATTTGCCATCTATTGCTTCATTCATGAAGCTTATTTAATTCTTCTTGTATCCCTTTGCAAGAATCTGAGTTAGTAATTTTCCATTGTATTTTTGCATCATCCGCAAACATATTTAAATAGCTTCCATTTCCATTGTTACTGTCTGTGCCATTTATATATATTTAAAAAATAATTGGTGCCAGCACTGAGCCGGAGTTCCATTAGTCCCTTCCCTCCATGATGAGTAATTTCTCCTTAATACTGTTCTCATTTCCCATTTCTGAGAAAATCCTGCATCCAACAATACAGGTTGCCTCGGATTCCTCCTTGATGGTACAGTTTCCATAAAAGTCTTTGGTGCGGTACTCTGTCAAATGCTTTCCTGAAATCTAGATTGATACTGTCCACCCATCCATCTCTTTTCTGTAATGTTTCTGCAACTCTGTCATTGTAGCTTAATATATTTGTAACACATGATTTTCCCTTTCTAAAACCGAACTGCCTTTATGTTATCATACTGTGTTCTAGATGGTTTAATCAACTCTTTCATATCAGTTTTTCTAGTACCTTACAACACTGGTCAGTGATACTGGTCGGTAACTGAGTGGATTCTGTCTGTTCCCTTTCATGAATAGTGGAACAATGTTTGCTTTCTTCCAAATATCAGGTAGTTAAATTACCTTGACCTAAGGACTCCTTGAATGTTTAATGCAATGGTCTGCTTAACTGTTCTGGACATTCATGTAGCACCCAACCTGAAATTTCGTCAGGACCATTTGCTATTCCTTTGTCTGATTTACTTAACCCTTCCTGTCCTTCCTCTTCCGATATTTGTATATTTGGTAATACGTGTGGGCATACATGTTCCATATCATCTCTTTCAAAATTATTTTCATCTGTAAAATCTGATTCGAAATATTTATTTAGTGCTTCACAAATATCTTTTGTGTATAGATGATCCCCTCGTGTGTGTGTGTGTGTGTGTGTGTGTGTGTGTGTGTGACGTGGAGGAAGAGGGGAGGAGTGAACGATGCATTTAAGGTGATGTAATGTGTGTGTGTGTGTGTGTGTGTGTGTGTGACGTGGAGGAAGAGGGAGGAGTGAACGATGCATTTAAGGTGATGTAATGTGTGTGTGTGTGTGTGTGTGTGTGTGTGAGAGAGAGAGAGAGAGAGAGAGAGAGAGAGAGAGGTTACTGCCCTGTCTTTACTTCCTCCTTCGTCACTTCCTTATGTTTGTTCTTCCCTTGTTTTTTATTGATTTATTATTTTCATTGTTTTATTTGATTTTTGTATAAATCGTCCTTGAATTTGGGGTCATGTATTTGTGTGTGTGTGTGTGTGTGTGTGTGTGTGTGTGTGTTTACGTATCATTTTTTTATATGGTTTGCGTTTTGTATTCTTGCGTTTTTTTCCTGTAGAGTTTTGCAGAGACTATTTCAGACCAGTGGCTTTCATTTTTTTCTCTGTGTACTAATTTATTACACTAACACCCATGGCCCCAGTTTACATCTCTCTGGATTAAGCACACACCCTATCATTTCTTTAATTCCTGGGTTGCATCGTTCAGTTTCGTCTCGCTTATCGTCTCCATCGTGTTTGCATGCGTCGGCCTTGGTCACCTAATGGCAGCTTTTCAAATTACGCGGTCTCTAGCAGCCCCTTTTCAGTCCCATATCCCCGAGGTCACGTATTATGGTCTCGTCCCGGATGTTTTTCAGACTGTCTCTACCCTCAACGTTCACACCTCTCCTTCTTCTCCCAGTTGTCATGCTCCATCCTCTCCACATACCTAGTCCTTAGTCCACCCCTTATAAATAATACAATCAGGTCCCATCCTTCCTTCGATACGAGCTAATTCAGGCAGGTAAAAATAGTGACGCAGTGCAAACATGTAAACGAATGAAGGGAGAAGTATGCCCAGTGGAGAGGTTAAAATCATATCTTTGAAGCTGATCTTTTCACTCTGACTTAGATTTTGGGAGTTTTGTAGTCTCTCTCTCTCTCTCTCTCTCTCTCCTTGAAGCTAATCTTTTTACTTTAACGACCTAGAGTTTGATAATTTTCCAGTTTCTCTCTCTCTCTCTCTCTCTCTCTCTCTCTCTCTCTGCGTAATGTCCGTCTCCGGCACAGTTGTTTACTCCTGCTTTGCGTATGTTTTCGTCCCTTTGCCGCTTATTTTACGTGCCTTAGTAGAAGACGATACAACGCTCTGTATCCATCCCATAACAAATCTTCCTCAGTAACCACATTGTAGGATTAATCGGTTGTTAATATTCGACATTCAGGTTGCGAGGGATTTGAGTTTTAGGGCAAGTTAGAGCAGAATGAGCATTGTTTGGGTGTCTGTGGCCGCATCATAGAAAGGACCGTTACATCATATACAGCCGTGAGCAAAAACAAGCAGACACTTCTCTTCTGCACTAAATATGTATGTGATGGAAATATTGCTAAAAAAAAAAAAAATACTGAGAAGGAAGGACACTTTCATTTGGGGAGGAGTGGGAAATGGCAGGACAAAGCTGGCAGGGGATTGGCTATGAACTTTTGATAATGGCCATACTGTACATAGTTAAGTTTACGTGATCCTATAAAAACATCTACGGAAATAGCTTCGTAAATATAGGCAGACGAGAAGGCCAGTCTGTCGGCTACCCCAGTGAATATTTTTGGTGGTGAATTTAAGGGTTTTTGTACATTAATTTATTGACGATTGTAGGAAGTAATATCACAGAACTATCCCTGAATTCCTTAACATTCTGCAATTGTTTTTATTTTTTTCTAATTATTAACCTAACCCTATGTATAGTTTTTAACCTGGCCCATATTTCTCCTTTTGCTGCTTATTTCACGTAGCTCAGTGGCAGAACAAGTACTACGCTGCTGCATCCTTTCCATACATTGTGGTTACCAACGTGTTCATATGTAAATCTTAAATTATATTCAAGATAACAGTTTTAGGTCAAGTTAGAGTAAAAAGCAGTCTGTCTGAACTGTAAACACATGTAGACAGTAAGGGACATTGCTCTTTATCTCAACATCTTGTCTTTATGTCAACATCTCGTCTTTATCTCAACATCTCGTCTTTATCTTAACATCTCGTCTTTATCTCAACATCTCTTCTTTATATCAACATCTCGTTTTTATCTCAACATCTCGTCTTCATCTCAACATCTCGCCTTTATCTCAGCATCCCGTCTTTATCTCAACATCTCGTCTTTATCTTAACATCTTCATCTCAACTTCTTGTCTTTATCTCAACCTATTGTGTTTAACTCAACATCTCGTCATTGTCTCAACATCTCGTCTTTATCTCATCATCTCGTCTTTATCTTAACATCTCGTCTTTATCTCAACATCTCGTCATTATCTCAACATCACGTCATTATCTCAACATCTCGTCTTTATCCCAACATCTCGTCTTTATCTCAACATCTCGTCTTTATCATAACACAATCTAGAATCCACCATCTCAAATCTCGTCACCTCGCTCACAAGATGGACCCTTTTCAAACTTAGCAATCTTGATCACCGAGACAACACGCAGAGCAGGTAGTAAACTGACGAAGACCCAGCGACTTAACGAAGAGGGGTCCCGATCGCCATTACGAATTCAGAGCCCACACTGCACACGGGTAGACCTGTGGGAGGATGTGAATTATGTAAACTGCGACCTGGGTAATGTAGAGAGGTTCCAGTCAGTGTTGCAAATGCCGTCCAGACCCATACTGCAGAGGGGTCATGCTGTGGGGGGAAGTAGTGTTAGTTTTAGCAGTTTCAGATTAACCAAGGTCTCACCACTACCCACACTGCACACTTACTCACTACACACACACACACACACACACACACACACACACACACACACACACACACACGACTACCGACACTGCACATATGGACGTAAAATCGAACCACCAAACCAGCCAAATTTCCAGCTATCGCTACAAATACCTTCTAAACCCACACCACAGATATCGTGACCCGTGAAAAAAATATAAACCATGACGTGGGTAGCGAAAGTAAATCCAAATCACCAGTATAATAGCCGTCTGAATCTGCACTGCCGAGGCGATGAGATGTGGGTGGATGTAAACTCGAATCGTATCAAATGTCAGTCAGGAAACCGCCAGGAATTCCAGAGAGAGAGAGAGAGAGAGAGAGAGAGAGAGAGAGAGAGAGAATCAGAAAACTCAGTCACGATTTTCACTCCCCCCCCAAAAAAAAAAGGTTCATGAAGCTGAGGTCTCACTGCTTCGTGTGATCCAGGTTCCGTTACATCTTTTCCTCGGCCATTTATTCTTTGATCCGGTCTGTAAGTACCTTTCTGTCCTTAAACAGAGTGTGGTGATATTAGAACGATTTAAGGAACGCAGAAGAGGACAGTAACGCATAACAAGCAAAATAAATGAATGCTGAGTTGTAGCAAGAGTTTAACACTAGACTAGCAAGCTCGTCACGAAGAAGTGCCGTGGGGATGATGTAGAGCCGTAGCATTGTCTTTTTCTGCCACTGAGCTTTGTGAAAATAACCTGCCGGAGGACGAAAATCTGGGCCAAGTTAAGGTAAAAGAACTAAAGCATGTTTGGCACTTAAAAATTCCAAGGAGCGGAATTAACATATATATTTACAATTTCTTTTCACATGATGAAGTAAGGATATAGAAAATTCAGCTCCCTACCGTCTTTGGCCTTCCTAGTAAACGAATATTTAAATCTACGGTAATTTTGCGCCTTGTAACTGTCTTTGATTTTATTTTGATATTTTTTATTGGTGCTATTAGTATTAGTATTACTACCGTGCTACTACTACTGCTACTACTTCTACGACTATTTTGGCTGTTATTATTATTGTTGTTGTTTTTTTTTTTTTGCTTTTATTACTATTATTATTATTGTTATTATTATTATTATCATCATCATCATCATCATCATCATCGCTGTTCCTTTTATCATAATTATTTTATTTTTGTTGCTTTATTATTATTTCTGTTGCTTCCATTATTATTATTTCTTTTGTTGCTTTCATTACTATTATTATTAGTAGTAGTATTCGAGTAGTAGTTTTATTATTATTATTATTAATATTAGTACTAGTATTACTGTTATTTATTATTATTATTATTATTATTATTATTATTATTGGTGTTGGTGTTATTTTCGTATTGCTGTTATTATTATTATTATTATTATTATTATTATTATTATTGTAGGACGAACAAGAACCATAGGAAGACGACCCACTTTCCTTCCCTCCTCCATCCTGGAAACTATATGTGTCAATCTGTCTATCTGTCTATATGAGCGCTTGTATTTATCTATCCATCTGTCTATTTATCTCTGCTGTTTATCTCTCTCTATACATCGATCTGAGTGTCTCTATCTATCAGTATCTATCTGTCTATCTATCTTTTTCACAATCATAAGTCCCACACCACAACGATACCTATAGTTACTAGGGAGCCACCACATCACCGCCACACCTGCGTACACAAACACCTGTCACACCACACCTGGCCTCTGTGTGTGTGTGTGTGTGTGTGTGTGTGTGTGTGTGTGTGTGTGTGTGTGTGTGTGTGTGTGTGTGTTATATCGGAAGTGTGCTGCATGATAGGAGAGGTAGCTGGTCTCAGTCTGCCTCTTCTCCTCCTCCCCATCTCTACACACACACCGTCCCCTTATTATCAACGGTAAGAGATAAACACGAGATGTTGAGATAAAGACGAGATGTTAAGGTAAAGAGATGTTCAGATAAAGATGTTGATATAAAGACGAGATGTTGAGATAAAGATGTTAAGATAAAGACGAGATGTTGAGATAAAGATGTTGAGATGAAGACGAGATGTTGAGATAATGACGAGATGTTGAGATAAAGACGAGATGTTGAGATAAAGACGAGATGTTAAGATAAAGACGAGATGTTGAGATAAAGACGAGATGTTGAGATAAAGACGAGATGTTGAGATAAAGACGAGATGTTGAGATAAAGACGAGATGTTGAGATAAAGACGAGATGTTGAGATAAAGAGATGCTAAGGTAAAGACGAAGACGAGATGTTAAGATAAAGACGAGATGTTGAGATAATGACGAGATGTTGAGATAAAGACGAGATGTTGAGATAAAGACGAGATGTTGAGATAGAGACGAGATGTTGAGATAGAGACGAGATGTTAAGGTAAAGGCGAGATGTTGAGATAAACACGAGATGTTGAGATAAAGACGAGATGTTGAGATAAAGACGAGATGTTGAGATAAAGACGAGATGTTGAGATAGAGACGAGATGTTGAGATAGAGACGAGATGTTAAGGTAAAGGCGAGATGTTGAGATAAACACGAGATGTTAAGGTAAAGGCGAGATGTTGAGATAAACACGAGATGTTGAGATAAAGACGAGATGTTGAGATAAAGATGAGATGTTATAAAGACGAGATGTTATGATAAAGATGCTCATTCTTACAGCAGCGGCCCGGTCAGTCAGTCTTGCTTAAGGATTTTCAAACAACCCTATGTACTGCTTTCCTGTAACGGTATATTGTGGAATGCAGGCTAATCTTGGTAGGTGGGGGCGGCCGTCATCCACTCACTCAGTGTAGTGCCAAATGGTTTTCTTTAATGCAAGACAGTTTACTACGCTGGGGAGTAACCATATAGTCATTATATTAAATTGGACCATCTAGAAACGGTTGTAAA
Source organism: Coenobita brevimanus (assembly GCF_032717465.1). Lineage (NCBI taxonomy): Eukaryota > Metazoa > Arthropoda > Malacostraca > Decapoda > Coenobitidae > Coenobita > Coenobita brevimanus. The sequence goes on along the minus strand of NC_136980.1, from coordinate 6,843,599 downwards.
GTTTGTTTGCTGTCTCTCTCTCTCTCTCTCTCTCTCTCTCTCTCTCTCTCTCACAGGTGCCACAAGAGACAGGTGTTCTGAAATGGCACTGCCCTGTAACACACACACACACACACACACACACACACACACACACACACACACACACACACACACACACACACACACACACACACACACACACACACACGTCCCTTTTTTTTATTAGTGTGTCTGACAATAGATAGAAAGCTAGATATTTTTTTTTTTGCCATTTTTAAGGAATCTATAAAGTTCAAAATTAACCCATATAAACATACATTTTGGCATCCTGTGTTTTATATGTTCATTACTCATCACGGCAGTTTGAACACAAGTATGTCAGTGCACTACATTCTCTCTCTCTCTCTCTCTCTCTGCAATCGATTGTTATTTTTTTCTTTCCTCTTTTCTCCACAGATTACAAGAGAGAAAATATATAATTAAAAAGTTCATGGAAGTCAAGATGCTTATTTGACATCCAGCAGAGCGAAGGTTCCAGCGCGGGAAGAATGAACTCCGATTCTCTAGGTAAAATATGGAGGGTGTTGGTGGCGGTGTGTTTCCTGTTGGCGCCATCTTGCTTCTCCTTCGACACAAATTCTTCTCACACAGCCACGGAAGATTATGAAATTAGCTTCAGAGTTGAGACAGCGCTGCCCGATTATGAAAGAGTTCTTGATGAAAATGAAGAAAACGTAAATGAAGTGAAGGAAAATATGGATAATGATAAAAATAATGATGAAGAGGAGGAGGACAACATGGCGGACAAAGAGCGGTTCAAAGTGGTCGACTCTGAGGAGGATTTTCCCACCCCGGCGCTCAAAAAGCATCACGCCATCTGGCTGAAACGCATCCGCCAGAGTGATTACGTGAAATACAAGGGAAACCAGAAAATGTACGAAAAAGACGAGAAAGAGGAGGAAACGGACGACGAAACTCAAAACTCAGAAAACAACCGATTCAGGGCGCTTGCCGAAATGATCCACCCAGGCCGAAAATCCATCCCGCCTCAGCCTAGGAAGGTTACAAATAGTTGCCGTAAGTTTTCCCTTATTTTCCACTGTATTTTCTTGGTTGACGCCTGGTGAATTAGTGGGTCGAGGTGCTCCAACCAGACGTGGTCCATAAGGGGTTAAATTTAAGGATAGTTGGAGTTTATTGCTCATATTTGCCATTCAGGGGATGAGGGGCACCAAAGTGTATTTTTTAGACGCCTAATTTTGTTTAAGAGTCTTCATGTCCAAAGCCTCTCTCTCTCTCTCTCTCTCTCTCTCTCTCTCTAAGAATTTTACTACTACTACTACTACAACAATACTATTATAACTATAATACAATAACAACAAGCAGGCGTAAAATTACCACCTCATCTTGAATCTGCAGCCATGAGAAGAATTAAAACCTGGAATATGGCGCTAGTCACGAAGAAGAGCTGTGGAAAGACTGCAGAACCGAGATATAGAGCATTCTGACATTGAGTTACGGGATATAGGCAGTAATAATAATAATAATAATAATAATAAATAAGTTGATAAAAGGCAAGAACATTTTGGACCAGTGAGTGAAGTGTAGTAACGTTTCAAAAATTTTCAGAGTGCGGGATAACGAATAACGGAAGACTTCGAATCGTTGGAGGAATGGAGACTCACAAACATCACTACCCATGGATGGTGAGAGAGAGAGAGAGAGAGAGAGAGAGAGAGAGAGAGAGAGAGAGATGAACAAAACATACCATAGGATGAGAGATGAACAAAAAATACCATAGGATGAGAGAGAGAGAGAGAGAGAGAGAGAGAGAGAGAGATGAACAAAACATACCATAGGATGAGAGATGAACAAAAAATACCATAGGATGAGAGAGAGAGAGAGAGAGAGAGAGAGAGAGAGAGGAACAAAACATACCATAGGATGAGATGAACAAAAAATACCATAGGATGAAGGAGAGAGAGAGAGATGAACAAAACATACCATAGGATGAGAGATGAACAAAAAATACTATAGGATGAGAGAGAGAGAGAGAGAGAGAGAGAGAGAGATGAACAAAACATACCATAGGATGAGATGAACAAAAAATACTATAGGATGAGAGAGAGAGAGGGAGAGAGAGAACTAAAGGATGTTTAACCATTAGATACTGATAGACAGCAACATAAAAACAAATAACATCGTAGATAGATAAAAGCTTACACAAACAGGCAGACAGAAAGATAGTTAGACAGATAAATAGAAGTACATAAACAGACATAATATACAGGTGGATAGGGAGAGAAGTAGATTGATAGACTGACAGCTAGGCATTTAGACAGATATACCTACTAACATTTCTTCACTATTTCAGGCCTCAATTCAAATGTCGCGCAACAAGAAGCATTTCTGTGGTGCCAGCATCATCACCTCTACCTTCCTCCTGACCGCCGCACACTGCACGCACGGGTATGTAGGCCCACTGAGCTCTACTGTATAGTATGGAGATGCTATCTCCGCCGCGAGTGTGATTTTGGCCGCCATATTGAAACACCTACACGTCGCTTAGAGTACAGAAACATGTATGGACTGTGACTTTTTGTTTTCGGCCTAGTTCAACGAATTATATGGGGAACATTTAGCCAGTGAGTATAAAACAACGCCATTGGTTGTTGCAGTGCAGAATTTACCCTTTACGGCACTAAGGCAGAGAAAGGTAATGGCAGAAAGGGAAAAGATAGTGTGGTATTGACACTGAAAAGATAGTGATGTCGAAGCTTTTTTTACGTCGAAGTAATGGTGTTGAAATGGTGTGGTAAGTCCTTAGATTATCCATGTCATGAAATCGAATATCCAGATTGATAGAGGCCGCAAGAAACATGGAAATATACAAGGAAGCGTGAAGAGAAGAGAAGAGGACATGGAGAGAGACTGGAGATAAATGGGCCCCTTTTAGTGGCTTCATTCATGCAAGGGATACAGGGGAACAATCATCCAGCCCCACCACAATGTAACGCCATCGCTCTTCGATGAATTCCTGTGCCCATTTTTGTATCGTAAGCTGCACAGTGGACCATGGCACTATATTTTCCGGAATCATCAGCTACTCTCAAAAACCCACAGACCAGCTCAGTACAAAAACGCAGGCATCAGGCGTGGTGTAACATGGCTGCCTCTACACCAGCGCCTCCCTGGCGGCGGCTACATAAATTACTCTGTGCTGCCCATGAGAAAGCCTCTCAATACTATAGAGCTCAGTGTGTAGGCCTGGGGACTTGTCCTGTGTTGCGGGTACGGCTCAGTCAGCGTTGCCAGTGTCTATCCTCATCCATTTTATTCAGTTCCTATTTCCACTGCCACACTCACGTCCACTCCCACAGCCATTTCATTCATTTCCCTCTCCCACAGCCATTTCATTTATTCATTTCCCACTCCCACTGCCACACCCACGGCCACCCACAGCCATTTCATTTATTCATTTCCCACTCCCACTGCCACACCCACGGCCACCCACAGCCACTTTACTTATTAATTTTCTATTTCATTGCCACACCCACGTTCACTCCCACAGCCAATGCATTTATTAATTTCCCACTCCCAAGCCACACCCACACCCACACCAGCAGACTGAGCCGTCCCCACAGCACGTAAGATACTGTTTGATGTGTCTAGTGAAACTCTGTTTTTGTACCATCCTGTAATCTTCAAAAGTTTTGCAATATCATATCAACATTTTAACACATTGGGGTGGGAAGGGAGGCCTGGGTGATGATGATGATGATGATGATGATGTTGATGGTGATGGTGGTAGTGATGATGATGATGATGATTATAGTGGTTGTGGTGGTGGTGGTGATGATGATGATGATGATGATGATAGTAGTGGTGGTGGTGGTGATGATGGTGTAGTAGTAGTAGTAGTAGTAGTAGTAGTAGTCGTTCCCTAGGCAGTCTGGCCGAACAGCCCCGAGTCCCTTATGAAGGCCATGGCCGAGACCGGGCTTTCCCACAGAGCTCTCAAGGAGTGCATGTTGTGTTGTTGGCGTAGGTGATTGTGTGCAATGCAGTCTTCCATAATGTGCTTAATAGTATGGGGTGCTGTGTTGCATCCTGGACAGGCATCAGCGATGGAGCCATCCAGCCTCTTCTGGTAACGTAAGAGGGCTGGATGGTGCCCACATCTCAGCCTGCCCAGGTGGACCCTATCCTCACGAGGGAGATAGGATTCAGAAGGGTGGATGTCAGGAGGCCATGCATGCAGCTGTGTGTTGTCTTTAAGTGACTGAATGAAGCGGCGAGTTATTTGAGTGTGGATATGCTTCTGGAAGCTGGTCTGAGGTGGGCGAGGGGGGAGAGATGACAGTATTTGTGTATGATATCGTGTGCTGGGTATTGTTTTGGTGTTCCTTGGTGTGGGTGGATGTGCTGCCATGTACTGTAGTGGATGTTGTGGCTTTGTGGAGGCTGCAGCAAGAATCTGGGTGCTCACATGTCTAGGTGATCCTTGACTTCGAGGACTTGATGTAGGTGGTGTGTAGGCGTAGTAGCTGTGGAGCCTGTGATTATTTTTAGGGCCTTGTCCTGTATGGTCTGTAGAGTGTTGTAGTATGCTTTGGTGAGGTTAGGAGCCCAGGCAGGGCTTCCATAATTCATCACTGAAAGTATGTATTGTTTGTATACTGTGGTGGTGGTTTCTTTGTTGTGTCCGAAAGATGTATGGGCAAATGACCTCAAGGCGTTGAGTCTTGATGTTATTTTATGTTTAATGTTTGTGATGTTTTGTTTAAATGACATTGATGTATTGTATGTTACACCAAGGATTTTGTGTGTGTGTGTGTGTGTGTGTGTGTGTGGTAGGGGAGTGTTGTTTATGGTGAGGTGTGGGATGTGACTGTGTTCTGCTGTCCAGTTTGTGAGACGGGTCACTGTAGATTTGGCAGGGACTATTTTGAGCCTGTTTGTGGTGAACCATTCGTGTAGTATGTTGAGGTAAGGTTGAATGATGTGTGAGGCTGTGTTTGCATTTTGGTGCGTACATGTAAGTGTTATATCATCTGCATAGGAAGCTATGTGTATCTGTGGTGTATGGGGTGTGGGTACGTCGTGCATGTATAGGTTAAAGAGTGTAGGGGACAAAACAGATCCTTGGGGGACGCCATTTTTGAAGTTTCTGATGTTAGAAGACTGACCGGCAAATGTTACATGTGCACATCTGCCTGCTAAGTAGTTTGTCAACCATCTTTTTGTGTTACAATGCATGTTTGTGTTGAGTATTTTGTTTGTGAGGTTGTGGCAGGGGATGGCATCAAAAGCTTTGCTAATGTCTAGTGTGACTAGGAGTGTTCTGTGTGGTGGCCTAGCTGAATTCATGCCATCGAAAACTCTCTGTGTAAGGTCTGCAAGAAGGGTGTTTATGGAGTGTAGTGGCTTAAAGCCATGTTGTGACTGGGCTAGGGGAATGTGAGGTGTGACTAGTTGTAGTACCAGTCGTTCAGTGATATTAGAGGGGGTGCAGAGGAATGTGATGGGACGGTGTGAGGAAGGTAACGTAGGGTCTTTGTTGGGTTTAGGGATAGTGATGATGATGCCATGCTTCCAGATGCTGGGTATGTGAATAGCTGTAGTTTGATAGGCTATGTTGGTGAGTGCTTGTATGCCTTGTGGTCCAAGGTGTTTAAGGTGTATGTTGCTTATGTTGTCTGGTCCACAGGCAGATGAGTGCTTGAGGTTGTTAATGATGTGCTTCGTCTGGTTGTAAGTGAAAGGTGCGTAGTCTGGGTCTGTGGGGAACTGCCTCTTATGTCGGATGATACGTCGGTCTTCGGGATGGGGGCTTAGATGGCTGACTTGTGAAAAGTGATTGATGAGAGTGTTTGCTTGTTGTTTGTTTGAAGGTATGGTGCCTGTTGTTGTGATGGCGGCATGTGAGTGGTGATGGTGTTGGTGGTAGTGGTGGTGATGATGGTGGTGGTGATGGTGGTGGTGGTGGTGGTGGTAATAATGATAGTGATGATAACGATGCTAACGCTGGTGATGATTCTGATGATGATGGTATTAATAATGCTGGTGATGATCATGATGATAGTGATGATTATGATGATGACGATGATGATAATTAATATGATGATGATGATAGTGATGATTGTGAGGCTTATGGTAGTGATGATTCTTTTTATTATTTTTTTGTTTTATATTTTTTGCCTGCAGCCTATTTCCGTTCGAACTGTTTGTCCGGGTGGGCGACCATGACCTTACGGCAAATGACGTGTCCCGGGAGAGGTCATACGAGGTCAAGAAGATTATACAGAGCCCACAGTAAGTTACATACAGACTTTGAGGTCCTTTGTGTTTAGTAATTATTTGCATTATTAGGTTGTTGTTGTTGTTGTTGTTTGTGTGTGTGTGTGTGTGTGTGTGTGTGTGTGTGTGTGTGTGTGTGTGTGTTATATACGGGTGCATAGTTAAATACACTGACAGATAGATAGTAAACAAGGAGAGAGAGAGAGAGAGAGAGAGAGAGAGAGAGAGAGAGAGAGAGAGAGAGAGAGAGAGAGAAAGAGAGAGAGAGAGAGAGAGAGAGAGTAATCCATTTTCTCTCCCAATTTCAGATACAACCCAGAGACAACAGACAGTGACATCGCGCTTTTGGAACTGTACGAGGTGACACATTTATAAACTTAAGTAGTTTTATAAGATTGTTTATAATTATAGCGAATCTCTTTAGGGCTGACCTCATTAATAATAGCGTTTGTTTTTATTTATTTATTTATTTTGAAGCTTATTGTTTTGGTAATATTATTATTTTTCTTTGCACTTATTTTTTTCTTACATCATGATATTAAATTGGAAGGTACCCTAGGGTAACCCAAATACTTGTGCCAAATATAAATGACCTTGACCTATTTTTGAAGGTCATACTCATTTAGGGTGCAAAAATTACATATTTGAAATAGACATATCTCAGAAACTAACTGAAATACAGCTATTTAGTTGAAAATCGTATGATAAAAAAGTTTGCTGAGAATTTTGGCTGAATATATTGCCATCTGGCCTAGTGGAAAGTACCGTACCGAAGTCAGATCTGCTCAGTGATTTCTTTGTAACACTTTTTAGAGAAAACCACCAAAGCTCTAGAGCTGAACATTACAGAACTATAGCTATGGTCCCTCATTATCGGAAAGAAATATGGTTATAGGTAAGCATATAGTTAGCCAGTTATTGAGACAAAAGTATAATGCATCCAAGCTTACAAGGACAGTCAGTACCATAAATAGTTAGGACGAAGCCTCTTTATTGCGGCTACAAAATAAATAGGTAACTAGCTATTATTATTGTTTTTTATTTTCGCTATTATTATTATTATTATTATTTAATTATTTATTTATTGTTCTTGAGGTTATGATGTGGAAAAGTCAGTGTACAGTTTTTTTTTCCTCATCTTTAGGGGTTGATTTGTGTGTGGCAGTGTCCCTCCTTGTTTAGCATGCATATCTGTCTGTCTGTCTGTCTGTCTGTCTGTCTGTCTGTCTATCTATCTATCTGTCTATATCTGTGCCACAACTGGGGTCGAATTCTGTGTGGTAATATCCTTTCTTGGTAAGCATGCATATCTATCTATCTGTCAGTCTATTTATCTATCTACCTGTCTATCTACATCTCACAACTGGGGATTGAAAGCTGTGTGGCAATGTCCCTCTGTGTTTAGCATGCGTATCTATCTGTCTGTCTGTCTGTCTATATCTCTCTACCTGTCCATCTATCTATATCTGTCTGTTTATATGGCGTGTCAGTCCAATCTGTCACGAGAGAGAGAAATTACACGCAGGAAAATGTTAAGGAGTACCGGTAATAGAGTAAATCGCTCAGCAGAAGGCGCTTGGAAATGTTACGAATCTCTTTTTCAGGCATTTCCGTTCACTTGGCGAGTTAGTCCAATCGACCTGAAAAAATGAAATAAAATAAATACCACACTAGAATGTTAAGGAGTAATAGAATAAATCGCTCAGAAAAAGGCGCTAGGAAATATTAGTAATCTTTCCCTCTTTTCAGGCAATTCCGTTCACGTGGAGAGTTAGTCCAATCAACCTAAAAAAAGAAATGAAATAAAATAAATACCACACAAGAATGTTAAGGAGTAATAGAATAAATCGCACAGGAAAAGGCGCTGGGAAATATTAGTAATCTCTCTTTTTTCAGGCAATTCCTTTCACATGGCGAGTTAGTTCAATCAACCTAAAAAAAAAAATAAACTAAATACGACACAGGAATGTTAAGGAGTAATAGAATAAGTCGCACAGGAAAAGGCGCTAGGAAATATTAGTAATCTCTCTCTTTTTCATGCAATTCCGTTCACGTGGCGAGTTAGTCCAATCAACCTGAAAAAAAAAAAAAAAAACACACAAGAATGTTAAGGAGTACTAGAATAAGTCGCTCAGGAAAAAACGCTGAGAAATATTAGTAATCTCTTTTTTTTTTTTTCAGGCAATTCCGTTCACGTGGCGAGTTAGTCCCATCTGCCTGACCCCGCCCGACCTGACCTACTACAACGAGAGGGTGACGGTGATGGGCTGGGGCAAGGAGTATGAGAAGGCCAAGAAGGGAGCACCGAGGCTTAAACATGTGACGCTCAAAGGTGTGTGTGTGTGTGTGTGTGTGTGTGTGTGTGTGTGTGTGTGTGTGTGTGTGTGTGTGTGTGTGTGTGTGTGTGTGTGTGTGTGATTGGAAGGGTGATTGTGTTTGTGATTGGAAGTGTGTGTGTGGGCGGGGGTATTTAGAATGTGTGTGTGTGTGTGATTGGAAGGGTATGTGTGTGTGTGGGGGGGGGTTGGAAAAGTTTGTATTGTGTGTGATTGGAAGTGTGTGTGTGTGTGTGTGTGTGTGTGTGTGTGTGTGTGTACATTTAGCCATTCACCCATAACAACCTTCCATCTAACCACTACGTGTCTTGTGTCTCGTCCACAGTGGTGCCAATGTATCAGTGTCGCCATAACTTCAAACTTCACTCAGACGAAGTGACTGCCAATATGCTGTGTGCGGATGGCGGCAACCAGGATACCTGCCAGGTGAGAGAGAGAGAGAGAGAGAGAGAGAGAGAGAGAGAGAGAGAGAAAGAGAGGGAGAGTTCTAGGAATGGTTTTGTTATATTAAAAGTAATTTCTAAGAGACGTGTTTTTTTTTTTTTTTCATATTTAAGAGAGTAAGAGTTAACCATTACTATATAAATGAATGTGGAGAAAAGTAACAGCAATGACAGACAGAAGTAGCCGCATTCATACGTACATGTAGAAATACGTACATACATATTTACAACACACATGCATACATAGATCCATTCATCCATCCATCCATACATAGATAGATATATACATACATACATATTCGCTGAAGAAAGGTAATTTATATGTTGAGACAGACACACAAATAGACAGACAGACGATAGATAGATAGACAGGATAGTATTAGATAAAGAGAATTAGACCTCACCTCACTTACCTCAGCCCTAATCTAACCCAACCTAATCTAATCGTATCTAATTTTATCTGACTTTGTAGGTTCAATCTGGCAGTTCTCTAGTATGGGAAGACAGGTAGATAGATAGATAGACAGACAGATAGATGGACATAAATAGATAAACACAGATATATAGGTACAGACTAGCCTAACCCATCCAAATCTAAGCTAATCTAACTACATAGGGTGATTCTGGCAGTCCTCTAGTATACAGTAGGTGAAGACAGATAGATAGATAGACAGATAGATAAATAGATACAGAGGTAGACAGAGATACACTAACCTAACGCACCCTAATCTAATCTAATCTAACGCTAGGGTGATTCTGGCGGGCCTCTGGTGTGGGAAGACAAGAAACACGCCCGCCATTACGTGATTGGCCTGACCAGCTGGGGCATTGGCTGTGGACTGCCGAAATACCCAGGTGAGAGAGAGAGAGAGAGAGAGAGAGAGAGAGAGAGAGAGAATGTTGATTTAGATAGATAGAGGCATTGGGTGTTGACTGAGAGAGAATTGGGTGTGGCTTGCCTAAATATACCCAGGTGAGTGATAGATAGATAGACAGATGGATAGAGAGTGAGTGAGATAGACAGATGGATAGATAGATAGGCCGATGTACCAATTATTATGTAAATTTTAAATAATTGAGAGAGAGAGAGAGGGAAAGTGTGTGTGTGTGTGTGTGTGTGTGTGTGTGTGTGTGTGTGTGTGTGTTTACGGTCTATCCATTACTGAATTATAACGAGGTAATACTCGAAAATCGGGCTAGTCACGAAGAAGTGCTGTGGAAAGGATGCAGGGCCGTATTATTGTCTCATTCTGACACTGAGCAGCGGGAAACAGGCTGCAGAAGGACGTGAATATCCGCCTAGTTAAAATAATAATAATAATAATAATAATAATATGCTATGTAATCTCACCACAACAGACGTAACTGGATTTTTCAAGAGAGCAGATGATGATGATGATAATAATAATAATAATAATAATAATAACTAATAGTAATAACAACAACAACAATAATAATAATAATAATAATAATAATAATAATAATAATAATAAAAATAAATGATAATAATAATAATAATAATAATAATAATAGCAATAACCAACAACAAAACAACAACAATAATAATAATGATAATAATAATAATAACCCCAACAGGCATATATACAAAACTGACAAGATTTCTAGACTGGATATTTCAAGAGACCAGATCTTCCACCTACTGCGCCTCCATAGAACCCAAACCACACAGGAAAAAGGTTAAGGGAAAGAATAGGAGGAAATACGGCGCCCTGAGGAGGAAGAAGAAGAACGGGAGGGGGAGGAAGAGGTATAGAGAAGGGAGGACGATGAGGAAGAAAGGGAGGAGGAAAAATAAGGGAGAAAACACGACGAGGAGAAGGAAAAATAAGGGAGAGGATTCGACGAGGAGGCGGGAAAATTCAAAGGGCGAGAAAGGGAAGTTTAGAAAAGCGTTAATGGATGAAAAAGGCGACGACAATCAAACAGAAAAACAAATGAAGACTAAAATACGCAAGAGTAAAAAGAGAGAGAAAGGGGAGACGAATACGAAAGCGCAGTCGGACGAAAATGGCGCCAAAAGGAACACGAAAAATCAAGGGAGGGGTAGAATGCGCAAGAGTAGGAGGAGGAAAAAGAAAATGAAGAATGGCGGAACGAAACGTAGAACCAGGAAGCGAATGAGGAACGGGTCGGAACGAAACAGTCTGGAGAAACAGAGAATAAAGGAACAGGGGAATGAGACAGAGGAAGAAGAGGAACAAGGGAATGAAGTGAAATGACGAAAAGGGGGAGAGGAACGAGGAAAGAAGATGATTAAGGAATGAAAAAAACTACTACTGCTACAATAATAATAATAATAGTAATAGTAATAATAATAATAATAATAATAATCCATGAAATTTCTTTGTTATACATGATTGTGTACTAAAGAAAATGTTATAAAACTTAAAATTACGTTTTTCATTGTTTTCTTATAAAAAAATATCATCACCATCATCATCATCATCATCATAATATTAATAATAATAATAATAATAATAATAGATGGTACAGTTATGTGGAAGAAGTAGATATATTGGCTTATCTGAACCTGAACTCAGTGGACTGCAGGCTGAAATCTCCCTTCCTTTGCACTCCACCATCCTCCTCTTGGGGGGTAGGGAGGGATTTGAGGGGCGTTTGTACATCCGGGTAGGTCCACCGCCTGCTTATATCAGTGCCACCACGTGAAGGCGTCACTTTTCAGCAAGGAATGGGAGTGGGGCAATATTAACACTCCCAGGCTCCCATGACTCACTCCTAACTGGATGATGATGATGATGATGATGATGATATTGGCGATGATAGTGATGGTGATGATGATGGGGATATTGGTGATGATGATATTGGCGATGATGATGATCGTGATGGTGATAGGATATTGGTGATGATCATGATATCGGCCATGATGATGATGATGATGATATCAGGGACAGTGGTGATGATCATGATGATGATAGGGATGGTGGTAATGATGATGATGATGATAGGGAGATTGGCGGTGGTGAAGATGATGATGAAAATAGCGATAGATAATAATAATAATAATAATGATAATAATGTGTCTGTCATCTCATCTGTGTCTATCGGCCGTGTCCTAGGTACCATAATAATTTCGTAGCATCCGTATCTTGGCTATTTATTTTTCATATTCCACCCTAACATCCTACCCTGTGTTATTTATCGAAGTTCACTGTTCTCTCTATTAGTGTCTATTTCTAAGTTCCCTCTGTCTATGTCAAAGTTTTCCTCTTTCTGTCTGTCTACGTGGGTGTGTGTGTGTGTGTGTGTTTCTGTCTGCTTTTATGTTTAAGTTTCCATCTTTCTGTCTGATACTATCTCTTCTGCCTATCGTGGTCCCATTGTTCTATCTACCTAGCAGTATATCTGTTTGTATTTCTATGTCTATTTATATATTTATCTGTCTGTGTTTCATCTATCTCGTCTGCCTCTGAGTTGGCGTCCTCTGTCTCTGTATAAGTCAGTCCGTCACTTTTACCTGTCTGTCGTCTGTCTATTCATATCTATTACTCATTTTATTTTTCGTAGTTTGTCTCTGGTTGGCTTCCTGTCTATCCGTATGAGACATTCTAGCTGTCCATATCGATCTGTTTTATCTATTTGTATCTCTATTAATGTCGGACAAATCCCAAGGAGCTGAACCCCCCGAGAAAGAGGCTAGCGAGGAGCTAAATTAAGACTCAGGTGGCCCGGTGTGAGGTTCCCAGTGGCCAGCACTTTGACCGATCCCCTGCCATGGTGTAAACAGGAAGATGGCTGGGGTCTCTTATCAGCTCCTGCGGCAGTGTCCTGCAGGTACTGTTACCCATAGAGGGATGACCTGGTTCACCTTGAGACATAATACACAAATAGAATTCCCAAAGTTTAGAGAAGTCCAAGATCACCGACTCCTGTGAACACGTGCTGTCAGAGGCGTTACCCTCCACACAGGTACTGGCCCGGGGAGACGTGGTGGCCCCATCAGAGAAGGAAGGGTGGATTCGGTAGAATGCCCCAATAGTAGCGCCTCCTGCGGTGCTGCCTCGATTTCAAATGAAGAGTATTTTTAATAAATACTTTATATATATATATATATATATATATATATATATATATATATATATATATATATATATATATATATATATATATATCCAGGGGCATGCAGGATCCCACTGCTACCTGGCGTGTCCCCGGGTGGCCGGTACGGGAAGGCCTTGCAGACACACGAGGTACGGCGCTGACCACTGGACCCCCTATATAAAAACGTTCCTACACTCCCTACCAATCCCATGATAGGAGGATGGTGCCTACAAGTGGTGGCATCAATGTTAGCAGGCGGCTGCACTGCTCGGTTTGACGGATGTCCCTCAGGTGGCCCCCGTCCCATGGAAGGAGGATGGTGGACTGCGGGAGAAGGGCAGCATCAGCCTACAGTCCACGGGGTTCATGACTGAGATGAACAAGCAGCTACAACTACTACTGCTACCTTAGTTAATTATGGAAAGAGGAAATATTAGTAGAAATTAACGTCTGGTGAAAGCCAGCACAGAATTCTAGAGTTGTCCCCAACATGAGAAAGTTAAATATAGGGTAGAAAGAGTGTGTGCTTAGATGGTATGGTTAGATGGTGAGTGAATGTATGTAGGGGTGTTGTAGCCGTTGTTGTGGCCCCAGGCTCATTTGAAATGAGAAGCCAGTGGACTGCAGCCTTAAATTGGCCTTCTGCAGTACACCATCCTGCTTTTGGGGGATAGGGAAGTACTTGAGGGAGCTGAGACAGGTAGTGAGTCTGAAGGTGGGCGGAGGTGTGGTGGGTCAAGAGTGTGGAATTATATGGGAAAGAGTTTTGGCCCCACACTCATCTGAACGTGAACCTAAAGGCCCCGTCACACGATCAGTGGGCAAGTGTGGTGATTCAGCATGGGCGCGGAGAATGCATGGAAAATGATCGTGTAGACGTGCAGAACTGAAGCACCATCCTTGCTCGAGCAGGTTCGTCAACGACCCAAAACTCTAGCTGAACCACGCTCTTCGGCACCTTGCTCGGCCACCACACTTGCCCACTGCTCGTGTGACAACCCAATGCGTGTCCACAGCCCCCGCGCCGGTAGCCACCAAAGATCATAGGATGGAGTCCGTCGCCGCCCCTAGCCTACCCACATTGGAGCCACAAAATACCTCTACATGTACCACGAATCTTCCTTTTGACTGGAACATTACATCTAATTGAGAAGTATAGGAGCTTTCCTGTTTGTGGCAGGTGAAAAGTGAAGCATTCTAGAACAGAAATGCGAGAACTGACACTTATATCAAACTACTGAAACATATCCAGAAAAATAATAGCAGGTGCACTCTGGACATAATAAAGCCGTGGGACAAACAGGGCGCAAACGTCTCTCCCACACCTCCCACACACTGAACAGAGCGCTGAGCGCAGGGGAGTCAGTAAACATGTGAACAGTTTTGATGCTGAACCACGCTTTCTATCTTGCTTCGTCACCATGCTTCGAAACTGCTGTGAAGCGTGCTTGGCCACCACACTTGCTCATTGATCGTGTGACGGGGCCTTAATGGACTACAGACTGAAGTTGCCCTATTCCTGCAGTCCACCATCCTCCTTTCGGGGGATTGGGAGGGAGTTTAGGGCCTCATATCGAAGTGTAGTAGGCCAAGGAGGTGCAGAGGTATGGCAAATGAGTGTGTGAGAATGTGAGGTATGGAAGTTCAACCATCAACAATATCACTATTTTCATCATCAGCATCGCTACCATTATCTTCATTATATCACTACTACAAACACTGTCATCATTATCTTTATCATCACTATAACTATCATCATAATCATCATTACTATGATCACTCTGGTTATCAGTTATCACCATCTTTATCATCAGTCATCATTACTATCTTTATAACCATCATGTCATCATCACTATCACTAACTATCATCATTCATCATTACTATCATTATAACTATCATCAGTTATCATTATTATCTTTATAACTATCATCAGTCATCATTACTATCTTTATAACTATCATCAGTCATCATTACTATCTTTATAACTATCATCAGTCATCATTACTATCTTTATAACTATCATCAGTCATCATTACTATCTTTATAACTATCATCAGTCATCATTACTATCTTTACAACTATCATCAGTCATCATTACTACCTTTACAATTATCGCCATTATCGTTATTGCTATCATCACTTTGGTTACCAGTCATCACCATCTTTATCATCATTACTACCATCATCACCATCACCTACTGTATATCATCATCACAATTCTTTTCAGTCCACTTTTATCATCACTAGTCATCATCATTGCTATAGTCTGTTTACCTACCTACCTGTCTACCTACCTACCTGTCTACCTACCTACATACCTACCCACTTATCTATTTCTCTGCCTTCCTCCCTACTCCACATCATCTACCTGCCTACCCACCTCTGTATCTACCCGCCCCCCTACTTACCTACCCACTTTCCAATCACTTTTCCCTCCAGTTTCACTTTACCTACAAAGTCACGCAACTTAAAACACGTCACTCGTAACTCTTCATTCCTCAAAGGAAATCATTAATGCTTCTTGAGTTAACAGTTTTGCAGTTTACATATCAGTGATTCGTTGATTCATATCTGTGTTATTCACTTTGTTGGTTGTAACTCAAGAGATTTGCATTTGAGCGATTAGTTGCTGATTATTAATATTTTAAGGATTTGTAATTGGAATTATTGATACATAATTTATTCATATTTTAGTCATTTGTTCTCAGGTGGTTTCTGTTCTTTCGGTATAAGTGGTTCGTTTAGTATTTGCGACACAATGAACTTCCCAGAGAGCGTAGGTGATGGGGTCAGCCTCACTAAAATCAAGGCGGCGTATCAGCGGTAGATTCGACAGCTAATTTCACTACGCACAGCCAAAACTACCACACACACTCGCAGCCGATGCAGCAAAAGTGGCGCGTTTCGGGCACTGTTGGTGGGAATAGCGATTGTGTGGTGCATATACACAGCAGTCTGGTTGGAGAGGGAGTTACATGAGTTTGTCCGGGAGTCGCTAGTAAGAAAGACACAGCAGGAGCACCCATGGCTTTCCTGGTTTCATGGGATCCCAGTCTTATCTCATCTTGCTCCAACCACACCGTTCCCCACTCCCACTCCTGCTCATCGCAATCCAGTCCTGGGATCAATATTGGTGCTCCCTGTAAGATTCCAGGAGATGTTTCACCTCTATCGGACTGGTGCACCGCTGGCACCGCTTCCGACACACTTCTGGGCTCGTGCTTTCATGTGTGCATTATTTCCAGTTTGGCTCCTCCTCATGTCAGCTGCAGAGAACCATTCCAACACACGGCCTGAACCTCGTGTAGAATTGGGAGACACAGGACTAGGGCAGCAAGATAGGGAGAGAGAGGACTGGACAGATCAAGTGTCACATGACTCTGGCAGAAAAGATGAGGGGGAGAGCGATGCTTCAGAGGCAGGTGAAAATGTTTCAGAAGAGGCCAGAGACGACAAGGGGCATGAAGTGATGAAAGGTGAGAGGTGTGAGATAGAAAGGTACCATGAGCAGGAAAGGGAGGACTGTGAGACAGATGATGATCATGAGAGAGAAAGCGAAGTCTCTGTGACAGAAAATGGAGACCAGGAGGAAGAAAAAGAGGACCAGGAGAGAGACATTGTGGACCAAGAGGAAGAAAGCATGGAGCGGGAAACAGACAGTGTGGACCAGGAGGCAAAAAATGAGGACCAGTAGGCGGAAAACATTGATATAGTAGAGGACAGTGCGGGTACGCTGCTCCCATTGGACACACAACCCTGCTCTTCTGTTGCTTGCTTTCGGTGGGAGCAGTTGTGGTGTAAATGGAATATCCTGGGCGTCACCCTGGGTCACACCAAAGTCGACACCAATACGATGTATCGCGGTATTCATCAGTGTGTGCTGTACTGTGGTCAGGAGGCAACTAATGTTGTGGTCACCCGGTGGGGTGGTGAACACGAGGGTCGGATGCTGTGCCGGCTTCGTGGGCTCCCAGGTGTACCGCATCTTCTGGGAGTAATCGATGAAGAACCCCGGTGTTTAGTCTTCAGGGATTCCTGGGGCGGAAAAGGTGTATTCCTAAGTCTATATTCAAACATTCATGCAGTCAAAGTTATAACCAAGGCCACCAAACACATTCATTGTCTCCATCAGAGCGGATTCGCATTTCACAACCTATCCCGTAAAACTATTATTTGTGAAAAACACAAAAGTAACAATGTACGTCTGCTGGGTTTTGGTCGCTGTGTTAATCTCGCCTCACTCCCCCCTGAACAGGCCGCAAGAGAAAAAGCTCGAGATATAGCAGACATCCTGTCCCTCACAGGAAGTCTGCTTAATCTGTACTGCAATAAGAAGTACAGACTTTTCCTAGACTGGCTTAAAGAAGTGCAAAACACAGTCAGCGCCCAAACAGTGTATGAGGAACTGACCGCCTTTCTAAAGACTCGTCCCAAGGACGTGGAATACTCGGTATGGAAACTGAAAAAGTGGATCATCGACAAGTTGCGCAGGAACGCGGACATGCCTCCTACTCCACCCCTGTGGTCTGACCCGCCACGCAAGAAGAAAAAGCGCATTCGTTGGAACAAAATCGATGGACGAACAAAAGTAATACTTTTGTGATTGACTTACTTGGATTTCAGTGTTAACCACCAAACACCTGTCCATACTTTTCCGTCTCTGTACCAAACTGACACGAAAAAAGGCCAGATATTTCTGCATCAGTCTAACCTGAAATCCTACAACAACAAACCCCAACCATCGGTAAGAATAGATCCATTTGCCGTTTGTGTACCAAACTTACACGAAAAATGGCCAAGTATTTTTTATGGCCGAGTCTAACTTGAAATCGTAGAACAACAAACCCCAACCATCTGTCAGTGTAAACCCTTTTGCCGTCTCTGTACCAAACTGACACGAAAAAAAGGCCAGATATTTCCTTAACTGAGTCTAAGCTAACATCGTAACCCAACAAACCCCAGCCATCCAGATACAAACCCTTGTGTGGTCTCTGTCTAAAACCACCAATAAAAGAAAAGAAGCAACGCTACAGGAACAAAAATTAAATGTCAGTTAAAAGCAATATTTTTTATAACAAAAAAAAAAAAAAAAGAAAAGAAAGGAACGCAGCCTATACACACCAACCACCCCGCAGACGCAAACCCTTACACACCCGTCCTATAAAAAAAAAAAAAAAAAAAAAAAGACTGCTGCAACAAAACTACGCTATCAAATAAAATAATTGTACTATGAGTCCTGCCAGTAGTCCTACGGTGGGATTCATAGACTCGTACCTATATAACCAACTGTCGTAAGTTATGTTTGTTTTTGCTGTTAAATCATCAGCACCATCATCATCATCATCTCAACGTCTTTTTCTTATCCAACAGTAGAGTGAAGTAGGGTACCGGAAAAAAAAATAAAAAGGGAATGAACTAATCAACATTATTACCAATGGAATGAGCCACACATTCATTCACTCGCTCATCATTATCATGTTCATCATCATCATCATCATTACCATCTTCCTTTAATAATAAATAAAATTAAGAACAATCATGATGATAATAATAATGATATTAATAATAATCATCATCATCATCATCCGGACCTCCTTTCCTACCCCAGGGCAGGGTGAAGAGTAGCAATGTCCAGACAGCCCAAATTTGCCCAGTCCATTCACTCATTCACTCAACATTCAAGCCCCCGGAGTCCTGGCTCTATCGGATACGCCAAAAACATTCACCATGTTCTGTAGCTTCACATAAACGTATCCGATAGAGTAAATCCGGACGCTGCCACGTTAAAAAAGGGTGCCAAATCCCTGATCGTGCACTTCTCCTCACAATATTTATCCAGGCAGCTTGATCTCTTGTCAGTTCCCTAGCCTCACCGACTTCCAAACCTCTCTTCCTCACACTCTCATCCACCACATCTCTCCACCTTCTCCTTGGCCTGCCTCGTCTCCTCCCTCCTTCAAATTCGCTCAGAGAGACCTTTTTCACCACTCTGTTGGTATCCATTCTCTCCACATGACCATACCATCTCAGTACACTCTCTTCGATTCAGGTGTCCACAGACTTCCTCACTCCACATCTTTCATGAATCACATTATTTCGTATCCTATCCACTCCCTGTACTCCACATACATTCCTCAGCAGTCTCGACTTTTGATTTTCATACCGCACCATAGTCTCGCAACCGTATGTTAAAGTTGGCATTAACACTCCTTCATGGAAGCCTCGTGCAGCTGCAACATTCAAGCCTCTGTTTTTTTATCAAGGTCTTCATTGCACCAGCTACTTTTCTTCCTTGTGTCACTCTACTTTCCACTTTTTTTGCACATTTTCCTCTCTTTTCCATCACTGTACCCAGGTATTTGAACTCTCTCACCATTTCCAGTCTCTCTCCGTTCACTGTAACTTCGCACTGGGAGTCACTTCCTCTCTGAATAACCATTTCTTTACTCTTCTACATTTACTCTCAAGGCACGACACTCACAGAGATCAACAAAACTCGGCACTAGTCTACCAACTTCCTTTCCGGTATTTGCAAGTAGTACTGCATCATCAGCATACAACAGATTTGAGATATTCGGTCCATCACCATTCATTACCAACGTCATGCGTCTCTCCATTACTCGTGTTTTTACTTCTCTCATCACCTCATCCATATATATTGAACAACCATCGGGACATCACACAACCTTGTCGCACGCCCACACCGATCATGAACTATTCACTTAGATGCCCATTAGCCCTTACACATGCTTCACTACCATCATAAAAACTCTTGACTGCACCTAGCAGCTTACCATTTATACCGTACATGCGCAAACTTTCCACAATCCTTTCCTGTCCACTTTGTCGAATGCTTTTCCCAGATGCATGAATTCCATACACACTTTATGGTCCTTCTCACAAGCCTTCTCTGCTATCTGTCTCACTGCAAATATTTGATCCACACATCCTCTGCCACTCCTAAAGTCACCGTGTTCATCACACACTAGGACTTCTGATATCTCTCATACTTTCTCTACAGTATTCTTCCATATACCTTCCCTACCACACACAATAAACATATACCACGATAATTCTTGCACTCACTTCGCTTACCTTTATTTTTGTACAGGGGTACAGTCACAGCCTTTTTCCACTCTGCAGGCACAGTTTTAGTCATCCATGCCTTCTTACATATCTCCAACAAGCACGTCATTCCACTCTCTCTACTACACTTAAGCATCTCTGCATACACCTCATCAACCCCAGGAGCTTTCCCATTTTTCAGCCGCTTCACAGCACTTCACCTGTGCCAGTGTCACTCCTCCTGGCACTACATTCCTTCTCTGCACCCCCCCCCCCCAAACCAGTCATGTTTACAGCCGCTCTGCTCTCTCTTTTCCTATTCATCAGGCTTTCAAAATATTATTTCTATCTTGTCCTTACTTTAGCCCCATGGGTTAATAATCTACCACCTTCATCCTTCACACTATGGCATTACTTTCTGCCGTCACTTCTACATTTCCACACCTCTTTCCAGAATAACTTTCTATTTTCAGAGTAGTCTGCATTCATTTTTCTTCCTAGATCATCGTTTACCTGCTTTTTCCTCTTCACTTGTCTCTTTACATGCTTCTTGCTCTCAATATATTCATTTCATATTTCAACAGAACTCCTGTTCTGTAACCACTTTAGCCACCTCTTCCTCTTTTCCTCCGCTGCTTTCTTAACCTCATCATCCCACCATGCCGTATCTTTCTTCTTTGTTGTTACTCTTGCCACACCACACACTGCTTTAGCATTCCTAACTAAGCAATCCCTGTATGCATTCCACAGGCTGTCCAGATCCATTTCATTCCAATTCACTGATTCTAACTCCTCTTCTTTGGTCCTGTAATCATCTGCCATTTCTTTGATCCTCAATTTCTCAACTTTCAGTCTTTCTCCCTGACTGCTCTCTCTCCTGATCCACGTCACTCCTTTCAGCTTGATCTTGCTTACCACAGTCATATGATCTGACAGAACTCCACATCGTCCTCTCACAACCCTCGTACCAGCAATCATTCCCAGCATCGACCTCTCTTTGAGCACGTAATCAATCAGGCTTCTTTCAGCACGATCCCCGTTCCTTCTGTACCATGTATATTTATGTGGATCTTTGTGCCTGAAATACGAGTTACAAATGCACAACCTCCTCTCCTGACACATATCCTTCAGTCGCTTCTCGTTATCATTTCCTCCTGGTACTCCATAACAACCAGTTACATTATCCTCAGGACCAGTGCCTACTCCTCCATTCATATCACCCATTACGATCACTTTATAGCTCCTGGACATTTCTCCCACTGCTTCATCGAGCTCGTCCCAAAACCTGTCTTTCTCTGTCTCACTCCTGTCCTCACACGGTGCATACGCTAAAATGACCGCAACTTTCACCTTCTCAAACTTGAACTTGATATACAGTATATACACCTCGAGCTGACACATTTGTAGTCTGTCATTCCACTCTGCCACACCTTATTCATCAACAAAGCAACTCCTTCCTTGCATCTTCCTCGCCCATTCATGCCTGATCTTACACATTTCACACCCTCCCACTCCTCCACTTCACACCCTTTCATCATCGTTTCACACAATGCCATCACGGCATATCTCGCACTCTTGAACACATTCACCACTTCCACGCTCTTGCTCTCTTCATTCACACCTCTCACATTGCACATGGCCACGCATATCTGCCCATTTGGTTGGGGTCCTGGGCAGGTATTGGACCCTCTGGGGCCCTCTGCCATGATTAAGTGATTTTAGACAGGGGAATCTGGGGGACGCTTAACCCTGCCAAAAACCCCGGTTATATGGTTACCACCCAGCGTAGTAAATGGTTTCCTGGGTACAGGAAATCATTTTTTTTTTTTTTTTTTTTCATAATAATCATGGCGGCGCAACTGCCAGGGTCATATGCCGCCGTATAACAAAGAAGTAAAAAGTAAAAACAAAAAACAGAGGATAAACCACACAATCAAAAAGGAGAAATTCTAAATATCCTTAAAAAGTCCTGCCTCCTTCACAAACGAGAGGGTTGCCCCTCCCAAGGCACAGGCATCCTCCCCAAGCACAGAGGAAAGATGATACACACCACCATCCGTTTGGTGGTCAGAGAGGAATCGACGACGCAAATCCTCAAGACTAGGGCACTCCACCAACAGGTGCCGAACAGTCAAGGGAACCAGACAGTCATCACAGAATGGAGGAGGAGCCCTTTCCATTAAAAAGCCATGAGAGAAACGCAGGTGTGGCCAATGCGGAGGCGGCACAAAGCAGTCTCCCATTGACGCAGGGAAGCCCTGGTAACTGAATGAGCCCACCTTCTGGCAAATCGAGCGCAACTTATTGGCACCTACAGCATCCCAATGCTCCTGCCAACAGCACCAAACTCTGGAGGCAATACAGGAGCGCATATCTGCAGCAGGCAGACGATACAGAGGAGACTGTGCAAGAGGGGGACGAGCCGCTGCCGCCTTGGCCAGCTGATCAGCTCGTTCATTCCCTGCCACTCCTACATGAGCTGGAACCCAACAGAAATCCACACGACGTCCACGACGCCCTAAAAGGAAAAGCCACTCCAAAATGGATAAAACCAAAGGATGAGAGGGATTAAAAGACTCCATTGCAGAAAGAGCACTTCGTGAGTCACTAAAAACAGTAAAAGCAGTGTGGGGGAGAGTGAAGAGAATCTGAAGGGCAAATAAAATAGCAGTCAGCTCAGCCGTAAAAACAGAAGCAGTCGTAGGGAGGCTCCCACCTCGACAGAAGGTGGGAAACACCACACCAAAGCCCACACCCGCATCAGACTTGGATCCATCAGTATAAACTGGTATGGAGTCCCCATGAGAAGAGGCATGCTCTAAAAACAGAGAAAATAAAACCTGAGACGGAAGGGAGGCCTTACTGGATGAGATGAAACGACAAAATGTCACCCTGGGGAGAAGCCAGTAGCCCACCCTCGGGACACGGTGGGAGTGATCGGCACAGAAGGAACAGAGAAGCTAGACATAACTGACTGCACCCTGAAACCAAAGGGCTTTGGAAAGGATGGCCGAGTGGCAAAAATAGGTGACCGAGAATCTTGAGAGACCTTGACAAAGGACACAGAGTCTGGGAGACGAGATAAGCGATACCAACATCTCATCAAAAGGGAAGAACGGAGGAAGTCTAGAGGAAGGACACCAGCATCAGCCAACAAACTCGAAATCGGGGAAGATCGGAATGCCCCAGTGGCGAGACGAACACCAACATGATGTATGGAATCTAAACTACGAAGCCGGGCTTCTGAGGCAGAAGAATAAACTTCACATCCATAATGAAGTTTGGATAAAATCAGAGACTGATGCAAGAGGAGGAGGGTCTTGCGATCAGCTCCCCAGTACGTGTGCGCTAAAACTTTCAAGAGACCCAGTGCTCTGAGACACTCAGCTTTTACGTACCTCAGGTGAGGGACCCAAGTCAACCGGCTGTCAAAAATCAGCCCTAAAAACCGGGTTTCCTTTAAACACGAAATACGACGCCCGTCTAAAAAAAGGTTTGGGTCAGGGTGGACTCCACGAATGCGGCAAAAATGCATGGCAACGGTCTTCTTGAAGGAAAATCGAAAACCTCGGTCATCAGCCCATCTAGAGACACGGTTGAGAGCCATCTGCATCCTCCTTTCTGCCATTGACATCCGTGAGGCAGTGACAGAGATTGATAAATCGTCAACATAGAGAGAGCCACGAACACCATCAGGGAGCACAGAAATAACGCTGTTAATTGCCACTGCGAAAAGGGTAACACTTAGTATGCTCCCTTGTGGCACACCATCCTCAAGGGGATGTGCAGTAGACAGCTCACTCCCAACTCGGACTCGAATAATCCGATTAGATAAAAACTCCCGAATCAAAGAGGGAGTCGCCCACGGAGACCAAACTCATAAAGTGATTGT
This sequence comes from Coenobita brevimanus, assembly GCF_032717465.1. Lineage (NCBI taxonomy): Eukaryota > Metazoa > Arthropoda > Malacostraca > Decapoda > Coenobitidae > Coenobita > Coenobita brevimanus. Next base: position 6,819,497 of record NC_136980.1, on the reverse strand, counting down.
AATATACCATGACGCCAGGAAGTGTCGTACGCCTTCTCCAAATCAAAGAACACTGTGATATGATGCTGGTTAGTTGCAAAAGCCTGGCAGATGGAAGATTCTAAAGAAAGGAGAGCATCTGTGGTCGACCGCATCTTCCGAAACCCACACTGGACTGAGACAAGTAACCACCCTTCTCTAAGTACCACATGAGCCGACTATTCACCATTTTTCAAGGACCTTACAAAGGCAAGATGTCAGCGAGATTGGGCGATAATTAGTGGCCTGCAAGTGATCCTTACCCGGCTTAGGGATGTAGGAGAACCACAGCAACAACCCATGAGGTCTGAAACCCACAATTTCACCAAATTCTGTTATACAGTGACAACAGAAAATGAAGGGCTGCATCAGGCAAGTGGTGTAAGAAGGCATATGGGACATCATCCAAGCCTGGAGACGAGTCGCGACACTGTGACAATGCCGTCTGAAGTTCAGAAGCAGAAAAAGCAACATTATACGACTCCTCTGCAGTAGATGGAAAACTAATGCCCAAGGATTCCAGGTGCCGTCGGCGGCGTGCCGACGGGGATGAGGTGTCCTTCCTAGAGACATTAGCAAAATGAGCGGCAAATATCTCGGCAACAGACGAAGAATGAGCCACCACCACACCTGCACGAGATAAAACAGGAGGAGAGGAACGGGAAATTTCCTGAAATCTTCCTCACCCGTTTCCACACTTTCGTGAGAAGGAGTCTGTGAAGAAATTGAAGAAACAAATGACGCCCAAGACTTCCTCCTAGCCTCCTTCATAACCCGCCGGGCATGAGCTCGGGCCCTCCTATATGCCACTAAGTAGCCAGGGTCACCTCGGTGACGACGAAGTCGGGAGAAAGCAGCACGTTTAGCCCGAACAGCAGAAGCACACTCATTGGTCCACCAGGGAACTGGACGGCGAGGAAAGTGACCAGCTGTTCTCGGAATACTCTGCAGTGCCGCCGAGTAAAGTAAGTCTGTGAAATAATCAACAGCAGCATCAGTGCTGACAAAATCCTCCACACATCGGCTCAGGGAACACAGCTCCTCAAAAACCGGCCAGACTGCCCTATCCAAGCGCCAACGAGGAAGACGACTCCGAGGCTCGCTTTGTGTCGATCTTAATAAAATAGGGAAGTGGTCACTGCCATGTAAGTCTGGTAACACAGCCCATGTAAAATTCAGGGCTATCCCTGCAGAGCACAGAGACAAATCAATAGCAGTAAAAATACCCGTTTGACTATGGAAGTAAGTAACTTCACCAGAATTTAAAATGTACAGATCCACATCCTCCACAATGGAGGCTAACATAGTACCTCTAGAGTCAGCTGTGGAGCCACCCCACAAGGGATGATGACTGTTCATGTCACCCAGCAAGAAATAGGGTGAGGGAAGTGCACGAATAAGATTTTCAAGATCAACCCTCTGAATAATGGCACTAGGAGGGAGGTACAAAGAGCACACAGTATAATGACGGGGAAGGAAAATCTGGAGAGCAACAGCCTGCAGTGGAGTGTTAAGATTCACAGCAGTGAAAGGTATGTCACTGCGTACTAGAATAGCCACACCCCCACCATGACCCTGTCCAGGAAGAGGATCTGAATAAAAAACCTGGTAACCAGGTGGACTGGGAGGTGCAGCATCACCAACCATTGTCTCTTGTAGGCAAACACACACAGGTGAATACTCAGCCAGAAGCCAACGGAGTTCCTCCCAGTTGGCTCGTAAACCACGGCAGTTCCATTGAATAATATTAGCCATTAAAACTATTGAAATAAAAAGGGGCAGGGAGAGGGACAAACAGAAAACCATAAAAAAAAAAAAAATACTAAAAATATTAAAATGGAGAACTATATACCCAAAGAAAGGGTCACTTAGTGGAAACCACTGAGCGACCCTGGGAGACAATCTTCTTGGGAATGCGGATACGCCCACGAAGGGCCTTGTCACGGGCAGCAGCATGGCTAGAACGAGGGCCTGGGGTCTGCGAAGTGTTGGGAGACTTCACAGACACCCGTCGCTGCCCAACAGGAGAGGAAGAGCTACTCCGAACCCTGCCCGGGGCCCCAGTGAACCAAGAGGTCGAGCAGGAGGGATTGGGGTCCTGGCCTCCAAACGTGGAGGGGGCAGGACAGGATCCTCAGAGGTAACCGGAGGAGGAACATCCGATACCCCGGAGGAAGAGGTGCCAGACTGACCTGACACCCCAGAAGCCCCGAAGACCCAGAAGCAGGGTCTGAGGGCTGTTGCACAGATGGATTAACTACAGAGGGTGTGGACTCCACGACCGACACCTTGCTTGGAGGATCTTCAAGACTCAAAGACTCTAAAGAACCACGATGACGTTTAGCGAATGTAGAATGTGCACCATGACTAACAGGGATACCATAGATGTAGAGGTCGAATCTTGAACTGTAGCGGCAACCATCTCAAGTGCGGAAGATTGTTGCACTGGCATGGGATCAACAGATGAAGGCATAGGAGCTGACACAACAGGAGGAACTCGAGTCTGCTGCTGGACAGGTCGATGAGGACGGCTATGACCGGACAAAACTGACGCATAAGACACTCCGTTACGGAAAACAGATGACATGGCTCTACTCCTGGCCTCAGAAAAGCTTATTTTGTCACGATTACGGATGAGGAGGATCTCCTTCTCCAAGCAAAACCGAGCACAGTCTTTAGATGAAGCAGGATGTGCCTCGCCACAGTGCAAACAACAAACAGGTCCAGGACAGTCCTGTCCTGCATGAGTGGATTCTCCACAACTGACACACACCACTGGGAGGCCCTGTTGCAAACGACGACAGACTCGCCCAACATGCCCGTACATCTGACAGTGGTAGCAGCGTCGTGGATTTGGTACAAAGGGTTTAACCCTAAGGGACAACCAAGCCACCTTTATGGATGAAGGCAGAACAGTACAGTCGAATGTCAGCAACAAGGATGGAGTTGGGGTAAGTACACCATCAACCTTCTTCCGAAACCGTTTCTCTCCACTTTGACAACCCTGTGGACCTGAAGTTCTTCAAGTAGCTTCTCTTCACTGTAGCGAAGTAAGTCTTTGGAGAAAACAACACCTCGACACTGATTGAAAAAAGCATGAGGGACACAAGAAAACAGCGCATCCGGGTCCTTACACTGGGCAGCCAGCCGGGAACCCTCTTCAGGGGATGTAACCTCCACTAGTAGGCTACCATCCCCCTGAGGTGAAATCTTCGGCTCCCTCCCACAGATTGACATGATTCGCCGATGAACCGTAAAAATATCCAAATTCGCAATAGGTTGACCATCCAAAGTACGAATGGTGTAGTACCTTGCGAAGTCAACCCTCTCAAAGACTCCCGGCAGGACCTCACGGGCATGTCCACTATATGTTGTTGTCTGTGTCTGGCTCTTCTTTGTAGTGGCCGCTGACCGTAAACCACTGGAACCAGGTAGGTATGGATCCAGGGTGGCAATATGGGTCTCACCAGCCAGAGTCACAAGAGGCGCACAGGAGGGAGATTGTAAAGGGTGGTCAGGGACAGAACCAGGGTCGTCAACAGATGAAATTTTAGCAGCCATAATAAGAAAACTACCTTCATTCCCCCACCCCTCCACCCACCATGGAGCCCAACAAGGGGAGGCCATATGCCAGGGAAAACACCACTGGCGACCCCAGAGGTAGTGGGAAAGTATACGCAGGTAACCACCAAGGGACCCTGACAAGGGTGACTCCTGGACGATAGGAGCCACCAGGTCCCCCAGTGCCCGCTTGACCCTAAAGCCACTAATTGACTAGCCTGGATGGCTAGCCAGTGACCAGCCGATTGACCTGGTCGGGCCCAACCAGGCCACCCGTCTAGCCAGAATAAGGGACCAAAGAGGTGTATTGCTAGCTGCAGGGCGCACCATGCAGCATCACTCAACCTCCAGGACTCCCGTCTCCCAGCATTACGGGACGCCACGCACGGCAAACACGTGGGGAGGCAACAGTCCCGCCCTAGATGGCAAATGGACAGGGACTGACATCACCAGTAGGCCTCCTCTACCAGTGATGTAGGGGGTGCTTGGTCCACGACACTGACAAATGCCGAACCCTACAAAGGTAGGCATGCCTCCAAAGTAGGTGGCACTGCCAGCCACGCTTCAAGCCCCGCCACCACGTCAAGGTGACCCCCCTCAGCGGGGAGGAAATCATTTGGCATGTCACTCAGTGTAGAGATCATGAGGCAACCCTACACTGAGTGAGTGGATGATAAGAATAAAAATAATAATAACGATAATAATATTCGGTATTTGAATAAGGCATCTGTGGGTCAAAACCATACTTGGATAAAAACTGCAAAATATAACTGTAGTACAAGCTAGGTTATTACTGAAATGATATAGAGTGTGACACCGAGTTGTTCCTCAGGCGAATTATAGGTGAAACCACTATTTATTTTCTCATAATTAAACACCAGTTCTTCCTCTTGGTGTTTCATTGCATTGCTGAAACGCTGATGCCTACTGTGTACTGAAACATGGCTCACAGTCCATTTCAGAGTTTCAGAGGGTGTATTTTTGGTGTACATCTCGTCAAATACAAACCTGAGGGACGTATTATGTAGTTCTGGGGGTGTAGCTACATCATAATCTGAAACACAACAAATACCTCCACCAACACCGATACATTTTAAGATTTGTTGCCGTAATTCCCCTTTCTTACCAGATGAATACTTTTACGGTCTCACATATTGCTACCTTAGTTAATTATGGAAAGAGAAAATATTTGTAGAAATTAACGTCTGGTGATAGCCAGCACAGAATTCTAGAGTTGTCCCCAACATGAGAAAGTTAATATAGGGTAGAAAGAGTGTGTGCTTAGATGGTATGTTTAGATGGTGAGTGAATGTATGTAGGGGTGTTGTAGCCGTTGTTGTGGCCCCAGGCTCATTTGAAATGAGAAGCCAGTGGACTGCAGCCTTAAATTGGCCTTCTGCAGTACACCATCCTGCTTTTGGGGGATAGGGAAGTACTTGAGGGAGCTGAAACAGGTAGTGTGTCTGAACGTGGGCGGAGGTGTGGTGGGTCATGAGTGTGGAATTATATGGTAAAGAGTTTTGGCCCCACACTCTTCTGAACGTGAGGGGGGCGCGGTAGCACAGTGGTAGTGCGCTGGACTCGTAATCGGGGGATTGCGAGTTCGATCCTCGCCCGGTCTTCCGTGCTGGGAGTGGTAGCTCGCTCCTGTAACCCTAGCGGGGCTATATAGTCCAATACAGGGCTTAGCTCGGGGGAACTCCATTTCTCCCATTTCATCTGAACGTGAACCTAAAGGCCCCGTCACACGATCAATGGGCAAGTGTGGTGATTCAGCATGGTCGCGGGCCGCGGAGAATGCATGGAAAATGATCGTGTAGACATGCGGAACTGAAGCACCATCCTTGCTCGAGCAGGTTCGTCAACGACCCAAAACTCCAGCTGAACCACGCTCGTCGCCTCGGCACCGTGACCTTGCTCGGCCTCCACACTTGCCCACTGATCGTGTGACAACGCAGTGCGTGTCCACAGCCCCCGCGCCGGTAGCCACCAAAGATTATAGGATGGAGTCCGTCGCCGCCCCTAGCCTACCCACATTGGAGCCACAAAATACCTCTACATGTACCACGAATCTTCCTTTTGACTGGAACATTACATCTAATTGAGAAGTATAGGAGCTTTCCTGTTTGTGGCAGGTGAAAAGTGAAGCATTCTAGCACAGAAATGCGAGAACTGACACTTATATCAAACTACTGAAACATATCCAGAAAAATAATAGCAGGTGCACTCTGGACATAATAAAGCCGTGGGACAAACAGGGCGCAAACGTCTCACACACCTCCCACACACTGAACAGAGCGCTGAGCGCAGGGGAGTCAGTAAACATGTGAACAGTCTTTATGCTGAACCACGCTTTCTACCTTGCTTCGTCACCATGCTTCGAAACTGCTGTGAAGCGTGCTTGGCCACCACACTTGCTCATTGATCGTGTGACGGGGCCTTAATGGACTACAGACTGAAGTTGCCCTATTCCTGCAGTCCACCATCCTCCTTTCGGGGGATTGGGAGGGAGTTTAGGGCCTCATATCGAAGTGTAGTAGGCCAAGGAGGTGCAGAGGTATGGCAAATGAGTGTGTGAGAATGTGAGGTATGGAAGTTCAACCATCAACAATATCACTATTTTCATCATCAGCATCGCTACCATTATCTTCATTATATCACTACTACAAACACTGTCATCATTATCTTTATCATCACTATAACTATCATCATAATCATCATTACTATGATCACTCTGGTTATCAGTTATCACCATCTTTATCATCAGTCATCATTACTATCTTTATAACCATCATGTCATCATCACTATCACTAACTATCATCATTCATCATTACTATCATTATAACTATCATCAGTTATCATTATTATCTTTATAACTATCATCAGTCATCATTACTATCTTTATAACTATCATCAGTCATCATTACTATCTTTATAACTATCATCAGTCATCATTACTACCTTTATAACTATCATCAGTCATCATTACTACCTTTATAACTATCATCAGTCATCATTACTATCTTTATAACTATCATCAGTCATCATTACTATCTTTATAACTATCATCAGTCATCATTACTATCTTTATAACTATCATCAGTCATCATTACTATCTTTATAACTATCATCAGTCATCATTACTATCTGTATAACTATCATCAGTCATCATTACTATCTTTACGACTATCATCAGTCATCATTACTACCTTTACAATTATCGCCATTATCGTTATTGCTATCATCACTTTGGTTACCAGTCATCACCATCTTTATCATCATTACTACCATCATCACCATCACCTACTGTATATCATCATCACAATTCTTTTCAGTCCACTTTTATTATCACTAGTCATCATCATTGCTATAGTCTGTTTACCTACCTACCTGTCTACCTACCTACCTGTCTACCTACCTACATACCTACCCACTTATCTATTTCTCTGCCTTCCTCCCTACTCCACATCATCTACCTGCCTACCCACTTCTGTCTCTTCCCGCCCGCCTACCTACCTACCCACTTTCCAATCACTTTTCCCTCCAGTTTCAATTTACCTACAAAGTCACGCAACTTAAAACACGTCACTCGTAACTCTTTATTCCTCAAAGGAAATCATTAATGCTTCTTGAGTTAACAGTTTTGCAGTTTACATATCAGTGATTCGTTGATTCATATCTGTGTTATTCACTTTGTTGGTTGTAACTCAAGAGATTTGCATTTGAGCGATTAGTTGCTGATTATTAATATTTTAAGGATTTGTAATTGGAATTATTGATACATAATTTATTCATATTTTAGTCATTTGTTCTCAGGTGGTTTCTGTTCTTTCGGTATAAGTGGTTCGTTTAGTATTTGCGACACAATGAACTTCCCAGAGAGCGTAGGTGATGGGGTCAGCCTCACTAAAATCAAGGCGGCGTATCAGCGGTAGATTCGACAACTAATTTCACTACGCACAGCCAAAACTACCACACACACTCGCAGCCGATGCAGCAAAAGTGGCGCGTTTCGGGCACTGTTGGTGGGAATAGCGATTGTGTGGTGCATATACACAGCAGTCTGGTTGGAGAGGGAGTTACATGAGTTTGTCCGGGAGTCGCTAGTAAGAAAGACACAGCAGGAGCACCCATGGCTTTCCTGGTTTCATGGGATGCCAGTCTTATCTCATCTTGCTCCAACCACACCGCTCCCCACTCCCACTCCTGCTCATCGCAATCCAGTCCTGGGATCAATATTGGTGCTCCCTGTAAGATTCCAGGAGATGTTTCACCTCTATCGGACTGGTGCACCGCTGGCACCGCTTCCGACATACTTCTGGGCTCGTGCTTTCCTGTGTGCATTATTTCCAGTTTGGCTCCTCCTCATGTTAGCTGCAGAGAACCATTCCAACACACGGCCTGAACCTCGTGTAGAATTGGGAGACACAGGACTAGGGCAGCAAGATAGGGAGAGAGAGGACTGGACAGATCAAGTGTCACATGACTCTGGCAGAAAAGATGAGGGGAGAGCGATGCTTCAGAGGCAGGTGAAAATGTTTCAGAAGAGGCCAGAGACGACAAGGGGCATGAAGTGATGAAAGGTGAGAGGTGTGAGATAGAAAGGTACCATGAGCAGGAAAGGGAGGACTGTGAGACAGATGATGATCATGAGAGAGAAAGCGAAGTCTCTGTGACAGAAAATGGAGACCAGGAGGAAGAAAAAGAGGACCAGGAGAGAGACATTGTGGACCAAGAGGAAGAAAGCATGGACCGGGAAACAGACAGTGTGGACCAGGAGGCAAAAAATGAGGACCAGTAGGCGGAAAACATTGATATAGTAGAGGACAGTGCGGGTACGCTGCTCCCATTGGACACACAACCCTGCTCTTCTGTTGCTTGCTTTCGGTGGGAGCAGTTGTGGTGTAAATGGAATATCCTGGGCGTCACCCTGGGTCACACCAAAGTCGACACCAATACGATGTATCGCGGTATTCATCAGTGTGTGCTGTACTGTGGTCAGGAGGCAACGAATGTTGTGGTCACCCGGTGGGGTGGTGAACACGAGGCTCGGATGCTGTGCCGGCTTCGTGGGCTCCCAGGTGTACCGCATCTTCTGGGAGTAATCGATGAAGAACCCCGGTGTTTAGTCTTCAGGGATTCCTGGGGCGGAAAAGGTGTATTCCTAAGTCTATATTCAAACATTCATGCAGTCAAAGTTATAACCAAGGCCACCAAACACATTCATTGTCTCCATCAGAGCGGATTCGCATTTCACAACCTATCCCGTAAAACTATTATTTGTGAAAAACACAAAAGTAACAATGTACGTCTGCTGGGTTTTGGTCGCTGTGTTAATCTCGCCTCACTCCCCCTGAACAGGCCGCAAGAGAAAAAGCTCGAGATATAGCAGACATCCTGTCCCTCACAGGAAGTCTGCTTAATCTGTACTGCAATAAGAAGTACAGACTTTTCCTAGACTGGCTTAAAGAAGTGCAAAACACAGTCAGCGCCCAAACAGTGTATGAGGAACTGACCGCCTTTCTAAAGACTCGTCCCAAGGACGTGGAATACTCGGTATGGAAACTGAAAAAGTGGTTCATCGACAAGTTGCGCAGGAACGCGGACATGCCTCCTACTCCACCCCTGTGGTCTGACCCGCCACGCAAGAAGAAAAAGCGCATTCGTTGGAACAAAATCGATGGACGAACAAAAGTAATATTTTTGTGATTGACTTACTTGGATTCCAGTGTTAAACACCAAACACCTGTCCATACTTTTCCGTCTCTGTACCAAACTGACACGAAAAAAGGCCAGATATTTCTGCAACAGTCTAACCTGAAATCCTACAACAACAAACCCCAACCATCGGTAAGAATAGATCCATTTGCCGTTTGTGTACCAAACTTACACGAAAAATGGCCAAGTATTTTTATGGCCGAGTCTAACCTGAAATCGTAGAACAACAAACCCCAACCATCTGTCAGTGTAAACCCTTTTGCCGTCTCTGTACCAAACTGACACGAAAAAAAGGCCTGATATTTCCTTAACTGAGTCTAAGCTAACATCGTAACCCAACAAACCCCAGCCATCCAGATACAAACCCTTGTGTGGTCTCTGTCTAAAACCACCAATAAAAGAAAAGAAGCAACGCTACAGGAACAAAAATTAAATGTCAGTTAAAAGCAATATTTTTTATAACAAAAAAAAAAAAGAAAAAGAAAAGAAAGGAACGCAGCCTATACACACCAACCACCCCGCAGACGCAAACCCTTACACACCCGTCCTAAAAAAAAAAAAAAAAAAAAAAAAAAAAAATGACTGCTGCAACAAAACTACGCTATCAAATAAAATAATTGTACTATGAGTCCTGCCAGTAGTCCTACGGTGGGATTCATAGACTCGTACCTATATAACCAACTGTCGTAAGTTATGTTTGTTTTTGCTGTTAAATCATCACCACCATCATCATCATCATCTCAACGTCTTTTTCTTATCCAACAGTAGAGTGAAGTAGGGTACCGGAAAAAAAAATAAAAAGGGAATGAACTAATCAACATTATTACCAATGGAATGAGCCACACATTCATTCACTCGCTCATCATTATCATGTTCATCATCATCATCATCATCATTACCATCTTCCTTTAATAATAAATAAAATTAAGAACAATCATGATGATAATAATAATGATATTAATAATAATCATCATCATCATCATCCGGACCTCCTTTCCCACCCCAGGGCAGGGTGAAGAGTAGCAATGTCCAGACAGCCCAAATTTGCCCAGTCCATTCACTCATTCACTCATCATTCAAGCCCCCGGAGTCCTGGCTCTATCGGATACGCCAAAAACATTCACCATGTTCTGTAGCTTCACATAAACGTATCCGATAGAGTAAATCCGGACGCTGCCACGTTAAAAAAGGGTGCCAAATCCCTGATCGTGCACTTCTCCTCACAATATTTATCCAGGCAGCTTGATCTCTTGTCAGTTCCCTAGCCTCACCGACTTCCAAACCTCTCTTCCTCACACTCTCATCCACCACATCTCTCCACCTTCTCCTTGGCCTGCCTCGTCTCCTCCCTCCTTCAAATTCGCTCAGAGAGACCTTTTTCACCACTCTGTTGGTATCCATTCTCTCCACATGACCATACCATCTCAGTACACTCTCTTCGATTCAGGTGTCCACAGACTTCCTCACTCCACATCTTTCATGAATCACATTATTTCGTATCCTATCCACTCTCTGTACTCCACATACATTCCTCAGCAGTCTCGACTTTCGATTTTCATACCGCACCATAGTCTCGCAACCGTATGTTAAAGTTGGCATTAACACTCCTTCATGGAAGCCTCGTGCAGCTGCAACATTCAAGCCTCTGTTTTTTATCAAGGTCTTCATTGCACCAGCTACTTTTCTTCCTTGTGTCACTCTACTTTCCACTTTTTTGCACATTTTCCTCTCTTTTCCATCACTGTACCCAGGTATTTGAACTCTCTCACCATTTCCAGTCTCTCTCCGTTCACTGTAACTTCGCACTGGGAGTCACCTCCTCTCTGAATAACCATTTCTTTACTCTTCTACATTTACTCTCAAGGCACGACACTCACAGAGATCAACAAAACTCGGCACTAGTCTACCAACTTCCTTTCCGGTATTTGCAAGTAGTACTGCATCATCAGCATACAACAGATTTGAGATATTCCGTCCATCACCATTCATTACCAACGCCATGCGTCTCTCCATTACTCGTGTTTTTACTTCTCTCATCACCTCATCCATATATATTGAACAACCATCGGGACATCACACAACCTTGTCGCACGCCCACACCGATCATGAACTATTCACTTAGATGCCCATTAGCCCTTACACATGCTTCACTACCATCATAAAAACTCTTGACTGCACCTAGCAGCTTACCATTTATACCGTACATGCGCAAACTTTCCACAATCCTTTTCTGTCCACTTTGTCGAATGCTTTTCCCAGATGCATGAATTCCATACACACTTTATGGTCCTTCTCACAAGCCTTCTCTGCTATCTGTCTCACTGCAAATATTTGATCCACACATCCTCTGCCACTCCTAAAGTCACCGTGTTCATCACACACTAGGACTTCTGATATCTCTCATACTTTCTCTACAGTATTCTTCCATATACCTTCCCTACCACACACAATAAACATATACCACGATAATTCTTGCACTCACTTCGCCTACCTTTATTTTTGTACAGGGGTACAGTCACAGCCTTTTTCCACTCTGCAGGCACAGTTTTAGTCATCCATGCCTTCTTACATATCTCCAACAAGCACGTCATTCCACTCTCTCCACTACACTTAAGCATCTCTGCATACACCTCATCAACCCCAGCAGCTTTCCGATTTTTCAGCCGCTTCACAGCACTTCACCTGTGCCAGTGTCACTCCTCCTGGCACTACATTCCTTCTCTGCACCCCCCCCCAAACCAGTCATGTTTACAGCCGCTCTGCTCTCTCTTTTCCCATTCATCAGGCTTTCAAAATATTATTTCTATCTCGTCCTTACTTTAGCCCCATGGGTTAATAATCTACCACCTTCATCCTTCACACTATGGCATTACTTTCTGCCGTCACTTCTACATTTCCACACCTCTTTCCAGAATAACTTTCTATTTTCAGAGTAGTTTGCATTCATTTTTCTTCCTAGATCATCGTTTACCTGCTTTTTCCTCTTCACTTGTCTCTTTACATGCTTCTTGCTCTCAATATATTCATTTCATATTTCAACAGAACTCCTGTTCTGTAACCACTTTAGCCACCTCTTCCTCTTTTCCTCCACTGCTTTCTTAACCTCATCATCCCACCATGCCGTACCTTTCTTCTTTGTTGTTACTCTTGCCACACCACACACTGCTTTAGCATTCCTAACTAAGCAATCCCTGTATGCATTCCACAGGCTGTCCAGATCCATTTCATTCCAATTCACTGATTCTAACTCCTCTTCTTTGGTCCTGTAATCATCTGCCATTTCTTTGATCCTCAATTTCTCAACTTTCAGTCTTTCTCCCTGACTGCTCTCTCTCCTGATCCACGTCACTCCTTTCAGCTTGATCTTGCTTACCACAGTCATATGATCTGACAGAACTCCACATCGTCCTCTCACAACCCTCGTACCAGCAATCATTCCCAGCATCGACCTCTCTTTGAGCACGTAATCAATCAGGCTTCTTTCAGCACGATCCCCGTTCCTTCTCTACCATGTATATTTATGTGGATCTTTGTGCCTGAAATACGAGTTACAAATGCACAACCTCCTCTCCTGACACATATCCTTCAGTCGCTTCTCGTTATCATTTTCTCCTGGTACTCCATAACAACCAGTTACATTATCCTCAGGACCAGTGCCTACTCCTCCATTCATATCACCCATTACGATCACTTTATAGCTCCTGGACATTTCTCCCACTGCTTCATCGAGCTCGTCCCAAAACCTGTCTTTCTCTGTCTCACTCCTGTCCTCACACGGTGCATACGCTAAAATGACCGCAACTTTCACCTTCTCAAACTTGAACTTGATATACAGTATATACACCTCGAGCTGACACATTTGTAGTCTCTCATTCCACTCTGCCACACCTTATTCATCAACAAAGCAACTCCTTCCTTGCATCTTCCTCGCCCATTCATGCCTGATCTTACACATTTCACACCCTCCCACTCCTCCACTTCACACCCTTTCATCATCGTTTCACACAAAGCCATCACGGCATATCTCGCACTCTTGAACACATTCACCACTTCCACGCTCTTGCTCTCTTCATTCACACCTCTCACATTGCACATGGCCACGCATATCTGCCCATTTGGTTGGGGTCCTGGGCAGGTATTGGACCCTCCGGGGCCCTCTGCCATGATTAAGTGATTTTAGATAGGGGAATCTGGGGGACGCTTAACCCTGCCAAAAACCCCGGTTATATGGTTACCACCCAGCGTAGTAAATGGTTTCCTGGGTACAGGAAATCATTTGGCATGTCACTCAGTGTAGAGATCATGAGGCAACCCTACACTGAGTGAGTGGATGATAAGAATAAAAATAATAATAACGATAATAATATTCGGTATTTGAATAAGGCATCTGTGGGTCAAAACCATGCTTGGATAAAAACTACAAAATATAACTGTAGTACAAGCTAGGTTATTACTGAAATGATATAGAGTGTGACACCGAGTTGTTCCTCAGGCGAATTATAGGTGAAACCACTATTTATTTTCTCATAATTAAACACCAGTTCTTCCTCTTGGTGTTTCATTGCATTGCTGAAACGCTGATGCCTACTGTGTACTGAAACATGGCTCACAGTCCATTTCAGAGTTTCAGAGGGTGTATTTTTGGTGTACATCTCGTCAAATACAAACCTGAGGGACGTATTATGTAGTTCTGGGGGTGTAGCTACATCATAATCTGAAACACAACAAATACCTCCACCAACACCGATACATTTTAAGATTTGTTGCCGTAATTCCCCTTTCTTACCAGATGAATACTTTTACGGTCTCACATATTGCTACCTTAGTTAATTATGGAAAGAGAAAATATTTGTAGAAATTAACGTCTGGTGATAGCCAGCACAGAATTCTAGAGTTGTCCCCAACATGAGAAAGTTAATATAGGGTAGAAAGAGTGTGTGCTTAGATGGTATGTTTAGATGGTGAGTGAATGTATGTAGGGGTGTTGTAGCCGTTGTTGTGGCCCCAGGCTCATTTGAAATGAGAAGCCAGTGGACTGCAGCCTTAAATTGGCCTTCTGCAGTACACCATCCTGCTTTTGGGGGATAGGGAAGTACTTGAGGGAGCTGAAACAGGTAGTGTGTCTGAACGTGGGCGGAGGTGTGGTGGGTCAGGAGTGTGGAATTATATGGTAAAGAGTTTTGGCCCCACACTCTTCTGAACGTGAGGGGGCGCGGTAGCACAGTGGTAGCGCGCTGGACTCGTAATCGGGGGATTGCGAGTTCGATCCTCGCCCGGTCTGCCGTGCTGGGAGTGGTAGCTCGCTCCTGTAACCCTTGCGGGGCTATATAGTCCAATACAGGGCTTAGCTCGGGGGAACTCCATTTCTCCCATTTCATCTGAACGTGAACCTAAAGGCCCCGTCACACGATCAATGGGCAAGTGTGGTGATTCAGCATGGGCGCGGGCCGCGGAGAATGCATGGAAAATGATCGTGTAGACATGCGGAACTGAAGCACCATCCTTGCTCGAGCAGGTTCGTCAACGACCCAAAACTCCAGCTGAACCACGCTCTTCGCCTCGGCACCGTGACCTTGCTCGGCCTCCACACTTGCCCACTGATCGTGTGACAACCCAGTGCGTGTCCACAGCCCCCGCGCCGGTAGCCACCAAAGATTATAGGATGGAGTCCGTCGCCGCCCCTAGCCTACCCACATTGGAGCCACAAAATACCTCTACATGTACCACGAATCTTCCTTTTGACTGGAACATTACATCTAATTGAGAAGTATAGGAGCTTTCCTGTTTGTGGCAGGTGAAAAGTGAAGCATTCTAGAACAGAAATGCGAGAACTGACACTTATATCAAACTACTGAAACATATCCAGAAAAATAATAGCAGGTGCACTCTGGACATAATAAAGCCGTGGGACAAACAGGGCGCAAACGTCTCTCACACACCTCCCACACACTGAACAGAGCCCTGAGCGCAGGGGAGTCAGTAAACATGTGAACAGTCTTTATGCTGAACCACGCTTTCTACCTTGCTTCGTCACCATGCTTCGAAACTGCTGTGAAGCGTGCTTGGCCACCACACTTGCTCATTGATCGTGTGACGGGGCCTTAATGGACTACAGACTGAAGTTGCCCTATTCCTGCAGTCCACCATCCTCCTTTCGGGGGATTGGGAGGGAGTTTAGGGCCTCATATCGAAGTGTAGTAGGCCAAGGAGGTGCAGAGGTATGGCAAATGAGTGTGTGAGAATGTGAGGTATGGAAGTTCAACCATCAACAATATCACTATTTTCATCATCAGCATCGCTACCATTATCTTCATTATATCACTACTACAAACACTGTCATCATTATCTTTATCATCACTATAACTTTCATCATAATCATCATTACTATGATCACTCTGGTTATCAGTTATCACCATCTTTATCATCAGTCATCATTACTATCTTTATAACCATCATGTCATCATCACTATCACTAACTATCATCATTCATCATTACTATCATTATAACTATCATCAGTTATCATTATTATCTTTATAACTATCATCAGTCATCATTACTATCTTTATAACTATCATCAGTCATCATTACTATCTTTATAACTATCATCAGTCATCATTACTATCTTTATAACTATCATCAGTCATCATTACTATCTTTATAACTATCATCAGTCATCATTACTATCTTTATAACTATCATCAGTCATCATTACTACCTTTATAACTATCATCAGTCATCATTACTACCTTTATAACTATCATCAGTCATCATTACTATCTTTATAACTATCATCAGTCATCATTACTATCTTTATAACTATCATCAGTCATCATTACTATCTTTATAACTATCATCAGTCATCATTACTATGTGTATAACTATCATCAGTCATCATTACTATGTGTATAACTATCATCAGTCATCATTACTATCTTTACGACTATCATCAGTCATCATTACTACCTTTACAATTATCGCCATTATCGTTATTGCTATCATCACTTTGGTTACCAGTCATCACCATCTTTATCATCATTACTACCATCATCACCATCACCTACTGTATATCATCATCACAATTCTTTTCAGTCCACTTTTATTATCACTAGTCATCATCATTGCTATAGTCTGTTTACCTACCTACCTGTCTACCTACCTACCTGTCTACCTACCTACATACCTACCCACTTATCTATTTCTCTGCCTTCCTCCCTACTCCACATCATCTACCTGCCTACCCACTTCTGTCTCTTCCCGCCCCCCTACCTACCTACCCACTTTCCAATCACTTTTCCCTCCAGTTTCAATTTACCTACAAAGTCACGCAACTTAAAACACGTCACTCGTAACTCTTTATTCCTCAAAGGAAATCATTAATGCTTCTTGAGTTAACAGTTTTGCAGTTTACATATCAGTGATTCGTTGATTCATATCTGTGTTATTCACTTTGTTGGTTGTAACTCAAGAGATTTGCATTTGAGCGATTAGTTGCTGATTATTAATATTTTAAGGATTTGTAATTGGAATTATTGATACATAATTTATTCATATTTTAGTCATTTGTTCTCAGGTGGTTTCTGTTCTTTCGGTATAAGTGGTTCGTTTAGTATTTGCGACACAATGAACTTCCCAGAGAGCGTAGGTGATGGGGTCAGCCTCACTAAAATCAAGGCGGCGTATCAGCGGTAGATTCGACAACTAATTTCACTACGCACAGCCAAAACTACCACACACACTCGCAGCCGATGCAGCAAAAGTGGCGCGTTTCGGGCACTGTTGGTGGGAATAGCGATTGTGTGGTGCATATACACAGCAGTCTGGTTGGAGAGGGAGTTACATGAGTTTGTCCGGGAGTCGCTAGTAAGAAAGACACAGCAGGAGCACCCATGGCTTTCCTGGTTTCATGGGATCCCAGTCTTATCTCATCTTGCTCCAACCACACCGCTCCCCACTCCCACTCCTGCTCATCGCAATCCAGTCCTGGGATCAATATTGGTGCTCCCTGTAAGATTCCAGGAGATGTTTCACCTCTATCGGACTGGTGCACCGCTGGCACCGCTTCCGACATACTTCTGGGCTCGTGCTTTCCTGTGTGCATTATTTCCAGTTTGGCTCCTCCTCATGTTAGCTGCAGAGAACCATTCCAACACACGGCCTGAACCTCGTGTAGAATTGGGAGACACAGGACTAGGGCAGCAAGATAGGGAGAGAGAGGACTGGACAGATCAAGTGTCACATGACTCTGGCAGAAAAGATGAGGGGAGAGCGATGCTTCAGAGGCAGGTGAAAATGTTTCAGAAGAGGCCAGAGACGACAAGGGGCATGAAGTGATGAAAGGTGAGAGGTGTGAGATAGAAAGGTACCATGAGCAGGAAAGGGAGGACTGTGAGACAGATGATGATCATGAGAGAGAAAGCGAAGTCTCTGTGACAGAAAATGGAGACCAGGAGGAAGAAAAAGAGGACCAGGAGAGAGACATTGTGGACCAAGAGGAAGAAAGCATGGACCGGGAAACAGACAGTGTGGACCAGGAGGCAAAAAATGAGGACCAGTAGGCGGAAAACATTGATATAGTAGAGGACAGTGCGGGTACGCTGCTCCCATTGGACACACAACCCTGCTCTTCTGTTGCTTGCTTTCGGTGGGAGCAGTTGTGGTGTAAATGGAATATCCTGGGCGTCACCCTGGGTCACACCAAAGTCGACACCAATACGATGTATCGCGGTATTCATCAGTGTGTGCTGTACTGTGGTCAGGAGGCAACGAATGTTGTGGTCACCCGGTGGGGTGGTGAACACGAGGCTCGGATGCTGTGCCGGCTTCGTGGGCTCCCAGGTGTACCGCATCTTCTGGGAGTAATCGATGAAGAACCCCGGTGTTTAGTCTTCAGGGATTCCTGGGGCGGAAAAGGTGTATTCCTAAGTCTATATTCAAACATTCATGCAGTCAAAGTTATAACCAAGGCCACCAAACACATTCATTGTCTCCATCAGAGCGGATTCGCATTTCACAACCTATCCCGTAAAACTATTATTTGTGAAAAACACAAAAGTAACAATGTACGTCTGCTGGGTTTTGGTCGCTGTGTTAATCTCGCCTCACTCCCCCTGAACAGGCCGCAAGAGAAAAAGCTCGAGATATAGCAGACATCCTGTCCCTCACAGGAAGTCTGCTTAATCTGTACTGCAATAAGAAGTACAGACTTTTCCTAGACTGGCTTAAAGAAGTGCAAAACACAGTCAGCGCCCAAACAGTGTATGAGGAACTGACCGCCTTTCTAAAGACTCGTCCCAAGGACGTGGAATACTCGGTATGGAAACTGAAAAAGTGGTTCATCGACAAGTTGCGCAGGAACGCGGACATGCCTCCTACTCCACCCCTGTGGTCTGACCCGCCACGCAAGAAGAAAAAGCGCATTCGTTGGAACAAAATCGATGGACGAACAAAAGTAATATTTTTGTGATTGACTTACTTGGATTCCAGTGTTAAACACCAAACACCTGTCCATACTTTTCCGTCTCTGTACCAAACTGACACGAAAAAAGGCCAGATATTTCTGCAACAGTCTAACCTGAAATCCTACAACAACAAACCCCAACCATCGGTAAGAATAGATCCATTTGCCGTTTGTGTACCAAACTTACACGAAAAATGGCCAAGTATTTTTATGGCCGAGTCTAACCTGAAATCGTAGAACAACAAACCCCAACCATCTGTCAGTGTAAACCCTTTTGCCGTCTCTGTACCAAACTGACACGAAAAAAAGGCCTGATATTTCCTTAACTGAGTCTAAGCTAACATCGTAACCCAACAAACCCCAGCCATCCAGATACAAACCCTTGTGTGGTCTCTGTCTAAAACCCCCAATAAAAGAAAAGAAAAGCAACGCTACAGGAACAAAAATTAAATGTCAGTTAAAAGCAATATTTTTTATAACAAAAAAAAAAAAGAAAAAGAAAAGAAAGGAACGCAGCCTATACACACCAACCACCCCGCAGACGCAAACCCTTACACACCCGTCCTAAAAAAAAAAAAAAAAAAAAAAAAAAGACTGCTGCAACAAAACTACGCTATCAAATAAAATAATTGTACTATGAGTCCTGCCAGTAGTCCTACGGTGGGATTCATAGACTCGTACCTATATAACCAACTGTCGTAAGTTATGTTTGTTTTTGCTGTTAAATCATCACCACCATCATCATCATCATCTCAACGTCTTTTTCTTATCCAACAGTAGAGTGAAGTAGGGTACCGGAAAAAAAATAAAAAGGGAATGAACTAATCAACATTATTACCAATGGAATGAGCCACACATTCATTCACTCGCTCATCATTATCATGTTCATCATCATCATCATCATCATTACCATCTTCCTTTAATAATAAATAAAATTAAGAACAATCATGATGATAATAATAATGATATTAATAATAATCATCATCATCATCATCCGGACCTCCTTTCCCACCCCAGGGCAGGGTGAAGAGTAGCAATGTCCAGACAGCCCAAATTTGCCCAGTCCAGTGGGCCACGCTCATTCACTCATCATTCAAGCCCCTGGAGTCCTGGCTCTATCGGATACGCCAAAAACATTCACCATGTTCTGTAGCTTCACATAAACGTATCCGATAGAGTAAATCCGGACGCTGCCACGTTAAAAAAGGGTGCCAAATCCCTGATCGTGCACTTCTCCTCACAATATTTATCCAGGCAGCTTGATCTCTTGTCAGTTCCCTAGCCTCACCGACTTCCAAACCTCTCTTCCTCACACTCTCATCCACCACATCTCTCCACCTTCTCCTTGGCCTGCCTCGTCTCCTCCCTCCTTCAAATTCGCTCAGAGAGACCTTTTTCACCACTCTGTTGGTATCCATTCTCTCCACATGACCATACCATCTCAGTACACTCTCTTCGATTCAGGTGTCCACAGACTTCCTCACTCCACATCTTTCATGAATCACATTATTTCGTATCCTATCCACTCTCTGTACTCCACATACATTCCTCAGCAGTCTCGACTTTCGATTTTCATACCGCACCATAGTCTCGCAACCGTATGTTAAAGTTGGCATTAACACTCCTTCATGGAAGCCTCGTGCAGCTGCAACATTCAAGCCTCTGTTTTTTATCAAGGTCTTCATTGCACCAGCTACTTTTCTTCCTTGTGTCACTCTACTTTCCACTTTTTTTGCACATTTTCCTCTCTTTTCCATCACTGTACCCAGGTATTTGAACTCTCTCACCATTTCCAGTCTCTCTCCGTTCACTGTAACTTCGCACTGGGAGTCACCTCCTCTCTGAATAACCATTTCTTTACTCTTCTACATTTACTCTCAAGGCACGACACTCACAGAGATCAACAAAACTCGGCACTAGTCTACCAACTTCCTTTCCGGTATTTGCAAGTAGTACTGCATCATCAGCATACAACAGATTTGAGATATTCCGTCCATCACCATTCATTACCAACGCCATGCGTCTCTCCATTACTCGTGTTTTTACTTCTCTCATCACCTCATCCATATATATTGAACAACCATCGGGACATCACACAACCTTGTCGCACGCCCACACCGATCATGAACTATTCACTTAGATGCCCATTAGCCCTTACACATGCTTCACTACCATCATAAAAACTCTTGACTGCACCTAGCAGCTTACCATTTATACCGTACATGCGCAAACTTTCCACAATCCTTTTCTGTCCACTTTGTCGAATGCTTTTCCCAGATGCATGAAGTCCATACACACTTTATGGTCCTTCTCACAAGCCTTCTCTGCTATCTGTCTCACTGCAAATATTTGATCCACACATCCTCTGCCACTCCTAAAGTCACCGTGTTCATCACACACTAGGACTTCTGATATCTCTCATACTTTCTCTACAGTATTCTTCCATATACCTTCCCTACCACACACAATAAACATATACCACGATAATTCTTGCACTCACTTCGCCTACCTTTATTTTTGTACAGGGGTACAGTCACAGCCTTTTTCCACTCTGCAGGCACAGTTTTAGTCATCCATGCCTTCTTACATATCTCCAACAAGCACGTCATTCCACTCTCTCCACTACACTTAAGCATCTCTGCATACACCTCATCAACCCCAGCAGCTTTCCGATTTTTCAGCCGCTTCACAGCACTTCACCTGTGCCAGTGTCACTCCTCCTGGCACTACATTCCTTCTCTGCACCCCCCCCCCAACCAGTCATGTTTACAGCCGCTCTGCTCTCTCTTTTCCCATTCATCAGGCTTTCAAAATATTATTTCTATCTCGTCCTTACTTTAGCCCCATGGGTTAATAATCTACCACCTTCATCCTTCACACTATGGCATTACTTTCTGCCGTCACTTCTACATTTCCACACCTCTTTCCAGAATAACTTTCTATTTTCAGAGTAGTTTGCATTCATTTTTCTTCCTAGATCATCGTTTACCTGCTTTTTCCTCTTCACTTGTCTCTTTACATGCTTCTTGCTCTCAATATATTCATTTCATATTTCAACAGAACTCCTGTTCTGTAACCACTTTAGCCACCTCTTCCTCTTTTCCTCCACTGCTTTCTTAACCTCATCATCCCACCATGCCGTACCTTTCTTCTTTGTTGTTACTCTTGCCACACCACACACTGCTTTAGCATTCCTAACTAAGCAATCCCTGTATGCATTCCACAGGCTGTCCAGATCCATTTCATTCCAATTCACTGATTCTAACTCCTCTTCTTTGGTCCTGTAATCATCTGCCATTTCTTTGATCCTCAATTTCTCAACTTTCAGTCTTTCTCCCTGACTGCTCTCTCTCCTGATCCACGTCACTCCTTTCAGCTTGATCTTGCTTACCACAGTCATATGATCTGACAGAACTCCACATCGTCCTCTCACAACCCTCGTACCAGCAATCATTCCCAGCATCGACCTCTCTTTGAGCACGTAATCAATCAGGCTTCTTTCAGCACGATCCCCGTTCCTTCTCTACCATGTATATTTATGTGGATCTTTGTGCCTGAAATACGAGTTACAAATGCACAACCTCCTCTCCTGACACATATCCTTCAGTCGCTTCTCGTTATCATTTTCTCCTGGTACTCCATAACAACCAGTTACATTATCCTCAGGACCAGTGCCTACTCCTCCATTCATATCACCCATTACGATCACTTTATAGCTCCTGGACATTTCTCCCACTGCTTCATCGAGCTCGTCCCAAAACCTGTCTTTCTCTGTCTCACTCCTGTCCTCACACGGTGCATACGCTAAAATGACCGCAACTTTCACCTTCTCAAACTTGAACTTGATATACAGTATATACACCTCGAGCTGACACATTTGTAGTCTCTCATTCCACTCTGCCACACCTTATTCATCAACAAAGCAACTCCTTCCTTGCATCTTCCTCGCCCATTCATGCCTGATCTTACACATTTCACACCCTCCCACTCCTCCACTTCACACCCTTTCATCATCGTTTCACACAAAGCCATCACGGCATATCTCGCACTCTTGAACACATTCACCACTTCCACGCTCTTGCTCTCTTCATTCACACCTCTCACATTGCACATGGCCACGCATATCTGCCCATTTGGTTGGGGTCCTGGGCAGGTATTGGACCCTCCGGGGCCCTCTGCCATGATTAAGTGATTTTAGATAGGGGAATCTGGGGGACGCTTAACCCTGCCAAAAACCCCGGTTATATGGTTACCACCCAGCGTAGTAAATGGTTTCCTGGGTACAGGAAATCATTTGGCATGTCACTCAGTGTAGAGATCATGAGGCAACCCTACACTGAGTGAGTGGATGATAAGAATAAAAATAATAATAACGATAATAATATTCGGTATTTGAATAAGGCATCTGTGGGTCAAAACCATGCTTGGATAAAAACTACAAAATATAACTGTAGTACAAGCTAGGTTATTACTGAAATGATATAGAGTGTGACACCGAGTTGTTCCTCAGGCGAATTATAGGTGAAACCACTATTTATTTTCTCATAATTAAACACCAGTTCTTCCTCTTGGTGTTTCATTGCATTGCTGAAACGCTGATGCCTACTGTGTACTGAAACATGGCTCACAGTCCATTTCAGAGTTTCAGAGGGTGTATTTTTGGTGTACATCTCGTCAAATACAAACCTGAGGGACGTATTATGTAGTTCTGGGGGTGTAGCTACATCATAATATACAACACAACACATACCTCCACCAACACCGATACATTTTAAGATTTGTTGCCGTAATTCCCCTTTCTTACCAGATGAATACTTTTACGGTCTCACATATTGCTACCTTAGTTAATTATGGAAAGAGAAAATATTTGTAGAAATTAACGTCTGGTGATAGCCAGCACAGAATTCTAGAGTTGTCCCCAACATGAGAAAGTTAATATAGGGTAGAAAGAGTGTGTGCTTAGATGGTATGTTTAGATGGTGAGTGAATGTATGTAGGGGTGTTGTAGCCGTTGTTGTGGCCCCAGGCTCATTTGAAATGAGAAGCCAGTGGACTGCAGCCTTAAATTGGCCTTCTGCAGTACACCATCCTGCTTTTGGGGGATAGGGAAGTACTTGAGGGAGCTGAAACAGGTAGTGTGTCTGAACGTGGGCGGAGGTGTGGTGGGTCAGGAGTGTGGAATTATATGGTAAAGAGTTTTGGCCCCACACTCTTCTGAACGTGAGGGGGCGCGGTAGCACAGTGGTAGCGCGCTGGACTCGTAATCGGGGGATTGCGAGTTCGATCCTCGCCCGGTCTGCCGTGCTGGGAGTGGTAGCTCGCTCCTGTAACCCTTGCGGGGCTATATAGTCCAATACAGGGCTTAGCTCGGGGGAACTCCATTTCTCCCATTTCATCTGAACGTGAACCTAAAGGCCCCGTCACACGATCAATGGGCAAGTGTGGTGATTCAGCATGGGCGCGGGCCGCGGAGAATGCATGGAAAATGATCGTGTAGACATGCGGAACTGAAGCACCATCCTTGCTCGAGCAGGTTCGTCAACGACCCAAAACTCCAGCTGAACCACGCTCTTCGCCTCGGCACCGTGACCTTGCTCGGCCTCCACACTTGCCCACTGATCGTGTGACAACCCAGTGCGTGTCCACAGCCCCCGCGCCGGTAGCCACCAAAGATTATAGGATGGAGTCCGTCGCCGCCCCTAGCCTACCCACATTGGAGCCACAAAATACCTCTACATGTACCACGAATCTTCCTTTTGACTGGAACATTACATCTAATTGAGAAGTATAGGAGCTTTCCTGTTTGTGGCAGGTGAAAAGTGAAGCATTCTAGAACAGAAATGCGAGAACTGACACTTATATCAAACTACTGAAACATATCCAGAAAAATAATAGCAGGTGCACTCTGGACATAATAAAGCCGTGGGACAAACAGGGCGCAAACGTCTCTCACACACCTCCCACACACTGAACAGAGCCCTGAGCGCAGGGGAGTCAGTAAACATGTGAACAGTCTTTATGCTGAACCACGCTTTCTACCTTGCTTCGTCACCATGCTTCGAAACTGCTGTGAAGCGTGCTTGGCCACCACACTTGCTCATTGATCGTGTGACGGGGCCTTAATGGACTACAGACTGAAGTTGCCCTATTCCTGCAGTCCACCATCCTCCTTTCGGGGGATTGGGAGGGAGTTTAGGGCCTCATATCGAAGTGTAGTAGGCCAAGGAGGTGCAGAGGTATGGCAAATGAGTGTGTGAGAATGTGAGGTATGGAAGTTCAACCATCAACAATATCACTATTTTCATCATCAGCATCGCTACCATTATCTTCATTATATCACTACTACAAACACTGTCATCATTATCTTTATCATCACTATAACTTTCATCATAATCATCATTACTATGATCACTCTGGTTATCAGTTATCACCATCTTTATCATCAGTCATCATTACTATCTTTATAACCATCATGTCATCATCACTATCACTAACTATCATCATTCATCATTACTATCATTATAACTATCATCAGTTATCATTATTATCTTTATAACTATCATCAGTCATCATTACTATCTTTATAACTATCATCAGTCATCATTACTATCTTTATAACTATCATCAGTCATCATTACTATCTTTATAACTATCATCAGTCATCATTACTATCTTTATAACTATCATCAGTCATCATTACTATCTTTATAACTATCATCAGTCATCATTACTACCTTTATAACTATCATCAGTCATCATTACTACCTTTATAACTATCATCAGTCATCATTACTATCTTTATAACTATCATCAGTCATCATTACTATCTTTATAACTATCATCAGTCATCATTACTATCTTTATAACTATCATCAGTCATCATTACTATGTGTATAACTATCATCAGTCATCATTACTATGTGTATAACTATCATCAGTCATCATTACTATCTTTACGACTATCATCAGTCATCATTACTACCTTTACAATTATCGCCATTATCGTTATTGCTATCATCACTTTGGTTACCAGTCATCACCATCTTTATCATCATTACTACCATCATCACCATCACCTACTGTATATCATCATCACAATTCTTTTCAGTCCACTTTTATTATCACTAGTCATCATCATTGCTATAGTCTGTTTACCTACCTACCTGTCTACCTACCTACCTGTCTACCTACCTACATACCTACCCACTTATCTATTTCTCTGCCTTCCTCCCTACTCCACATCATCTACCTGCCTACCCACTTCTGTATCTACCCGCCCCCCTACCTACCTACCCACTTTCCAATCACTTTTCCCTCCAGTTTCAATTTACCTACAAAGTCACGCAACTTAAAACACGTCACTCGTAACTCTTTATTCCTCAAAGGAAATCATTAATGCTTCTTGAGTTAACAGTTTTGCAGTTTACATATCAGTGATTCGTTGATTCATATCTGTGTTATTCACTTTGTTGGTTGTAACTCAAGAGATTTGCATTTGAGCGATTAGTTGCTGATTATTAATATTTTAAGGATTTGTAATTGGAATTATTGATACATAATTTATTCATATTTTAGTCATTTGTTCTCAGGTGGTTTCTGTTCTTTCGGTATAAGTGGTTCGTTTAGTATTTGCGACACAATGAACTTCCCAGAGAGCGTAGGTGATGGGGTCAGCCTCACTAAAATCAAGGCGGCGTATCAGCGGTAGATTCGACAACTAATTTCACTACGCACAGCCAAAACTACCACACACACTCGCAGCCGATGCAGCAAAAGTGGCGCGTTTCGGGCACTGTTGGTGGGAATAGCGATTGTGTGGTGCATATACACAGCAGTCTGGTTGGAGAGGGAGTTACATGAGTTTGTCCGGGAGTCGCTAGTAAGAAAGACACAGCAGGAGCACCCATGGCTTTCCTGGTTTCATGGAATCCCAGTCTTATCTCATCTTGCTCCAACCACACCGCTCCCCACTCCCACTCCTGCTCATCGCAATCCAGTCCTGGGATCAATATTGGTGCTCCCTGTAAGATTCCAGGAGATGTTTCACCTCTATCGGACTGGTGCACCGCTGGCACCGCTTCCGACATACTTCTGGGCTCGTGCTTTCCTGTGTGCATTATTTCCAGTTTGGCTCCTCCTCATGTTAGCTGCAGAGAACCATTCCAACACACGGCCTGAACCTCGTGTAGAATTGGGAGACACAGGACTAGGGCAGCAAGATAGGGAGAGAGAGGACTGGACAGATCAAGTGTCACATGACTCTGGCAGAAAAGATGAGGGGAGAGCGATGCTTCAGAGGCAGGTGAAAATGTTTCAGAAGAGGCCAGAGACGACAAGGGGCATGAAGTGATGAAAGGTGAGAGGTGTGAGATAGAAAGGTACCATGAGCAGGAAAGGGAGGACTGTGAGACAGATGATGATCATGAGAGAGAAAGCGAAGTCTCTGTGACAGAAAATGGAGACCAGGAGGAAGAAAAAGAGGACCAGGAGAGAGACATTGTGGACCAAGAGGAAGAAAGCATGGACCGGGAAACAGACAGTGTGGACCAGGAGGCAAAAAATGAGGACCAGTAGGCGGAAAACATTGATATAGTAGAGGACAGTGCGGGTACGCTGCTCCCATTGGACACACAACCCTGCTCTTCTGTTGCTTGCTTTCGGTGGGAGCAGTTGTGGTGTAAATGGAATATCCTGGGCGTCACCCTGGGTCACACCAAAGTCGACACCAATACGATGTATCGCGGTATTCATCAGTGTGTGCTGTACTGTGGTCAGGAGGCAACGAATGTTGTGGTCACCCGGTGGGGTGGTGAACACGAGGCTCGGATGCTGTGCCGGCTTCGTGGGCTCCCAGGTGTACCGCATCTTCTGGGAGTAATCGATGAAGAACCCCGGTGTTTAGTCTTCAGGGATTCCTGGGGCGGAAAAGGTGTATTCCTAAGTCTATATTCAAACATTCATGCAGTCAAAGTTATAACCAAGGCCACCAAACACATTCATTGTCTCCATCAGAGCGGATTCGCATTTCACAACCTATCCCGTAAAACTATTATTTGTGAAAAACACAAAAGTAACAATGTACGTCTGCTGGGTTTTGGTCGCTGTGTTAATCTCGCCTCACTCCCCCCTGAACAGGCCGCAAGAGAAAAAGCTCGAGATATAGCAGACATCCTGTCCCTCACAGGAAGTCTGCTTAATCTGTACTGCAATAAGAAGTACAGACTTTTCCTAGACTGGCTTAAAGAAGTGCAAAACACAGTCAGCGCCCAAACAGTGTATGAGGAACTGACCGCCTTTCTAAAGACTCGTCCCAAGGACGTGGAATACTCGGTATGGAAACTGAAAAAGTGGTTCATCGACAAGTTGCGCAGGAACGCGGACATGCCTCCTACTCCACCCCTGTGGTCTGACCCGCCACGCAAGAAGAAAAAGCGCATTCGTTGGAACAAAATCGATGGACGAACAAAAGTAATATTTTTGTGATTGACTTACTTGGATTCCAGTGTTAAACACCAAACACCTGTCCATACTTTTCCGTCTCTGTACCAAACTGACACGAAAAAAGGCCAGATATTTCTGCAACAGTCTAACCTGAAATCCTACAACAACAAACCCCAACCATCTGTAAGAATAGATCCATTTGCCGTTTGTGTACCAAACTTACACGAAAAATGGCCAAGTATTTTTATGGCCGAGTCTAACCTGAAATCGTAGAACAACAAACCCCAACCATCTGTCAGTGTAAACCCTTTTGCCGTCTCTGTACCAAACTGACACGAAAAAAAGGCCAGATATTTCCTTAACTGAGTCTAAGCTAACATCGTAACCCAACAAACCCCAGCCATCCAGATACAAACCCTTGTGTGGTCTCTGTCTAAAACCACCAATAAAAGAAAAGAAGCAACGCTACAGGAACAAAAATTAAATGTCAGTTAAAAGCAATATTTTTTATAACAAAAAAAAGAAAAGAAAAGAACGCAGCCTATACACACCAACCACCCCGCAGACGCAAACCCTTACACACCCGTCTTAAAAAAAAAAAAAAAAAAAAAAAAAAAAATGACTGCTGCAACAAAACTACGCTATCAAATAAAATAATTGTACTATGAGTCCTGCCAGTAGTCCTACGGTGGGATTCATAGACTCGTACCTATATAACCAACTGTCGTAAGTTATGTTTGTTTTTGCTGTTAAATCATCACCACCATCATCATCATCATCTCAACGTCTTTTTCTTATCCAACAGTAGAGTGAAGTAGGGTACCGGAAAAAAAAATAAAAAGGGAATGAACTAATCAACATTATTACCAATGGAATGAGCCACACATTCATTCACTCGCTCATCATTATCATGTTCATCATCATCATCATCATCATTACCATCTTCCTTTAATAATAAATAAAATTAAGAACAATCATGATGATAATAATAATGATATTAATAATAATCATCATCATCATCATCCGGACCTCCTTTCCCACCCCAGGGCAGGGTGAAGAGTAGCAATGTCCAGACAGCCCAAATTTGCCCAGTCCAGTGGGCCACGCTTCCATTCACTCATCATTCAAGCCCCCGGAGTCCTGGCTCTATCGGATACGCCAAAAACATTCACCATGTTCTGTAGCTTCACATAAACGTATCCGATAGAGTAAATCCGGACGCTGCCACGTTAAAAAAGGGTGCCAAATCCCTGATCGTGCACTTCTCCTCACAATATTTATCCAGGCAGCTTGATCTCTTGTCAGTTCCCTAGCCTCACCGACTTCCAAACCTCTCTTCCTCACACTCTCATCCACCACATCTCTCCACCTTCTCCTTGGCCTGCCTCGTCTCCTCCCTCCTTCAAATTCGCTCAGAGAGACCTTTTTCACCACTCTGTTGGTATCCATTCTCTCCACATGACCATACCATCTCAGTACACTCTCTTCGATTCAGGTGTCCACAGACTTCCTCACTCCACATCTTTCATGAATCACATTATTTCGTATCCTATCCACTCTCTGTACTCCACATACATTCCTCAGCAGTCTCGACTTTCGATTTTCATACCGCACCATAGTCTCGCAACCGTATGTTAAAGTTGGCATTAACACTCCTTCATGGAAGCCTCGTGCAGCTGCAACATTCAAGCCTCTGTTTTTTATCAAGGTCTTCATTGCACCAGCTACTTTTCTTCCTTGTGTCACTCTACTTTCCACTTTTTTTGCACATTTTCCTCTCTTTTCCATCACTGTACCCAGGTATTTGAACTCTCTCACCATTTCCAGTCTCTCTCCGTTCACTGTAACTTCGCACTGGGAGTCACCTCCTCTCTGAATAACCATTTCTTTACTCTTCTACATTTACTCTCAAGGCACGACACTCACAGAGATCAACAAAACTCGGCACTAGTCTACCAACTTCCTTTCCGGTATTTGCAAGTAGTACTGCATCATCAGCATACAACAGATTTGAGATATTCCGTCCATCACCATTCATTACCAACGCCATGCGTCTCTCCATTACTCGTGTTTTTACTTCTCTCATCACCTCATCCATATATATTGAACAACCATCGGGACATCACACAACCTTGTCGCACGCCCACACCGATCATGAACTATTCACTTAGATGCCCATTAGCCCTTACACATGCTTCACTACCATCATAAAAACTCTTGACTGCACCTAGCAGCTTACCATTTATACCGTACATGCGCAAACTTTCCACAATCCTTTTCTGTCCACTTTGTCGAATGCTTTTCCCAGATGCATGAATTCCATACACACTTTATGGTCCTTCTCACAAGCCTTCTCTGCTATCTGTCTCACTGCAAATATTTGATCCACACATCCTCTGCCACTCCTAAAGTCACCGTGTTCATCACACACTAGGACTTCTGATATCTCTCATACTTTCTCTACAGTATTCTTCCATATACCTTCCCTACCACACACAATAAACATATACCACGATAATTCTTGCACTCACTTCGCCTACCTTTATTTTTGTACAGGGGTACAGTCACAGCCTTTTTCCACTCTGCAGGCACAGTTTTAGTCATCCATGCCTTCTTACATATCTCCAACAAGCACGTCATTCCACTCTCTCCACTACACTTAAGCATCTCTGCATACACCTCATCAACCCCAGCAGCTTTCCGATTTTTCAGCCGCTTCACAGCACTTCACCTGTGCCAGTGTCACTCCTCCTGGCACTACATTCCTTCTCTGCACCCCCCCCCCAAACCAGTCATGTTTACAGCCGCTCTGCTCTCTCTTTTCCCATTCATCAGGCTTTCAAAATATTATTTCTATCTCGTCCTTACTTTAGCCCCATGGGTTAATAATCTACCACCTTCATCCTTCACACTATGGCATTACTTTCTGCCGTCACTTCTACATTTCCACACCTCTTTCCAGAATAACTTTCTATTTTCAGAGTAGTTTGCATTCATTTTTCTTCCTAGATCATCGTTTACCTGCTTTTTCCTCTTCACTTGTCTCTTTACATGCTTCTTGCTCTCAATATATTCATTTCATATTTCAACAGAACTCCTGTTCTGTAACCACTTTAGCCACCTCTTCCTCTTTTCCTCCACTGCTTTCTTAACCTCATCATCCCACCATGCCGTACCTTTCTTCTTTGTTGTTACTCTTGCCACACCACACACTGCTTTAGCATTCCTAACTAAGCAATCCCTGTATGCATTCCACAGGCTGTCCAGATCCATTTCATTCCAATTCACTGATTCTAACTCCTCTTCTTTGGTCCTGTAATCATCTGCCATTTCTTTGATCCTCAATTTCTCAACTTTCAGTCTTTCTCCCTGACTGCTCTCTCTCCTGATCCACGTCACTCCTTTCAGCTTGATCTTGCTTACCACAGTCATATGATCTGACAGAACTCCACATCGTCCTCTCACAACCCTCGTACCAGCAATCATTCCCAGCATCGACCTCTCTTTGAGCACGTAATCAATCAGGCTTCTTTCAGCACGATCCCCGTTCCTTCTCTACCATGTATATTTATGTGGATCTTTGTGCCTGAAATACGAGTTACAAATGCACAACCTCCTCTCCTGACACATATCCTTCAGTCGCTTCTCGTTATCATTTTCTCCTGGTACTCCATAACAACCAGTTACATTATCCTCAGGACCAGTGCCTACTCCTCCATTCATATCACCCATTACGATCACTTTATAGCTCCTGGACATTTCTCCCACTGCTTCATCGAGCTCGTCCCAAAACCTGTCTTTCTCTGTCTCACTCCTGTCCTCACACGGTGCATACGCTAAAATGACCGCAACTTTCACCTTCTCAAACTTGAACTTGATATACAGTATATACACCTCGAGCTGACACATTTGTAGTCTCTCATTCCACTCTGCCACACCTTATTCATCAACAAAGCAACTCCTTCCTTGCATCTTCCTCGCCCATTCATGCCTGATCTTACACATTTCACACCCTCCCACTCCTCCACTTCACACCCTTTCATCATCGTTTCACACAAAGCCATCACGGCATATCTCGCACTCTTGAACACATTCACCACTTCCACGCTCTTGCTCTCTTCATTCACACCTCTCACATTGCACATGGCCACGCATATCTGCCCATTTGGTTGGGGTCCTGGGCAGGTATTGGACCCTCCGGGGCCCTCTGCCATGATTAAGTGATTTTAGATAGGGGAATCTGGGGGACGCTTAACCCTGCCAAAAACCCCGGTTATATGGTTACCACCCAGCGTAGTAAATGGTTTCCTGGGTACAGGAAATCATTTGGCATGTCACTCAGTGTAGAGATCATGAGGCAACCCTACACTGAGTGAGTGGATGATAAGAATAAAAATAATAATAACGATAATAATATTCGGTATTTGAATAAGGCATCTGTGGGTCAAAACCATGCTTGGATAAAAACTACAAAATATAACTGTAGTACAAGCTAGGTTATTACTGAAATGATATAGAGTGTGACACCGAGTTGTTCCTCAGGCGAATTATAGGTGAAACCACTATTTATTTTCTCATAATTAAACACCAGTTCTTCCTCTTGGTGTTTCATTGCATTGCTGAAACGCTGATGCCTACTGTGTACTGAAACATGGCTCACAGTCCATTTCAGAGTTTCAGAGGGTGTATTTTTGGTGTACATCTCGTCAAATACAAACCTGAGGGACGTATTATGTAGTTCTGGGGTGTAGCTACATCATAATCTGAAACACAACAAATACCTCCACCAACACCGATACATTTTAAGATTTGTTGCCGTAATTCCCCTTTCTTACCAGATGAATACTTTTACGGTCTCACATATTGCTACCTTAGTTAATTATGGAAAGAGAAAATATTTGTAGAAATTAACGTCTGGTGATAGCCAGCACAGAATTCTAGAGTTGTCCCCAACATGAGAAAGTTAATATAGGGTAGAAAGAGTGTGTGCTTAGATGGTATGTTTAGATGGTGAGTGAATGTATGTAGGGGTGTTGTAGCCGTTGTTGTGGCCCCAGGCTCATTTGAAATGAGAAGCCAGTGGACTGCAGCCTTAAATTGGCCTTCTGCAGTACACCATCCTGCTTTTGGGGGATAGGGAAGTACTTGAGGGAGCTGAAACAGGTAGTGTGTCTGAACGTGGGCGGAGGTGTGGTGGGTCAGGAGTGTGGAATTATATGGTAAAGAGTTTTGGCCCCACACTCTTCTGAACGTGAGGGGGGCGCGGTAGCACAGTGGTAGTGCGCTGGACTCGTAATCGGGGGATTGCGAGTTCGATCCTCGCCCGGTCTGCCGTGCTGGGAGTGGTAGCTCGCTCCTGTAACCCTAGCGGGGCTATATAGTCCAATACAGGGCTTAGCTCGGGGGAACTCCATTTCTCCCATTTCATCTGAACGTGAACCTAAAGGCCCCGTCACACGATCAATGGGCAAGTGTGGTGATTCAGCATGGGCGCGGGCCGCGGAGAATGCATGGAAAATGATCGTGTAGACATGCGGAACTGAAGCACCATCCTTGCTCGAGCAGGTTCGTCAACGACCCAAAACTCCAGCTGAACCACGCTCTTCGCCTCGGCACCGTGACCTTGCTCGGCCTCCACACTTGCCCACTGATCGTGTGACAACCCAGTGCGTGTCCACAGCCCCCGCGCCGGTAGCCACCAAAGATTATAGGATGGAGTCCGTCGCCGCCCCTAGCCTACCCACATTGGAGCCACAAAATACCTCTACATGTACCACGAATCTTCCTTTTGACTGGAACATTACATCTAATTGAGAAGTATAGGAGCTTTCCTGTTTGTGGCAGGTGAAAAGTGAAGCATTCTAGAACAGAAATGCGAGAACTGACACTTATATCAAACTACTGAAACATATCCAGAAAAATAATAGCAGGTGCACTCTGGACATAATAAAGCCGTGGGACAAACAGGGCGCAAACGTCTCTCACACACCTCCCACACACTGAACAGAGCCCTGAGCGCAGGGAGAGTCAGTAAACATGTGAACAGTCTTTATGCTGAACCACGCTTTCTACCTTGCTTCGTCACCATGCTTCGAAACTGCTGTGAAGCGTGCTTGGCCACCACACTTGCTCATTGATCGTGTGACGGGGCCTTAATGGACTACAGACTGAAGTTGCCCTATTCCTGCAGTCCACCATCCTCCTTTCGGGGGATTGGGAGGGAGTTTAGGGCCTCATATCGAAGTGTAGTAGGCCAAGGAGGTGCAGAGGTATGGCAAATGAGTGTGTGAGAATGTGAGGTATGGAAGTTCAACCATCAACAATATCACTATTTTCATCATCAGCATCGCTACCATTATCTTCATTATATCACTACTACAAACACTGTCATCATTATCTTTATCATCACTATAACTATCATCATAATCATCATTACTATGATCACTCTGGTTATCAGTTATCACCATCTTTATCATCAGTCATCATTACTATCTTTATAACCATCATGTCATCATCACTATCACTAACTATCATCATTCATCATTACTATCATTATAACTATCATCAGTTATCATTATTATCTTTATAACTATCATCAGTCATCATTACTATCTTTATAACTATCATCAGTCATCATTACTATCTTTATAACTATCATCAGTCATCATTACTATCTTTATAACTATCATCAGTCATCATTACTACCTTTATAACTATCATCAGTCATCATTACTACCTTTATAACTATCATCAGTCATCATTACTACCTTTATAACTATCATCAGTCATCATTACTATCTTTATAACTATCATCAGTCATCATTACTATCTTTATAACTATCATCAGTCATCATTACTATGTGTATAACTATCATCAGTCATCATTACTATCTTTACGACTATCATCAGTCATCATTACTACCTTTACAATTATCGCCATTATCGTTATTGCTATCATCACTTTGGTTACCAGTCATCACCATCTTTATCATCATTACTACCATCATCACCATCACCTACTGTATATCATCATCACAATTCTTTTCAGTCCACTTTTATTATCACTAGTCATCATCATTGCTATAGTCTGTTTACCTACCTACCTGTCTACCTACCTACCTGTCTACCTACCTACCTACATACCTACCCACTTATCTATTTCTTTGCCTTCCTCCCTACTCCACATCATCTACCTGCCTACCCACTTCTGTCTCTTCCCGCCCCCCTACCTACCTACCCACTTTCCAATCACTTTTCCCTCCAGTTTCAATTTACCTACAAAGTCACGCAACTTAAAACACGTCACTCGTAACTCTTTATTCCTCAAAGGAAATCATTAATGCTTCTTGAGTTAACAGTTTTGCAGTTTACATATCAGTGATTCGTTGATTCATATCTGTGTTATTCACTTTGTTGGTTGTAACTCAAGAGATTTGCATTTGAGCGATTAGTTGCTGATTATTAATATTTTAAGGATTTGTAATTGGAATTATTGATACATAATTTATTCATATTTTAGTCATTTGTTCTCAGGTGGTTTCTGTTCTTTCGGTATAAGTGGTTCGTTTAGTATTTGCGACACAATGAACTTCCCAGAGAGCGTAGGTGATGGGGTCAGCCTCACTAAAATCAAGGCGGCGTATCAGCGGTAGATTCGACAACTAATTTCACTACGCACAGCCAAAACTACCACACACACTCGCAGCCGATGCAGCAAAAGTGGCGCGTTTCGGGCACTGTTGGTGGGAATAGCGATTGTGTGGTGCATATTGTTACATAGCCTATGATTTCATCATCGTTTGTGTAATTTTAACGCACAGTATGCTGCATGTTTGATCACGAGCGTGTTCTGCCTCAGTCCCCCCCTTCTACCGTTATAGTAGAGTAAGTCGTTCTCTCTGTTGTCCAGAGCGGGATTGTCAACTCTATGTCCCTATGGCTTCATTTGCGCGTCCTTATTACAAGTTGTATCAAGCTCTCCTGGCTCCTATATAATGAGCTCAGTCTCTGCATCATTGCCACTTAGATCTGCTCCTCATTTTGTTCACATCTCTGTCCTCCCCTGTACAGATATTATTATTGTGAGTGCTCAAGAAATCTCCAAACATCTAGCAGCTGTGTGTAATTTGAGTATAACCGTTGTTGCATTTTTTCTTGTACTGTATAGCATAAGTTTAATTTGTAGGCCTAGTGAAGTTTTTGTAATTCGTGTGGGGTTCTTTATGTCAGTCATTTTTGATAATAGTTTGTATCTGTAATTATTTATCTGGCATTCACTGAGTATTATCTGGTATCTCATTTTATCAGGGCTGACTTAGATAAATTTATTCTTGCTAATTTCGTGTTAATAGAGGCTATTGCAGTTAACCATATATTTAACCTGTTTTTGCCATTACATTATCCTTATGAGTCCTGAATGTTTTGTTGTTAGTTTGAGCATTAAACTTTAACTTGTAATTTTACCTAACTCTTTTGTTTTGAACCTGGAACTTTACGGGACAGTAGTGATTTTTAGCATTCTCACTTAAAGTGTACGTTATCTTTCTCTGTTCCGTAACATAAATTTGGCGACCTCTCATCAGGATATTCAGGATATTATCATAAGGATATTCTTTGATATTTTGTGACTGTGATATATTCATGATGGCTACTATTTCTACACTTGATGAAGCCAAAGATTTTTTGTCAAATGTTCAAACAGTGTGTGATATAGAAAACAGAACAAAGAATGAACTTAAGCTCGTTGCTCAACAATTGGGAATTGCAGTTCACTCTCATCATTCTAAAGATCAAATTGTTGGCATGATTAATAAAAGCTTGTTTAATGTAACTCCTCCAAATGAGCAAACGCAGATTGAATTAGCTAAGTTACAGCTAGCCCTGCAGGAGGCTAAGGCTAAGGAGGCGGAGTTTCGTGTGAAGGAAGCTGAATTTCAAGCACAGGCTAAGGAGGCTGAGTTTCACGCACAAGTTGAACTTGCTAGGATTCAGGCAGACCATGAGTATCGCATGAAACAAGGTGGAACTGGATCATCTTCCTCTGATGATTTTGATGTGGCTAAAAATGTTAAACTTATCCCTCCTTTTAATGAATCTGATTTAACAAAGTATTTTCAGTTGTTTGAGAGGGTAGCTACAGGTTTTAATTGGCCTAAGGAGTATTGGCCAGTACTCCTTCAAACTGTTCTCACCGGTAAAGCTCAAGTAACTTATGCATCTTTGCCTCAGGATCAGTCTGATAATTATGATGTAGTTAAGAGCTTGATTCTTAAGGCCTATGAGCTTGTTCCTGAAGCCTATAGAGTAAAATTTAGGACAACTTACAAGCAAGATAAGCAATCCCATGTTGAGTATGCAAAAATCAAAGAAGATCTGTTAGAGCAGTGGTTAAATTCTAAGAATGTGGATTCTGATTTTGGTAAATTTAAGCAGATGATTTTG
Organism: Coenobita brevimanus; assembly: GCF_032717465.1. Classification (NCBI taxonomy): domain Eukaryota; kingdom Metazoa; phylum Arthropoda; class Malacostraca; order Decapoda; family Coenobitidae; genus Coenobita; species Coenobita brevimanus. Next base: position 6,781,859 of record NC_136980.1, on the reverse strand, counting down.
CTGGAGGACTTCAAGAGGTGTATTTATAAAGATGTAAGCCTATATCTTGATGAGAAAAGAATAGATAATTTGTCTGATGCTGCAGTTTTAGCTGATGAATATGTTCTCACTCACAAGAGATATTCTAAAGAAAAAGGGAAAGCTGAGAGTAAGTACGTTGCCTCTACTCAGAGTACAGGTAACAGGAAAGAGAATAAGGATGATGTTTCTCAGGAAGTAAATACCAGCTTCACCTCTAGATTTCAGAAAAGTAAATGTACTTATTGTAGTAAGCTTGGTCATACTACGGAGAGATGTTTCAGGAGACAGCGTGATGTGAACAAAAAGGAGTCTTTAAATATTCAGTCAATTGGTCTAGTGTCCACTCTTGAGAGTTCCCAGAATTCTTTAACTGAGTTAACTGAACCTGCTTTGAGGGGTAACTTAAATTCTCATGATGGAGCTCCTCTTTTGAGCAGTAACGTGGGTGACACTCTCAAGAGTTCATGTGCTAATTTCCTGTCTGATGGTTTTGTCAGTCCTCTGGACAGTAATGACAGGAAATCAGTTCAAATATATCGTGATACAGGTGCTTGCCAATCCCTTATGCTGACCAGTGTTCTAGGCTCTAATGTTAATTCCTCTGATGAAACTGTAATCTTACAAGGTGTAGGGAATAATTACTTCTCTGTTCCTCTGTGCAGAGTGAATTTAGAGTCTGGTTTTGTTAATGGTTCCGTTATGGTTGGGTTGGTTGAGACACTCCCAATGTCAGGTGTAGCTTTCTTACTTGGAAATGATATTGGTGGAAGTCAAGTGTGTCCAGCTCCTCAGTTGTTTAGTGAGCCAGTGGCTGCGTCCCAGGATTGTGATGTCCCTGATGTGTTCCCTGCATGTGCTGTCACTAGGGCTAAGTCTAAAGTTACTGGTGATTTAGAGGATGATGATGTTATCCTAGCTGACACTTTTCTTGCTAATTTGGACCACTCACCAGATGAGGCAGTACCCCGTAGTGTTGATAATTTGTCTCGTCAAGAGTTGGTTGAGTTGCAGGTTGCTGACCCTGAGTTGAAAGGTCTAGCTAACTCTGCTTACAGTGAAGAAGAGTCAGCCGGTGCTTCTACTTGTTATTATGTAAATTCAGGAGTACTTATGAGGAAGTGGAGACCCCCAACAGCATCAGCCGACTGTGAATGGGAGGTTGTACATCAAGTTGTCATCCCTCGTGTTTGTAGGCAGGATATCATTAGAGTGGCTCATGATTCCAGTTTGGCAGGACACCTTGGAGTGAGGAAGACTGTGGCACGCATTTTGAAACACTTCTAATGGCCAGGTATCTTCAGGGATGTTTCCTGGTATTGTAAGTCTTGTCACACCTGTCAAGTTGTGGGAAAGTGTAATCAGACCGAAAAGGTTGCACCTCTAGTTCCCATTCCTCCTTTTGAGGCGCCTTTCACCCGTGTGTTGGTGGATATTGTGGGCCCTCTTCCTAAGACTTCTTCAGGATTTTCTTATGTGTTGACCATGATTGATATGGCTACTCGTTATCCTGAAGCCATTCCACTTAGAAACATCTCAGCAAAGAACGTGGTTAAGGAAATGCTAGGGTTCTTCACAAAGTTTGGTCTGCCCAAGGAGGTACAGTCAGACCGGGGAAGTAATTTCATGTCGAATGTTTTCAAGCAGTCTCTGAAAGAGTTGGGCATCTCCCAGATCACGTCTTCTGCTTACCATCCCCAGACCCAAGGAGCGTTGGAGAGATATCATCAAACACTCAAATCGATGCTCAAGAAATACTGTTTGGAACATCAGAAAGACTGGGATAAAGGTCTTCCATTCGTTGTGTTTGCCGCAAGAGAATCTCCAAATGAATCACTGGGCTTCTCACCTTTTGAACTACTGTTTGGCCATGAAGTAAGAGGACCCCTTAAGCTACTCAAGGAATGCTGGCTGTCGGAGGAAGATGACGTCAACCTGCTGGAGTATGTGATGAAGTTCAAAGAACGGCTGTCCACTGCTTTACAGCTGGCGAGAGAGAATTTAGGAGCTGCTCAGGAGAAGATGAAGACTTGGTATGACAAGAAGTCCAGGTTACGTCACTTTCAGCCAGGAGATCAGGTTTTGATTCTGCTACCAGTTCATGGGCAACCTCTTCAAGCCAAGTTTAGTGGCCCTTATTTCGTGGAGAAGAAACTCAGTGATGTCAGCTATGTCATCGCCACACCAGATCGTAGAAAGAGCAAGCAACTATGTCACATCAACATGCTAAATTTATATCACAGGCGGGACGAAAATAATCCAGTCTGCACTGTAGCTGTTCCACCCGAGTCTGCAAGTGAAGCTCTCCCATGCAGTATGAGCCTGAGTGATAGTTTGGGGAAGAATCCTGATATCATGAATGAACTCCAGACTAAGCTTTCTCATCTACCTCCCAAGGAAAGGCAGGAGTTTTCGGCATTACTGCAGGAGTACCCGCAAGTGTTCCGTGCCACTCCAGGAAGAACCACTGTGTTGATGCATGATGTCGATGTTGGAGACGCAAAGCCAATTAAATTGTCTCCTTACCGTGTGAACCCAGTGAAAGTTCCTCTCATCCAGAAGGAGCTTGGCTACCTGTTGGACCACAAGATGATTGAGCCCTGTCAGAGCGAATGGAGTTCTCCTGTCACTCTGGTCCCTAAGCCAGGTGGGTCACAGAGGCTTTGCATCGACTACAGACGTGTTAATCAGATAACTAAAACAGACACTTACCCTCTCCCTCGTGTGGAAGATTGCATAGACAAGATCGGAAAGGCTAGGTACATAAGTAAGTTTGATTTGTTAAAGGGATACTGGCAAGTACCTATGACTGAACGTGCTAGGGAGATCTCATGTTTTGTAACACTAGGAAAGGCTTTTGCATGTTCAGTAATGCCGTATGGTATGAAGAATGCACCAGCCACATTTCAGAAGCTCATGAATGTTGTAACAGAGGGTTTGACAGGGTGTGTTGTTTATATTGATGATGTATTAATCTTCAGTGACAACTGGAAAGATCACCTATGCCATGTCAGTAAATTTCTTGACCGTTTAGTTCATGCTAATCTTGTAGCTAATTTATCAAAGTGTGAGTTTGGTCAAGCTAAAGTTCAGTACCTTGGGTATGTAATTGGTGATGGACATGTTGCACCACCAGAAGCTAAGGTTCAGGTTATAAGTGATCTTCCCAGACCTAAAAGTAGGAAAGAGCTACAAAGATTTTTGGGAATGGTTGGTTATTACAGGAGATTTGTTCTTAACTTTTCTATTCTTGTATCACCACTTACAGACCTACTGAAAAAGGGAGTTAAATTTGTCTGGACCGATAACTGGGAATCCTCTTTCAACAAACTTAAAGCTATTCTATTAAGTCAGCCAGTGCTCGCTACTCCAAATTTTGCTAAGCCTTTTAAGATGGCTGTTGATGCAAGTGATACAGGAGCTGGGGCTGTTTTGCTGCAAGAGGATGATCAGGGTATTGAACATCCTGTATCTTATTACAGTAAGAAGTTCACTCCACCTCAAAAGAACTACTCAACTATTGAGAAAGAGCTTTTGGCCTTGATTTTGGGTTTACAGCATTTTTCATTTTATTTGTGTTCTGGTTTTGACCCCATAGTCATTTATACCGATCATAACCCACTGAAATTCCTTAGTAAGTTTAAAGATAAAAATCAGAGATTGACAAGATCTTCTTCAGGAGTATTCATTAGACATACATGTCAAGGGGAAAGAAAATGTTATTGCAGATTGCTTATATAGACTTTAGACAGATTGTTTTAGAGTAATAAGAAATTTCCTTTGTAAATTTCTTCTTCTTTGTGGGGAGGTGTTACATAGCCTATGATTTCATCATCCTTTGTGTAATTTTAACGCACAGTATGCTGCATGTTTGATCACGAGCGTGTTCTGCCTCAGTCCCCCCCTTCTACCGTTATAGTAGAGTAAGTCGTTCTCTCTGTTGTCCAGAGCGGGATTGTCAACTCTATGTCCCTATGGCTTCATTTGCGCGTCCTTATTACAAGTTGTATCAAGCTCTCCTGGCTCCTATATAATGAGCTCAGTCTCTGCATCATTGCCACTTAGATCTGCTCCTCATTTTGTTCACATCTCTGTCCTCCCCTGTACAGATATTATTATTGTGAGTGCTCAAGAAATCTCCAAACATCTAGCAGCTGTGTGTAATTTGAGTATAACCGTTGTTGCATTTTTTCTTGTACTGTATAGCATAAGTTTAATTTGTAGGCCTAGTGAAGTTTTTGTAATTCGTGTGGGGTTCTTTATGTCAGTCATTTTTGATAATAGTTTGTATCTGTAATTATTTATCTGGCATTCACTGAGTATTATCTGGTATCTCATTTTATCAGGGCTGACTTAGATAAATTTATTCTTGCTAATTTCGTGTTAATAGAGGCTATTGCAGTTAACCATATATTTAACCTGTTTTTGCCATTACATTATCCTTATGAGTCCTGAATGTTTTGTTGTTAGTTTGAGCATTAAACTTTAACTTATAATTTTACCTAACTCTTTTGTTTTGAACCTGGAACTTTACGGGACAGTAGTGATTTTTAGCATTCTCACTGAAAGTGTACGTTATCTTTCTCTGTTCCGTAACAATATACACAGCAGTCTGGTTGGAGAGGGAGTTACATGAGTTTGTCCGGGAGTCGCTAGTAAGAAAGACACAGCAGGAGCACCCATGGCTTTCCTGGTTTCATGGGATCCCAGTCTTATCTCATCTTGCTCCAACCACACCGCTCCCCACTCCCACTCCTGCTCATCGCAATCCAGTCCTGGGATCAATATTGGTGCTCCCTGTAAGATTCCAGGAGATGTTTCACCTCTATCGGACTGGTGCACCGCTGGCACCGCTTCCGACACACTTCTGGGCTCGTGCTTTCCTGTGTGCATTATTTCCAGTTTGGCTCCTCCTCATGTTAGCTGCAGAGAACCATTCCAACACACGGCCTGAACCTCGTGTAGAATTGGGAGACACAGGACTAGGGCAGCAAGATAGGGAGAGAGAGGACTGGACAGATCAAGTGTCACATGACTCTGGCAGAAAAGATGAGGGGGAGAGCGATGCTTCAGAGGCAGGTGAAAATGTTTCAGAAGAGGCCAGAGACGACAAGGGGCATGAAGTGATGAAAGGTGAGAGGTGTGAGATAGAAAGGTACCATGAGCAGGAAAGGGAGGACTGTGAGACAGATGATGATCATGAGAGAGAAAGCGAAGTCTCTGTGACAGAAAATGGAGACCAGGAGGAAGAAAAAGAGGACCAGGAGAGAGACATTGTGGACCAAGAGGAAGAAAGCATGGAGCGGGAAACAGACAGTGTGGACCAGGAGGCAAAAAATGAGGACCAGTAGGCGGAAAACATTGATATAGTAGAGGACAGTGCGGGTACGCTGCTCCCATTGGACACACAACCTTGCTCTTCTGTTGCTTGCTTTCGGTGGGAGCAGTTGTGGTGTAAATGGAATATCCTGGGCGTCACCCTGGGTCACACCAAAGTCGACACCAATACGATGTATCGCGGTATTCATCAGTGTGTGCTGTACTGTGGTCAGGAGGCAACGAATGTTGTGGTCACCCGGTGGGGTGGTGAACACAAGGCTCGGATGCTGTGCCGGCTTCGTGGGCTCCCAGGTGTACCGCATCTTCTGGGAGTAATCAATGAAGAACCCCGGTGTTTAGTCTTCAGGGATTCCTGGGGCGGAAAAGGTGTATTCCTAAGTCTATATTCAAACATTCATGCAGTCAAAGTTATAACCAAGGCCACCAAACACATTCATTGTCTCCATCAGAGCGGATTCGCATTTCACAACCTATCCCGTAAAACTATTATTTGTGAAAAACACAAAAGTAACAATGTACGTCTGCTGGGTTTTGGTCGCTGTGTTAATCTCGCCTCACTTCCCCCTGAACAGGCCGCAAGAGAAAAAGCTCGAGATATAGCAGACATCCTGTCCCTCACAGGAAGTCTGCTTAATCTGTACTTCAATAAGAAGTACAGACTTTTCCTAGACTGGCTTAAAGAAGTGCAAAACACAGTCAGCGCCCAAACAGTGTATGAGGAACTGACCGCCTTTCTAAAGACTCGTCCCAAGGACGTGGAATACTCGGTATGGAAACTGAAAAAGTGGTTCATCGACAAGTTGCGCAGGAACGCGGACATGCCTCCTACTCCACCCCTGTGGTCTGACCCGCCACGCAAGAAGAAAAAGCGCATTCTTTGGAACAAAATCGATGGACGAACAAAAGTAATATTTTTGTGATTGACTTACTTGGATTCCAGTGTTAAACACCAAACACCTGTCCATACTTTTCCGTCTCTGTACCAAACTGACACGAAAAAAGGCCAGATATTTCTGCATCAGTCTAACCTGAAATCCTACAACAACAAACCCCAACCATCTGTAAGAATAGATCCATTTGCCGTTTGTGTACCAAACTTACACGAAAAATGGCCAAGTATTTTTATGGCCGAGTCTAACCTGAAATCGTAGAACAACAAACCCCAACCATCTGTCAGTGTAAACCCTTTTGCCGTCTCTGTACCAAACTGACACGAAAAAAAGGCCTGATATTTCCTTAACTGAGTCTAAGCTAACATCGTAACCCAACAAACCCCAGCCATCCAGATACAAACCCTTGTGTGGTCTCTGTCTAAAACCACCAATAAAAGAAAAGAAGCAACGCTACAGGAACAAAAATTAAATGTCAGTTAAAAGCAATATTTTTTATAACATAAAAAAAAAAAAAAAAAAGAAAGGAACGCAGCCTATACACACCAACCACCCCGCAGACGCAAACCCTTACACACCCGACCAAAAAAAAAAAAAAAAAAAAAAAAAAACAAAAAAACTCCTGCAACAAAACTACGGTATCAAATAAAATAATTTTACTATGAGTCCTGCCAGTAGTCCTACGGTGGGATTCATAGACTCGTACCTATATAACCAACTGTCGTAAGTTATGTTTGTTTTTGCTGTTAAATCATCACCACCATCATCATCATCATCATCTCAACGTCTTTTTCTTATCCAACAGTAGAGTGAAGTAGGGTAACGGAAAAAAAAAATAAAAAGGGAATGAACTAATCAACATTATTACCAATGGAATGAGCCACACATTCATTCACTCACTCATCATTATCATGTTCATCATCATCATCATCATTACCATCTTCCTTTAATAATAAATAAAATTAAGAACAATCATGATGATAATAATGATAATAATAATCATCATCATCATCATCCGGACCTCCTTTCCCACCCCAGGGCAGGGTGAAGAGTAGCAATGTCCAGACAGCCCAAATTTGCCCAGTCCAGTGGGCCACGCTTCCATTCACTCATCATTTAAGCCCCCGGAGTCCTGGCTCTATCGGATATGCCAAAAACATTCACCATGTTCTGTAGCTTCACATAAACGTATCCGATAGAGTAAATCCGGACGCTGCCACGTTAAAAAAGGGTGCCAAATCCCTGATCGTGCACTTCTCCCAATATTTATCCAGGCAGCTTGATCTCTTGTCAGTTCCCTAGCCTCACCGACTTCCAAACCTCTCTTCCTCACACACTCATCCACCACATCTCTCCACCTTCTCCTTGGCCTACCTCGTCTCCTCCCTCCTTCAAATTCGCTCAGAGAGACCTTTTTCACCACTCTGTTGGTATCCATTCTCTCCACATGACCATACCATCTCAGTACACTCTCTTCGATTCAGGTGTCCACAGACTTCCTCACTCCACATCTTTCATGAATCACATTATTTCGTATCCTATCCACTCTCTGTACTCCAGATACATTCCTCAGCAGTCTCGACTTTCGATTTTCATACCGCACCATAGTCTCGCAACCATATGTTAATGTTGGCATTAACACTCCTTCATGTAAGCCTCGTGCAGCCGCAACATTCAAGCCTCTGTTTTTTATCAAGGTCTTCATTGCACCAGCTACTTTTCTTCCTTGTGTCACTCTACTTTCCACTTTTTTTGCACATTTTCCTCTCTTTTCCATCACTGTACCCAGGTATTTGAACTCTCTCACCAATTGCAGTCTCTCCCCGTTCACTGTAACTTCGCACTGGGAGTCACCTCCTCTCTCAATAACCATCTCTTTACTCTTCTACATTTACTCTCAAGTCACGACACTCACAGAGATCAGCAAAACTCGTCACTAGTCTACCAACTTCCTTTCCGGTACTTGCAAGTAGTACTGCATCATCAGCATACAACAGATTTGAGATATTCCGTCCATCACCATTCATTACCAACGCCATGCGTCTCTCCATTACTCGTGTTTTTACTTCTCTCATCACCTCATCCATATATTATTGAACAACCATGGGGACATCACACAACCTTGTCGCACGCCCACACCGATTATGAACTATTCACTTAGATGCCCATTAGCCCTTACACATGCTTCACAACCATCATAAAAACTCTTGACTGCACTTAGCAGCTTACCATTTACACCGTACGTGCCCAAACTTTCCACAATCCTTCTCTGTCCACTTTCTCGAATGCTTTTCCCAGATGCATGAATTCCATACACACTTTATGGTCCTTCTCACAAGCCTTCTCTGCTATCTGTCTCACTGCAAATATTTGATCCACACATCCTCTGCCACTCCTAAAGTCACCGTGTTCATCACACACTAGGACTTCTGATATCTCTCATACTTTCTCTACAGTAATTCTTCCATATACCTTCCCTACCACACTCAATAAACATATACCACGATAATTCTTGCACTCACTTCGCTCACCATTATTTTTGTACAGGAGTACAGTCACAGCCTTTTTCCACTCTGCAGGCACAGTTTCACTCATCCATGCTTTCTTACATATCTCCAACAAGCACGTCATTCCACTCTCTCCACTACATTTAACCATCTCTGCATACACCTCATCAACCCCAGCAGCTTTCCCATTTTTCAGCCGCTTCACAGCACTTCACCTGTGCCAGTGTCACTCCTCCTGGCACTACGTTCCTTCTCTGCACCCCCCTCCCCCACCCCAAACCAGTCATTTACAGCCGCTCTGCTCTCTCTTTTCCCATTCATCAGGCTTTCAAAATATTATTTCTATCTCGTCCTTACTTTAGCCCCATGGGTTAATAATCTACCACCTTCATCCTTCACACTATGGCATTACTTTCTGCCGTCACTTCTACATTTCCACACCTCTTTCCAGAATAACTTTCTATTTTCAGAGTAGTTGGATTCATTTTTCTTCCTAGATCATCGTTTACCTGCTTTTTCCTCTTCACTTGTCTCTTTACATGCTTCTTGCTCTCAATATATTCATTTCATATTTAAACAGAACTCCTGTTCTGTAACCACTTTAGCCACCTCTTCCTCTTTTCCTCCACTGCTTTCTTAACCTCATCATCCCACCATGCCGTACCTTTCTTCTTTGTTGTTACTCTTGCCACACCACACAATGCTTTAGCATTCCTAACTAAGCAATCCCTATATGCATTCCACAGGCTGTCCAGATCCATTTCATTCCAATTCACTGATTCTAACTCCTCTTCTTTGGTCCTGTAATCATCTGCCATTTCTTTGATCCTCAGTTTCTCAACTTTCAGTCTTTTTCCCTGACTGCTCTCTCTCCTGGTCCACGTCACTCATTTCAGCTTGATCTTGCTTACCACAGTCATATGATCTGACAGACCTCCACATCGTCCTCTCACAACCCTCGTACAAGCAGTCATTCCCAGCATCGACCTCTCTTTAAGCACGTAATCAATCAGGCTTCTTTCATCACGATCCCCGTTCCTTCTGTACCATGTATATTTAAGTGCATCTTTGTGCCTGAAATACGAGTTACAAATGCACAACCTCCTCTCCTGACACACATCCTTCAGTCGCTTCCCATTATCATTCTCTCCTGGTACTCCATAACAACCCGTTACGTTATCCTCAGGACCAGTGCCTACTCCTCCATTCATATCACCCATAACGATCACTTTATAGCTCCTGGACATTTCTCCCACTGCTTCATCGAGCTCGTCCCAAAACCTGTCTTTCTCTGTCTCACTCCTGTCCTCACACGGTGCATACGCTAAAATGACCGCAACTTTCACCTTCTCAAACTTGAACTTGATATACAGTATATACACCTCGAGCTGACACATTTGTAGTCTCTCATTCCACTCTGCCACACCTTATTCATCAACAAAGCAACTCCTTCCTTGCATCTTCCTCGCCCATTCATGCCTGATCTTACACATTTCACACCCTCCCACTCCTCCACTTCACACCCTTTCATCATCGTTTCACACAAAGCCATCACGGCATATCTCGCACTCTTGAACACATTCACCACTTCCACCCTCTTGCTCTCCTCATTCACACCTCTCACATTGCACATGGCCACGCATATCTGCCCATTTGGTTGGTGTCCTGGGCAGGTATTGGACCCTCCGAGGCCCTCTGCCATGATTAAGTGATTTTGGATAGGGGAATCTGGGGGACGCTTAACCCTGCCAAAAACCCCGGTTAAATGGTTACCACCCAGCGTAGTGAATGGTTTCCTGGGTACAGGAAATCGTTTGGCATGTCACTCAGTGTAGAGATCATGAGGCATCCCTACACTGAGTGAGTGGATGATAATAATAAAAATAATTATAACAATAATAATAACGATAATAATATTCGGTATTTGAATAAGGCATCTGTGGGTCAAAACCATACTTTGATAAAAACTACAAAATATAACTGTAGTACAAGCTAGGTTATTACTGAAATGATATAGAGTGTAACACCGAGTTGTTCCTCAGGCGAATTATAGGTGAAACCACTATTTATTTTCTCATAATTAAACACCAGTTCTTCCTCTTGGTGTTTCATTGCATTGCTGAAACGCTGATGCCTACTGTGTACTGAAACATGGCTCACAGTCCATTTCAGAGTTTCAGAGGGTGTATTTTTGGTGTATATCTCGTCAAATACAAACCTGAGGGACGTATTATGTAGTTCTGGGGTGTAGCTACATCATAATCTGCAACACAACAAATACCTCCACCAACACCGATACATTTTAAGATTTGTTGCCGTAATTCCCCTTTCTTACCAGATGAATACTTTTACGGTCTCAAATATTGACAAATAATTTTATGGTTTTAATCTGCCCTGTTACCAAATCTGAAAGGCAGCATACCTCTGCCATCACCAATGAAATGTATGCTTTATCCTTACATTCGGTACCGGATTAACCTCAATATCTTACCAACACATTCGGTACCGGATTAACCTCAACATTTTACCAACCCTTCCTTGACCCACTGCACACCTATCCACCAGACTAGTGAAATCCAACAACAGCTTTTTAAGATCTCTTGTACACAGACAGACAGACACTGGTGAATACGTAACCTCTATCAGCCAAAGGTAAATATAAAGTCACTGGATTCAAAGGGGTTCCATTCTGCTGGCACAAATCCCAGACTGAAAGGAACAAACTGTATGGTAATATTTTTGTTATTTTATTCTTGTTACCTGTATGCAGTCACTTCTCTTGCATAACACTCAAAAATCCTTTACAAAAAAAAGTAATAATTAAGTAAAAAAAAAAAAAAAAAAGTAAGAAAAAAAAAATGGCAAGTCGATATGAAGCATAATTATTAATGTTGGGAGACCTTCTGGAATACAAAAAGAATTATCCGTTACAAGAACTAATAATAAAAGTAGACTATTGGGAGACTTGGAATACAGAGTAACTTTAAAACATGAAACTAGCATGTTGTCTATGCAACTTGTGAACTCCATCTGTATTTATCTTTTGCACTATATCATTCTAAATCAGTATATATGTATTTCTAAACTGTCAATCTGTTTATTTGTCTTTTAATGCCCATCTGTGCATCTCTCTATAAAGTAGGTGTCTTTCTACATCAATCTACTTATCAATCTATCGTCATTTATCATTTACCTACCTTTCTCTCGATCTGTCTGTCTATCTACACTCCCCACCTTTATCTACTCATATCTGTCAAAGTGCTATATTATTTTAACAAACATATCATCAGTTCCACCAACCAGAGCATAACCAATGATATAATATTTGAAGACTAGAAAATAAAGTATGCATAAGATTTTGAAATAAAGGGGATAATTAGTGTTAAATGAACGTACAGAAACGGTTGGGTTACTGTATATTAGAATTTGTGTGTGTGTGTGTAACTTGCTAGAGATGGTAAGAATAATGATGATAATGTTGATATTCGTATTCCCCCATCAGCATCATAACATCTCTCCTTACACACACTTTTCACGCTAACTTAGCCTGAAATTTTCGTCTCCTCGTGAATGCTGAGCTGTGATAAAATAACTAAGGCCTGGTGAGACGATCAGAGTGGCCTTAGGAGTCTAGAGGATATGTGGGTTGGAGAGAGAGCAGCCTGATGGAGCAGGAGAGGTATATGGTAGATTTATCACAACGTACAGGATGTATCAGAAGGCCTGGTAAATAACGAACAGGGTGGCTTTACGAGTGGTAGAGGATGTGTGGCTCAAGTATTTGCAATGAAACGGTAATAACACAGTAGTAGTAGTTGTTGCTATATGTTCATCTGAAACGTGAACTCAGGAGGCTAGATGTTAGCAAAAGTCCTTCACCTCCAGTCCACAATCCAACTTTCGGAAGATAGGGAGGGGTTTGAGGGACGTTCGCATGATCAGTCAGCGGCGCCACCTGGTTATATCGATGTTGCCCCATGAAGGCGTCACTCTTCAACACTACTTTAAATGGCGGAGGCGAAGAAGAACTGGGAGGATAGGTGCTGGGGGAGGCGGATGCTTGTATCTTAAGTAGCCTATTAAAGACATAGAAGCTCTTCAAACACGCATGCATATCTCAGCCGAAGAAAACGTAGGTCTATTAATGAAACCAATTAAAGTAATGAGGTTCGACTTAGATGCCCTTTTTAGTTCGGAAAGCAGTGATGCTGGGGGAAGGAGGTTGATAGGAAGAAAGAGGCTGACTGGTTTGAATTAAACTCGCTTATATACATTAGAGGATTCAAACACGCATTTAGTACACCAAGAGAACTTAGATATTATTATAACCTATGACATCGCTAAGGTTTGTCCTTGGTGAGCCTAAGTACATACTGTATGAGGATAATGGTGTAGGGGGAAGGAGGGCGACAGGAATGAGGAACAGTTCTATACAAACGAGCCTTCAAAAACGCTTAAGGTAGACTAAGAGAACTTCGATATTCTTATACAATCTTTGACATTGCTAAAGTTCGTCTTAGATGCACGTTAAGAAAATATTAGTCGGAAAGCGGTGATCCGGGGGGGAGGGAGGGTAGGTAGAACAGCACAACCGGCGAGTCGGCGACGCGGACGCGTCAGTATTACTTTGATTGTAGAGGGAAGAAAACGTGCATCGCTTCTCTCCGGGCTTCGAGGTTCGTAATGTATCTACATTTTGTTGTTTGATTTAGGATCGAGAACTTTGTGAAGATATCAGTGAGTGAAGAGTATTTACATGGTTCGTAAGCTTGTCTTAAGCATAAAAAAAAAAAGTTTCTGAAATGTTCGGGCCTCGGTATTTTAGTAATATCACCAAACGGCTGTATACCTCTTAACTGCTCATGTATGTATTATGTGAATTAATATAATATGTAGATGTGTAGTAGATATAGCCTACTTTAGTTCTTTCACCTTCATTTGGCCCAGATTTTCGTCCTTTTGTAACTTGTTTCACGTAGTGACTTCTTCATTTCTGCAACATTCGCGGCCTTTCATCTAACTTTCGCTCTGTTTAGCACCACCTCTCCTCCTCTAAACCTCACCTTCTTTTTCTAACGGAGACTCAGCTGTCTGAGGCAACTGACAGCAAACCCTTTTCTGTATCCTCCTACTTTCTCTATACTCATTTCAAAGCCAAAGGTGGCTGTTGTGTATACATACGCAACGACTTATCTTGCTCTCGTGTTCCTGAACTTGATTCTTCTGAATTCTCCACACTCTGGCTTCGGCTTTCCTGTCATTCTCTGACTAAATATATCTGTGCTGTTTACTTATCCCCTAATTCTACTGACTATCAAAAATTCTTCGACTATCTTACTTCTACGATGGAACACAGTCTGTCCATTTCTCCTTTCTCTGAAATCTCCATTCTTGGAGATTTCAATATTCACCACTACCTTTGGCTCTCCTCTCCTTTCACTAATCCATATGGTGAACAAGTCTACATCTTTTCCATTCTTAATGACATAGTGCAGCTTGTACAGCACCTTACCCGTATCCCTGACCGCCTTGGAGAGAGCTCCAACATACTTGACCTCTTCCTCACAAATCCTTCTGCTTACTCTGTTAATCTTTTCTCTCCGTTGGGCTCCTCCGATCACAACCTTATTACCTTAACCTGTCCTGTCACTCCGGTACGGCCTGTGGACCCTCCAGGGAAACGTCGTCTGTGGCATTTTGGAGCCGCGGACTGGGAGGCCCTCAGGCAGTACTTCTTTGATTTTCCCTGGAATGATTATTGCTTCCATGGCCGTGAGCCATCTGAGTGTGCCTTGCGCATTACAGAGGTTATTCTCTCGGGGCATGGAAGCATACATTCCTTTCTCATATCCTTTGACTAACGCAAGAAAGCCTTGGTTTAATCACGCTTGTTCTAATGCTGTCCGCAATAAGGAGAAGGCCTACAAAAGCTACCGGAGCCAACCCACCCCTGAATCACATCATCTTTACGTTTCTGCCCAGAATCGTGCTAAGTCTGTTCTTCGCTCTGCTAAAAATAATTTCATCCATACTAAATGCTCTCAACTCTCCAACTCGAATTCTTCCCGCTCCTTCTGGCACCTTGCCAAAAATGTTTCTAACAACTTAACCTCATCATCCTTCCCTTCTCTTTTCTACTCTGATGGTTCTGTAGCTATTTCTTCTACTGATAAAGCAGATCTCTTCGCACAGACTTTCTCCTCCAATTCTACCTTAGACGATTCCGGTGCTGTTCCTCCATCACTTCCCCCCTCTGACATCCTCATGGCTGACATTAAAATTTCTTCAGTTGATGTATTTTCTGCCATCACTGGCCTCAGTACTAACAAGGCATATGGGCCTGATGGGGTCCCTCCTGTTGTTCTCAAGAACTGTGCTTCTGTGCTTACACCCTGCCTAGGCAAACTCTTTTGCCTTTGTCTGTCAACTTGTACCTTTCCTTCTTGCTGGAAGTTTGCTCTCATTCAGCCAGTCCCAAAGAAGGGCGACCACTCCCAACCCTCCAACTATCGTCCAATTGCTTTAACGTCCTGTATTTCAAAAGTTTTCGAGTCAATTCGTAATAGAAAAATTTTAAGACATCTTTCCTATCACAACCTTCTTTCCGATCGTCAGTATGGGTTCCGTCAGGGACGCTCCACTGGCGATCTTCTCACCTACCTTTCAGACTCCTGGTCATCCTTCTTTTGGGACTTTGGCGAAAGCTTTCCCATTGCCCTTGACATCTCAAAGGCTTTCGATCGAGTCTGGCATAAATCTTTAATTTCCAAACTGCCCTCCTACGGTTTCTATCCTTCTATCTGTGCCTTCATCGCTAGCTTCCTTTCTGGTCGTTCTATAGCCGCTGTTGTAGACGGCCATCGTTCTCCTAGATCTATCAACAGTGGTGTTCCTCAGGGCTCTGTCCTATCACCAACTCTCTTCCTTTTATTCATCAATGATCTAAGCTGTACATCTAACCCTATCCACTCATATGCTGATGACTCCACCCTTCACCTTTCCATTCGGTTCCCGCAACGCCCATCTCAACAGTTACTTCAAGAAACAAGGGATGAGGCTATGGCACACCTAATGTCTGACTTGGCTCGTATCTCTGACTGGGGTAAAAATAACATGGTTGTCTTTAATGCATCTAAGACTCAGTTCTTACACCTATCAACCCGACAAAATCTTCCACAGGTATACCCACTAATGTTTAATAATATTCAGCTTAATCCTGCATCATCCTTGAACATGCTTGGGGTTTCATTTACTCGGGACTTATCTTGGAAAGATCATATTACATCTCTTGTAAAATCTGCTTCCAAGAGATTGGGTGTGCTAAGCCGACTCCGCTCTTTCTTTACCCCTACACAATTGTTGACTCTATACAGGGGTTTTATCCGCCCCTGTGTGGAGTACAACTCTCATGTGTGGGGAGGCTCCCCACATACAGCTCTTCTCAATAGGGTGGAGTCAAAGGCTTTTCGTCTCATTAACTCTCCTCCTCTTACTGACTCCCTTCAACCTCTGTCTCTTCGCCGCACTGTTGCATCTTTATCTCTTTTCTATCGCTACTTTAATGGTCACTGCTCCTCTGAACTGTCTGCTTGCGTTCCTCCACCTCTACGACGGGCGCGTAGCACCCGTCTGGCAGCAAACTCTCATCCCTTTTCTGTCCAACTCTCTAATGCAAGAGTTAACCGTTACTCCCAGTCTTTCATTTATGCAACAGGTCAGCTCTGGAACTGTCTCCCTCTGTCTGTATTTCCTTCTGCCTATGATCTCCAGTCTTTCAAACGCAGTGTGTCCAGGCATCTCAAAATGATCGGATCTTGAATTTGGCTCTCTATTGTACTTTGTTTTTCTCTTGGAGGGAACTGTTACTGCGGGCTCATGGCCTTTGGTTCCTTCTTCCTCGCATAAAAAAAAAAAAAGTTCAGTAGCAGAAAACGCATTGGGACATCCTTTCCGGTGCACTTCATGACTAGCAGACTTTCCAATCGCGAAATTAGCAGTGATCTGATTAACTATACAAATATATTGTCTGTAATGGCATTTTTTTATATACATGTAGTGTACGCCTGCAGTGGAAATCGTAGGAATAGTAGTCATCTTATCTGTCTATAGCCAGATGCCTTAAGCCCTTAAGGGGTGGCCACTGATAAATCGCATCCATGTCTTCCTGTACCGTGCCATTACGCTGCCCTTCCCCCAACTCACACACCCTTCTCATATGCTTCTCCATTCCATCCCTCCGTCTCATCCTTGGTCTCCCCTTTCCACACCTCCCTCCCTCCACGTCATTCATATACACTCTTTCACCGTCCATCCTCCCCACAGTGGCCAAACCACAATAGTGTATTTCTAACGCTATCTCAGCTACACCACTGCCATCCTTCCTCATTTCACTCAATCCCTTACCTCCACATGCTCCTTTCGGGTAACACATTTCCACTGGTCTCGTATCCTTACAACAAGGTCCAAGCTCTGCTGACGTAGGTTAGATTTGGTACCACAACACTATCATGTAGCGACTTTTTTTTTTTTTTTTTTTTAATGCTCATTTCCCCATTTCTTATCCCTGCTGTAACCTTCAAGCACTTCATTCTCTAAACTTCCATCCTGACTTATCTCACAACCCAAGTACATAAATACACTTACATATTCAATTTCTTCACCATCCAGCCTCACTGTGCATTCAGTGACTTCATTTCTCTCGAACACAACTTTACTCTTCCCTACATTCACTTTCGATTTCATTTTGTACAGTGCCAAACCAAGCCTTGCAGGCCCCCTTCGTCCTCACTTGACAACACTGTCATCTGCAACAACAGAACACGAAGTTTCCAAACTCTGCAATCTCGTTTTGCCGTACTTTATATCTCATATGAATCCATCCATATACAGATTGAACATCCATGGAGGCACGACATCCCAGCTGCAATCCAACATTCAGACTGAAAAATTCACTCTGTTGACCATCCATACGCACTGTAGCCTTAGTGCCCTCATACATGTCCTCCACGGCTTTCAGCAGCTTCCCATTTACTCCATATATTTTTAATATTTACCACATTCCTTGTCTGTCCACTCCGTCATATGCATATGCTTTCTCCAAAGCCACGAAGGCCACATACAACTACGTTGTGCAGTAGTTTTAGTGGCAATGTAATGTAGGCCAGCAATATCCAGTTTTATTCAGTCGGGTAATATTAGTAAAGAAATATATATATATATATATATATATATATATATATATATATATATATATATATATATATATATAGTCAGTTTATCTGACGCAACTAAATCACTTATCATGAAAGCCGAGTCATGGTTTTGTAAAATTCGATGACTATAATAGAGGCAGGAATGTCTCCATGGTTATTAGTCGAGTCATCTGTCCAGTGTAACAAAATCTGGCCATCAAGTGAACTAAAAGGGATTAGGATGTCAGTCAGGTTAGAGCAATATCAAAAATCTTCAGTATTATAACTACCGGTACCGTAAGTAAACCTCATTGCTGTATGATTTACCTGTAGTTTTTTTTCATAATTACAAACTTGGCCTAGATTTTCGTCCTCCTGGAGCCTGTTTCCCCAAGCTAAATGGAAAAATAATTTTTCAACACCCTGTGACTTTTTCGTGACAAAGTTCATATTCCTCAGACTTGGCATAGATTTTGTCCTATGTTGTTTATTTCACGTAGCCTAGCTCATTGGCAGGATGAGACTAAATGGGTTTACGCCCTAACCATTACACTTCTTCATGACCAGCATCATATTCTAATGTTGATTTCTTACATCTCGGCATTCAACATGGGGAGGTGCAATTTTAGGCCAGGTTAGGGTGAAATGAGTGTGTTTCTCAGATTAAGTAAAGTCGGCGACTATTATCACGGTTAAGACCTCGGATTCAAAGGAGTTATGGTATCGAAGAACTTAATATAGCCAGCTTTGGAACTTAATATAACCAGCATTGACAGAGTAACAAAGAAGCAGATTATGGAAAGGACAAGAAAACTGGACACAGAAAAATGGAAAGAAGACATGGCAAGTAAGACAAGTCTTTATATGTACGGGGAAAGGAAGGGAGATATAATGGAAGAAGTAATCAGTGATAACTACCCATCATCAGTGACATTATTTAAAGCAAGAACAAACACATTACAACTGAAAGACAGAAATAGACAGACAGATGGGCAAACAGAGTGTAAGTTATGTGGTGCTAAGACAGAAGATATTAAACATTTCATTTTAACATGTCCAGGACTACAAACTGAAAGACAAAAAGTCACAGAACTACAGCAGCCATACCAGGAAAGTGAAACACATAATTGAAATTTTTTTATTTGACCAAAGGAGAAAGAAAGAGAAAAAGGAAGTACTTCATCAGATGTGGACTAGAAGACAGAAGAGGATAAAAGAAGAAAGTCAACTCAGAGAAGAGTGAAGAAAAAGGAGGTGCTGTTGCAAAGGCAATACCTCCGACAACACCTGAACCTGGTGTAATGCACGGAACACATTGCTCAGGAAAAGGTGATAGAGTGGTGAGGCTGCGTCTCTCTCTCTCTCTCTCTCTCTCTCTCTCTCTCTCTCTCGTTATTTGTCAGGAAGTAAATAATGATGTAATGAACTTGGTTAGTGATCATTATGTATAATTTGTTTTGCATAATTTACGGTGAGGGTGCCATGCTCTTTTTACTCTAACTTGGCCCAGATTTTCGCCCTTTTGCAGCTAATTTCATATAGCTCAGTGGTGGAAAAATATAACGCCACAGCTTAACATCCTTCAATTAGCGCTCTCTCGTGACTAGCATCATATTCTAGTGCCAGTCTGTTGTTACAGCTAAGATGGCAGTTTTAGGCCAAGTTAGTGTTAAAAAAAAAAAAAAAAAAAAAGTATGGTATTACCTGTCCTTTGCTATCAGTATAATAAGTTTTTAATCTTTGTATTTTGTTTTCCAGGATTGTCAATGAAGGAGGATGGCAAATAGTGCCAGTGACAAGTGGATCAGAATATTACCAGTATTGCCAGGATCAGTAGCATCATCTGGAAAAAGCATATGGCAAGGTAAACAAAAGGATTATGGAAGGGTTTGCGTATGTATGGTGTATTATGGAAGGGTTTGCCTATCTATGGTGTATTATGGAAGGTTTTGCACATGTATGGTGTATTATGGAAGGTTTTGCCTATCTATGGTGTATTATGGAAGGTTTTGCCTATCTATGGTGTATTATGGAAGGTTTTGCCTATCTATGGTGTATTATAGAAGGTTTTGCGTATGTATGGTGTATTATGGAAGGTTTTGCGTATGTATGGTATGCCATGGAAGGTTTTGCTTATGTATGGTGCACTTATGGAAGGTTTTGCATACCGCATATATGGTGCACTTATGGAAGGTTTTGCATACCGCATATATGGTGCACTTATGGAAGGTTTTGCATACCGCATATATGGTTTATAATGGAGGTTTTGCTTATGTATGGTGCATTATGAAAGGTTTTTGCATATGTATGGTGTATTTTGGATGGTTTTGCTTAGCTATATGAGTTAGTTACTGTTGAGTGCCACTTGACAGTTTTTATGATGGTGAAGAATTTGGTTGGAAAAAGCATGTCAGTACAAGGTAAACAGAGAAGGATTATGAAAGGTTCTGTGTACATTTGATGGATACGGTAAGCTGCTGAATGATATTGAGTTTTTATCTGGTTGTAAAGCATTACCGGTAGGTAATAAATGGATTATTAGCGTGGACCCCTTGAGGTGCTGTTGTCTTTTCACCATAACTTCAGATTTTTGTCCCTTTGCAGCTTATTTCACGTAGCTCAATGACAAACTAGGACAGTACTGTACTGTAGCTCCATCTCTTCCAGTGCACTTCTTCATGACTAGCACCATATTCTATTTATTCTCCTTCAGCAACTAAAAAATCAAGATGGAGGGATGGTATTTATTGACCAAGTAAGAGCAAAAAATTTGCAACCTTTGAATTGTGAATTACAAACTGTGTCTCAGGATAATACAGTAAACCCTTATCATACGATGGGGTTCCGTTCCTGAAAACCCCATCGTATAGCAATCCCATTATAACATGGAGTCAATGGGGATACGTTCCCAGACGTGCCTTAACTTTCACATACACACACCTTAGCACTCACGTACATGAAATATCCTTATGTTTAAACATTTAAAGTAACACATTAATAGTGAATAAAGAGAAAAAAGCATGAAAACTACAGTACAGTATACAGTAGATCTTACCTTTACTGAAGCAAGCAACGGTTGTTTATGGGGTTCCTAGACAATTCACCATGAAGTTGACAATTCGTCGTCATAATATGGACGTTCCCCGTCAAGACAATTCCCCGTCATTCTTTAAACATACTTATTACTGATTAACTGATACTTTAATAACTAATTCTCAGGGGGATCTATCAAATTCTACTTTCATTCAATAGCATTGGCTTTGGATATCATTTGTAAGTTGCACTTTTAGACAATATTTAACTTGTTTCTACCTTGCTGTAGTTGACTTTGAATTATGTTCTAGCATCACCCACAGCTGTTTTCATTAATTTCCATTGGTACTACAACATCCTGGGTATATTTTAAAACAACTTTGAAGAAATACAAGTACAGTACGGTACTAAAAAACTAGTGTACTTCCTAAATAAACTGATATGAAAATAAACAACGGGGAATCATCCTGACGACAAAAAGTCCCGATGGTGAATTGTCTTGTTATTGTTGTGATGGCGAATTGACTTGATGGCGAAATATCCCGAACATTTATATAGACATAACATGAAGATTATTTGTATAATTCCAAAGTATGTCGATCATTCACTTATGGTAATTAGGCATTTATATAAATGCCAATGTCTCGTATGTAGCCTTATGCTAAGATGAAAGATCGATCATAAATCAGCTGATTCACGATTCAATATATTATTATTTTTCATTTAATACCCATGATTTGATGCCATATTTTACATTTACTATATAAACAATAAACCACCATCACTTTTATAACTTACATAATTAAAAAACTAGTGTACTTGCTAAATAAACTGATACGTAAATAAACGATGGGGAATTGTCCAGACGGCGAATTGTCCAGACGGCGAATTGTCCCAACTCGGCCTCACAGTCTCAGGGACTCACAGGAGTCACAGCCCTCACTCATCAGTGTCAGAACTGCCTGGCTGGGCAGGGCTGGCTGGCTGGGCAGGGCTAGCTAATGAGGCTGGACCGGTGGACAAGTGTGTGTGGTCTAATGCCGACAGTGTGAGGACGTTTTTGTTGCGTTTGCACATTCGCTGTTCACTGAGCCGCGGATGATCCATCGTTGTTGCAAATCATTCCCATTGTATAGTGGGCATAGGGTACTAAAATTTTGACATTGTATAAGCGAAATATCGTACAAAGAGGCATCATATAATGAGGGTTTACTGTATACAAGTTTATATTAATTCATAAATAATGTTGTAATAAAAAAGTGGAAGAAATGGCTTTGTCATAATCAGCAAAATAGCATATATCTATCTATCTATTGCAAGACACCTCAATCCCGTTCGGGGTGGCCACAAACAAATCACCTCCACGTCGCCCTGTCCCCCACCATTTCACTGCCTCGCTCCCAACTCACACACCCCTCTCTCATATACTTCTCCATCCCATCCCTCCATCTCATCCTCGGCTGCCCCCTCCCTCTTCCCCCCTCCACCTCGCTCACATACACTCTCTTCGTCAGTCTTTCACCCTCCATCCTCTCCACATAGCCAAACCACCTCAGTGTATTCCTCCTAACGCTTCCTATCACATCCACGTCACAACGCTCCTTTATATCCTCATTTGTCAGCCTGTCTCTCCATGTGACTCCACAGGCTCCTCTTAAATAACTCATTTCCACTGCTCTCTTGACTTGTGTCCTTCCAGCAACGTCCAAGCTTCACCTCCATACATTAGAGTTGGTATCACAATACTGTCATGTAGTAACTATTTCACTTCCATGCTCACTTCCCAGCTTCTTATCACTGCTTTCAAGGAACCAGCAACCTTTCTTCCCTGCTGTACCTTTTCAGGCACTTCACCCTCCAAACCTCCTTCCTTACTCATCACACTACCCAAGTATTTAAACGTACTCACATTTTCCAATCACCATCCAACCCCGCTGTACATTCACTGACTTCACCTCTCTCAAAGACCATCATTTACTCTTCCCTACATTCACCTTTAGATTCTGTTTCTTACACACTCTCCCAAACTCATCTACCAAGCCCTGCAGCTCTTCTTTGTCTTCACACAACAACACAGTATTATCTTCAAACAACAGTACAGGAGTTTCCAAACACTACCCTCTCTAACCAAGGCCACTCCAACATCCACTGCCCTACCTTGTACCACTTTAATTACCCCATCCATGTACAGATTGAACAACCATGGAGACATGACACATCCCTGTTTCAACCCAACCTTCAAAGAGAAAAATTCACTCAGTTCACCATCCACACGCACTGCAGCCTTAGCACCATCATACATACTCTTCACAGCATTCAACAACTTCCCGTCTACTCCATATATTCTTAATACTTTCCATAATCCTTGTCTCTCCATCCTGTCATATGCTTTCTCCAAATCCATGAAAGCCGCATACAACTTCTTTCCCTTCTCTAGAAACTTTTCCACTAGAGATCTAAGAATGAATATCTGATCTACATAACCTCTTCCCTTCCTAAAGCCTCCCTGTTCTTCTCCAACTAATTCGTCTGTTCTTTCTCTGACTCTGTCAATAAGTATCCCACCATACACTTTTCCTATTATACCAAGAAGACAGATGCCCCTATGATTACCACATACTTCTTTTTACCCCTTTCCTTTGTACAAGGGAATAATTATACCTGACTTCCAATCCTCAGGGACTCTACCTTCCTCCCAGGCTAATCTGCACATTTTCCACATCCATTCTACGATTATCTCTCCCCCATGCTTCAGCATTTCACCACACACTCCATTAATTCCTGGGTTTTTCCCCAATTTAACTTTCTTCATTGCTTCCACAACTTATATCCTACTGCTTTCTTCCTGTCTTCTCACCTCCCTCCTTCTCCCAGCCATTCCCCAGCCACTTATACTCGCATTACTTCCATCCTGTATGTTCAACAATTTCTTAGTGTTCTCTCCATCTGCTCACTTTTTCTCCCTTCTCCACTAGTAATCTACCATTTTTATCCTTCGCTCCCCTGCTAACTTCACTTCCACCCTGTCTTACTCTTTTCACCTCTTTCCAGAACATTTTCTTTCAGTCCTTCCACTTTACACTCAAGTTCCTTCCAAATTCCTCATCCACTCTCTTCTTACTCTCTCTTACTAATCTTTTCACCTCTCTCTTTCTTTCTACATATAACTCTCTCTTTCGCCTCTCAACTTCTTCCACACCCCTATTTCTCATCCATTCATTGTATGCTTTCTTCTTTTGTGCCACAGCCTGTCTCACCTCTTCATTCCACCACACTGTTCCTTGCACCCCCCTCTGTCTTCTCTTCATCCCACACACCACATCACATGCTGCACATATTTCTTCTGTGAATATCCTGCACACACCTTCCACGTCCCCCATCTGCTCCAATTCATATTTGCCCAATCGTTTCTCCACTTCTCTCTTATAATCTGCCTTTTTCTCATCCTCTTGTAACCTTTCCACTCTCCTTACAAATACTCCTTCTTCCTGTCCTTTCCTTCTTCTACTTCTCCATCTTAATTGGATCTTGATTCTGGCCACCACCAAGTAGTGGTCAGAAAGTCCACTCCCCCAACCTCTGTAAGCTCTTGCATCCCTTACACATTTTTGCATCCTTTCATCCTCACACACATAATCAGTCACTGCCTTCCTTTCATTCAGTTCACCACCCACCCTTCTCATTACTCGCCATGTATACCTGTGGATCATTTTGTGCCTGAAGAGGGTATTGGCTATCACCAACCCCCTCCCAGCACAAATGTCCACTAACGCACTGCCATTCTCATCTATCTCAGCAGGCACACCCCACTCACCAACTATTCCATCCACCTTCACATTCCCTACTTTACCATTCATATCACTGATCAAAAACACTCTCTCATTCCTTCCAAACTTTTCCATGCACACTTCCACATTTGTCCAGAACTCTTCTCTCACTCTGCTTGCACGATCTTGCATTGGCTCATACACACACACAATCGCCCACATTTGTTTTCCAACTTTCAATCTTACCCACTCAATCCTTGACCCAACTGTTCCATACTCTCATATGCTCTTCTTCCATCTTTTACTCAAAACTATACATACTCCTTCTTTTGCCCTCTCATTCTCATCTACTCCTGCACATATACCCTATCCATACTCCCATTCTCATATATATATATATATATATATATATATATATATATATATATATATATATATATAACTACATTCTGCTACAGATACCTGTTGCAGTCTGTTATTGTTATTGTTGCAGTCCCAGATTCATCTGAATTTAAACCCTTAGAACTGCAGAGTGAAGTTGCTCCTCTCCTGCAGCCCACCCTCCTCATTTTGGGGGATATGGAGGTAGTTCAGGGACCATTACATAACTAGACAGCTCCATAGTTTGATGACATATAGAAAACTGACCCCAATTAACTTCTTTAGTATGGTGTTGAAAATAATCTCATGCAAATGTTTCAGACATGAAGTTAGATTAGGTTAGGTTAGATGGTTACTTTTCCTGGTGGTTCACATTTCTGGTGTGAAAAAGTCATCCATAGGTGTTTTGAAGTGTATTCTGCGCCCAACTCCTTGGGCTCAGATATGGGCACAGGCCATGGGCTCTTTTATTCTGGACCGGGCTGGAGTATGCAAACAAGGGATAGGGCTCAAACACAGGCTAACCAGCTCCACATATATATTACCTTATAAACAAAGCACAGTAGACCTTACACACTAGTGCATGGACAATGATAAACAAAGCACAGTAGACATTACACACTAGTGCATGGACAACACTCTGTGGTACAAGTATGGCATATGACACAGCACTTTATATCACAAACATAGTACAACACATAATACAGACAAGACATATATTGCACGTGGAACAGCACAATCTGTAACCCAGATATGGTATGTTGCACAACACTGAGATATATCACAAACAAGATATACGCACAAGTCTTTGTACAGGTATACATATACCAACGGGGATCGATATTCCACAGGACTAAGACATTGTAAGTCACCACTTATATGACACAGGGGTCGCGATATAGCACTAGGGGAACGGGCAAGACATACTGGGGCCACAGACATTACACAGGGGCATGGATATTACTTCTAGGGTGTAGGGTTACACAGGGGTACTGGGCAATACACAAAGGATCAGAAATGGGGGCAATACAAGGGGGAAACAGAGAACACTGCATAGGGGTTGAGTACGAATCTTGCACAGGGGACACAGATGCACGGGGTTGGGGACACGTTAGCAGTGGGGGGGGGGGGTTATTGTGGTACACAGGGGCACAACACTCTGGACAAGGGGAGGTGGGGTTCACACAGGGTCTCTAGTATGGGAGTGTTGCACATTGTAGGTTGGGTCGTTGGCAGGCACTGGGGTGTGCCCAGGGCTACGTCACAGGTAGATGCAGGTGACGGCCTAGCGTGGGAGGAGGGCTGTCAGGGGTGCATTCCTGATGGAGGCACAGGTCTTGGTCAACATATTCAGGAGTCCAGGTCGAGCTGGAGGGCGGTGTGGTGGGTGGCCCTATCCTGGTGGGGGCCCTGGGAGTGTGATGGCCCTCTGGACTGCAGCCGAACAGGGCTTAGAGGTGCATGGCACGGCGCCTGCCCTTGGCCATGGTGGGAGTCCTGGGGATGGGTCCTGGCTTTTCTGGGCCTGGGGTCGGCTGCAGGGTGCCCCTCGAGGTTTGGAGGCTGCGGTCTCGCCTGGAGGAAGAGGCCATCAGGGGTTGGCTGTGGCCGCTCACCCTGGGGGAGTCTGTCAGCTGCTGGGGGCGTCAGGGGCTGGGCTGCAGGGACAGGACACCTAGGCTCGTAATGGGTCCATTCTGGGTAGTCTCCGATGAATCCCTGTTGGGGACCAGTCTCCACCCTTTGTAGAGGAGGGGGAGCAGGAGGGGCATCTCACTTGGCCTTTGGAGGGGTGGGCTAAGCAAGAGACAGCGCCCTTGTAGGGAGCCTTCAGGATAGTGGAGGAAGGACGACTGGTGGCCTGTCCTTCAACCTGGTGGGCCTGGCGGTCCCTGCCGAAACTCCACTCTGGGACAGAGGAAAGAGGTCCAGAGGACACTCCCGCCTGATAGGTCCGGGGGACGCTACCCGGGCTCCCTCACAGGGTAGTGGTCGAGGGAGATCTGGGGGACACTCCCTCAGGCTGACAGGTCCAGGGGACACTGCCGGGGGACCACCTGTCCCGAGGACAGTGGGAGGGGAAAGCCCAGTGGGCTTTCTGGCTTCTGTGGCAGGTCCAGCGGTCTCTACCGCCCTCCTGCAGTCGGGGGAGAGGTGCAGCTGGGGACGACTGGTGGTCTCGCCCCCGGTGGCAGATCCAGTGGACACTACCACGGGCCCGCCGCCTTCCTGGGGACTGCAGGTGAAGGTCGCCTGGCTGACAGTCCGAGACGCCTGCTCCCGAAGGTGGGTGGCAAAAGGAGAAGATCTGGTGGACACTCCTCCTACAGTAGATCCGGTGAATGCTACTGTGCCACTGCTCCCCTGGGGTAGAGTAGGTCTATGAGCTCTGGTGGTTGCTCTTCCTCTTGTGGAGGCAGGTCCGGTGGACACTGCTACCGAGGGCCTACTTGGGACCGTCAAAGGACAAGTCTCGCTCTGATTCTGGCGAGCGCTCTCCCCGTCAGAGGGTAATGCACATAGTCGGTGCACTTCCTGGGGGTCCGGCTGTGTGGAAGAGGGGCATAGGGTCACGGGGGAGATGAGTCGTTGTGGTGCGGGACATCTTTGGGTCTCCTTGTTGCCTCATCTTGGGGTGGGGGTCACCTCCCCATGTCCTCCTCGTGGGGTGGTGGTGTCGGGATCTCCCCGCTGGGTGGGTATTTCAGTAGGTCTTTTCCTTGACAGCAGATATAGATAGCCTTGAAGCTGACTTGTCATGTATCTGAGGTATGTGGTTGGAGCATGTGCCTGACTCAGACGATGGACGGCCCTGCCCAGCATAGTCTCGGGTCATCCTTGGGCAAGGTGTAGCACCCGTTAGCCCACTAAAAAGGTAGTATGGTAGACAGATGGTTACCATCATCCCGGGAGGTACTACCATGGGAGTGATGTGGAGCCAAGGCTTGGTAGCTGAGACTACCACTCATAAATATCTCTTATACACAGCTCGTCCTCTTGAGGGCTGTGTTTCCTCCATGTTCCCTACACCTTGCCATGTGGAAGGACCCTGTTCTGACTCTATGAAGAGCTGCTTGCCTAAGGAAGGTGGCTGCTTGCTCATGGCCCATTGGTCTGCTTGGCCAGACAGACCAAGGTAGAGCAACAAGAGTTGCCTGTATATTTCTATCTATCTATCTATCTATTGCCAGACGCCTCAATCCTGTTTGGGGTGGCCACAAACAAATCGCCTCCAAGTCGCCCTGTCCCCTGCCATTTCACTGCCCTGCTCCCAACTCACACCCCCCCTCTCTCATATACATCTCCACCCCATCCCTCCATCTCATCCTCGGCCTCCCCCTCCCTCTTCCCCCCTCCACCTCACTCACATACACTCTCTTCGTCAGTCTTTCACCCTCCATCCCCTCCACATGGCCAAACCACCTCGGTGTGTTCCTCATAACGCTTCCTATCACATCCACATCCGTACCACAACGCTCCGTTATATCCTCATTCGTCAGCCTGTCTCTCCACGTGGCTCACTGTATAAATAACATCCAGTTTTGATTGTCCTTTAATAGTGAAAGGCTGCCCAATTTTTTTATGTGCTTATTGTAACGGAAATCTTTTATACTTTGCAATAATTAGATACTTTGCAATAATTAGACATGCAATGCCACCAAGAGGAGTAGGTTGGTCATTTACCCGTAAATGCACTGTGCTGTAGTAGCCTTGCCTCAAACCCTTACCCCTTGAAGGGGACAATATGGGACTGGCTCTTACTGTTTTACATTCAGCGCACTAACACCTCTGTAAAGCACTTGGTAGTGGATGCCAACTGTGGACTCTGGGAGGTACTGTACCACCTTAAGAGTAAAATGTGGTTACAAGCTTGGTAACTTGCCTCACAATCATCACTCTTAGGCATGGAGCATTCTGCCACAAGTACAGTACAGTTACTTGATGATCTGTCTTCTGAGTGACTGTACATTGTTACAAATGTTATTGCAGTACACAGCTCAAACTTATATTACTGAGGAACTGCTGTATTGGTAAGTAATTAGCCAGTTTTGGCACTTGGTTTAGCTTCCAGTCCTTAGAGAACATCAGCTGTACCATGGCCAACCCCAGTACTCAATAGGGTTTTGTTGAGGGGAAACATAGCGTCATTTTTTATTTATTTATGTACAGTATATAATTAGAAAGCATATGACAGGATGGATAGACAAGGATTGTGGAAAGTATTAAGAATACATGGAGTAGATGGGAAGTTGTTGAATGCTGTGAAGAGTATGTATGAGGGTGCTAAGGCTGCAGTGCTTGTGGATAGTGAACTGAGTTTTTCTCTTTGAAGGTTGGGTTGAAACGGATGTGTCATGTCTCCATGGTTGTTCAATCTGTATATGGATGGGGTTATAAAAGAGATACAAAGGAGGGCAGTGGATGTTGGAGTGGCCCTAATGAGAGAGGGCAGTGTTAGGAAATTCCCTGTACTGTTGTTTGCAGATGATACTGTGGTGTTAAGTGAAGACGAAGGGGAGCTGCAAGGCTTGGTGGATGAGTTTGGGAGAGTGTGTAACGGAATCTAAAGGTGAATATAGGGAAGAGTCAAGTTATGGTCTTCGAGAGAGATGAAGTCACTGAATGTACAGTGAGGTTGGATGATGAAATGGAAAATGTGAGTACGTTTTAAGTACTTGGATAGTGTGATGAATTAAGATGAAAGTTTGGAGGGTCAAGTGCTTGAAAGGGTACAAGAAGGAAGAAAGGTTGCTGTTTTCTTGAAGGCAGTGATAAGAAACAAGGAAGTGAGCATGGAAGTGAAAAAGTTATTACATGACATTATTGTGATACCAACTCTAACGTATGGAAGTGAACCTTGGACGTTGTTGGAGAGACACAAGTCAAGAGTGAGAGTAGTGGAAATGAGTTATTTGAGAGGAGCCTGTGGAGTCACATGGAGAGACAGACTGACAAATAAGGATGTGAGGGAGCGTTGTGGTGTAGATGTGGATGTGATGGGACTTGTTAGGAGGAACACACTGAGGTGGTTTGGCCATGTGGAGAAGATGGAGAGTGAAAGACTGACGAGGAGAGTGTATGTGAGTGAGGTGGAGGGGGAGAGAGGGAGGGGAAGGCCAAGGATGAGATGGAGGGATGGAGTGGAAATGTATATGAGAGAGGGGTGTGTGAATTGGGAGCAGGGCAGTGAAATGGTGGGGGACAGGGTGACGTGGAGGCGATTTGTTTGTGGCCACCCCGTGTAGTGCCACACATTTGATATTCATGTATGTATTTAGTAGTACTGTAATTTTAAGTTAGATAGGGTGTAACCTGAATATTAGTCTATAAGTTCCTACCCTAAGTAGTAATTCATATATTAATAATTACTGTAGGGTTAACTATTTTTACATGTATGTATCTCTGTATCTATGCAGTGGGTGATGTAATTGTAGATGTTGAGCTATGGGAATTCCCCGTCTCGTAGAGTAACGAATAACAGACAGATGCGCCAACTTTTCTTGTCGTTGTTGGGCGCCGAGTTTAAACCTTAAAACAGAGTAATGATGAGTATACAATTCTTTCCGTAACCTAGTTGTGAAATGTTTGCTAATGAAGCTGTTAGAACACAAGTATGTAAGATTAACAGTCCAAAAGGCCTAAATCATGTCGTTGGTGAGGATTTAAAGTCCCGTTTATCTTGGCCGTCACTAGATGGCATGAGCTGCTCTCAGATTCAAATTGAGATAGTGATAGAATCAGTATCTAATTTAAGTAAGGATAAATCCCAAATTTTCCCCAATTCAATCAGGAGTCCTGGCGTCATGGGTACACTGCTAAATAAATTGTAAAGAGAATTGAAACCCCCATATTTCAAAAACACCACCTCATTTGACTTGAGCAGTGGCGTCCTTAGTGCCCGACATACCCCACTTGCTGCCCAGACATCGTGTGTAACAGACGTTCGTTTAGGTGAGTCGTCCACATTTCTTCTTCCTCCCCCTCTTTTTCTTTGTTTAATCCTTACTTATTATGAACTATGAGAAGTAATATTGTTGAGAGTTTAACGTAGTGACTTGCTGCCCAGACATCGTGTGTAACAGACGTTCGTTTAGTCCCCAGACACCGGCGGCGACGTCCGTGGGAGCACGCCATTATTCCCAAGTATTGCCCATAGACTTTTACACTTACACTTACAGCACTCACGAGTTATTATTACAAACCGAAGGTATTTGTTGTGTTATTAATGATTCTATCAAGGGAATTTTTTTTTTGTAGATAAGGAATAGAAGTATAGAAGTGATATGTTCTGTAACGGAAAGGAAAATTCAAATTCATCAACTGTTCTCTTTCTTTAAAATTAGTTTATTAGAAAAAATCATAATCAGGAGCGTGGAAGGGAACTTACTGATTGTGAACAATAATGTGATATTTAAGTTGTACCTCGAGGCTAAATAAGCCCGAGTGATTGAGGTGTTCTAAGTGATTGTATTTCTTTTTTTTTAATTATTCCTCGAGGCTAGACAGGCCCGAGAGATTATGTATTTCTAGTGATTATATAACATTGTCGATGGTGAAACGTGAAAAACAATACTGATTTGAGGTGAGAACCGAGAAAATTATATGAGGAGAATACCTTATATGGGTGAAAGATGAATACAAATAATCATTCTTATTGATTCGAGGCTATGCCAGCCCGAACAGACAAATCATATCCGTAAAAGTGTCCCTGTCTTGAGGCCAATGTTGAGCCCAAGAGTAACGGCCAAAAAAGAAAGTAAAGTACAACGACTCCATATCTCGAGTGTATCAAATTGTTTCGTCTGGTAATAATGTTAGAGGAATGATCACCCAAAAGCCTTAGTAACATTTACAATCTTCTCCCATACTAAAAAGGGTCATGTAATAAAGAAATGATAGTTTTGTGGAAATTAACAGAATTATTAAAGTAGAGTAAAGTATATAGCATTTTCTTTTCTTTATTAATATACCTAATCAAGGAAATTATGTCCTCAAGCCAAATTCACTCCCCTTCCAATTCAAGATTCCTTCGCTGAGGGAACGACAACCACCTGAGGTATCGACTAAATCTAAACTCGGCCAAACACTACAAACGCTACCACAATTCATTCTTTTCATAAATATTTACCATCCACTATATTAAGTCGAGTACCACGTGTATATCCATGGGTGAGTTGATCAATACCCACAACAGGTAAGAAATACATTAAGGTATTACACTGGTGAATACCGGTGATACAACATTCATAGCTTTACACTGGTGGCAATAGCGGTGGGATACTCATCGTTCCCAAAGTAGTGACGTTGGTGAGAAAATGAAGGGAAGTGAAAAGTAAAGAGAATATTTCAAAATTTAATTTCCTTTTTTTTGTAAGAATAGTACATTAGTCACCATGTCTCTATATGGACAGTTGTTTGCTCAGACGCAGTCGGAAGCTGATCGTCCGTCACGAGTAGGGCGAGATCATGTAACTATTCAATTGGATGAGGCTGAGGAACAGTTCGGTGCTACTAACAGAACGCTGCTTTCACACTCGACCCCTTGTTCATACATTATGAGTTCACACCACTCTCTCACAAAACCGCGCGATATCCCAATTTTGGAATTGAATCAGCTACAAGGGATAGAAGCTACATCTCGCCTTGAAATGTTTTGTGAGGCGGTGGAACAGACTCACACTAGCAACGCAACTAGAATTCAGGTTGCCAAGAGTCGAATGGGTTCTGAATTGGCCACTTTTATTCATAACTATCAAAAGAAACATTTTGCACTGTCATGGCCCGAGCTTAAAAAATTCTTGAATGCGGAGTTTGCCATCGAGTTGAGTGTAGATCGAGCTTGGCAAGAGTTAGAGAACATGACCTATGACTGGGAGGAATCACCCCAGGCGTTTGTACATAGGTTCATGTGTAAGCATGCGGCTCTCGAAACAAAGTTCCCGAAAGAAAGGTTTCCCTCGCGAGATAAACGGATCAAGAAGAAACTGTGGTATGGTCTTCCGCTTGAGTCTAGGGAAAAATTGGAAGCTTACCTTGATGACGGATATCCAATCCGTAAATTCATCGACAGGATCGAAAATGAAAGGCAGCTTCTCGAAGAGAGGTATACCACCAGAGTTAATGCAATGTCGGATAGAGACAATAAAAGTGAAAATCCCTCAGATACCAATGTAGTTGATAATCCACCAAGACCATCCCATGATAACTGCCAAGCCGAGTCAGACAAGGAAGTGACTGAATTGAGAGCTCAATTAAGGGATTTGAAAACAAATTTAGAACAACTCAATCAAAAACAATCTACTGAAACACCGAGGCGAAAATACTGTAGTCATTGTTTGAAGAGTTCACATACGTTGCGAGAATGTTGGGCCAAACCACCACCAGGCCACTGTTTTGATTGCCGTAGGTTGGAATGTCGTAGAGGCAGTAATGATTGCCCAGGGCGCATAAACCGCAGCGCAGCGATGCGGGGCAATAACAGATTTCACCCACCCAGTCCAAATGTGAGGCAGACTGCCACTCAAAGTAAGTTCCCCCATCAGGCTATTTGACTAACCGCCGGTATAACATCGCCCACAATAAGTGTCAACGTGAATGATAAAATAGTGGAAACTGTTGTTGACACAGGGAGTGGATATACTTTACTTAAAGAGGCCACTGCGAAGCGGTTAGGAACAGAAATAAACACGAGGAGAAATCCACCGAGATTACAGGGAGTCACAGGAGCGCCACTCCGTATCCTGGGTATGGTCAAAGTAGATATTAGAGTGGGAGATGAGAAAGTTCATCAACAGTGGTGTCCAGTCGTTC
Source organism: Coenobita brevimanus (assembly GCF_032717465.1). Classification (NCBI taxonomy): domain Eukaryota; kingdom Metazoa; phylum Arthropoda; class Malacostraca; order Decapoda; family Coenobitidae; genus Coenobita; species Coenobita brevimanus. The sequence goes on along the minus strand of NC_136980.1, from coordinate 6,747,921 downwards.
CGAACGCCTACTTGACTACTGAAATGTTGTTGGGATGTGATGTCCTCGGACAATCTCCGTTGATCTGGAATGGTGCACAACGAGCGCTAATGTGGGGAGGAGCCCCGTACGTCGTGAACTACGTTCCGCGGCGAAAAGGAAAAGTTGAACGAGTCCAGGCCACACCTATCAGAGCCGTCAGGAACCCTCAACAGTTGAAACAAATTAATCTTGTAACAGTAGAGAGACTCACCCCATATCAAACCAAATTCATTGCCGTGCCAGTGAGTGAGGAGCCTAAAACCACTTTACTATTTTACCCACAAGCACGTTTCAGTCACAATAGTCACCTTTACTTATTACAGGTGAATTCAGAGGGCCTAGTCTATTTGCCCCTCAATAATAGAGCCAAACAAGACAAACTGTTTCGGATAGGTACCATTCTAGGCTCATATGAAATCATTGACGATCCTCCTGTAAGTCCAGTCAACTCAGTAACCAAAATCCAAAATGATCTGATCCCTACCAGTGATCGAACAGATGAAAGTGGAACTCGTGTTCAACGACTCCGAAAGCTAATTGACGAACAGACATGGCCACACTTAGATTCGACTCAACAAGAAGAATTAGCTAACGTAATTCTGCAACACGATCCTCTCTTCATTTTGGAAAAGGAGAACTAGGAACCATCAGCGGTCCCTCCGTTCACATTAAAGTAGCAGATCCACAGCCCAGCCGTGGACCGATCTATCGATACCCTGAACAAGCTAAACAGGTGATCGCTGAAATGTTGCAAGACATGGAAGAGAGAGAAATTATTGAAAGATCAACAGCTGCCTGGTTATCTCCTATTGTATTAGTTAACAAGCCGGACGGCAGCAAGCGCATGTGTTTAGATTATCGCCACGTGAATCAACACCTAGCCACGGATATCTATCCACTGCCCAGACTGGAAGAGTTAGTCGAGCAGGCTGCAGGTCATAAATACTATGTGACTCTTGATATGCGTGAGGCGTATTTTCAAATCATGTTGGACGAGGAAAGTCGTGATTTAACCACATTCAGTGATGGAGTCACACTTTACAGATTTAGGCGCTTACCATTCGGACTAAAATGTTCACCAGCCATATTTTCCCGACGAATGCAGGATATTCTTACTCCATTGTTGAAGCAAGGATGGGTAAAGAATTATTTAGATGATTTGATAATCTGGGCTGATGACTTCTCCATGTTGTTGAGTCGCTTACAGCAACTATTCACTTTACTCTCACAGAATGGGGCCAAGTTAAATTTAAGTAAATGTACCTTTGGGTTAAAAGAAGTGACCTTTCTTGGCCATAAAATCTCAGCAGCCGGGAGTACGCCGGACCCAAAAAACATAGAGGCTATCAACAAAATGAAAAGACCCACTAAAGTAAAAGAAGTCCGGAGATTCCTTGGAATGTGCGGATTCTACCGAAAACACGTACCTTCGTTCGCAAAAATAGCAGCTCCCCTAACTAACTTAACCAGATCCAGAATAGCATTCGAATGGTCAGATGAGTGTCAATCTGCTTTTGATCAATTGAAGTCGAGCTTAGTGAATGCGCCAGTATTGGTAAGAGCCAACGTGACTCGACCATTCATTGTAACCACCGACGCGAGTAACACTCATATTGGTGGCGTATTGAGTCAGATCCAACCAGACAACTCCAACTTGCCAATTGGTTACTTTTCCAAAAAGCTCAATCCTTGCGAGAGAAAATATTCCGCAACAGACAAAGAAGCATTGGCAGTTGTTCTCACATGCCGTAACTATCACCATTACTTGTGGGGTTCTCATTTTACTATCTTGACAGATCATCAACCGCTTACTAGTATATTTATGCTATAAACCAAATCCCCACGTATGAACAGATGGATTCTCGAGATGCGTGAGTACGACTACAACGTGCAGTATGTCAAGGGTAAATATAATGTAGTCGCTGATCAACTATCTAGACCTGTCAGAGTGATATTCCACCAGTCAGAAACCAACTGGCTTGGATTTAGTCGAGACGAGATGAGAGCTAAGCAACGAGAAGAACCCATGTGGGATGAGTTAGTTAAGTACTTGCGTAGTGAGAAGCTCCCTGCTAAAAGACTACCGAAAGCTATGTTGAGCCAGTTCGCATTGATTGATGAACTATTATATTTTGCCCGTGAAACAAGTGATGGTAGCATCCAATATTGTTTGGTGATTCCTAAGACAATCAGTAGAGAAGCAATCAAACACGCACACGAAACCTCAGGACATCTAGGTCAGAAGAAATCTATTAAGAAAGCCGAAGAACTATTCTATTGGCCAAATCTAAAGGTAGATGTATGCGAGTATGTGAAACAATGTCCCACTTGTCAAAGATTCAAGGGTGAAACTGGGTTGCAGCAACCTTGGAAAGGTTTCCCGCCTGTAAGTAAACCATTGGAACGTATCGGGATTGACTTGACTGATATGGTTGCTGGATCTCAGGGTTACCGCTATGTCCTTACTGTGATAGATCATTATAGTAGGTTCGTCAAATATTATGCCATCAGGGATAAACATACACAACACATCATACACTGTCTTGGGCAATACTTCACCGACTTTGGGACGCCACGAGGTATCGTGCTGGACAACGGCGGAGAGTTCACGAGTGGAGAGTTCAAGAAGTTCTGCCGGAGGAACCAGGTGGACTTGTTCTACGTTACCCCTTATCATCCCCAGGGAAACTCTACCACTGAAAGGATGCATCGGACAATGAAAAGCATCCTAGCGTCTCTCTGCAATGGACATCCCTTACGTTGGCCTCAGCTGCTTCAATCGTGTCAAACCGTTATAAATCAAGCGGTGCACTCGAGCACGGGACAACAACCTTATTATGCCTTCTTCTCACGCCATCCCCTCGCCTCATTGGTACCTTAGTGCCTTCTGTGGATGCAGAGGAGGACGACCTGGCGATAGCACACACACTCATAAAGGATACAACCCAACGGATGACGAGGCGATACCGAGAGGTGGCCAATAGGCGGAGGAAAGCACAGAAGGTTGAAGTCAATAGCTTAGTGTGGGCGAAAAAGAGACCATACAGCCGGGTACCTGTAGAAAACTGAATGCCAAATGGGACGGCCCGTACAAAGTGATTGAAGTACTGCTAGATGGAAGTGTTTATATCATTGAAAATGTATTTAGTGGAAGAAAAATACAAAGGGCTGCTGAAAAGGTAAAACCATATTACGGTACCGAGGAATGGCTCTTAGAACCGCTGCAGCAGGAGCTCGCCCCGGAGCCCGAAGATGAGCGATTACCACCGCGAGTGAGGATTGCCCCTCGGAGACTCATAGAGGAGTGTTAGAAAAGTGGATAAGTGCATGTGACGAATGTTGTGAAACATAACTGCTTAAAGTTATGTTCCGGGTGGACTCATCCCCGAGGAGAGGGTGTAAAAAGGAAAAGAGTGAAGAGTTCCTGTTGGAACAGGGAAGTGCCTTACTTCGAGGGGAGCAGCTGATCCCCTCACCTTACAGTTAGCACGGTTTGTGAGGTAGTGGAGTCTTCAGGACAGAATGAGCGCTCACCTCTCGCGGGTGGAAAGCTGGAAACGAAAGGACTGAGTGAATGTGATTGTGAATGGAAGAGTGTAAGGAAGCGCCTCCCGTGGTGATCTCAATCTCGAGAGACCCTGTCGAGCTCAGGTGAGTGACAAGCTATCCTCCAAAACCTGAGGCTGACTGGGGCATAAATTCCCTCATAATATCTCAAGTAAGGAGTGATCATACCTCCTAATGTAGTGAGTAAGCGACCTTCCGAGGTACGCATCAGGTGTTTAATGTGGACCGACAGGTGCCACCGATTGTGGGGAAAGGTATTCCAAATTCAAAGTGTTTATAGCAGTTATCAGAGTAACAACATTCCATCCATGCACATGTCATAGAAAACTGACTTGGGTAAAATTTGTTTTCCGAACGTGGGAGCCGTGTAGTGCCACACATTTGATATTCATGTATGTATTTAGTAGTACTGTAATTTTAAGTTAGATAGGGTGTAACCTGAATATTAGTCTATAAGTTCCTACCCTAAGTAGTAATTCATATATTAATAATTACTGTAGGGTTAACTATTTTTACATGTATGTATCTCTGTATCTATGCAGTGGGTGATGTAATTGTAGATGTTGAGCTATGGGAATTCCCCGTCTCGTAGAGTAACGAATAACAGACAGATGCGCCAACTTTTCTTGTCGTTGTTGGGCGCCGAGTTTAAACCTTAAAACAGAGTAATGATGAGTATACAATTCTTTCCGTAACCTAGTTGTGAAATGTTTGCTAATGAAGCTGTTAGAACACAAGTATGTAAGATTAACAGTCCAAAAGGCCTAAATCATGTCGTTGGTGAGGATTTAAAGTCCCGTTTATCTTGGCCGTCACTAGATGGCATGAGCTGCTCTCAGATTCAAATTGAGATAGTGATAGAATCAGTATCTAATTTAAGTAAGGATAAATCCCAAATTTTCCCCAATTCAATCAGGAGTCCTGGCGTCATGGGTACACTGCTAAATAAATTGTAAAGAGAATTGAAACCCCCCATATTTCAAAAACACCACCTCATTTGACTTGAGCAGTGGCGTCCTTAGTGCCCGACATACCCCACTTGCTGCCCAGACATCGTGTGTAACAGACGTTCGTTTAGGTGAGTCGTCCACATTTCTTCTTCCTCCCTCTTTTTCTTTGTTTAATCCTTACTTATTATGAACTATGAGAAGTAATATTGTTGAGAGTTTAACGTAGTGACTTGCTGCCCAGACATCGTGTGTAACAGACGTTCGTTTAGTCCCCAGACACCGGCGGCGACGTCCGTGGGAGCACGCCATTATTCTCAAGTATTGCCCATAGACTTTTACACTTACACTTACAGCACTCACGAGTTATTATTACAAACCGAAGGTATTTGTTGTGTTATTAATGATTCTATCAAGGGAATTTTTTTTTTTGTAGATAAGGAATAGAAGTATAGAAGTGATATGTTCTGTAACGGAAAGGAAAATTCAAATTCATCAACTGTTCTCTTTCTTTAAAATTAGTTTATTAGAAAAAATCATAATCAGGAGCGTGGAAGGGAACTTACTGATTGTGAACAATAATGTGATATTTAAGTTGTACCTCGAGGCTAAATAAGCCCGAGTGATTGAGGTGTTCTAAGTGATTGTATTTCTTTTTTTTTTAATTATTCCTCGAGGCTAGACAGGCCCGAGAGATTATGTATTTCTAGTGATTATATAACATTGTCGATGGTGAAACGTGAAAAACAATACTGATTTGAGGTGAGAACCGAGAAAATTATATGAGGAGAATACCTTATATGGGTGAAAGATGAATACAAATAATCATTCTTATTGATTCGAGGCTATGCCAGCCCGAACAGACAAATCATATCCGTAAAAGTGTCCCTGTCTTGAGGCCAATGTTGAGCCCAAGAGTAACGGCCAAAAAAGAAAGTAAAGTACAACGACTCCATATCTCGAGTGTATCAAATTGTTTCGTCTGGTAATAATGTTAGAGGAATGATCACCCAAAAGCCTTAGTAACATTTACAATCTTCTCCCATACTAAAAAGGGTCATGTAATAAAGAAATGATAGTTTTGTGGAAATTAACAGAATTATTAAAGTAGAGTAAAGTATATAGCATTTTCTTTTCTTTATTAATATACCTAATCAAGGAAATTATGTCCTCAAGCCAAATTCACTCCCCTTCCAATTCAAGATTCCTTCGCTGAGGAAACGACAACCACCTGAGGTATCGACTAAATCTAAACTCGGCCAAACACTACAAACGCTACCACAATTCATTCTTTTCATAAATATTTACCATCCACTATATTAAGTCGAGTACCACGTGTATATCCATGGGTGAGTTGATCAATACCCACAACAGGTAAGAAATACATTAAGGTATTACACTGGTGAATACCGGTGATACAACATTCATAGCTTTACACCCGTATAAGGGATTAAGGCTTCTGGCAATATAAAATAGATAGATATAATAAGGCCAGGATGATGATTTTTTATTTTTCCCAAGCTTAACGATTTCAGTATAATGACATACTTTTAATTTCATTCATTGTACTATCAGACAGCAATGTTTAGTTTAGGGATGCAATTAAAACTGTAGAGCTGAGATATATCCATTATTTACTTCTACTGTATATGGGGTTCCTTTCCAAAACTGAATAATGGCAGGAAGAAAATGCAAATATGCATTATTGGCATGATGAAATTAATGTCTCACACTGTCATGGATGCACTTGTATGTTTTATTAATTTTATCCTTCCACCAGGATGGTACCTGAAGGAAACGAGCTCGAGTAGAAGAGACCAGGATGGAGGCTGCAGAACTCAAGGCTGGAGCGAGTGAACCATTCTTGCTCCTCGAAGGTGCTTGGGATGAGAAGAGTTGCTGCCTGGAGGCGTGCATGAAGGAGCTTCCATTGCGTGGAGCTGAGGCAGACAGAAGCTGTGTGCTGTGAGTTGAGTGAGTGATCCATGTAATTTTGTATTTAGTTTGGTGGATTTCAAGCAAATTATATTGTTGTGGCCCCAGGTTCATCTGTATGTGAACTTGATGGCTTGCAGGCTGAAGTTCCTTTCTCCTGCAGTCCACCATCCTGTTTCCAGGGGATGCAGAGTTAAGGAAAGCTTATCTAACTTAGCTATAGATCTCCTGTTATATTGGTGCCACCTTGAGAAGGTGTCCCTGTACAGCTTTCCAGATGGTCATTGAGATGCTTTTCAACTCTAAATTTTTTGCATTCTTGTCACCTGAACAGAGTTGTGTTGTGGTAACTTGAGTAAAGTATCAGTGCATCTATATTAGGTGAAATGATTAATTATTTTCTTTTTCCTCAGTCATGGTCAATTCTCTCTTTGGTTGTGTCAACTGTAGCCTTTTATTTTGGTTACCAGTAACACCAATTGCTATGGCCACAGGCTCATTGGAACCTGGTGAAAAGTTTACTGTAGTTATTTCACCTTAACGTGACCCAGTTTTTTGTTCTTTTGTACTTTAACAGCTCAGTAGCAGAAAAAGACAATTGTATAACCCCCCATCTATTCCATAGAAGCTCTTTCTGACTAGCATCATATGCCAGTGTCAGTTTATAATTACAGCTTAACAGTCAAGATGGAGAGGTGGTATGTTTAAGCCAGCTGAGAGTTAAAAGAATAGGAACTTCATTCACATTAACTCTGACGTGTGTGACTTATACATGAAGATGTCCCTCACCAGCACCAAACGTCTCATACTAAAGGGGCTAGTGGAGGCTGTATCTATCCCGTCTGAAATGTGTTGTTTTTATCAAATAGTTTCAGTGCAGGAAAGGCCTCTTGTACTGAGGTTGGTAAAGGCAGTGTCATATCCTTCTTCGTATGTATATTTTATCCTTGCTGCTGTCATTCAGCCTTGTTTACCTCCTAAGAGGTTGATGATTAAGTTTTTATTCTTCCTTTCCTCTGATGATTGTATTCAGCCATGGAGGGACTTCTTGTACCAAGTATTAGTAGTTGTAGTCCCAGGTTTATATACAGGTAAGCCCTTAATTCACGCGAAATTTTTTCACGCGATTTCGGTTATCCATGAATTTTTCGTACAATAATTAAAACAAAATTATAATAATCAAATAAATAATTTTAATATACAAGAGAAATAAATAAAATATAAAAATGCCTGCCTGCTGCCCGTGTGCATACATGTGTGTGTGTGTGTGTGTGTGTATGTGTGTGTGGGAGGTCGGTCTACCACGCACCACAGTCAGTTTGAGTCCGACGGTCGAACCATGCATGACTGGCCAATCGTTATTTGTGGCTTATTTTTCTGCCTTCCAGTGATTGCTTGCCTTGTCTGCCAACATGGGGCCTAAGCATAGTGCTAGTGATGCATGTGGTAACACACCAAAACGGACTAGTAAAGTGATGTTGCTGACAGAGAAAGTTATAAGTGTTGGAGAAACTTCAGGGAGGAATGTCGGCGACAATTCTTCGTCAGGACGATTCCCCGTCATTTATTTACATAACAGTTTATGTAGCAAGTACAGTACATTAGTTTTTTACTTATATGAGTTATAAAATCCCCCTGAAAATTAGTTATTAAAGTATTAATTAATCAATAATAAGTATATTAATAGAATGATGGGGAATTGTCCATGTTTTGACGGTGAATAGACCTGTTGGTGAAATGTTTCAGAACCGTATGTTTGGGGTGAGTCAACTGTTCATACAATAAAGAAGGAGAACGGGAGACAGTGAAAGAATTGTGAAAGGAAAATTGGGGTTCACAAAGAAAATAGAAAAAATGAGGAAAGATGGGCTAAGAGGGTGCTGGAGGAAAGAGGGGCAAGATCATCATGGGGGAGAGAAATTAACAGATGGAAGAGGAGAGAAAACCTGGCAGAGGCTTGGAGCCATATAGAAGACAAACAAATTAAGAAAAAGATTGAAGAGAATGGATTGAACAGATGGAAAGTGGGGTTAACAGGAAAAGTGACTCTGAAATGGTATAAAAGAAAGCAAAAACCAGAAGGGCTAAACTGGCATGTAGGAGACTGGGGAAGTAGACTGTTAGTTAAAGCTAGGACAGGTACTCTGGAAGTGAATGGTAGAAATAGAGAGGAACAGGACAAGAACTGCAAATTTTGTGAGGGGATAAAAGAAACAATAGAGCACTTAATTGTTGAATGCAACAACTACAAAGAGCATAGGGAGAAGTTAATAGCATCAGTAGTAGCGGTGATAGGAATGGAGGAATGGCAGAGAAGACTTGAGGGAGAAGATGGGGGGATATGTACAGTACTGGGACTATATGGGGATAAGGAAGAAACAGGGAGAATAATGAAGTTTGCTAAAATATTTCTAACACAATGCTGGAAGAAAAGGCAACAGCAAGAAGGACAGTAAATAAACATATAAAAAATGTTACGAAAATTGAAGTGTGATCAAGAAAAGAAAAGAGGATAAGGAGCAAGAAGAAAAGGAGGACCTACGAAGCGATACAAAGCGACAGAGGTCACAAGAAGAAGAAGAAGTGCTCTAGACTGCAAAAGTGTCACCACCTACGCCTGTGAATTGTCTTGGAACTGCTTGTTTGGGGTGAATGAGTCAACTGTTCATACATTAAAGAAGGCAGAATGTAGCATATGGGAGGCAGTGAGGGCTTGACATGTGCACCAGGCTGCTGAAGTGTCTCCACCTACGCCTGTGTTTGTCAGGTTTCAGTGTTAAATTTCTTACATTTTCGTTGTTTTTCATACTTTATGCTAGTTTATAAGGTGTATGTAGTGCATAAACAGTATTATTCAGATGTAATATACTTAATAGACATGCGTAATTATGTGCACACAAGGGCAGAACATATACGCGAATTTATCACATACGCGAAGGGTCTGGGAACCTAACCCTCGCGTGAATTAAGGGCCTACCTGTATCTGGAAAACCCAGTGGCTTGCAGGCTGAAGTTGCCCCTCTCCTGCAGTCCATCATCCTGCTTATGGGGATGGGGGAGTAGAGAGAGATCAGTATAACTAGACAGATCCACCGCCCAATTATATTGTTGTCATCGCATGAAGGTGTCACTCTCCTGCACCAGCCCCTTCAGTACAAGGTCAAGCCCTTACAGTTCAGTGACAACTTTGATTTTATTCTAGCCACTGTATGATGGATTAATTCAACTTAGGAACGACCTAAGTGGTGGTAGTAGTATAGCAACCCTAGTCTCTCAGGACAAGCAGATCCATCTGCTTACCTTACCTAATTGTATCTTTACAGGAATGAGTCAAGCTCGTACAGTCCCATGTCTTAAATCATATTTATCGTACATATCTTTAAATGTGTGAATTGTTTTGGCACACACTATTTCATTCGGTAGTGCATTCCATTGATCAATTGCTCTGTTTGGGAAACTGAATTTCCTTATGTCTTTATCACCTCTCCTTATGCAGTTTTTTGCAGTGTCCTCTTGCTGATGCTTCTCCATATGTTAAGTAATCATTTATGTCTATTTTCTCCTTCCCTGATATGCACTTATATAGCATTATCATGTCACCTCTTTTCCTTCTCTCCTGTAGTGTTGGTAGATTCAGTTTATTTAGTCTTTCTTCGTAGCTTAGGTCCCTTAAGCTTGGTATCCATCTTGTAGCGGCCCTTTGAACTTTTTCAATCTTGTCTATATGCTTTTTGAGATGAGGACTCCAGACTACTGATGCATATTCCAGGGTTGGTCTAATGAACGATGTTGTTATCCTTCTTAGCATGTCTTCATTTATGTATGTGAATGCTATTCTCATATTTGCAAGCAGTGTATACATGTTCCGTACCTTCTCGCTGATGTGGTCAGCCGGAGATAGTCTGTTATTGATAATCACACCCAGGTCCTTCTCTCTTTCTGATGTGTATAGGGTTTTATTTCCTAACTTATAATCCCAATCAGGTCTTTTTCCACTTTTACCAAACTTGATTACATGACACTTGTCCACATTGAATTCTATTTGCCATGTACTACTCCATTCTTGAAGTTTATTTAATTCTTCTTGTAGCTCCCTACAAGAGTCTGTGCTAGTAATTCTCCTTTGTATTTTTGCATCATCTGCAAACATATTCAGATAGCTCTCATTTCCAGTGTTACTGTTTATATCATTTATGTACACTAAAAACATGATTGGTGCCAGCACTGAACCCTGTGGTACTCCACTAGTCACTTCTTTCCATGATAAGTAGTTTCCTCTTAGTACTGTCCTCATTTCTCTTTTTATGAGAAAGTCTTGCATCCAACAGAACAGTTTGCCTCGAATTCCTCCTTGATGGTACAGTTTCCATAAAAGTCTTTGGTGTGGTACTGTGTCAAAAGCTTTCTTGAAATCTAAGTAGGTACTGTCCACCCATCCTTCCCTTTCCTGTATTGTGTTTGTTACTCTGTCATAGTAACTCAACAGATTAGTAACACATGATTTTCCTTTTCTGAAACCAAACTGTCTTTCTGTTATCATACTGTGTTCTTCTAGATGATTTACCCAAGCTTTTCTTATAAGCTTTTCTAATACCTTGCTTACAACACTGGTCAGTGATACTGGTCGGTAGTTGAGTGGATTTTGTCTGTTTCCTTTCTTGAATAAGGGGACAGTATTTGCTTTTTTCCAAATATCAGGTAGTTTACCTTGACTCAAGGATTTCTTGAAAAATAAAAATAATGGTTTACTTAACTCCTTTGCACATTCTCATAATACCCAACATGAAATTTCATCAGGACCACTTGCTTTTCCTCTGTCGAATCTACTTATCTCTTCCTGTATTACTTTTTCTGCTATTTGTATATCTGGTAGTATGTGTGGACATGCGTGTTCCACATAGTCCCTCTCAAAATTTTTTTCTTCTGTAAAAACTAATTGGAAATTCTTATTTAGTGCTTCACAAATATCTTTCTCTTGTGTATAAGTGATTCCCTCATCCGTAATGGATTGTATTATATCTTTTACCTTGGTTTTGCTTCTGATATAGCTGTAAAACAGCTTTGGTTGATCGCTACTTTTATTTATTATATCCTCCTCAAACTGTTTTTGGGCTTCCCTCCTTATTCTTGTATAATCGTTTCTTGCCTGTTTGTAATTATTATACGCCCTTTCACTATTGTGTCTTCTGTATCTATTCCACAACAAATCTCTTCTTTCTTTTGATTTTTACATTCTGTATTGAACCATTTCTGTATTTTCTTATCTGCTTCTTTGTGCTGTAGGATGTACTTCTGGACTCCTATTTCTTAAAATTCACAGAATTTTTTATATACAGCATTTAAATCTTGTCCTCTAAGCTGATTTTCCCAATCAACTTCTAAGAAATACTTCTTTAGGTCTTGATAAGTTCCCTTTTTGTAGTTTAGGCTCTTTTTGTAACTGTCATTGCTGTTTACTATGTCATATGCTATCCTGAAGTTATAATTTAGTACTGCATGATCGCTTTTGCCGAGTGGAGGGTGATATATTACGCTGTCAGTATCATTTTCTTGCCTAGTAAATATTAGATCTAGCACTGAAGGTACATCAAGTCCTCTTTTTCTGGTGGTTTCCCTCACATGTTGCGTTAGGAAAAACTCTTTTACTAGATCCAGGAGCTTTTGGTCCCAACAGCTTTCTTGGCTAATTATATCTAGAGTATTCCAATTTATATTTGTATTGAAATCCCCAGTTAGTATAATTCTTTCCGATTTCTCTTCCATTTTATGTAGTAATGATCTTATACTTTGAATTGTACTCTCTGCCAGGTCCTCATATTCGTCTCTTTCCCATGCGTTTGATCTGGGTGGCATGTACAAATTGGCTACAATTACTTTACCTTCAGATGTGTTGATCTCTACTGCAATCAGTTCTACTTGTGATGGTATATCTAGGATTATTTCCTTGACTTTTAGATTTTTCTTAGTTAATATTATAATTCCTCCTCCTTTTTTTTAAATTTCTGTCTCTTCTCCATATATTGTATTCCTCTAAGTTTAGTATGTCATTGGATATCCTTGGTGTTAATTTTGTTTCAGTTAGGCATATTATTTGTGGTTCATTTTCTCTGACATAATCATTCATCTCTAGTAATTTAGATACCATTCCATCCACATTTGCATACATCAACTTTATCATTTTGTTTATATACTTGTCATGACATGGTTCTACTACCTTCCTTCCTACTGTAGGCAAGCATTTGCTCCTGCGGGACTGTCCTGTGCAGTGAACTGATGTTCCCATGCAGTGGACAGCACCTTGTGGCAAAGTGCAGGGAAGAGTGTGATGGTTTGGTTCCTGGGTGGATACAGCATTTGTCTCCACCCGGTTAACAAGGACAGCATAGTAGGCTACGTATCACCTCGTTAAATAATTTGTTACCTACCACACAGTATTGAGTATTTCCTGGGTTATGGGACACCATTAGGCTTGTCACTCAGTGCAAGGTCACCAATGGCAGAAGAGGACAATCATCATCCACTCACTTTATGTAGTGCTGCCTACTTCTTCCATGGGTGACCTTGCACTGAGTGACAAGCCTAATGGTATCCCATAGCCCAGGAAATACTCAATACTGTGTGTATTTCTTTCATTGCTTTTCATAATTGGACCATATTTGAACTTCAGAGGTTACAGCCTTAATATATTGCACCCCTCCTAAGATGTTAAATATACGCTACCGTTTATAAGTCTACAATTGAAGAGTCGAGAGGAAGGCCTGGGGGGGGGGGCTAGGATTGTGGTTGAAGTTGATAGGATGGGACTGGAGTGTATTAGTGTTGTGATGAGGAGAGGTAGGTTGAGATGGTTTGGGCATGTGGAGAGGATGAAGGACGACAATTTGGTGCAGAAGACGAGAGGTGTGAACATTGCGGTTAGGGTCGCGAGAGGCAGACTGAAAAAGACCTGGGACTTGGTAATAGAGTGTGACCTTAGGGATAAGGGACTGAATAGGGAGGCTGCCAGAGATCAAGGAGCGTGGAGAGCCAACATTAGGTGACCAGGGCTGACACATGCAAGTACATTGGAGTCCTTATATATAAATGATACTGTACAATCAATAATGAGAAACTTTAGGTATCATTAGATGAGGTATGTCCCCCCCACCCCCCCAAAAAAAAGAAAAATAATTGGCCTAATAATTTTTACCCATATTTCAGAACAATGGCCAGTGAGGAGAGAGGAGTGCAGAAGGATGGAGGGTGGGCAGCCTGATAGCAGAGAGATGGGCGACATAGAGGAAGTGGATGGAGGATGGGCAGCCTGGTAATGGAGGGAAGGTTAACACAGAGGAAGTGGATAGACAGCGGGCGGCCCGTTAATGGAGGGACGGGTGACAGGGGAAGTGGATAGACAGAGGGCGGCCCGTTAATGGAGGGACGGGTGACAGGAAGTGGATAGACAGTGGGCGACCTGTTAACGGAGGGACGGGTGACAGAGGAAGTGTATGGAGGATGGGTTGCCTAATAGCTGAGGAAGTGTCATCGTGGCCACCTGCTCTGGGATTAAAGCATGTGGCCCAAGATAAATAGATTCAGTGAGATCAGGTGAGTAGATGAAAGAAAATTGTTAAAAATCTATTTGTATTTGTAATATTAATTGGCTCCTTTTGCTAAATTTATAGTATTGGGTATATGTAAAGTGATAATTTGTTTAGTCACCTATTATTATTGTTAGATATATGTATGTATGTATTAATACTGTATTATCATCCATCCATCGTCCAGTCCTATGTTGCCCCATGAGCGGAGGAGCCCGGGGTTAGGCAGGTCCTGACATTTAAGATGAGAGTGACCAGCCTCACTCATCCATGAGTGGCATTATGTGAGCAATAAACCCCAACCATCCCTTGGATATAAACCTACTCAGGCTCAATCCGATTGGAGTGCCTTAGCTACTAAACCACCAGGCGCCATAATTTGGAGCGTACTAAATGGTTTCTTGGTGTACAGGAAACCACTTGACCTGTCACTCAGTGTAGAGTCACTCATTGGCAGAAGGATGAGGAAAGAAAGAAGGAAAGACAGAAGAGGGAGTGTAAAATCACCTGTAGGCAGAAGGAAGAGGAAAGAATGAAGGAAAGACAAGAAAAGGAAGGAAGAAAGGAAAGAGTAGACACCCAAAGCAGCACTACATCGAGTGAGTGGATGTAGTGCTGCTTTGGGTGTCTGCCCTTTCCTCTCTTCCATCCTTCCTCTTCTGTCTTTCTTCACTCTTTCCTCATCTGCCTATGGGTGACTTTACACTCCCTCTTCTGTCTTTCTTTCCTTCTGCCTATGGGTAACCCTGCACTGAGTGACAAGCCAAGTGGTTTCCTGTACACCAGGAAACCATTTACTACGTTGGATGGTAACCATATACTGTAACCAAATTATGGTGCCTGGTGGTTCATTGGGTAATTAAGGTGCTCCAGTGGGATTGAGCCTGTGTAGGTTTATATTCAAGGGGTGGTTGGGGTTTATTGCTCACATACTGCCACTCAGGGGTGATTGAGGCCAGTCACTCTCATCTTAAATGTCAGGACCATCTTGCCTCACCCCGGGATCCTACGCTCCTCATGGGGCAACGTAGGATTGGATGATGGATGGATTATTGTCTTCATCCTATCATTCTTTTTTCCACCCCACAGGTGAAGTGAAATTAAATGAAGTAAGATTTAGAGAACAAGGAAAAAGAAAGACAAAAGTGAGAAAGAAGAAATGATCAGGAACATGCCTGGTGAAATTGGCTGCACACTCATCCTCTAGCCATTCAAGCCCCAGGAATCCCGAACTCACAGAAACATTATGCACCCCTGTGGTTGTGTGTTGTGCTACCTATCAGACTACCAATATAGCAGTGAAAGATAGTGTGCCTAGTGGTATTGATTAGTTTACTAAGAAGTGATCATTGGTAGCTACTACTGGTGTGACAATGATTACTACTACTACTGCTACTACTATTACTACTACTACTACTACAGAAAGTGTGAGTACCCCTTCATGATGAGGACAATTCTTTTTTAGTCAGTTCACTTTAACTTGGCCAGTGTTCATCCTTTTGCTGCCTATTTGCCTTAGCTCAGTGGCAGAAAAAGACATACTATGGCTGTACATCCATTCCACAACACCAAGAGTGTGAATGTACAGCCCAGTATTCAGGCTGGAAGGATGATAATTTTAGACCAAATTAAAAGGAGCTGAATACAGTCAAACCTCCTTAATTGCTGGTTTGGTTATTGCGTTATTTCTCCTTAGTCAAAAAAAATATATATATATATAATCATAAATGTGGTTAGACTGTGATGAAAATAAAAGGAATTTCATTATTGTGTTGTACTGATTTTAGTTTGTCTATAGCCAGAGGCCATAATCCTGTAAGTGGTGGCAGTTTGTCCTTGAGTCAGTTGTTTTGTGGGGAGGGGCACGAACCCTCCGCCAACCCACTTGTTGACATGTAGGGAACATGTGTGGGTTAGTTATATGGTTACCACCCAGCATTGTAATTGGTTTCCTAGCTTACGGGAAACCATTAGGCTTGTCACTCGGTGTAAAGCCACCTGAAAAAGAAAGGAGAGTAATAAAAGTGACAGGAAAAATGGGAGAATAGGAAGAGAGGAGGGCAGACAGAAAAAGAGTGATAAAAAATTAAAGAAGAAACAGGCAGCACTGCATCAAGTAAGTGGATGATGGTCACCACCACCTACCAAAGTGATCTCAGACCTATAGAAATTCAGTACCTTCAGGATAATAGTCTAATAATCATAACTGCAGTTAGGCGATGAGGAAAATCAAAGGAATTTTCTGGAATAGTGTCCCTCCCTGTAGTGAAAGTGCAAAAAAAAAAAGGCTTTAAAAAAAAAAAAAAAAAAAAAAAAAAACTACCCCACATTCAGAATTACAAGCAACATTTAGTAGTTAATATGCAATTCAAACTTTTAAATATTGCATTTGATACACAGAAAAAGCAGATGAGCTGCTTTATTGTGCTTCATTTTGTTTTGTACCATTTATACAGGCACCAACATACTGTACTTGCATTTGTTGGCCTTGGTCACCTAATGGCGGCTCATAACGCTGCTCGAGCTCTGGCAGCCACCCTATTCAGTCCTTTATCCCTGAGGTGACACACTATGACATCATCCCAGGTATTTTTTTTGTCTTGCCGCTCACAACTCCACCCTCAGCGTTCACCTCTCACCAGGACTGAACTGTCATCCCCCATCCTCTCCACATTCTTGAGTATGGTACATGTATAGTTAAAATCATGTACTTTATTAACTTCCCTAAAATAACCTTAAACTCAGTTTTAAGATGGAAGAGTTGAGAGGAAGAATGGAACTGGAGTGTATTGGTGTAGTGATGAGGTGGGGTAGATTGAGATGGTTTGAGAGAAAGGATGGGACTGGAGTGTGTTGGTGTTGTAATGAGGGGGGATAGACAGAGATGGTTTGGGAGGAAGAATAGGACTGAAGTGTATTGGTATTGTTATGAGGAGGGGTCAATTGAGATGGTTTGGGAGGAAGGATGGGACTGGAGTGTATTGGTATTGTAATGAGGAGGGGTAGATTGAGGTGGTTTGGAAGGAAGGATGGGACTGGAGTGTATTGATGTTGTGATGAGGAGAGGTAGTAGTAGTTGTTCCCTAGGCAGTCTGGCCGAACAGCCCCGAGTCCCTAAGGAAGGCCACGGCCGAGTCTGGGCTTTCCCACAGAGCTCTCAAGGAGTGTATGTTGTGTTGTTGGCGTAGGTGAGTGTGTGCAATGCAGTCTTCCATAATGTGCTTAATAGTATGGGATGCTGTGTTGCATTCTGGACAGGCATCAGTGATGGAGTCATCCAGCCTTTTCTGATAACTTAAGAGGACTGGATGATGCCCACATCTCAGCCTGGCCAGGTGGACACTGTCCTCACGAGGGAGATAGGATTCATAAGGGTGGATATTTGGAGGCTGTGCATGCAGCTGTGTGTTGTCTTTAAGTGACTGAATAGAGCGGCGAGTGAATTGGTTACGGATCTGAGGCAGGCGAGAGGGGAGAGATGACAGTATTTGTGTATATCATGTGCTGGGTGTTGTTTTGATGTTTCTTGGTGTGTGTGGATGGGCTGCTATGTACTGTAGTGGATGGTGTGGGTTTGTGGAGGCTGCAGCAAGAATTTGGGTGCCTCTCATGTCTAGATGATCCTTGACTTTGAGGACTCTGGTTTTTTGGTGTAGGTGGTCTGTGGGTGTAGTAGCTGTGCAGACTGTGATTATTCTTAGGGTTTTGTTCTGTATGGACTGTAGTGTGTTGTAGCGTGCTGTTCTGTATGGGCTGTAGTGTATTGTAGTGTGCTTCAGTGAGGTTAGAAGCCCAAGCAAGGCTTGCATAATTCATCACTGAATGTATATATTGTTTGTATACTGTGATGGTGGTTTCTTTGTTGTGTCCAAATGTTGCATGGGCAATTGACCTCAAGGCATTGAGTCTTGTTGTTAATTATCTGTAATGTTTGTAATGTGTTCTTTAAATGACATGGATGTATTGTGTGTTACACCAAGGATTTTGGGTGGGAGGGTGGGTGTGTGGTAGGGGAGTGTTGTTTATGGTGAGGTGTGGAATGTGACTGTGTTCTGCTGTCCAGTTTGTAGAAGGGTCACTGTAGATTTGGTTGGGGCTATTTTGAGCCCGTTTGTGGTGAACCATTCGTGTAGTGTGTTGAGGTAAGGTTGGAGGATGTGTGCAGCTGTGTTTGCGCTTTGGTTTGTACATATAAGTGTTATGTCGTCTGCATAGGAAGCAATGTGTATCAGTGGTGTGTGGAGTGTGGGTATGTCGTGTATGTATAGGTTAAAGAGTGTAAGGACACACAGCTCCTTGGAGGACGCCATTTGTGAAGTTTGTGACTTCCGAAGACTGACCGCCCATTTGTGAAGTTTGTGACAGTCGAAGACTGACTGGCAAATGTTACATGTGCGCATCTGCCCGCTAAGTAGTTTGCCAGCCACCTTTTTGTGTTATTGTGCATGTTTGTGTTGAATATTTTGTTTGTGAGGTTGTGGCGGGGGATGGCATCGAAAGCTTTCCTAATGTCTAGTGTGACTGGGAGTGTTTTGTGTGGTGGCCTAGCTGAATTCATGCCATCAAAAACTCTTTGTGTAAGGTCTGTAAGAAGAGTGTTTGTGGAGTGTAGTGGCCTAAAACCATGTTGTTATGGGGCTAGGGGGGGGGTGAGATGTAACTTCTTGTACCAGTTGTTCAGCGACTTTGGAGGGGATGCAGAGGAACGTGATGGGGCGGTGTGAGGATGGGAACTTGGGGTTTTTGTTGGGTTTGGGGATAGTGATAATAATGTCTTGTTTCCAGATGTTGGGTATTATGTTGTGTGAGTAGCTGTAGTTTGATATGTTGGTGAGTGCTTGTATGCCTTGTGGTCCAAGGTGTTTAAGGTGTATGTTGCTTATGTTGTCTGGTCCACAGGCTGATGAGTACTTCGTCTGGTTGTAAGTGAAAGGTGCAAAGTCTGGGTCTGTGGGCAACTGTCTCTTATGTCGGATGACACTTTGGTCATCGTGGTGGGGGTTTAGGTGGCTGACATGTAAAAAGTGATTGATAAGAGCGTTTGCTTGTTTGTTTGAGGGTATAGTGACTGTTGTGTTGGCAGTGTGTGATCGTGTAGTGTTGCTGTTGAAGAGTGTGGTGCTGTTTAGAGGAGGGGTAGATTGACATGGTTTGGGCATGTGGAGAGGATGGAGGATGACAGTTGGGTGCGGAAAGTGAGAGGTGTGAACGTCTTGGGTAGGGTTGCTAGAGGCAGACTGAAAAAGAGCTGGGATGAGGTCATAGAATGTGACCTCAGGGATAATGGACTAAATAGGGAGGCTGTGAGATCTAGCAGCATGGAGAGCAGCCATTAGGTGACTGAGGATGACGCATGCAAGCATGTTGGAGCCTTTAGAAACAATACGATGATATGATAATGAATGAGGCTAGTATTGCAATCACAGATTACACACTGTTGTTGTTGTTTCTGCTGCTTAACCATAGTCTGTCTGGCCAAGCAGACCTATGAACAACAAGTATACAGTTGCATCTGTGGGGCTAGGTCCCAAAAAAAAAAAAAAAAAAAAAAAAAAAAAAAAAAAAAGGTATCCAGCACCCCCTTGTGGAAGACAGCACCTCACCAAGGTCGGACCAGGGCCTTCCCAGAGTGAGGTGCAGGGAAGTTTGAGGTGGTTTGGCTCTTAGCGACACACAACAGCTGTTCCATTTAGGGTGCACAGTGCCACAATTGTAAGCTCCTTGTTAGTGCCATATTACGGTAGATAAGCGGATGAATTAACCCTACGTGTCAAGTGGGGTTGGTGGAGGATTAGTGCCTCTCCCTGTAAAACAATTAACTCTAAGCCTTGGCCACCCCCTTTGGGATACATGGCGTCTGGCAATGAATGAATGAATGAAAAAGAGGTTAGGCCAGCAGTTTAGTGGGCCAGTTAACCATGATAAAGAGATGGACCAGTTAACCATGATCAAGGAGGTTTTACTGTAGATACTGTTTATGTTATTGTACCCCATGTGTTAGGATATTTGTTTTATTTTCATGCGTTTTTAAATTAGGTATCGAGATGTGGGACTGCCTCTTTCGTATACTGTGTATCAGAAATATTATCCCTTGCCTTTGGACTAATTCAGAAACATTATAAAGATGTAATAAAGTATATGGTTTAGTATGGAGTCAGTAAAATTACTATTAATGTATTGTAGTTCAATTAATTCCAAGATGGAGTTCTGAGATAGTGCCATTGTGATTTAAATACATGACAGTCTTCTAAAAGTCTAAACAAATGTAAGCTTCAGCAAATTTGAAATATTTGAAATCTGAGTAACATACTTCAGTAAATATATAAGAGAAAATGTAAATATAATCAAGTTGAGAATGCACACAAATAATTCAAACAAGGTAAAAATGTTGAGAAGAGACGTCAAAGGTAATCCCCATTCTCGGTAATTGATGCCTCGTTTAGATAGGTTTCATTGACTTTATTTGTATGTCTGTGTTTATTTGGTCTTTTTTATGAAGGTTTGGGCTTTATTGTGTTGCTCTTTCGTCCTTTTGTTGTCCTTCTTCTCCCTCTTTCCTATTGCTTTCCATGCTTTTCCTTCCCCACCTCCTTCACACTTCCTTACCCTACTCCTGCTCACCTCCTCCATACCACAATCACCATACCAACATATCACACCATACTGTCATGCCATCACTTCCATACCATCATACACCATCACACCACCACCACTCCAATCATTCACGTGTGATGAGTTCTCTCTCCCATACGTTTAGATGATGGGTTACCTTGGGAGTGTTTTGAGTGTAGTGTTTCCTCATCTTACATTGGTTATACATGTAAAGCAGGGTAAGTCTTTCTACCTGAAGGTTTTGAACTTTTTTAAGGTAATGCCCCATCCTACAGTAGATGTGGTGCTAACCTATTTACCCTTCTGCTGCTCCATCAAGCTTTGGTGTTATCCAAGGTGGAGTTGTCGCTTTATCTCAGGCTGTCCAAGCAGACCTGACAATCACAGGTAAGCAACTACTGATGTTGGGCTGTCCTACAGGTACAGTGCTGTGTAGGGATCTGGGTCCCCGATGTGATAGACAGCACCTCACCAGAGTTAGTCCAAACTGTAATATGGTTATGAGGTGTATTCCACAGCCACCCTTGTCCTGTCATGCACCATGGACTTTGTACTGTGCAAGCCTTCTCATTTGGCTACAGAAGCATATCACACCTCCCAAGTCCCAAACCTGTTTGTGGATGTGAGGGTAATGAGGCTTATGCTTTGATGTCAGTCTCACATTATGAGCTGCTGGTGTCAGTACAGAATCCAGAAGCTTCATGGGACTCTTTATTAACAAACTACTTTGTTTTTAGTCTTGCCCGAGATGCATTTTATGACTGATTTCCATACCCTTTTTGTTATAGGGCAAAAGAATTCTTGACTGACCTGTCTCCTGTATTGTTGAGTAACCCTAGTTTGTCTGGCCTAGCAGACCCATCAGCTGCAGGCAAGCAGTCACCTCTGCTTGGCCATCCCATACAGTGAATTGATGATCCTATTTGGTTGACAGTGGCATATCACAGTATGGTGCAGGAAAAAGTGTAGATGTATGGTTCCTGGATGGATGATGCATTAGTGTCTCCACTCATTTAACTGGGGCACTATAGCAGGCTGTCCGTGAACTACTCTGGTTTTATGGTTACTACCCAGCATAGCAAATGGTTTCCTGGGTTACAGGATATCGTTAGGTTTGTCACTCAGTGTAGAGCCACCTGAAATGGAAAGAACAGTTATAAGTGACAAGAAGGAAAGGGGGAAACTGGAAGAGAGGAGGGCAGAGACAGAAAAAGAATGATGAAGGTGAAGGAAGCAGTAGGCAGCACTACATTAAGTGGATGATGGTCACCACCACTTCCCACAAGTTGTGTGTGTACTCCAGCCCTGTGCATGGGGACACACTTGATTCTACCCTGGGTGTTACCTGAGGTCAGGTATGGCCGGTATATCATGGCCTCTAAGGCAGTGGCATCAGATGTGGTGATTCACATCCAGTTTTTAGCTCATGCTGCTGTACATACTGGGTCTGTCTCAGTTTTTGCCTATGATGTGGCCATTGGTCTTTGCTGATTTTAACTGGAGTAGCAGCTAAGCCTTCTTAGTTTCTGTTTTAACTACTGAGCTGTCAATCATAATTCTGATGGCTCTCCACCTTATCCATACCCCTAAGGGTAAGAATTCCAGGAGAGCCATGCCTGCGCATGAGCAATTCTCCCCACCCCTTGGTATGGGAAATTACATACAATAAAAGCCCCACCTGCAGGGCCGTCTAAGACAGTGTTTAATTGAGGACTAAAGGGAATTAAATATGCAGGTGATATGACGAGGGCAGTGGCTACCATTGCAGCCTCTGTCACACCTCTTCCCTTTAATGATTACTTTCCAGTGAAATGAGTAGCTGTGTGGGCCTCTTGGCAGTGTGCTTGGGATTCGCTTCCTCATCCCAACAAGGTGTGGGAAGCGACAGTGGTTGTTTGTTCGTTGCCATCTTCACCCATGCCCCTGATGTCACCCCCACCACCCCCCAACAAATAGGTCATATGCATCACTGTAACCATACAACTGCCATACTACCATTGGCGCCACAGTATACCACCACTGCAGTAGGCCATCATTGTACTACCTTCACCATACCACCGCCATTAAGGTATCACCACTTAACACAATCATAACAACACAGCATCACCACCGTACCACAGACCTGTACTTTTTTTTATTATTATTACTATTTTTACATACTGGCCTTTTTTTTACATTCATTGATATGATTGTACATATACAGATGAAACTAGTGATTTCAGAAAGTTATTGTTTCTTGTTATTTTTAAAATACAGTCCTGTTAAAAGGTACAAAAGTTGATCAGAAAAGCCAACGACAGCCTGCTGTGAAGTGCTGCAATAATCTGGTTGTGTTAATGCGACATCACCAACTCTTTGAGCTCAGTTGATGGCCATGTGACTTTAGATTTGAGGATTGATTTGATTAATATTATAAGTTAATCAACCCTGGGATGTCTGGCCGAGCAGATACATGCAAGCAGTTACGCGTGCAGGGCCATCCTGTACATTGAACTAGTGTTCCCATGCAGTGGACAGTATGTTGCCTCTGTGAGGTGCAGGGAAGAGTGTGGAAGTTTAGTTCCTGGATGGATGCCACATTTGTATAGATCTCAGCAGCCAGTTAACATGGGCACCATAGTAGGCTTCACATCACCCTGTTATATGGTTATCACCCAGCATTTTCAATGGTTTCCTGGGTTACATGCTTGTCACTCAGCACAGAGTCACCTAAAGTAGAAGTAGGTAGCACTACGTCAGGTGAGTGGATGATTTGATAAGTAATTAAGGAGACTTAGGCCTTATAACTAAGGCTTATTCAGTGTCACGCAGTCATGGCTTCATATTCAACTTGTATGAGTGGACCAGTTCAGTCAGATGAAAACAAACCAATTACACAACAATGAATGCGTGTCTTGCCATAGAGAAATAACGTATAACGGAGAAGTAAGGTATGGATTTAACAATAATACCACCACCACCACAATAACCACAACACCACCACCACCACAGCAACCACTACCATTATCAGCACCATATTACTAATGTACCACCTCCATCACCATACCAACATGCCTCCACCCTACCACCCCCATCACCATACCAACATGCCTCCACCCTACCATCCCCATCACCATACCAACATGCCTTCACCCTACCACCCCCATCACCATACCAACATGCCTCCACCCTACCACCCCCACCTTGCCTCACCTTCCATCCCCCCCACCCTGCCTTACCTGTCACCCCCCCACCCTGCCTCACCTATCACCCCCCCCACCCTGCCTCACCTGTCACCTCTCCCCTCACCCTGCCTCACCTGTCACCCCCCCCTCACCCTGCCTCACCTGTCACCCCCCCTCACCCTGCCTCACCTGTCACCCCCCCCTCACCCTGCCTCACCTGTCACCCCCCCCTCACCCTGCCTCACCTGTCACCCCCCCCTCACCCTGCCTCACCTGTCACACCCTGCCTCACCTGTCACCCCCCCCTCACCCTGCCTCACCTGTCACACCCTGCCTCACCTGTCACACCCTGCCTCACCTGTCACACCCTGCCTCACCTGTCACCCCCCCCTCACCCTGCCTCACCTGTCTCCCTGCCTCACCTGTCTCCCTGCCTCACCTGTCACCCCCCCCACCCTGCCTCACCTGGCATCCCCCCCCACCCTGCCTCACCTGGCATCCCCCCCCACCCTGCCTCACCTGGCATCCCCCCCCCACCCCGCCTCACCTGCCATCCCCCCCCCACCCCGCCTCACCTGTCATCCCCCCCCCACCCCGCCTCACCTGCCATCCCCCCCCCCACCCCGCCTCACCTGCCATCCCCCCCCCACCCCGCCTCACCTGCCATCCCCCCCCCACCCCGCCTCACCTGCCATCCCCCCCACCCCGCCTCACCTGCCATCCCCCCCACCCCCACCCTTCTTACCTGCCACCACCCCCACCCCTGCCACCCCCCACACCTGCCACCCCCCACACCTGCCACCCCCCACACCTGCCACCCCCCACACCTGCCACCCCCCACACCTGCCACCCCCCACACCTACCACCCCCCACACCTACCACCCCACTCACCTGCCACCCCCCACACCTGCCACCCCCCACACCTGCCACCCCCCACACCTGCCACCCCCCACACCTACCAAGTCCTATACCGTATATGGTACACCTCAGGGTTGCAAGTCAGCCACACTTAACTGCTTTCCTTCTTCTGGTTTGAGCTTCCAGAAACAAAGTCTCTGAGAAGCATCTTGTCATCTCACTTGTGATACTCTTTGCCACTTTTGGGTTGAATTGAGCTTCCAAAAACAAAGTTTTAGAGAAGCAGACTTTCATCTTATTTATGATGCTCTTTGCCTTGCTTGTCTTTCATGTTCTTTGCTTTGCTTTGCTTGTCTTTCATGTTCTTTGCTTTGCTTTGCTTGTCTTTCATGTTCTTTGCTTTGCTTTGCTTGTCTTTCATGTTCTTTGCTCTGCTTTGCTTGTCTTTCATGTTCTTTGCTCTGCTTGTCTCATTTATGATGTTTGCCTTGCTTGTCTCGTTTATGATGTTTGCTTTGCTTGTCTCGTTTATGATGTTTGCTTTGCTTGTCTCGTTTATGATGTTTGCTTTGCTTGTCTCGTTTATGATGTTTGCCTTGCTTGTCTCATTTATGATGTTTGCCTTGCTTGTCTCATTTATGATGTTTGCCTTGCTTGTCTCATTTATGATGTTTGCCTTGCTTGTCTCATTTATGATGTTTGCCTTGCTTGTCTCATTTATGATGTTTGCCTTGCTTGTCTCATTTATGATGTTTGCCTTGCTTGTCTCATTTATGATGTTTGCCTTGCTTGTCTCATTTATGATGTTTGCCTTGCTTGTCTCATTTATGATGTTTGCTTTGCTTGTCTCGTCTCATTTATGATGTTCTTTGCTTTTCATGTGTCTTGCTTGTCTCATTTATGATGTCTTGAGATTCAGAAGAAAAAAAAAATACTAAGTTTTAGACAAGCATCAATTCATCCCCGCTGATGATGTTTGCCTTGCTTGTCTCCTATATGATGTCTTGAGATTCAGAAGAAAAAAAAATACTAAGTTTTAGAGAAGCATCAATTCATCTCGCTGATGATGCTCTTCGTCTTCCCGTTTTTTATGATGCCTTGTTGTCTTCCCGTTTTTTATGATGCCCTGTTGTCTTCCCGTTTTTTATGATGCCCTGTTGTCTTCCCGTTTTTTATGATGCCCTGTTGTCTTCCCGTTTTTTATGATGCCTTGTTGTCTTCCCGTTTTTTATTATGCCTGTCGTCTTCCCGTTTTTTATGATGCTTTACCTTCAGTGCTGTGAGCTTCCATGACTACGTTTTAGAGAAGCATCCTCTCATGTTATGATGCTCTTACCCTTGTATATCTCCAATGATGCATTCCATTATCTCATCATACTTTGCTTTTCTTCCTTTGTTTTATATAAGCATCCATTCTATAGAAGTTCTTTTGTAATGGCCTTCCAGTGTCCTCTTAGTGCTATGTCAGTAAGAGGACACTTTGGAAGGCCATTATAAGATTTTTTGTAATGGCCTTCCAAAGTGTCCTCTTGGTGCTGTCACTAAGAGGACACTTTAGAAGGCCAATTATTAATTGTATGACATTTTGTAAAGACGTCATGCATAGTAAAGACAGTGTTCAATTAACTCCTTTTATTATCACAAGCATCGTATACAGAAAGAGCCGAGGCCATAAGGGTGAAAATGGCACACCATCGAGATAGGTCCGGCCCAGGCCCCAGATACCTCTGGCTGGGCCCGGAGCCCGACCATCCATTATTCCCTGCCTATGTCCTTTAATACCCCTTACTGCTCAGAGACCAAGTGAGACTCAAGCAGTAATAGGGTTCCATGACATAGGCAGGCAATAGGACATGAACAGGGCTCCATACAAATTATGCATTGCTAATACAAACACCAGCAATACATTAATACAACTATGAAGCAAAAATGACTGCATTAAAAGACCTTCATTAGGAGGAAATCATTAAATTTTGGTTGTTACTGGTCTTTTAATGCAGTCATTTTTGCTCAGAACTATAAACACCTAGATAAGACCACCTATGTTAACTCATGATAGCAAAACTGATGTCAGTACTAAATGCTTTAACAAATATAATGGTAACATGGGGCAAGGCATTCTTTCACCAAACTGATTAATATTCAACTGTCTTACTTCTAAGTGTTTTGTATTAATCTATTTCAATCATTTATTACCTCTTGCACAGTAATAAAACTTTCATCAAATCAAGAACTTAAACAGTGCAGACTCTATAATCTATTATTCTTATTTCCATGTACCTCCTATTTACTGTTATTTTTTCTTACAATACCGTGATCTTATATACAATGTCCTCAAACATGTTATAAATTACCGTTAGCCTTTAACCTGAAGCATTAAAGTTTATATCATGAAATTACAGAGAATATATGCCAATTTTTAGGTAGATCTGCAATAATGGATTTGAGTCAAAGTGGACTGCACCAATAATTACGTCAGGTGGGGAGGGGAAAGATCTCAAGTAAGTAGTAGTGGGAAAAAAAAAAAAAAATGTAAATACCTGTCAGTCAAAGGAAAGGAATGAAGACTGATCTTGTTTGTCTTTGTTCCAAGGTTAACAGTCCTTGCTATACACTTAGTTCACTTCAAAATTTTATTTTCCATTTATCCTTAACATCCAAGCATTTCGGATTTTAGAGTTTGCATTGTAGGAAGTATTTTATCAGGAATTTACTTATGTATTTATAGAGTTAGCCTACATTTTCCGTTAATCCTTCAATCCAAGCATTTTGAATTATGCAAGTACTAGACAAAAGTATGTGGCACCTGGATGATGGTGCTGCATAATTATGGTGGGAAAAGAATGGTGCTCTTGGGGGTAAACGAAAAAGCAAGGAGTATATGACGACTACATGACATCACTGCAGCCCATAGGAGTACAAAGTGCTAACTGGCTGCTGCCTCAGTTGCCTGTGAACTGTCAGAGTGGATGTGTGTTGCACCTTGCTCCTCAATTGCATTGATTTTTTCGTGGTAACAGGTGGTGTTTGTGGCTTTGATACCTTACTATGGATGCTACCAAGGAGTTTAGCAGTGAAACCATCTCTCATATCATTGCTTTCAAGGATCCAGGCCACCAAACAAGAGAAATTAGTGAGTTGGTGGGTGAGGCAAGGTCAACAGTGTGTAAGTGTAGTGCACAGTTCAGGGAGGAAAACAGTGGTGAGATATCAGAAACCAAGGTCTGGTCATCCCAGGAAGACCTATCCAAGGACTTTACGTTGTAAAGTGTTCTGTAACACGAGGGTTAGACGCCACCGCAGGCTTTACAACATTAACAGACCTTGGAGAGGTCTTCTTGGGACAACCAGACCTTGGTTTCTGCAATGGCATCTCACCACTGTTTTCCTCCCTGAACTGCACACACTTCTAAACTGTTGACCTTGCCACACCCACCAACTCATTTCCTTTGTTTGATGGCCTGGATTCTTTAAAGCAATGATCTGAGCATTGGTATCACGGCTTAACTCCTTGGTAGGGGCCATAGTAAGGTATCAAAGCCACAAACACCACCTGTTTCTATGAAAAAACCAACCCAATCAAAGAGCATCTGCTCTGACAGCCCACAGACAACTGAGCCAGCTGCCATTAAGCGCTCTGTACTCCCACGAGCTGAAGTGATATGTGGACACCACATACTTCTGTTTTTTTCGATTCACCCCCAGGAACACCATCCTTTCTTGACCATAAGTATGCAATGCCATGAGTCAGGTGCCACATACTTTTTTCTAGCATTGCAGAGTTTGCACTGTAGAAAGTAATTTATCGGCAATTCACTAATGCGTGCATGTATTTATCGGGAATTAACCAACATATGTTTGAATGTCAGTAAAAACACCTTGCCTCATGCAATTAAATTCTTGAAAAAAGCTAATGGCCATATTGGTATAACTGAAAAGGCAGAGATGGACAAACACCAAATTCAATACAATCAGAGCAGCCATGTGATGTATTACTATTAATTCATTGTTCTAACATGTACCAATATCAAAATACCTTCAATTAAATGACCATCTTTGCTCAATCAGTTCTATTAATCCAGACAAGAGCAGGTTACAGGTAGGAACATATTTCTCGCCTTCAAGACTTTCCATTAAACATCTTGCTAGTCTTTGAAAACCATATAACTGAGATGAGGTTGCCTCCAGCTCTTAAGAAATCCCTTGTACAAGATAATTTCCTTTAACAAATCCATTTATTCAATTTAAGCAATAAATAATTGCCAATGGCATTTTCGTGGGGTTAAAAAAAATAAAAAAAAAAAAATACTTATTTTCCAATCAGTGCTTTCTAGACAAACACAGATAAATCAGTCTTTCCCAAACTGTGTTCTTTCCGTAAAGCAGTTTTATCAACAATCATTTAACTAATGTGCAAAGTATTTCTTTTAGGAATCTCTAACATTACTGCCTTTTAAAAATTCAATTCTTCCACAATACACATCTTATAGCCTATCGCCCACGATACCTCAAAAATCAATTTCAAGCTAATAGCTAAGATATAACTCAAGACAAGCTGACTTTCCAAATTTCATGCCATCTTCCACAATGCAGTCTTGTAAAGGCGAAAAATATAGTACCATTCTGCACCTAACCTAACTAATGCATTAAATACAGTACATTACTACAATCAAAGTATTGGAAACAGTTCTTAAGCTCAGCATATGTAGAAGAAAGTTGTGTATACAGCACATCCTCAGTTCTAAAAGCTATACTGTCCTACATCCTATAATAACCTTTCATGAATAACATCAGATTTTCTTTCTCATTACAGCTGAGCATTCAAGATTGAGATCTGGATATTTTACGTTGTCAGTGAAAATGTTTATCTCCAAATATTCTTGAGATATAGCTTTTTCTCCAAACTTGATACGTCACTCACCTGCAAAGAGAGAAAAAATATATTAGTGTTTGGGAAGGCAGGCTACAGTAAATATAGTCTATGGGTGGAAGGGTTACAGACCTAGAAATTGTGGGAGGAGGTTACAGTTAAATGTATGCTTTGGGGTGGGGTGGTGACTAAATATGGACCCCCTTGATTACCTAGAAATCTTGTTTATTCTTGCTGCCTCCATTCTTATTTTATTCAGCACTGGAAATTTTGTAGCAGAAGGGTTTTATATATACAGAAAACTCATTATCTGACAACAGCCAAAGGGGTGTCTGTTTGAAGGAGACTTACTGATGGGTGATGTAGTACCCACAAAAGGGTATCTAACCCCCTATAACACCCTGTATCTGTACAGTTTAACATTTAAATACTGTAATAAGCATAGTCTTACTATACAGCTGCCAGGAAATTGTGTCTGGATGGAGACAAATGGTGCAGATTAAGTTTCTGGACTTCCCTGGAAAAATTAATCCATTTCATGCCTGATAATTACATCACTTAAGCCAGATGATGCAGAGATAACCAAATTTACTGGATCCTAAAACTCATTCCACACATAAGCAGAATAAAACTGAAGGTAGCAAGAATGAAACCTAAGTCACTGGTCTTAAGGTACCTGAAGGGGTAAACTTCACTACAACAGACAGCAAGCAATAACTTCCAGAACCCAGTAATGCAGTCTGAATTAAACCTGAAGGTAGGGTTGGTAAAGCACTCCAGTCAGAACACTACAGCCTATGCACTACAGTTCAAGAGTTTACAGGAAGCTATGTCAATACTACGAGGAGCAAACATCTCTAACCTTGGGTCCTATGCTCAAAAGGGGCAAAGGGGAAAAAATATACTGATTTACAATGTGGCTATAGAACCAGGTATTAATGCAAATTTATGTATTCACCTATAACCAGACACTATCCTGCAAAGAGTGGCCGCAAAACTGCAGAAATGAACACGAAACATCCACTTCAACCAAATCTTGCTCCCAGTTTATAAGCTTTCCTTAAAAACCACTCAAGTTGTTGCAGCACTGCTAACATCACCCCTTTACAACAATCAACAAAACAATACCTTTTACAACAGACCAAAACTACATTTACAAAGGGCAAAAAACATTTATGAAGGGCAGGGCAAGACACATTTACAAAGAATAGGGCGATGTTGCTCCTACTGACAGATGGCTCTCCCTTCCATGCTAAGGGGTATCTATGTGGCATATAAGTGTACGGCTGTATGGTAGTGAGACCTAGGGAGCCAAGGATTGCGAATGAAGAGTTGAGAGGACAGACGGGACTTTAATGTATTGGTGTTGTGACATGGAGGGGCAGACTGAGATAGGGAATACCGAGAGGATGGAGAATTACAATCGGGTGTGGGTGAGAGGTATGAACGTGTGGGGTAGGGCTGCAAGAGGCACACGAAAAGAACCTGGGACGAGGTCATAACAGTGATCTCAGTGATAAAGGACAATAGGGAAGCTGCCAGAGATTGAGCAACATGGAGAGGCGCCATTAGTGCCTAAGGCCAGTGCATGCAAGCATGTTGGAGCCATCATAAAGGATATGATACAGGGGCAGAAGTGACATTTACAATGAACCAAGAAACGGCAAACCAGACCTTTATCACAGATCAAAATTTATCTTTACAAACAGGAAAATGTGAAGAATATCTCTCCAGAGTTTGACAAATACAAGGCGAAAAAAATTTAACCATCTGAAACACACAGTAGCAGGAAAGGGGGTTTTCAGTGCATTTTGCCAGCTGTAAATTTTCTTCAGACAGAATTGGACAGAATATACTTGAATACTTTATACAACCATGGCAAAACTTTACAGCAATACTGTACAGGCACACCCCGCTTTAACGCTGTAACTGGTTAGGTAAAACTAAAGCAGTAGGTGGGGCATCATATATCAGGGTACTTGTAATGCAATGTGGAGCATTTACTGCTTTGGGTTTTCCCAAAAAACCAAGCCCAAAACCCACCCAAATGAGCCCAAAAACAAGTTTAAAGCCAAACTAAACGGCCTAACAGCTGTCAAGGAAGCTAACCTAAGCCTTACACCTGTAAATAACTAAAACCAACAAAAATCTGAAGTGTCAAATATGTCAGGAAAAATCAACTGTACCCCAAAATGACAATGTTCACCCCACCTATGGTTAAAACACACTAATCCATCTATAAACAGTTTATAAATCAACCTAAACACACAATTTTAGATTAAAATATCAAAATCCGTTAAAAAAATAAACGCCCATCGTTAAACCGGGGTTTGGCCATTGTTAGGTGGGGTATGGTGGTATTTCTACCCTCATCATTAAGCCGGGGTTTCACATCTAGGGGTATTACTGTACACTATGTGCCTTTCCCTAATGGACCAAAGTTTAAGACAAAAACAAGCCTTCATGATGTCAAAACTGGCTTTTACAGTAATATTTACCTCCTTGTGGGGAATGCAAGTGTTTAAGCCATAGTTACTTTAACAAACAAAGCAAAATTATCCTCAAAACTGCAACACTGACCTTTATGGACACCAAAAATGACCTCTAGGAACACTGCAATATTTAACTCTTTACTGACAAAGCAGAATTTACCTCTTAATGAACAAAGCAGAATTAACTTTAAGAACAGGCCAAAATTTACCTCTATGATTAAGGATATTTCCCAAATTCATTACAAAGAAGCCAACAGACCAAACCTAACACCGACAAGCCAAACATCCACCATACAGAATGATCAAAACCATAAATTACCCTACACCAGATAAAAAAATAAAATACCAGGACATACCACACCCCCAAACCTACACTAAAATACCATGAAATACCCTACACACACACAAATGACATACCACACACCAAACCTACACTAAAATACCATGAAATACCCTACACACACACACACACACAAACGACATACCACACCCCCAAACCTACACTAAAATACCATGAAATACCCTACACACACACAAACGACATACCACATCCCCAAACCTACACTAAAATACCATGAAATACCCTACACACACACACACAAACGACATACCACACCCCCAAACCTACACTAAAATACCATGAAATACCCTACACACACACACACACACACACACACACACAAACGACATACCACACCCCCAAACCTACACTAAAATACCATGAAATACCCTACACACACACACACACACACACACACACACACACACACACACACACACACACACAAACGACATACCACACCCCCAAACCTACACTAAAATACCATGAAATACCCTACACACACACAAACGACATACCACACCCCCAAACCTACACTAAAATACCATGAAATACCCTACACACACACAAACGACATACCACACCCCCAAACCTACACTAAAATACCATGAAATACCCTACACACACACAAACGACATACCACACCCCGAACCTACACTAAAATACCATGAAATACCCTACACACACACAAACGACATACCACACCCCGAACCTACACTAAAATACCATGAAATACCCTACACACACACAAACGACATACCACACCCCGAACCTACACTAAAATACCATGAAATACCCTACACACACACACACACACACACACACACACACACACACAAACGACATACCACACCCCCAAACCTACACTAAAATACCATGAAATACCCTACATCAGATAGAAAATTAATAACAGGACATACCACACTCCCAAACCTACACTAAAATGCCATAAAATACCCTACATCACAAAAAAAATAAATAAATAAATAAATAAAATAAAAAAGACATACCCCCCCCAACCTACACTAAAATACCATGAAATACCTTACACCAGATAAAAATAAAAAAATATATAAATACCAGGACATACCACACCCCCAAACCTACACTAAAATACCATGAAATACCCTACACCAGATAAAAAAATAAAATACCAGGACATACCACAGCCCCAAACCTACACTAAAATACCATGAAATACCCTATACCAGGTAAAAAAATAAATACCAGGACATACCACACCCCCAAACCTACACTAAAATACCCTACACCAGATAAAAAAATAAAATACCAGGACATAGCACACCCCCAAACCTACACTAAAATACCCTACACCAGATAAAAAAATAAAATACCAGGACATACCACACCCCCAAACCTACACTAAAATACCCTACACTAGGTAAAAAAATAAAATACCAGGACATACCACTGCTCTAAAACTACACAAACAACATGAAATACCCTACACACAAAAAATAAAAAAATAAATAAAATACCAGGACATCACAGCTCTAAACCTACACTAAAATACAGTAAAGTACCATGAAATAACACACACCACAACACCATACCTTCACTAAAATGCCATGATATACTACACCATTCCACACCACCTAACTAAAAGTACCACCCTACATCACACCTGTACACCACCTAAGTAAAAATACCACCCTACATCACACCTGTACACCACCTAACTAAAAGTACCATCCTACATCACACCTGTACACCACAACCCCATACCATTTAAAACACTTGCAATGTTAAAAGTTTTAAGTATTCTGGATCATTAGCCCTGCCTCTAACACCTAAGCTCATATTCTCATCAGGCAAGGAAGCTCCTAACACCTCTTCCTTAGCCATTTACTTTCAAGTAGGGCTGGTTAATATCCTTCTGTACATTATCTGCAGAACATGGCGATACATTATTTGATTTACGTAATAGATGGACAGTAAGGCATAACAGGCAAAGTAATTTTGGTCTGTCATAAAAGGTTACATTGAAGTGCAGAGCAAGGGTAGTGGAGACGAAGGCGGGTGAGTGCTCGTTACGTGTAGGAGTCAGGTACAGGAGAGGATGGGCCAGAATGATTGCCGGGAGGGACTGGGCATAATTATTTTGGCAGGGTAAAGATGGATATGGTGGTGTGGGTGTGCTGGTTGAGCAAAAATGGGTGGAATGTTATAAATGTACAAATAAATGAAAGGATTATAACGAAAATACTGTTCAGTAAACTGATTTCATTGAAGTCAGCATGTTCAACAGGCTGGCGCGGATGATGAAAAAAGATTCTGGGGAATGATACGTGTGGTATGTGGAATGATACTGTAGTTTTGGGGTGAAGTTGTTCAAGGATATGAAAAGGTACATGGGGGATGAGCATGTGGTATGAAGTATGTGGAAGGGGAATGGATACTTGAATTTGGTCAAGTAATGAAAGTGACTGTGCAACACACATTTTAGGGGAAGACTAGGATGATAAGTCTGGAGTAAGAAGTCAGATTGATTATTTCATGATCAGGAGGGCTAATAGGTTGGTGAAGGAAGTCACACGGAGTGATTTTAAGCAGTAACACAAATTACTGATGTGACATGGTGCTTAAAGAGCGGGTGGTAAAGAAGAGGGCCTATGTACCTATTAGGAAAATGTGGAAGCTGAATACCAAGCAGTTAGGGATGCCTTCTATAGCAAGATGAGTGACTTAACAGAGCTGTTGACGTGTGTTACTGAGCAGTACTGAGATCAATAACGAACTGAGAGTTACTGATTGTGTGGATGGACAAGGGGCCCACCAAGATATAAGTTAACAGTTGTGGAATAAGTGAGTAACATTGCAGTTAAGGCGAGGAAAAGGCTTTTTCAGAAGTGGAAAAGGGATAGTAACAGGAATATTTGGCTGCCAAGTGTAGAACTAGAAAAGTCATATACAGGACAAAATCTGTCTCAGACTCATACTAGATAACCTAAATAGCATTCAAAGGAATAAAAAATATGGTATTTAAGGTGCCCAATCAGATGAAGGGGGAAAACAGGGATAAATGTGAACAGTGCGAAGAATGATTATGGAGAGGAAGTAGTGGACAGTGATATTAAAGACACCTGAAGAACATTTACCGGCTGCTAAAAGAGTTTGAAACAGGGAAGGTTTGGAGTTAGTGGGTCCTGCATTTGGCCCTTGGCATTTGATGCTGCTACTATGAGCAGGGCAATAGGCAAGATCTGGTTGGGTTGACTGCTGAAATGCTGAAAGCCTCAGAAAATACAGAACTTGGTTTAGTTACCGATCTGATAAACATTATTCTATATGTGCTGTCCCAGATAGGCTGAAATGCATTACTGTAAATGTGTACAAGAGGAATGGTGATGCCCTGAAGAGGGAATGATGTAGGCATAAACCTTCTATACCAGATAATAAAGGTAATGGAATCCTAGAAGGTATAAAGGGAGAGTGAATACTGATGAGATGCAGTTTGGGGTTTATGCCCAGCAAGGGAACCACTGATGCCATATGCATTGTCCAACAGCTTCAGGAATAATATAATGTATAGAAAAGAAGAGGGATCTGTACTTTTTGCTGATTTAGAGAAGGCCTTTAACAAAGGCCCAAGGAGGTGGCAAAGTGAGTAATAAGGCAGCTTGGGATTGAGGAGTAGCTGGTTAGAGTGGCTATGGCTATGAATGGGTGCTTGCACCCAGGTGTGAATGGAGATATAAGTGTTGAGTTTTTCATGAACCTTGGTGTGCATCAGAGGTCACTCTCAAGCCTCTTATTGTTTGCCATGATGTTTGAAGCCTTCATGTGACTTCAGAAATGGACTCCCATGGAATGGGAGATGTATGCCGATTTGACTGCAAATTAAAACGGAGGTGGAAAAGGTTTACGAAGTGGAGAGATGGAATGGGGCACAGAGGTTTAAAATTAAATGTGGATCATCATCATCCAGACCTCCTTTCCCACCCTAGGGCAGGGTGGGTAAAACAAGTTATTTCATGCGCATGGTGTGTTGGGGCAAACATGCTGAGATTTTAAGGTCTAAAAGGATTATCTTGCTGGCAAGTTGAATATGTAAGTTTCATTTGGGGGACATTATGTGCTGGAGGTGGGGCTGGAGTAAGGAGTGGCTTGAGAAAGTTCAGAAACATACAGAAATGATCACATGGATGTGCAGCAAGTTCTTGAATGAGAGGCCTCAGGGGGTTAGGTTTACAGTAGTGCACCAACTTTCGCTACAGCAGGATTCGCGAAATCCACTTTCGCGGCATGCACCAAATATTCCCTAACTTCCACTTTCGCTTGAAAAAAATCGATTTTCGCGCACAAATTTTGGGTTTGGGACAATATTTTGAACTTTGAATTTCCTGCACCGCCCGCCCGCAACCCACCGCCATCTTGAATGACGTCATGCCAACACTCTGTCCACCCATTCCCGCCATTGTGTACGAGCGTGCTAGCTCCATTGTGTTGGATTCTCACAGTTCAATGGCCTCTACTATACCTGGTAGTGTGGGGAAAGGGCCTGGTGGTGTGGGGGGAGAGCCTGGTGGTGTGGGGGGAGGGCCGGGAGGCAGTGGTGGTGATAAAAAGTGGCCGGGACATTCAAAGTCGGGAGGAAAGGCCAAGGCTAAAAGAGAGTATTGTGTTGGAGTGAAGAAACGGCAGTATAATAATGAAATGTGGTATGTTTCTCCTCATATAATGTGTACTGTACAGTTTTTATTGTTTGTATCTCACAATGCAATGTACAATAGTGATTTGATGTACTGTAATGCAAGTGAAAATGAAAATCTGATGTTACTTTAGGATAACTGGGAACCAATTAGCCTTTTTGCCATAAAGACAATGCCCCAACTTTCGCTAATTCCACTTTCGCGCA
Organism: Coenobita brevimanus; assembly: GCF_032717465.1. Taxonomy (NCBI): domain Eukaryota; kingdom Metazoa; phylum Arthropoda; class Malacostraca; order Decapoda; family Coenobitidae; genus Coenobita; species Coenobita brevimanus. The sequence goes on along the minus strand of NC_136980.1, from coordinate 6,710,656 downwards.
TTATTTTTGGACCCAATTAGGCGCGAAAATTGGTGCCCCACTGTACAATAAAAGAGTTGAGAGGAAGGATGGGACCAAGGTGTAATGTGATGAGGAGGGGCAGATTAAGATGGTTTGGGCATGTTGAGGATGGAGGATGACAGTTGGGTGTGGTCAGTGAGTATGTGAATATCCAGGGAAGGGTTGAGAGAGGCACACCAACAAAATTGGGATAAAGTTATTGTGATCTTTGAAATAAGAGACAAAGATGCTGCCAGAGATCGAGCAGTGTGGAGAGTCAGTCGCCCTTAGGTGACCAAGGCCGACGCATAATAGCATGTTGGAGCCTTTATAAACACGATGCGAGGAAAAGGTGTTAGGGAGCTTCCTTGACAGACGAGAATACAGTCTCTACTTTTGAAGGGGGAAATATGGGTTGTGGTGGACTATAGTACCCTAATCTTAAGCATTTAGTCTTCGATGGGGTTATGCCAAGTTGTTTTTCAACAAGCTTCAAACACAATACTGGGTTTTAGAAGTCATGCTCCCTGTATACCCTAATGGTTTCACCTTCAACACTGAAATCTCAGCTTGTCCATCACGAGGCTATTGCTTTTTCTCTAACTGCAAAGTTTTCATCCTATTGTAGCTTATTTCAAACTATACAATGGATCAACATCCTTTCCACAGCACTTGGCAAGGATACTCCAGAATACTGGTACAGCTCAGCACTGAAGAATTTAAGGCCAAGTTACTGTGAAAGTACAATAATCAGGGCTACTGCAGGTGAACCTCCCCCTCACTGTCAAACTGACAAATTAATGGTACTAACAAAATTCAAGTAAACTTCACGAAAAATACAATAACATATCCCATCACTTGTATACAATCTCAAAACAACCCTTGATTATGAAGAGAAACAAATCTAGGGAAATAATTTTGCCTACACAGACTAATGGTACTTTCAGCTTACTAATGGCATTTGAACGTACCCCAAAATTCATGGGTCTTCAGCTGGCTGTTCAGAGTATTTCATGGGAGGGAGCTACAGTTACCAATTTTGCTACTTTAAAACTAACACTTAAGTTACTGTATTTTTTTTTTTTTTTTTTTTTTTTAAGAATTAAATTTTATGCTTTGCTTAATATCTTTTGAGGCAAGTTTTGGCAGCAAGTGGGAGGACCTATCAATGACAGGATTCAAAACCTTAAATGTCCTCACCTTTTTAGCAGCGAGATGACAGCCTCCCTGGAATGAAGACAGTGGCTATGGTAATGGTGGTGGTCTTGGCTGGAAATTGTGGTCTTGACAGTTGTAGTCTTGGGAGACTGGAATACAGTAATAATTGTTAGCCACCTGTTTTTATGCTATAAAAAAATAAATTAGCTTCTAAACCATTACTAACGTTGCTATAAACATTAAACTAGACATATTAGGCCTAACTAAAAATTATTTGAAACAATGAAAACTGCTAAGACTCTGTGCTGCCTACTTCTTCCTTCCCCTTTCACTGTCTGCCTTCTACTTCTCCCCCTATCCTTCCTGGCACATTTCTCTCTCCATTTCAGGTATTTCTACAATGAGAGTAGATGCCCAATGTTTTCCCAATCCCAAAAACCATTGGCAATGCTGGGTGGTAACCATATAACTGAATTATAGGGTATGTGTAGCCTCTTATGGTGCCCATAACTGGGTGGAGACCAATGTGGCATACATCCAGGAACCAAACCACACTTTCCCTGTGCCTCATGAGGTGCTCTCAACCACAAAGGTACATTTCACTGCAGCTGACAGACATGCAAGGTTGTTTACTTGCCTGCAGCTGGTCTGCTTGGCCAGACTAGTTATCAAGTTGTTCTAGATCACAAGTAAGCTAAGTGGAAACCTGATCTAGCTATAAAGTAAATCTGCCAGCAGATAGTCTACTGAGCAGTATTCTGTAACTACATTCATCTTATTAACAGACGACATTCAGGCATGCGGTGAGGAGAGAGGATTAAAGGTTAAATGAGGGATGAGGTAAAAAAAAAAAAAAAAAAACTCAGGGATAACCGACAATAGAGACATTCCCAGAGACTGAGCATCATGGAGAGCCACCATTAGGTGACCTGGGCCAACACAAGCAAGAATGATGGAGCCTTTATGAACGATACAAACTATACAAGAGTAAGAGTAGTCACCGAGCTGGTGTGGGGAAACTATAAATTCCTTAGTATTAACAGGTAAGCATATTTAAATCAATGATGTTTCCTAGTATGAATTCCCTAGCCTGAAACTAGACAATGCTTTCTATGGACAGGAGGTAAAACTGTGCCAAAACTACACAGCCAGGTTAAACAAGCATCTGCTATATGAGAACCGATACAAGAATGGGCAATTCTGACCCAAATTCAGTTATGCCAGCAAGGTCAGCAAATCTAACCTTATTTTCCCCACAAGTTATACACTCCACTGTACAAGTTTCATCATATATTTTTTTAACAGAAGTATCCACTATCCAGGCAATCTATTACCATCCCAATCTTTTAACAGACCCACCTTTAGTACAGTAATTACTTATAGGGTTGCTAGAACTTCAAAAACCCTTGACATGTACAGGCATACCCCAGTTTAGTGATCTAACTGGTTAGGTAAAACCGCCATCGTCAGGCGGGTTATCGTATATCAGGGTACTCTTAACATGTATTTAAATGTAGACCGTTTACCAGCCTTGGGTTTCCCCCCAAACCAAGGCCAAAACCCATCCAGATGAGCCCAAAAACAGGTTTAACGGCAATCTAAATGGCCTAACAGCTGTCAAGGAAGCTAACCTAAGCCTAACACCTGTAAATGACTCACTAAAACCAACAAATCAAATCTGAATATCACCAAATACGTCAGGAAAAAAATCAGGCTTAGTAAATTGTACCACAAAATAATGTTCACCCCACCTATGGCTAAAACACGTTAATCGAAGTCTAAAAAGTTTATATATCAACCTAAACACACAATTTTAGTCTAAAATACCAAATCGGTAAGAAAAATCAAAACCCATCGTTAAACCAGGGTTTGGCCATCATTAGGCAGGGTATGGTGCAATTTCTACCCCCATCATTAAGCCGGGGAATTGCATCTAGGGGTATCGTATATCCAGGTATTACAGTACCTGTAATTCAAGGCTGCAAATTAATGGTAACATACTCTGCAGTTAAGAAAGCTTTCCAACACCTTTCCCTTAGCAATTTATGTAGCTGGCTGATATCCTTTTGGAAGTTTTTAAGCAGATTAAGGCAAGATCAGATTTACAATAACAAAATTACTGTATTTAGAAAACTGTCAGGGAGCTGATTAGTATATTTTTGCATGTTATTTACACAGTATGGCAATACTAGAAGGAGTTATATGGAAAGAACAGTAACAAACAGGACAGAAAATGGTGTTAGGGCGCTCCAGTCAACAATACGAGCCTTGCTAATCCAAAGATTAATTTATATGGCAATTTCTGATAGTGGAGGTTTAAAACTAACCAATCTAGTTTAAGCTGAATAAAACATTACAAGGATCCCTGCGTGTGAAGTGGGTTGACGGAGGGTTAGTGCCCCTCCCCATATAACAAATGGCCACCCCTTACGGGATTATGGCATCTGACAATAGATAGTTTAAAGATAGGGAGGAAAAAATGGGGAAGAATATTCCATGGGGAAAGCATTAACAATAAAAATTAAAGCTATCATTAAAACCTCACTTTAGCCTATGTACCTCTGTAAACTGGACACCAGATTTAAAGGACACTATGAACCAACCAAATGACCATAAAGTGCCAAATGGGGCATAATACGTGTTTGACGAAGTGCAATGACAAGGTTGTGAAATTTACTCTTCTGAAAAGGCAGAACTCTGGGCCAAGTTTGTGAAATTGGTAGTTCTCATTTTTAGGGCTAGAATATGCGGTCGGATGAGGCGCAATGTTTCATCAAGTGCTATAACGATGTGAAAACTGCAGAAGGGCAAAAATCTGGGCCAAGTTTGTATGAAATGGGTAGTTTTTAGTTTTAGGACTACCAGAATATGCTGTAAAATGGGGCACAATACATGTTCATGATGTGCAATGACAAGGAAAAAATTAAAGAAAGGGCAAAAGTTTGGGCCAAGTTTGTCTGAAAAGCATACAGGTTTTGCATTAGTACTAGAATAAGCTGTCAAACGGGGTGCAATAATTGTTTCAGGAAGTGCAATGACAAGGATGTGAAATTAACTGCAAATAGCAAGAAATCTGGGCCAAGTTTTTGAAATGGGTAGTTTTCATTTTTTTTAGTACAGTACGGTACTAGAATATGCTGTTAAACGGGGTGCAATATGTTTCATGAAGTGCTATAAGGATGTGATATTAACTGCACAAGGGCAGAATTCTGGGCCAAGTTTGTGTGAAATGAGTACAGTCTTAATTTTTAAAACTATAATATGCTGTCAAACTATTAAATCCAACCTTGAGAGCAGGGAGGGGGCCTGGATAGCTATAACAGACTTTCAATCATTGGACATAACGGATTTTCGACTATTGACAACCGAATTTTTAATACTTGATTAGGCTCGCCCCCAACTATGGTGAGTTTTAACTAAAATTCCCTGTTTCTTCCTTATTACTGGATAACCTGAAAAATAATTTGTTAGCTACAGCACAGGATCTGAAAAAATAGCTTAACTGAACCTTATTCCATTTCATAAAGAACCCAGTGGACTGCAGGCTGGATTCCCTCAACTACTGTCTTCTCCTTTCAGGAGATAAGGAGCACAACTAATTAAAACTTCTTAAATAAAAAATTAAGTCAATGCACTTTTGCACTGCTGCATGACAAGCCTTAAATGGTAGCAACTGGTTACTCTTACAATTTTTCATAATAGGTATAGCATGGCAACAGGAATTTGAATGTCTAGTATAGGAATTGGTCTCCTTGGTTGCTTAGTCAAAAACCCTCGTCTGCAATCAATGGTTAGTTAATTTAAAAATGCGTCTCCTTGGTTATTAGTCAAAAGTCTCCAAATTGGCGTGAGCTGGAAGAATACGAAAATACTTAACTGAAAAGCTTCATCCCAGGAATTCAAACTCCCGTCTTGATCTGGAATTCAAGCCCCCGTCTTCCTGGCCACTTGAATTCAAACCCCCGTCTTCTTGGTCACGAATTCAAACTCCTGTCTTCTTGGTCATGAATTCAAATTCCCGTCTTCTTGGTCACTTGAATTCAAACTCCCATCTTCTTGGTCGCTTGATTTAAAACACTCCGTCGTCGTGGTCGCATGAATTCAAACCCCCGTTTTCTTGGTTGCTTGAATTCAAACCCATCTTGGTCGCTTGAATTCAAACCCGTCATCTTGGTCGCTTGAATTCAAACCCCCGTCGTCTTGGTTCCGAATTCAAACCCTCTTCTTCTTGGTCCCGAATTCAAACCAGTCTTCTTGGTCCCGAATTCAAACTCCCGTCTTGGTCGCTTGAATTCAAACTTCGTCTGTTGAAATTAGGCACTGAAAAAAAAAAAAAAAAGTCAATCTGCAGGCAAACCCACGAAAATCCAAATTAACAAGCAAACCTACAATCAATTCAAAATCACATCCTTCAGTCGTATACTTTCTGCTACCTTACTATGGTACAGTTTTTGGAATGCTTAACTCAAAATTATGTCGAATATTAAAACTGGGTGAAAAAAAAAAAAAGCAAATAAAAAAATAGCCGTAATTTAAATACCAATCCGCTTCACTACCTTCACCTGCTGCGGCTACCATCGCCATCTTTAAAGCCCAGATTTAACACTGGATTAACACGTAATATGCAGCTAGTCACGAAAAAATGCAATGGAAAGTATGAAGGACAATGTTACTATCCCATTCTGACACTGGGGTATGGAAAATGAAAGTTGCAGAAGGCGAAAATCAAAATGAAGCTACCGTGTGGGCCGGACTTCCAAACAACCAAAAGACGCTGCCGGTTAAATATTCCAGAAAATCCAGTTTAACAGACTTCCATTAACTTCACACAAGGTCAAAAGTCTAAAAGTGTTTCACAGTATTAGAGTAATCTAGACTACAGAATATAGAAGCAATTAGTTGGCGAAAAAAAAAAAAATTATGCTTACCCAAAGCGACGGAGATCCACCCATCAGCTCGGCCCAACTCCAAATAAACCGGCGACCACGCCGACTGAGGAGGTCTCTAGCACTGCAGTTGGTGGGTGAACTACCCAGCCAAACAGGGTGGTGCAACTGGGCTATTCCCGCCCGGCCTGGCACGAAAATGTTCATGTGGCCATAGTTTCCACGTGGACACAAGCATTTTGTCAGGACATTATGAAAAAATGTCCGAATAATGGTTCTGAACAGCCAGATCTGTTATGCTGAGTGTTTTTAGGTCGACTCCTCGTCCTAAAAACTCTAGCGACTGAGCGGGGTCCTCTTTCCGGACAGGAAGTAAAGCACCAACAAAGGAATAGGACATAAAAACTAGGCAGTATACCTTAACACATCTATTACCTTAATTCTAACACCGTTACAATATTACATAGAGTGATATTTAGGATATGGGATACAGATATACAGAGTTACGTTAGGATGACACGGGATATTCAACACGCACTATAATCACATATAACAATGGCTTGGGGTTCTATAAGTGAAGGTGATTGTCTTTCATCAAAGCCCAAAAAGTCTATACTCACAGTCACAAGAGGAATATACAAGATTAATAGTCTAGGGGAGGCGTATTACTATAAGAAAGGCAGGGAGCGGATCAAGACACTCGACTTGGTTAACTAGGCCCGGCGACACTCGCCCGCGCACCCGGCTGCCGTTCATACTGACGGGGAAATTCCTCTATTCTGGGAGGGAGGAAACACACTAGATTTACTATTATAGAATTACTGTCTTTAAAAAGGGGCAGGTGAGTTTATTGGGATCACGAACACTTATTTGTTGATTTCCTCTAGATCGTACTATGTCACTCTGTCACTGTTCCTGGTCCACTTTCTCGGGTATACTGGGATTGAAAAGGTGTCACTGATCTTACCCATTTTTCTTGGGTTATATCACTCTTGTCACTATAGCTGGGGGGGGGACCTCCGGGGACTCTACCCGTGGCGGGCGTCACCTACCCGCAGGGGGAGTCACTACCCGGGTCCGTTCCGTCGGTGCGTTGCAGGGAGGCCCTCTTGTCTAGGGGCCTCGACCTGATGTAGACCCTCAGCTCAGGGTCTCGTCGTCGTGGTGCAGGGAGGCCCGCCTATGTGGGGCCTCGACCTGGAGTGGTGGCCCTCGGGACTGGAGCCAAACAGTGGGAGGAGATGTCTCTGGCGTTGGAGGCTCCGTGGTGTGAGGAGGGCAGCGTTGGTAGGCTGCTGGGCTCGCCTGGGGGTCCTGGGGCTGTGGAGGTCTGCCAGGGGACGCGCCGTCAGGTGTGGGCTGCGGCCTCGTCTCCTGCTGGTGCCTGGGGGAGACAAGAATATCCCAGGAGTAGGAGGCAGGCCCCCGACTGGGACTTTGTCTCCGCTCCGGTGACACCTTCGGGGCAACTCTCCCGAGTGGTGTCCAGCTACTCCCACAGGAGATTGCTGAAGGTAGAGGACACACGGAGACCGTGTTCTCTCTCCTATACAGGGAGGGTAGCACGGAGGTGACTCTCTCTCCTGTCTCCGTCACAGCTGTGGCTCCAGGTTATTTTACCCTGGGACCCACTTTTGGCTCCCTACAAGGGACTCTTACCCTTGGGGTGGCTGAGGGTACTGGCCCCTTACAGCTCACTATTGGGCCTCCTGCCCTGTTTGTGGCAGAGGGTATTTCTCCCTCGTGGCTCACTGTGGCAGAGGGTACTAGCCCCTCGCGGCTCGCCAAAGGTGTGGCAGAGGGTGGTGTTCCCTCGTGGCTCACTGTGGCAGAGGGTACTGGCCCCTCGTGGCTCACCAAAGGACCTCCTGTCTGGTTTGTGGCAGAGGGTATTTCTCCCTCGTGGCTCACTGTGGCAGAGGGTACTGGCCCCTCGTGGCTCACCAAAGTTGTGGCAGAGGGTGGTGTTCCCTCGTGGCTCACTGTGGCAGAGGGTACTAGCCCCTCGTGGCTCACCAAAGTTGTGGCAGAGGGTGGTGTTCCCTCGTGGCTCACTGTGGCAGAGGTGGGGACACCTCGTGGCTCACCAAGGGACCTCCTGCCCTTAAGGGGTGTAACTATGGTCGTCACCAAAAAGCTACCAGGGACTGATTTTATATCAGTCCCACCCCACTGCTGTCGATGGTCAGCCCGCCGTTGAGGTTGCTGCGGATCTAGGCTCACCTGGCGTTGGGGCAGTTGCGGGGAGAAGGGGCACAGGTCAGTGGTGGTTGGATGACCCTCTTGCCCTGGGTCATTAGCCCCCCGTTATCCCTTCCTCGGGTGGTGGGGTGGTGGTGGCCCGGTGGTGGGGTGGGGGGTGGCGGGGCGGAAGGTCCGGCGGCGGGCATTTTAAGATCACAGTGTCATGGTAATGGATTGTCCGGATAAGAGAGAGATTACTGTAGCAAGAAAACGCACCCTGGTTCACGTAATGCAACCACAGTTGAAACTATGATGATGGGAAATTGGAGTTTGGTGCTAATTTTACATATTTTCACTTTTTTTTTTAAATTATTATTATATTGGTATAAAGGCACTATATATACTTGAATAGGGTACAATAAACACTCATGCTGCACATAGTCATGTTAGTTACAGCAAATCGTTTCTACATTACTTTCCCTAAAGTACTTGATTTTATGATTTTGATCTATTTACATTTACTTACATTACTTTCATCATATGCAAACGGCCATACCACGTTGAGTACACCGCTTCCCGTCCGATCAGCGAAGTTAAGCAACGTTGGGTCTGGTTAGTACTTGGATGGGTGACCACCTGGGAACACCAGATGCTGTTGGCATCCCTACGTGTCAAGTGGGGTTGGTGGAGGATTAGTGCCCCTCCCTGTAAAACAATTAACTCTAAGCCCTCGGCCACCCCGTTTGGGATACGTGGCGTCTGGCAATGGATGGATGGGACTTTCATCATATACACTATTTGCACATCACTATCAGTTAGTTCATCACTTGGAAGTTTTCCAACTTTGACTGGAATTTGGGAGTACGCACAATATCTTTGGCAGAACGGCGTGACCCAGATTTGCGTCAGATAGCTACTTTCAAGTACCACCAGCAGCTGATGTGGACAGATAATCCATTCTGGTGTGAAGTGGGTGGATGCATGGAGCATTTGTAGCATGGAAACACAACTTGGTGTATGTAATGCGGTCACAGTCGAAATTATGATGGGAAGTTTGGGTTCTGTGCTGATTTTACGTATTTCCATTTTTTTTTTTTTTTTAATTGGTATAAGGCATGGGAGAGGAGCAGGGGTGTGTCATCCTATTTTGTCACACTACGGGCAGACTCAAATTATTTCGCGCAGATGTGCGTAAAACTTTGTGTTTATACATGGACTTAGCATTTTGGACCACTGTGAGTTAGTCCATACAGCATATATACGGACTCGGCATTTTGGGCCACAATAGGTTTGTCTGTATATGTAAGGACATGGCACGGAACGAGATAGCAAAAAAAATAAAATAAAATAAAACAAAGCACTTTCCCCATCACAATCTTTCCAAGCACTTTTCCTATCACAATCTTTCCAATCGCCAGTATGGGTTCTGCCAGGGACGCTCCACTGGCGATCTTCTAGCCTACCTTTCAAACTTGGTCATCCTCCTTTCGGGACACTGGCAAAAGGTTTGCCATTGCATCTCAAAGAATTTTTATAAAGTCTGGCATAAATCTTTAATTTCCAGGCTGCCCTCTTACAGTTTCTATCCTTCTATCTATGCCTTCATCTCTAGCTTCCTTTCTGGTCATTCTATAGCTGCTGTTGTAGACGGCCACCATTCTTCTCCCAGAGCTATCAATAGTGATGTTCCTCAGGTCTCAGTCCTATCGCCAACTCTCTCCCGTCTATTTAGTAATGACCTTCTAACCCTATCCACTCATACACTGATGACTCCACCCTTCACATTTCCATTCGCTTCCCACAGTGTCCATGTCAGCAGTTGCTTCATCAAACAAGGGATGAGGCTATAGCACATCTAATGTCTGACTTGGGATAAAAGTCATCTTTCCCAAAATGAAGGTCAAAACTAATTAAAACACGGTATTTTGCATTGGAAACCATAAAAATAATAATAAAAGAAAACGTTGGTTACTTCTAAAAATTTACGATAATCTTGTTTCTAAGGCATCAAAAACTCAGTTCTTACATCTTTCAACCTGACAAAATCTTCCTCAGGAATACCCTCTAATTTTTAACAACATTCAACTCAATCCTACATCTTTAAACATACCTGGGGTTTCATTTTCTCTGGATTTATCTTGGAAAGATCATATTACCTTTCTTGTAAAATCTGCTTACAAGAGATTAGGTGTGCTAAGACAACTCCATGCCTTCTACTCCACAGTTGTTGACTTTATACGCAGAATTTATTCATCCCTGTGTTGAGCACAACTCTTGTGTGTGGGGAGGCTCCACATATGCAGCTCTTCTCAACAAGGTGGAGTCAAAGGCTTCTGTCTCATTAACTCTCCTCCTTTTACAAGCTCCTTTCAACCTCTGCCTCTGTGCCGCACAGTTCCATCTTCATCTCTCTTCTATCACTGCGTCAATGGTCACTGGTCCTCTGAAATGTTTGCTTGCATCCCTCCACCACTACAGTGGGTGTGAAGCAACTGTCTAGCAACAAACTCTTCCCTTTTCTGTCCAACTCTCTATAACGGGAGTTAACGGTTACTCCCAATCCTTCATGTATGCAACGGGTAAACTCTGGCACTGTCTCTGTCTGTATTTACCTACTGCCTATGACCTCCAGTTTTTCAAACGCAGTTTGTCCAGGCATCTCGAAATAAACAGATCTTGAATTTTGCTTTCTGTTATCTTTTGTTTTCTTCTTAGGGGAATGATTTTGCAGGCTCCTGGCCTTTGGTTCCTTCTTTCTTACCATCCATCCATCCATCATCCAATCCTATATTGCCCCATGGGGAGCGTAGGAGCCCGGGGCTAGGCAGTTGGTCCCGACATTTAAGATGAGAGTAACCAACCTCACTCATCCCTGAGTGGCATTACATGAGTAATAAACCCCAACCACCCTTTGGATATAAACGTTCACCGGCTCAATCCGACTGGGGCACAATAATTACCCACTAAACCACCAGGTGTCAAAATTTGGTTATATGGTTACCACCCAGCATAGTAAATGGTTTCCTGGTGTACAGGAAACCATTTGGATTGTCACTCAGTGTAGAGTCACCAACAGGCAGAAGGAAAAGGAAAGAAGGAAGGAAAGAAAGACAGAAGAGGGAGTGTAAAGTTACCCGTAGGCAGAAGGACAAGGAAAGAATGAATGAAAGAAAGACAGAGGAAGATGGAAGGAAAGAAGGATGGAGGAGAGGAAAGAGCAGTGTTACGGAACAGAGAAAGATAATGTACACTTTAAGTGAGAATACGAAGAGTCACTATTGTCCCGTAAAGTTCCTGGTTCAAAACAAAAGAGTTAGGTAAAATTACAAGTTAAAGTTTAATGCTTAAATTAACAACAAAACATTCAGGACTCATAAAGATAATGTAATGGCAAATAAACAGGTTAAATATATGGTTAACTGCAATAGCCTCTATTAACACGAAATTAGCAAGAATAAATTTATCTAAGTCAGCCCTGATGAAATGAGATACCAGATAATACTCAGTGAATGCCAGATAAATAATTACAGATACAAACTATTATCAAAAATGACTGACATAAAGATCCATACATGAATTACGAAAACTTCACTAAGCCTACAAATTAAACTTATGCTATACAGTACAAGAAAAAATGCAACAACAGTTATACTCAAATTACACACAGCTGCTAGATGGTTGGAGACTTCTTGAGCACTCACAATAATAATATCTGTACAGGGGAGGACAGAGATGTGAACAAAATGAGGAGCAGATCTAAGTGGCAATGATGCAGAGACTGAGCTCATTATATAGGGGCCAGGAGAGCTTGATACAACTTGTAATGAGGACGCACAAATGAAGCCATGGGGACAAAGAGATGACAATCCCGCAAAGTATAACAGAGATGTCGACTTACTCTACTATAACGGTAGAAGGGGGGAACTGAGGCAGAACACGCTCGTGATCAAACATGCAGCATACTGTGCGTTAAAATTACACAAAGGATGATGAAATCATAGGCTATGTAACACCTCCCCACAAAGAAAAAGAAATTTACAAAGGAAATTTCTTATTACTCTAAAACAATCTGTACATGGCATTACAGAACATGCAAATGTCTTTCCTAATGTTACAAAACATGAGATCTCCCTAGCACTTTCAGTCATAGGTACTTGCCAGTATCCCTTTAACAAATCAAACTTACTTATGTACCTAGCCTTTCCGATCTTGTCTATGCAATCTTCCACACGAGGGAGGGGGTAAGTGTCTGTTTTGGTTATCTGATTAACACGTCTGTAGTCAATGCAAAGCCTCTGTGACCCACCTGGCTTAGGGACTAGAGTGACAGGAGAACTCCACTCGCTCTGACAGGGCTCAATCATCTTGTGGTCCAACAGGTAGCCAAGCTCCTTCTGGATGAGAGGAACTTTCACTGGGTTCACACGGTAAGGAGGCAATTTAATTGGCTTTGCGTCTCCAACATCGACATCATGCATCAACACAGTGGTTCTTCCTGGAGTGGCACGGAACACTTGCGGGTACTCCTGCAGTAATGCCGAAAACTCCTGCCTTTCCTTGGGTGGTAGATGAGAAAGCTTAGTCTGGAGATCATTCATGATATCAGGATTCTTCCCCAAACTATCACTCAGGCTCATACTGCATGGGAGAGCTTCACTTGCAGACTCGGGTGGAACAGCTACAGTGCAGACTGGATTATTTTCGTCCTGCCTGTGATATAACTTTAGCATGTTGATGTGACATAGTTGCTTGCTCTTTCTACGATCTGGTGTGGCGATGACATAGTTGACATCACTGAGTTTCTTTCTCCACGAAATAAGGACCACTAAACTTGGCTTGAAGAGGTTGCCCATGCACTGGTAGCAGAATCAAAACCTGATCTCCTGGCTGAAAGTGGCGTAACCTGGACTTCTTATCATACCAAGTCTTCATCTTCTCCTGAGCAGCTCCTAAATTCTCTCTCGCCAGCTGTAAAGCAGTGGACAGCCGTTCTTTGAACTTCATCACATACTCCAGCAGGTTGACGTCATCTTCCTCCGACAGCCAGCATTCCTTGAGTAACTTAAGGGGTCCTTTTACTTCATGGCCAAACAGTAGTTCAAAAGGTGAGAAGCCCAGTGATTCATTTGGAGATTCTCTTGCGGCAAACACAACGAATGGAAGACCTTTATCCCAGTCTTTCTGATGTTCCAAACAGTATTTCTTGAGCATCGATTTGAGTGTTTGATGATATCTCTCCAACGCTCCTTGGGTCTGGGGATGGTAAGCTGAAGACGTGATCTGGGTGATGCCCAACTCTTTCAGAGACTGTTTGAAAATGTTTGACATGAAATTACTTCCCCGGTCTGACTGTACCTCCTTGGGCTGACCAAACTTTGTGAAGAACCCTAGCATTTCCTTAACCACGTTCTTTGCTGAGATATTTCTAAGTGGAATGGCTTCAGGATAACGAGTAGCCATATCAATCATGGTCAACACATAAGAAAATCCTGAAGAAGTCTTAGGAAGAGGGCCCACAATATCCACCAACACACGGGTGAAAGGCGCCTCAAAAGGAGGAATGGGAACTAGAGGTGCAACCTTTTCGGTCTGATTACACTTCCCCACAACTTGACAGGTGTGACAAGACTTACAATACCAGGAAACATCCCTGAAGATACCTGGCCAGTAGAAGTGTTTCAAAATGCGTGCCACAGTCTTCCTCACTCCAAGGTGTCCTGCCAAACTGGAATCATGAGCCACTCTAATGATATCCTGCCTACAAACCTCCCATTCACAGTCGGCTGATGCTGTTGGGGGTCTCCACTTCCTCATAAGTACTCCTGACTTTACATAATAACAAGTAGAAGCACCGGCTGACTCTTCTTCACTGTAAGCAGAGTTGGCTAGACCTTTCAACTCAGGGTCAGCAACCTGCAACTCAACCAACTCTTGACGAGACAAATTATCAACACTACGGGGTACTGCCTCATCTGGTGAGTGGTCCAAATTAGCAAGAAAAGTGTCAGCTAGGATAACATCATCATCATCATTATCCTCTAAATCACCAGTAACTTTAGACTTAGCCCTAGTGACAGCACATGCAGGGAACACATCAGGGACATCACAATCCTGGGACACAGCCGCTGGCTCGCTAGACAACTGAGGAGCTGGACACACTTGACTTCCACCAATATCATTTCCAAGTAAGAAAGTTACACCTGACATTGGGAGTGTCTCAACCAACCCAACCATAACGGAACCATTAACAAAACCAGACTCTCTAAATTCACTCTGCAAGGAGGGACAGAGAAGTAATTATTCCCTACACCTTGTAAGATTACAGTTTCATTAGAGGAACTAACATTAGAGCCTAGAACACTGGTGAGCATAAGGGATTGGCAAGCACCTGTATCACGATATATTTTAACTGATTTCCTGTCATTACTGTCCAGAGGACTGACAAAACCATCAGACAGGAAATTAGCACATGAACTCTTGAGAGTGTCACCCACGTTACTGCTCAAAAGAGGAGCTCCATCATGAGAATTTAAGTTACCCCTCAAAGCAGGTTCAGTTAACTCAGTTAAAGAATTCTGGGAACTCTCAAGGGTGGACACTAGACCAATTGACTGAATATTTAAAGACTCCTTTTTGTTCACATCACGCTGTCTCCTGAAACATCTCTCCGTAGTATGACCAAGCTTACTACAATAAGTACATTTACTTTTCTGAAATCTAGAGGTGAAGCTGGTATTTACTTCCTGAGAAACATCATCTTTATTCTCTTTCCTGTTACCTGTACTCTGAGTAGAGGCAACGTACTGACTCTCAGCTTTCCTTTTTCCTCTAAAATATCTCTTGTGAGCGAGAACATACTCATCAGCTAAAACTGCAGCATCAGACAAATTATCTATTCTTTTCTCATCAAGATATAGGCTTACATCTTTACTAATACACCTTTTGAAATCCTCCAGCAAAATCATCTGCTTAAATTTACCAAAATCAGAATCCACATTCTTAGAATTTAACCACTGCTCTAACAGATCTTCTTTGATTTTTGCATACTCAACATGGGATTGCTTATCTTGCTTATAAGTTGTCCTAAATTTTACTCTATAAGCTTCAGGAACAAGCTCATAGGCCTTAAGAATCAAGCTCTTAACTACATCATAATTATCAGACTGATCCTGAGGCAAAGATGCATAAGTTACTTGAGCTTTACCGGTGAGAACAGTTTGAAGGAGTACTGGCCAATACTCCTTAGGCCAATTAAAACCTGTAGCTACCCTCTCAAACAACTGAAAATACTTAGTTAAATCAGATTCATTAAAAAGGAGGGACAAGTTTAACATTTTTAGCCACATCAAAATCATCAGAGCTAGATGATCCAGTTCCACCTTGTTTCATGCGATACTCATGGTCTGCCTGAATCCTAGCAAGTTCAACTTGTGCGTGAAACTCAGCCTCCTTAACATCAGCCTCCTTAGCACGTGCTTGAAATTCAGCTTCCTTCACACGAGCCTCCTGCAGGGCTAGCTGTAACTTAGCTAATTCAATCTGCGTTTGCTCATTTGGAGGAGTTACATTAAACAAGCTTTTATTAATCATGCCAACAATTTGATCTTTAGAATGATGAGAGTGAACTGCAATTCCCAATTGTTGAGCAACAAGCTTAAGTTCATTCTTTGTTCTGTTTTCTATATCACACACTGTTTGCACATTTGACAAAAAATCTTTGGCTTCATCAAGTGTAGAAATAGTAGCCATCATGAATATATCACAGTCACAAAATATCAAACAATATCCTTATGACAATATCCTGAATATCCTGATATGAGGTCGCCAAATTTATGTTACG
This sequence comes from Coenobita brevimanus, assembly GCF_032717465.1. Classification (NCBI taxonomy): domain Eukaryota; kingdom Metazoa; phylum Arthropoda; class Malacostraca; order Decapoda; family Coenobitidae; genus Coenobita; species Coenobita brevimanus. The sequence continues at coordinate 6,694,588 of NC_136980.1, read as the reverse complement.
GAACAGAGAAAGATAATGTACACTTTAAGTGAGAATACGAAGAGTCACTACTGTCCCGTAAAGTTCCAGGTTCAAAACAAAAGAGTTAGGTAAAATTACAAGTTAAAGTTTAATGCTTAAATTAACAACAAAACATTCAGGACTCATAAAGATAATGTAATGGCAAATAAACAGGTTAAATATATGGTTAACTGCAATAGCCTCTATTAACACGAAATTAGCAAGAATAAATTTATCTAAGTCAGCCCTGATGAAATGAGATACCAGATAATACTCAGTGAATGCCAGATAAATAATTACAGATACAAACTATTATAAAAAATGACTGACATAAAGATCCATACATGAATTACAAAAACTTCACTAAGCCTACAAATTAAACTTATGCTATACAGTACAAGAAAAATGCAACAACAGTTATACTCAAATTACACACAGCTGCTAGATGGTTGGAGACTTCTTGAGCACTCACAATAATAATATCTGTACAGGGGAGGACAGAGATGTGAACAAAATGAGGAGCAGATCTAAGTGGCAATGATGCAGAGACTGAGCTCATTATATAGGGGCCAGGAGAGCTTGATACAACTTGTAATGAGGACGCGCAAATGAAGCCATGGGGACAAAGAGATGACAATCCCGCAAAGTATAACAGAGATGTCGACTTACTCTACTATAACGGTAGAAGGGGGGAACTGAGGCAGAACACGCTCGTGATCAAACATGCAGCATACTGTGCGTTAAAATTACACAAAGGATGATGAAATCATAGGCTATGTAACAGCAGACACCCAACAACAGCACTACATTGAGTGAGTTATAAGGGTAAAAAAAAAAAAATCTGGTGGCACAAATATGACCAGGTGATGAAGCTGCTGAGTTATGCAAACATTCCTCAACTCCATCCCTATCCCCTGGAAGGAGGATTGTGGACTGCAGAAGGGTAACTCTGGCCTGCAATCCACTGGTATGTTCAGATGAACCTGGGGTTGCAACTTTGTGCAACTACTACCACTACTGGTATTACCATCTTCAGACGCACTGCCATTTTACTCAGCCTACCAAAAACAACTTTGTTCATCCAAAGGAAGTTCCAGCTAGAGTCAAACCATCTCTATTAACCTCTGGACTGGTATAGCTGATTTGAAAACCATCTCCATTAACCTCTGGACTGATATAGCTGGTTTCATTTCATCTGACAGAACTGAGCCACTCCTGCTACTTGAACTGGGCCATTCTTAAGGTGTAGTTGCATGAATTCAATAAATTTTAGTTATGAGGTTGGGATGTGTCTCCTTGGTTCCAATTCGCATTTAACATCTAGTCAACCTATACTTGGCCATCACCTATGCTATAAAAAAAAAAGGGGGGGGGGCTACAGAACTTTATCATGCAAAAAGAAACTAATTATATAAGGAGGGGTGAGAGGTATAGGGGTGGGTTAGGAGGGATGGGGTGGAAAGGTATATAAGTGGCTTAGGAGGGATAGGGTGGAGAGGTGTAACAGTGGCTTTGGAGGAGGGATGTGGGTGAAGAGGTAGGGGTACAGGAGTGAGGGGGATGAGAGTTGGAGACAGGGCAGCATGAAGGAAGGAAGGAGACACGGTGACATGGAGGCAATTTGTTTGTGACCACCCCTTCTGAAATGAAGACATCTGGCTATAGATGGAAGGCTACAAATTCCTTCAGCTAAACAAAATGATTTACACAGATACTGAACACGATACCCAAGTGAGTCTGTAACAGTGAGAGTGAAAGGGTTAATCTATCTATCTATTGCCAGACGCCTCAATCCCGTTTGGGGTGGCCACAAACAAATCGCCTCCAAGTCGCCCTGTCCCCCGCCATTTCACTGCCCTGCTCCCAACTCACACCCCCCTCTCTCATATACCTCTCCACCCCATCCCTCCATCTCATCCTCGGCCTCCCCCTCCCTCTTCCCCCCTCCACCTCACTCACATACACTCTCTTTGTCAGTCTTTCACCCTCCATCCTCTCCACATGAAAGGGTTAAGCTCGTGCAAAATACATCCTCATCATCACCTCAACCATATATCTCATGGTCAATTTATTTTTACCTAACAAACTATAACCCCTTTTCAGCTTTGATGATGGCCAGGTGTAGTTCAACTGAAGGATGAACACAACCCATGACCGTGGATGTTCACTCCCACGTCATAATATGGTTCATCAACTTTCACGCAACATGCAATCAAGAGGAAACATAGAATCATAATTACATCTGATGACATGGTAATCAAGCTGTGAGTAGCCCAGTTATATCAGAAGTAAACAAATTGGCTAAAGTTAATTATACATGCCTAATACTGTACAGCCCTATTTCTATACTGTACCCATTTCATTCTAACTTAGCCTAAAAATGTCCTATCCGTCATGAATACTCATTTGTGACAACTGACAAACACCAGAATGTGATGCTAGTCATAAAGAAGGGCTACAAAAGAATGCAGAGTCATATTACTATCTTTTTCTGCCACTGAACTATGTGCAATAAACTACAAGAGGACAAAAATCTTGGCCAAGGCAAAAGAGCAAAAGGTTAGTTGAATTATACTTTACATACCAAATACTTAAGTAGGTGTTACTGCAATGAATGTCAACCAGTAACACACAATCCCACATTACCTTCCATGTGTAGGGATCCAAAGCCAGGATACCGCCTACTTCCCCTGGTGGCATTACAGAATCGAAAGACCTCCAGTCAGCCATGGGAAATCTTGGTGGTACACTGCAGCCACGCCATCAGGAATTCTTAGTGTTACCTGAAGGAAATAGGTGGCTTTATACAAGCAGAAAGGGACACTCCCATCACTTGTTTGTGTTTAATGGGCATGAATGGAGGACTTGCCACAGTTCTAAGGTGGGAACTACTGTACTATACTAGCACTCTTTTTACTCTAACGACCTAAAATTTCCATCTCTCCAACTTAAAAGACGAGCTGTAACAATAGATCAACACTAGAATATGATGCTGGACATGAATAAGTGCTATGGAAGGGATGCAGAGCCATGGTAGAGTCTTTGCAACTGAGCTACGTGATACATGCTGCAAAAGGATGAAAATCTGGGCCAAGTTAGAGTAAAAACAGTACAAATATAATCAAATCAACACTCCACTCTGGTTACATTTGGCCATCAACTGAGTGGAACGGAGTTAGGGTCTTTGTGATGTAAGTGTAAATGCATTACTGTAGAAAAGTAGTAGTAGCTGCATCCTCTGGTTCATCTAGATGTGAACATGGTGGGCTCGAAGCTGAACTTGCTCATCTCCGGCAGTCCATTACCTTCCTGTTGGGGGATAGGGAGGGAACTGAGGGACGTTTGTATAACTGGGCAGTGGAGCCGCTTCATCATATTATGCCACCACATGAAGGCTTTCCTCTAGCATCCAATCCTGTAATAATGTTTAAGGCATACATTAACCCTTTTAATCCAATAATGTGGTCTTTATCTCCTTATCATACCTTGCAACTTTTTTCAGTTGAGGAGAGAATGAAATAAGAGTATCAGATACAGCTTTCAATGATCCCTTTACTATAGTCTGTTTGTACTCATCTGACAAAGATCCCTAAGGCCCATATTCTTGTCAGTTGAGGATGCTCCCTAACATCTTTTCTTAAGCAATTTATTTTATTATAGCACACTACTCTGTGTTTCATAAATCCTTCCAATATGGCCATACTCTACATCAGGGGTACTCAACTACTATGTGTGAAGGTCCAGACACACAGTTTCCTTTGTAGCAAGGGTCCGGATGAAAGTCTTAAAAAATGTGGTACTAAGAAACATATAAGAACACACATTACAATTTATTTCAAGCTACATGAACTTTTTGCCTAAAAATGTTTATGAAAATAAACTACAAAAATCATTTCACTGGAAAAAAAAAAAAAAAAAAAAAAAAAAACATTGAATGTACATTTATTCTAGAAGTAACCACCATTCCACCAGCAGCTAGTGTGCTGGGGTCCGCACAAAAGCTCATCGGATTTGGACCGCAGTCCGCCAGTTGAGTACCACTGCTCTACATTAATAACATCTATCTACCTATGTATTGCAAGACGCCTCAGTCCTATACGGGGTGGCCACAAACAAATTGCCTCCACGTCGCCCTGTCCCCCGCCATTTCACTGTCCTGCTCCCAGCTCACACACCCCCTCCTCATATACCTCTCCATTCCATCCCTTTCATACTTGTCCTCCCCCTCCACCTCACTCACATACACTCTCCTTGTCAGTCTCTCACTCTCCATCCTCTCCACATGGCCAAACCACCTCAATGTGTTTCTCCTAACACTTCCTATCACATCCACATCCACCCCATAAGGCTCCTTCACATCCTCATTTGTCAGTCTGTCTCTCCATGACTCCACAGGCTCCTCTCAAATAACTCATTTCCACTGCCCTCACTCTTGACTTGTGTTCTTCCAACAACATCCAAGCTTCACTTCCATACGTTCGAGATGGTATCACAATACTGTCATGTAGTAACTTTTTCACTTCCATGCTCACTTCCCTGTTTCTTATCACTGGTTTCAGGGAACCAGCAACCTTTCTTCCTTGTTGTACCCTTTCAAGCACTTCATCCTCCAAACTTCCATCCTTACTCATCACACTACCCAAGTACTTAAACATACTCACATTTTCCATTTCCTCATCTTCCAACCTCAATGAACATTCACTGACTTCACTTCCCTCAAAGACCATAACTTTACTCTTCCCTACATGCACCTTTAGATTTTGTTTCCTACACACTTTCCCAAACTCATCCACCAAGCCTTGCAGCTCCCCTTCGTCTGCACTTAACAACACAGTATCATCTGCAAACAACAATACAGGGAGTTTCCAAACACTGCCCTATCTCACTAGGGCCACTCCAACATCCACTGCCCTACCGTGTATCTCTTTATATAACCCCATCCATGTACAGATTGAACAACCATGGAGACATGACACATCTGTTTCAACCCAACCTTCAAATAGAAAAATTCACTCAGTTATCTATCCACAAGCACTGCAGCCTTAGCACCCTCATACATACTCTTCACAGCATTCAACAGCTTCCCATCTACTCCATATATTCTTAATACTTTCCACAATCCTTGTCTATCCACCCTGTCATACGTTTTCTCTAAATCCATGAAGGCCACATACAACTTCTTTCCCTTCTCTAGAAACTTTTCCACAAAAAATCTAAGAATGAATATCTGATCTACACAACCTCTTCCCTTCCTAAAGCCTCCCTGTTCTTCTCCAACTAATTCCTCTGTTATTTTCCTGACTCTGTCAATAAGTATCCTACCATATACTCTTCCTATTACACTAAGAAGACAAATGCCCCTGTGATGAACACACACTTCTTTTTCCCCTTTCCCTTTGTACAAGGAAATAATTATACCTGACTTCCAATCCTCCGAGACTCTACCTTCTTCCCAGGCCAATCTGCACATCTTCCACATCCATTCTACTACTAGCTCTCCCCCATGCTTCAGCATTTCACCACACACTCCATCAATTCCTGGGGCTTTCCCCATTTTGACTTTCTTCATTGCTTCCACAACTTCCATCCTACTGATTTCTTCCTGTCTTCTCACCTCCCTCTTTCTCCCAGCCACATACAAAAGGATATAAACCAGTCATATGCAAAAATAAACTGTTATGGAAGAAATGTTAGGAAGCTTCCTTCCTTAACGAGAATATAAGCCCAAATCTTATAACGAGGGACCATTGTAAATGTTTATTTTCACTTATCCAACTATATTCTTTTCAAATAAACCTGGCCTAGATTTTAGTTCTTCTGCAGTCTACTTCACATACCTCAGTGGCTGGAGAGAGAGAGAGAGAATGCTATGGCTTTACATACTTCCTTGCGATGAGCATCATATTCTACTCTTAATGTTACAACTCAGTATTCAAGATGGAGACACCAATTTTTGGCAAAGTACTATAAAAAGAGTACAGCACTTCATAATCAAATTAGGGTTACTATTATTATTAATATGAAATGGGTGGAATATATCATGAATGTAATAAGAGTGAGTGAAAGGATAATACTAGTGAAAATTTTGTTCAGTGGGGTAACATTTTCATTTATATCGGCATATGTTCCACAGGCAGGCTTGGATGAGGTGGAGATGGATAGATTCTGGGATGACTTAATACATGTAGTAAGTGGTATGGGAAATGATGAGATGGTAGTTTTAAGAGGGGACTTAAATGGCCTTGTTGGTGAAGCAGCTCAAGGATATGAAGAGTGCATGGGGGATGCACATAAGGAATGAGGAAAGGGAAAGGATACTTGAGTTTGGGGTGGCAATGAACATGATTGCATGCAAAACACATTTTAGGAAAAGTGAGAGTAGGTTGATTACATATGAGTCTGGGGGAAACAGCAGCCAGATGGACTATTTCCTGGTTGGGAGGACTGATAGGTTAATGAGGGATGTTATGATTATAGGGAGTGAGCAGCGTGTACAGCAGACATAGGGTCTATTACTGGGCTTCTATTACTATTAATTTCATTTGCTGTCTATTATATTACTATTACAATTACTTTAGTGGTTATCTATTACAATTACTATTTCTTGGTCATCTGTTAGTATTACTATTACTATTAATATATTATTTATGATAATGGTATTAATTAAATTGAAAATGGTTTTTATTTTCATTATCGTTGGGAGGCTGTTCCACTGAATGCACAAGTATGTCTAGATCACCTGATGGCCTGTTGACCACTCTCCATTCTGCACAGTCTCCTGTGGTGTACCTGCAGCTTCGAGAGCAGCCAACAGGTAACCAAGGTGAGAAGGCTGTTTTTATTGATTATGGTAAACAGTATTAAAGAAGTGTCTGTAATGGGAAAGTAATAAACAATTATCTATTACTTTGCCTTCTATTACTATTACAATTACTATTACAGCCAGGAACTTGTGATCTATTACTATTATTATTACTTTGAAAACCCTGTAATAGTCTATTACCATTACATATTACTATTACCCCATGTCTGGTGTACAGCGACACAAGTTATTGATACGTGACATGGTGCTTAAGGAGGAAAATATGAAAGTTGAAAAACCAAGCAGTAAAGGAGGCCTTCCACAGTGAGATGGGTAGAGTGGTGGCTAAACAGGGAGCTGTTGACAGAAGTGTTGATGAACAGTAAGGGTCTCAAGAACAATCTCCTGAGAGTTACTGATTCAGTGTGTGGATGGACTAAGAGTCTCCCAAGACATAAAGTAACCTGGTGGTGGAATGAGGGTGTAGAAGCTGCAGTTCAGGAGAAATGAAGGCTTGTCACAGTCCAGGAATGGAAAAGGAGTGGTAACAAAGAGAAATACTTGGCTACCAAGCATAGGGCTAGAAAGAGGTTTACAGGGAAAAATCTGAGTCTCAGAAACTTTTACTGGGTAACCTAAATAGCATGGGAAGGACGAATGATATTTAAGGTGGCAAATCAGATGAAAAGGGAAAACAGAGATATAATAAGTGAGCAATGTGTGGAGAATGATGAGGGAAGGGTATCAGTGAACAGTGCAGATATTAAAGACGTATGGAGAGAGCACTATACCGTAATCGGTTGTTGAATGAGGAGTCTGACTGGAACAGGGATGGTTTGGAGCCAGCAGATCCAGAGTCTGGCCCTTGGCCTTTGACGTTGCTACTGTGAGCAGGGCAATAGGCAGGATGCAGGTAGGGAAGGCAGCAGGTGTGTCTGAGTTGACTGCTGAAACACTGAAGGCCTCAGGAGATATAGGAGTGGGATTAGTTACTGAACTGATATATATGTTTATATATGTGTTGTACCAGATGACTGGCTGAGGAGTGTGACTGTAAATGTGTACAAGGGGAGGGGAAGGATGATGCCCTGGAAGGAGGAAATTACTGAGGCATAAATCTTTTGGACCAGATAATGATGGTAATGGAGTGAGAGTTCTAGATGGTATTATCAGAGAAAGAGTGATCACTGATGAGCTGCAGTCTGTGTTTATGTCAGGCAAAGGGATGACTGATGTCATATTCATTGTTTGACAACGTCAGGAAAAATATATAGGAAAGAAAAGGGATCTGTACTTTGTTTTTGGTGATTTGGAGGAGAAGGCCTTTGACAAGAGTCCCTACAGAGGTGGTGAAGTGGAAAATATGAAAGTTTGGGATCAAGGAGTGGCTGGTTAAGGTGGTTATGGCTATGTATGTGGGTGATCACACTCAGGTAAGAGTGAATGGAGATTTGGGTGATGAGTTACCTGTGAATGCTGATGTGCATCAGGGGTCAGTCTTGACCCCCTTGTTGCTTATCATGGTACTTGAAGCCCTCTCACGTGACTTCAGAAATGGACTCACGTGAGAGATGTTGTATGCCAATGATTTGGTGTTGATTGCAGAGAATGAAAGGGAGGCAGAGAAAGATTTAGGAAGTGGAGAAATGATATGGGGCACAAGGGCCTGAGAGTAAATGCAGATAAAACAAAGGTGATGGTATCTAGGGCTGGAGGTGGTACTGTCAATGAAGAGGTAGAGTGGCCATGTGCAATTTGCCACAAGGACATGGGAATTAATTCCACAATGAGCAGTGTTTGTGATAATTGGGTGCACAGGAGATGTAGACTGTGAAATAATGCTGATTTCATGTGCAGAGTGTGTCAGAGAGGGCATATGAAAATTGTCAGGTGTGAAAGGATTGCTCTTGCTGGTGAGCCATTTGAGTGTGTGGAGTTTTGTTATTTTGGAAACATGTTATGTGCTGGAGGTGAAGCTGGAGCTAGCTCTGTGGCTAGAGTCAGAAGTAGTTGGACGAAGTTCAGGGAGCAGCTGCCTCTCCTGACAGTGAGAGGGCTCTCCCTCCATGCTAAGGATCTTTGTATGCAGCATGTTAGCAGTGTAATGCTGTATGGTAGTGAGACCTGGGCACTAAAGGAAGAGGACATTCGCAGGCTCAAACGTACAGAAATAGCAATGATTAGGTGGATGTGTGGTGCGTCCTTGAGTGCAACGCCTGGGGTGGACTAGGTTAACGATGGAAGTTAAGTGTTAGAATGAGACTGGAGAGTATTGTTGTGATGAGGAGAGGTAGTAGTAGTAGCTGTTCCCTAGGCAGTCTGGCCGAACAGCCCTGAGTCCCTTAGGAAGGCCATGGCCGAGACCGGGCTTTCCCACAGAGCTCTCAAAGAGTGTATGTTGTGTTGTTGGCGTGGGTGATTGTGTGCAATGCAGTCTTCCATAATGTGCTTAATAGTATGGGGTGCTGTGTTGTGGTGTGGATATGATAGGAAGCGTTAGGAGGAATACACTGAGGTGGTTTGGCCATGTGGAGAGGATGGAGGGTGAAAGACTGACGAAGAGAGTGTATGTGAGTGAGGTGGAGTGGGGAAGAGGGTGGGGGAGGCCGAGGATGAGATGGAGGGATGGGGTGGAGAGGTATATGAGAGAGGGGGGTGTGAGTTGGGAGCAAGGCAGTGAAATGGCGGGGAACAGGGCGACTTGGAGGCAATTTGTTTGTGGCCACCCCAAACGGGATTGAGGCGTCTGGCAATAGATAGATAGAGATAGTATCAGCAGAAAATCAGCCGATACCGATACTCTAAAAATGGGCCGATGCCACCGATACCGATACATCTGTACATCTCAAAACTGTACTTTGTCTTCATTTATTTGGAGAAGGCCTTTGACAGAGTCCCTATAGAGGTGATGAAATGGGCAATGAGAAAGTTTGGGATCATGGAGTGGCTGGTTAGTGTTGTTATGGCCATGTATGTTGGTGCTCACACCCAAGTAAGGATGAATGGAAATTTTAGTGATGAGTTTTCCGTGAATACTGTTGTGCATCAGAGGTCAGTCTTGAGCCTCTTGTTGTAGTAGTAGTAGTAGTTGTTCCCTAGGCAGTCTGGCCGAACAGCCCCGTGCCCCTTAGGAAGGCCATGGCCGAGACTGGGCTTTCCCACAGAGCTCTCAAAGAGTGTATGTTGTGTTGTTGGCGTAGGTGATTGTGTGCAATGCAGTCTTCCATAATGTGCTTAATAGTATGGGGTGCTGTGTTTTATCCTGGACAGGCATCAGCAACGGAGTCATCCAGCCTCTTCTGGTAGCTTAAGAGGGCTGGATGGTGCCCACATCTCAGCGTGGCCAGGTGGACCCTGTCCTCACGAGGAAGATAGGATTCAGAAGGGTGGATGTCAGGAGGCCGTGCATGCAGCTGTGTGTTGTCTTTAAGTGACTGGATGGAGCAGTGAGTGATCTGAGTGTGGATATGCTTCTGGAAGCTGGTCTGAGGTGGGCGAGGGGGAAGAGATGACAGTATTTGTGTATGGTATCGTGTGCTGGGTGTTGTTATGATGTTCCTTGGTGTGGGTGGATGTGCTGCCATGTACTGTAGTGGATGTTGTGGGTTTGTGGAGGCTGCAGCCAGAAACTGTGTGCCTTTCATGTCTAGGTGATCCTTGACCTTGAGGACTTTGGTTTCTTGATGTAGGGGGTCTGTAGGTGTAGTAGCTGTGCAGCCTGTAATTATTTTTAGGGCCTTGTTCTGTATGGTCTGTAGAGTGTTGTAGTGTGTTTTGGTCAGGTTAGAAGCCTAGGCAGGGCTTGCATAATTCATCACTGAACATATGTATTGTTTGTATACTGTGGTGGTAGTTTCTTTGTTGTGTCCGAATGTTGTATGGGCAATTGACTTCAAAGCATTGAGTCTTGGTGTTATTTTATTTTTAATGTTTGTGATGTGTTGTTTGAATGACACTGATGTATTGTATGTTACACCAAGGATTTTGTGTGTGTGTGTGTGTGTGTGTGTGTGTGTGGTAGGGGAGTGTTGTTTATGGTGAGGTGTGGGATGTGACTGTGTTCTGCTGTCCAGTTTGTGAGAAGAGTCACTGTAGATTTGGCTGGGGCTATTTTGAGCCTGTTTGTGGTGAACCATTCGTGTAATGTGTTGAGGTAAGGTTGAATGATGTGTGCAGCTGTGTTTGAGTTTTGGTGTGTACATGTAAGTGTTATATCATCTGCACAGGAAGCTATGTGTATCTGTGGTGTGTGGGGTGTGGGTATGTCGTGCATGTATAGATTAAAGAGTGTAGGGGACAAAACAGATCCTTGGGGGACACCGTTTGTGAAGTTTCTGATGTTAGAAGACTGACTGGCAAATGTTACGTGTGCACATCTGCCTGCTAAGTAGTTTGCCAGCCATCTTTTTGTGTTATTGTGCATGTTTGTGTTGAGTATTTTGTTTGTGAGGTTGTGGCGGGGGATGGCATCAAAAGCTTTGCTAATGTCTATTGTCACTAGGAGTGTTCTGTGTGGTGGCCTAGCTGAATTCATGCCATCGAAAACTCTCTGTGTAAGGTCTGTAAGAAGGGTGTTTGTGGAGTGTAGTGGCCTAAAGCCATGTTGTGACTGGGCTAGGGGAATGTGAGGTGTGACTAGTTGTAGTATTAGTCGTTCAGTGACTTTAGAGGAGGTGCAGAGGAGTGTGATGGGGCGATGTGAGGAGGGTAACGTGGGGTCTTTGTTGGGTTTAGGGATAGTGATGATATTGCCATGCTTCCAGATGTTGGGTATTATGTTGTGTGAGTAGCTGTAGTTTGATATGTTGGTGAGTGCTTGTATGCCTTGTGGTCCTAGGTGTTTAAGGTGAATGTTGCTTATGTTGTATGGTCCACAGGCAGATGAGTGCTTGAGGTTGTTAATGATGTGCTTGCCCCTTGTTGTTTATCACAGTACTTGAAGCCCTCTCACGTGACTTCAGAAATGGACTTCTGTGGGAATGTTGTATTCCGATGATTTGGTGTTGACTGCACAGAATGAAAGAGAGGCAGAGGAAAGATTTAGGAAGTGGAGAGATGGTATGGGGCACAAGGGCTTAAGAGTAAATGCAGATAAAACAAAAATGATGGTACCTATGGCTGGTGGCGGTACTGTCAAAGAAGAGGGAGAGTGGCCATGTACGATTTGCCACAATGGTGTGGGAAGTAATTCCTTCTTATAAAGTGCTTGTGATAAGTCAGTGCAAAGATGAAGTAGTATGAGAGGTAAACTGCGAGGTAATGTTGATTTCATGTGTGCGATGTGCATGTGGAGATTGTCAGGAGTGAAAGAATTGAACTTCCTGGTGAGTCTCTTGAGTGTGTATAAGAGTTTTGTTATGTAGGAGACATGTTATGTGCTGGAGGTGGCTAGAGTGAGGAGTGGTTGGAAGAAGTTCAGAAAGCTGTTGCTTTTCCTGACACTGAGAGGACTCTCCCTCCATGCTAAGGGATCTTCGTATGCGGCATGTTAGGAGTGTAATGTCGTATGGTAGTGAGACCTGAGCAGTAAAGGAAGAGGATATGCGCAAGCTCAAACATACAGATATGACAGTGATTACGTGGATGTGCAGTGTGTCCCTGAGTGCGAGGCCTGGGGGAGGCTAGGTTTACGATGAAAAAGTTGAGAGGTAGGATGGGACTGGAGTGTATTGGCGTTGTGATGAGGAGAGGTAGATTGAGATGGTGTGGGCATGTGGAGAGGATGGGGGATGGTAACTGGGTGCAGAAAGAGAGAAGTATTGATGTTAGGAGTAGGGTTGCAAGAGGTAGACCAAAAAAGACCTGAGATGAGGTCATTGGGTAATATCTCAGGGATATGGGACTGAATAGGGAAGCTGCCAGAGATCGAGCAGCATGGCGAGCCAGCATCAGGTGACCAAGGCAGATGCATGCAAGCATGTTGGAGCCTTCAGAAATGAACCAAATGAATGATAGTCAAAGTGAACAGTTTATTGAACAGAGATATAACTCTCACTGCCATGGACACACTTGGGTTTTTCACTCGAGCTACATCTAAGTCATTTTATTCAGCTGAGGGAATTTCAGGGAGTTTGCCTGTCTGTCTTTAACCGTATACCTTAATCCCAGCGGGGTGGTTATAAACAGAAGCAACTCAATGTCACCCTGTGCCTAGTCTCACACATATACCTTTCCACCTCATCCTCAGTCTCCCCTCCCCCCCTCCCACCACCACCAGTCCAAAGGCTAATATAGTTTTCAACCCCTTGACCACTAATGTGTAGTTTTTCACTTCACATATCCCTAACCCCTTCCAGTTCAGTTGATGGCCAAGTATTGTCAGAGTCGAGGATAAATTTGAGTATGACCAAGGAGACCCATTCTTACCTAATGTATAGCTCATCAGGTTTCCTGCAACCCCCACATAGTATTCATGTTGTGACTAGCCCACCTCCATCAGATGAAACAAATCAGCCTTAGAATTCCCCAGCTGACCAAGGTTGTCTTGTGGTAGTCAGAGTAAAGTAAGGCAGCTTTCACACCTACTTGACTAGTTGCTTGAAACTGGCTGCACGCAATTGGTTTAACATGTTGTGTGCGACAGGTTGCACTGACCTCCTACCAGATCAATCGAATTTTTTTTAGTATCAGCTGCGGACCTGGGGTAATAGTAATATGTAATAGTAATAGTAATTGACTATTACAGGGTTTTCAAAGTAATAGTAATAGTAACAGATCACAAATTCGTGGCTGTAATAGTAATTGTAATAGTAATAGAAGGCAAAGTAATAGATAATTGTATATTACTTTCCCATTACAGACACTTCCTTAATACTGTTTACCATAATCAATAAAAACAGCCTTCTCACCTTGGTTACTTGTTGGCTGCTCTCCAGGCTGCAGGTACACCACAGGAGACTGTGCAGAATGGAGAGTGGTCAACAGGCCATCAGGTGATCTAGACACAATTGTGCATTCAGTGGAACAGCCTCCCAACGATAATGAAAATAAAAACCATTTTCAATTTAATTAATACCGTTATCATAAATAATATATTAATAGTAATACTAATAGATGACCACTAAAGTAATTATAATAGTAATATAATAGAGAGCGGTTGAAATTAATAGTAACAGAAACCCAGTAATAGATCCCATGTCTGATCAACTGTCATCACATGAGGACATGGTTTTGTTGTGGTATATGCAACACAATAATAAAAGGAAATTTGGGTACATCCATACATCACTACAATTGCTGACCACAGGGATTTTTATTGCTGCTAAAGAGCTAACAGATGATCCTGATAAATTTCAAGAATTTTATAGAATGCAGAAGGAAAATTTCATTGTGGATCTGTTTATGAAAATGAAGCCTACTTACCTGTATCTTCCTTTTTTTTTTTTTTTTTTTTTTTTTCATGTGTTGTCTGTAGCATCCTTATTTGAATACTGTTGAAGTGTGTAATTGTAAATACATGGATATTTATCAGTTTATTGAACAAGGTTTATGTTTTTTTGCGGGTTCATCAGACACCATCATAGCAGTAGAGATGGAGACACCTCTCCACAGCGAGTGGAACCACACATTTGAGTCGAGAAAAAACCAGCACATCCAGTTGCATGCAAGTACAGTTGTGTGGTTGCCACATGACTCCAGTTTCAGTCATACTGGTGGGAGAGGTTCCTAACCCCTTAACCGCGGGGCGTCACTTTCGTGACACTTGTGAGCAAGGGATCATACCGCGGGGCGTCACTTTTGCGATTCTGTGTTATTTTGAATTCGCCCGGGCTTTCAAGTGGTAGATTGTATCATCTATCAGTACTGCCAATGTCCAACACTAGTCAGCACTCCTAATCTCATCTGCACTCCCATCCATTGTTGACAATTTAGCCATTTCTCCCCATTCTTGACTCCCCTCCCTACCTTCCCTCCATTACCCTCTCCTCTCGCCTGCCTGGCCGTGCTACGCTAAGTAAATCTTCCCTGGAATTTTCCACTGATTTCATCCATTGAAATAAGCCCTATGCCATATTCTTATACCACATAATATATACCAAAAAGAAATAAGGTAAGTGAGTGTGCCATACACCTGGAATTGGCTAATTATCACCTAACAACACCTCACGTGCACTCGTTCGCTAATTTTCGCTGTTTATTTCCCTTTGAAATATGCCGTATAATCTATTCTCGTACTAAAAATATATATAAGGAGGGAAGGGAGAAGCCTAAGTGATATTTACATTCACCTGGAACTACCTAATTTATAATGTATTGTCTAGATTTCCTGCCAATCATTTCACTGCTACATATTAGCAGCTCTCAAGAGGCTGACGTTGGCAGTAATGCATTTCCCTAGGTAGGCCACCCCAGCCCACCCCTATCAGTTCACTGTCATTTTCCAAAGTGAAAGTATGTCTGTTCGCTCCTGCTAACTTCCGCCGCTTTTTAGCCCCATGCAAAGGGCCCTGTGACCTTTACCCCCTACTAAACCTCGTGTGGAAAGAGGTAAAGGGCTGACAATTGAAAGAGAGTGACTATGGTCTTTCTGTTGAGTAAAACAGTGCAAGTGGAATTGTAAATAATGTGTAATCAGCAAGTGAAAGCAATGAATGTAAATATAAGTGAACAGTGGAAAATAGTTTTATAAGTTACTTAAAGTGACAGTGCATAAAAGTGTAAATAAAACAGAAATGTAAATAATGTAAATAAAATAGAGAACGTAAATAGAAATGTAAATGAGCAGTAATATAAGAATACGAGTATATATACTAGGAGTAATGAAAATGAAAGTTTCACTCTAGCATGTATGAATACTATGAGTTATGAGAGTGAAGGTGAAAGTGACATTCACTCTCAATGCTAGTATACAGGACGAGAAAGTGAATGCTACGTATTTTACTGAAAGAAATTGAATGCCTACAGTGACAATAAACTACTATTACTGAAGGAAACTTATGGATAAAGACTGTAGATATATATAAGTGTTATATAGTAATAGAAATATAAACTGTGAGTGTTTCTATGAATAATAAATGACAGTACCAGCGGCGAACTAGCGCAAGTGGGAAGGTCATACGCCCTCGTAATTTTCATTGCTTTCACAGTGTTTTTTTTTTTTTTGGAATATGGATTCCAAACTATTTGAGAATCATAGAATAGTATTTCTAGTGATAATATCAGGCTGTGGTAATCATATTACGGGTTGTCGGGAAGTGTAAAGTGGAGACTTCGTTACCCAACTTCAGAGGTCTCCACAAGTCCTACGGTACTCGACGAAGGCTCAACAAACACCCCAGGAGAAAGCTGAAGGTATGTGCCATAAGCATATGTGATTTTAATATTCTAGGACTAATTACTGATTTTTGGCAAATATTTTTAGAGAGTGTCGGAGCGCAAATATGCCCGCGGGTGCCGCAAGAAAAAGCAAAACAAGCCCGCGGTTAAAGGGTTAAGGAACTGTTGGGTAAATTGTAAAAGAAACCGATTGCGCATATCATGCAGTCAGTTTCATATAACTGGTCGAGCCGGTGGGAGAGCTGTTTAACAGTACATCAATACAAGGTAGTAGTAGTAGCAACCCCGGGCTTATCTGGATGTGAACCCTTTAGACTTCAGGCTGACGTTACTCGCTTCATGCAGTTCATCATCCCTCTTTCAGAGGATAGAGAAAAAGCTGAGGGATGATTGTACACCTGAGCAGCAGAGCAGCTTGGTTATATCAGTGCCACCCTATGAAGGCATTCTTCTGCAGCAGTTGTAGTTTTAGTAAAATAATGGTGTGGTAACAGATATCATCATCATCATCATCCAGATCTCCTTTCCCACCCCACTGCTAATCTCTTGTTACAGCTTAGCGTTCAAGATAGAAAGTCAAGTTAGTCGACAGATGATAGTATCATTCTGTTAACTTCTTTTTACAGCTCAGCATTCACAGTGGCAAGATTTCAGTTTTAGGCCAAGAGTATAAAGTAATCGACAGTTATTCATACTGAATGTAGAAGTGAAAAAAAATTTTAGTTGGGGAGCCAGTAATGAAACATCTTTACAGTGAGCAGTAAGAATTTATTGAACTATTTTTATACAGAGTATGGTACAAAATGAAATGTTAATATTGAGTATAGTGCTACAAAATACTTATACTGATACCCTGCTTATCAGTGATTATGAAAATCTGACATCATGGCATATATGTATGTATATCAGTTGTATTTTAGGTATTAATATATCAACTCCTTGAATCTTGGTAATGTCCTTTTTAGTTTATTCTTGTTGCCTCAGTTGTACATAACAAAGCCTTTGGTACTAAAGGATTTAATTGAACCTCCATATGATGCATCCAGTTCAGAAAGTCTTTCCATAGGTGAATAATAGTGTCAGTAGATGGCAAGAATAAAATGGAAGACATCCTTGGGTTTAGAGGGTTAAAAATATATAGCCATGGCACCTGATGATCTAGAGTGGTGTAGAAGTGGGACCCCATTGACGGGGAGACCTTTCGTATGTGTGATTTTTGAGAGGTGACAGAAGACTACATCATGTAATACCACCAAAGGAAGTAGGTAGGCCATCTGCACTTAAATGTATTGAGCTGCATTAGTCTAACCTTAGCTTCCTGCATCCCTAAAGAGGTAAAGTGAGACTGGTTATAGTGTTTGTAACAAGACTAGAATGTTGGTGCTAGAAGAGGCCACTAACCTGGGATTGAGTTTTCATTCCAGTGACCTTGAATTTTGACCCATGACCTTATTTGAATCAGACCTAGATATGGTTAACAAATAATCTAAATAACTCCAGCCTAATAACAGCGTTTAGGGTAAGGCTTGCAAAACTTAAAAGAGTCCCAACAAACAAACCCACTACACGACTGGTAACCATTGTTGTCTACGATTGTCCTCTTCTATTTCTCTAATGTTATCTATTTCTTTCAGGTAAGTCTGTATGGACTCTCAATGTGGGGCATGCAGTGTGCTGCCAGAAATGCACATCCAAGGAGAAGAAGAAGGACATAATGTTGTTAAAAAAAACTTGGAACAGAGGGGACACATGCATTTATTGTTCTGCAACATGACTAAAAAACAACAGATGTCGGTCCCACAATTCTGTAACAGTTTGTAGTGTTGCACGGCTGGCGTTAGTATTTTCAGCGTCTTGCAGGTAAAGAAATGAAATGTTAAGTCAGTAATAGGGGAATATACAAACTACTTACTGATGTGTGATGTGACTGTGTGATAACCAGACATCATGTTTCAATCTTCAAGATTAATTTTTGTCAATGCAGGAGGCTGTTTAGCACCCTTCCAATTTTTATCTGCATATGACATGGTGACCTTACATGTGTGTTGGTGGGGGCGCTCACCATCCACTCACTCGATGTAGTGTTGCCCTCAGGTGACTGCCCAGTCCTCTCTTCCTCTTCTGTCTTTTCTTCCTTCATTCTTTCTTCTTCGTTATGCCTACAGGTGACTTTACACTTCCTTATGCCTACAGGTGACTTTACACTCTCTCTTCTGTCTTTCTTACCTTCATTCTTTCCTCTTCTTCTGCCTATGGATGATTCTACATTGAGTGGCAAGCCAAATGGTTTCCTGTACACCAGGAAACCATTTACTCTGCTGGGTGGTAACCATATTACCAAATTATGGTGCCAGGTGGTTTAGGGCGCAATGAAGGCGCTCCAGTCGGATTGAGCCTGTGCAGATTTCTACCGAAGGGGTGGTTGGGGTTTATTGCTCGCATAATGCCACTCAGGCACGAGTGAAGCTTGTCACTTTTATCTTAACCCCTCGTCTGCTGCGTTCCTTTTAAAAGGTCCGATCGACTGTCTGCAACATTCTTTTTAAAATCCACACTTTTGTTTCATAAATTCCGCCATGAATTTTGGCGGGCGCATGTTATGTATTCTGCCGCGCTACTTGGGGTTCCTAGATTATCCTTTCACCTTACTGTTGTGCCCCAGTTTGTGCCCTTTTGTGCCCAGCAGCCATGGAGTCGTCACGTTGTCGTTCCGAGTCTCCCATACCCTCTATATCGCGTGGTGTTAGCAAGCAGGGGAGAGCTACAGTTCGGAAACAAATACAAAAACATAAATATACACCTGCAACTGAAAGTGACAGTGATAGTGAAGTGGTAGATGTAAAGGAAAGCAAGAAAAAAGTTGCTAAAGTCACTACACCACGCAGGAAGCGAAAACAGTATGTTACACCATCAAAGTTCCCTGGGCTGCTATTTGATAAAGACAGTGAAACAGATACTAGTGAAGAAAGTGAACAGTCCTGCAGTGAAGAAGAGCAAGATTTAGGTAATATACTTCCTAGTGCTGGTGAAGAGGAAAGTGAAAGTGAAGTGGGTGAGAGTGGAGTGGGACAAAGTGTGCATGCATCTGCCGGAGCCAGTGTTCCCACCTCACATCACCACAAAAAAAAATCAACCCGCGCATCTTCCATGGCACCAAGCCATGCAGTAAAATCTCATGTAAAACAATTTTACAGAGAACAATCAGAGCAAATATCACCACAACCTAGAACCTCAAGGATGATATCTCCTTCACCACCTCACACCCCGCACATGCCGTCTCCATCACCACCTCCCACCAGCCCCACTCCGTCTCCACCACCACCTCCCACCAGCCCCACTCCGTCTCCACCACCACCTCCAGCCAGCTCCACGCAACTTTCATTCACTTGGAGTGATGGAAGGAATTTTACACCTGACATCCATCCGTTTGATGCCAGTAACAGTGGTGTTACAGAAGACTGGCCAAACTGGCCGGATGCCCCAGATGTGGATTACTTTGAGGCATTCTTTACGGACGATATAATCGACCTCATCTGTACCCAGACAAACTTATATCACCAGTTCATCACTCAGCAGCACGAGTTCTCCCCCAGGTCTCGTGTTCATAGGTGGAAAGATATTGTGAGGGCCGACCTGATGTCATTCTTGGCATTGCTAATGCTCATGCCACACTGCAAGAAGCAGGTGCTGAGCGATTATTGGAAGAATGATGCCCTAATCCCTACACCTGTCTTCAGTAAATATATGCCACGGGACAGATTCTTGGTACTACTGCGTTTTCTTCACTTCGCAGACAACAGATATCCCTCCAACACAGACCGGTTGTGGAAAATTCGTGATCTCTTCATGATGCTGAAAGGAAACTTCACCAAGTACTTTGTCCCTTTCAGGAAGTTAGTGATCGACGAGTCGCTCGTACTGTTCAGAGGTAGACTAGTGTTCAAACAGTACATACCATCCAAACGACACCGCTTTGGCGTCAAGCTATTTGTGATGTGTGACTGCCACACTGGGTATGTGTTGGACATGATAGTCTACACAGCAACGGACATTGACATTCCACGGAATGATCCTCTTGGGGTGTCAGGAGCTGTCGTGAAGAAACTGATAGCAAACTACCTCGGTCAAGGTCACATTCTTTATACCGACAACTGGTATACCAGACCTTCCTTGGCATCATTCCTCCACACTAATGGCACTGTACGAAGGAATCGCAAGTTTATGCCAAAGTTTGCACCATCTGCAGGACGAGGACGTGTACAGTTGTCAAAATCATACAACATATTGTCAGTTGGCTGGCAGGACAAGAGAGATGTGACTGTGCTGACAACAGTTCACAAAGGGAACATGATAGAAACAGACAAAACAGACCACCATACAGGACAGAAAATACAGAAGCCGGATTCAGTGTTGGACTATAACTTGAACATGAACTTAGTTGATAAGTGTGACATGCAACTGTGCAATGCTGAGTGTGTCCGGAAAACAGTGAGGTGGTACATCAAGTTTTTCCTGCATCTTGTGGATGTGACACTTCTCAATGCATATAACTTGTACCTCTTTCGGTCACACAAGAAGATAATGTTTCGTGAGTTCTCCTACAATGTAGTGTTCCAGCTGCTAGAAAAATATGGAACACTACAAACAACAGAAAGAGGAAGGAGATATGCTGCTTTGCCTGACAGGTTGGCAGGTAAAGATTTTTTGCAGCGCCATTACTTGGCACATACAGCAACATCAGAAGGTGGAACAAAAAGGCAGGTGTTGTGTCATGTCTGCAAGAACACTACCAGGCGTGAGCAGGTGAGAAGGAAAGTGACAACATGGTGTCAAGAGTGTCAGGTGGGCTTATGCATAGGCGACTGCTACCGTGACTTCCACACACTCGTCAGATTCTAGACTCTTTGACTCATCTGTAAATAAGTGAAGACTATTTGTAAATGTAATTGTAAGTGTTATAATAAAATGAAAGTGAGGATAAAAGTGACTTTTCTGATAAGTGAAAGAGACTATTTTATAAGCGTAATAATAGAAAAATAAGCTAAGGAAATACTGTATTTCATTGAAGTTTCCTATTACTGAGTAAGTGTAATAATAGAAATGAAAGTGAGGATAAAAGTGACTTTTCTGATAAGTGAAAGAGACTATTTTATAAGCGTAATAATAGAAAAATAAGCTAAGGAAATACTGTATTTCATTGAAGTTTACTATTACTGAGTAAGTGTAATTGTAAGTGTAATAACAGAAATGAAAGTGAAGATAAAAGTGCCTTTTCTGATAAGTGAGACTATTTTATAAGAGTAATAATAAAAAAAATAAGCAAAGGAAATACTGTATTTCATTGAAATTTACCATTACTGAATAAGTTTTCACTGTTCAGTATAATGATGGAAGTGCTAAGACACACACAACATAGTGCAAATGAAATGGTGGAGCGGGGTGGTGGAGATGAGTGGTGCAGTGGCGAGCCTGGATGGCTCTGGCAACAGTGCCTCCTGGTTGGCTCGCCTCAGTCACGCGCAAAAACGGCGAAAATGACTTTGCTTCCACACATCTCTACAGCAACACATGAGAACCTAGACCTTCACTGAAATTCTCATAGGTAAGAAGAAAGGTTGAGCTTTCTTGTGCATGTTTTATTTTGTCTATCTTAATAAATAATATGAGAATTGTTGAGTTGAAAATAGGTAATTTTGGGCTGGATTGCCGCACCAGGGATACAGCTCCCGCCACCATTGCCGCAGCCGAGGGGTTAAATGTCAGGACCAACTTGCATAGCCCTGGGCTTCTATGCTCCTTATGAGGCAACACAGGATTAGATAATGATGACAAGAATACAGTAAAGTGCAGTCTGTGAATATGCAGTGATAGTGTCATATTCTACCAAAGTGAAATATGCTCAAGTCTATGTAAAAACAAATCCATTGATCCATTGTGATATTGATATCACAGTAGCCGTGAGTGTATATGTAATCCATCCATCCATCATCCAATCCTACGTTGCCCCATAAGAAGAATAGGAGCCCGGGGCTAGGCAAGTTGGTCCTGACATTTAAGATGAGAGTGACCAGCCTCACTCATCCCCGAGTGGCATTACGTGAGCAATAAACTCCAACCACCCCTTGGAGATAAACCTTCACTGGCTTAATCCAACTGGAGTGCCTTAATTACCCACTAAACCACCAGGTGCCATAATTGGGTTACATGGTTACCACCCAGTGTAATAAATGGTTTCCTGGTGTCCTGGAAACCATTTGGCTTGTCATTCAGTGTAGTCACCCACAGGCAAAGCAAAAGAGGAAAGAATGCAAGAAAGAACGACAGAGGAAGTAAAGTCACTCGTAGGCAGAAGGACGAGGAAAGAATGAAGGAATGAAAAATAGAAGAGGATGGAAGGAAAGAAGGATGGAGGAGAGGAAAGGTCAGACACCTGAGAGCAGCACTACATCAAATGAGTGGATGGTGAGTGCCCCCATCTATAATACAGTTAATGATGGGTGTGGTGAAAGTTCAAAATCTAATATGGAAAAATGTAGGACTTCACCAGTGATATAGTGCGAGTTTCTACCAATGCGAGAGAGATATATGCATAAGTCTGTAAAAACAAACTCATTATAGCATCAGTATCACAATGACAGTGTGGGATGTATAATGGCACAAAGCTGTTGATAGGTGTTATGAGTTTTATATTATGATAAATGCAGGACATGATTCTACCAGAGTGATATATTCTGCATCTGTCAGTCATCTCAGGCCTTTAGGATTCACTTCCAGGTGAATGTACCATAATTATTTGGATGAGTAGGATAGAATATCCATACCCTGAGAGGATTAATGGTAATTTACTCTCAGATGACCATTCCTACCCATCACTGATTAGCAGGAATAGAATACAGTACTAGACTTGATTTGTTCCAGCCACAAGAGAGCTAGAAACTTATAGGTACTGATGTAAACCTCCTCACTATTAGTGTTGTGACCACAGGGTCCTTTTTGGATGTGGAACTTGTAGACTGAAACTGCAATATTGCTGTCCCAAATCCCCCTTCTGGGGACTGGGGAGAAAGGTGAGGGTCATCAAGATGTCCATTTGCACTATCACCCCTTCAGTAT
Organism: Coenobita brevimanus; assembly: GCF_032717465.1. Classification (NCBI taxonomy): domain Eukaryota; kingdom Metazoa; phylum Arthropoda; class Malacostraca; order Decapoda; family Coenobitidae; genus Coenobita; species Coenobita brevimanus. The sequence goes on along the minus strand of NC_136980.1, from coordinate 6,671,397 downwards.
ACTGACTTGTTATATTGTTTGTGTTGGAGAAGGATGCCTTCATGTGGTGGCACCAAAATGAAATGCAGGCATACCTTTTATCATTACTGTCACCAGAGTTTTTATTAAGCTTAGGAGAGAATCTTGGCTAACCTCACCAGTTTGAAATGTCTACTGTAAAGCTGAATAGAATTCATGAAATATCCAGGACTGTAATATAAATAACACTTTGGTGCTATATAGATTACTGTGTATGTATGTTGTTCTGGCCCCAGGCAAATTATGAACCTGGTGGCCTCCAGACTGAAGGTGTACTTCTACAGTCCACCAGATTCCTTTGGGGGAATAGGGATGGAGTTCATGGACATATGTATGATCAGGCAGTGGAGCCATTCAGTTATGTTAGTGCCACCATGTGAAGGAAAGGAATCCTCTCCATCACTTCAGTAACACTTTCAGTAGAATGTTTTATATTCATGCTACCATCAGAAAATTTTATTCAGCAGCTTAGGGCAGATGTGTAGTTGGGTAATTAGAAGTGTTGTTTTCATTAACCCTTCAGTAGGCTGCCTTTCTACATTTAAGTTTTGCTAACACCAGGTGATTTTTATTCAGCATTAGACCAGACCTGGTAGTAGTTGGAAAGGCTTCATCAACCCCTTCAGATGGTGATTTTATCCAGCTTATGAGATGCATCTTTTAGTGAATGGGTTAGAAATAGTCTTCATTAACCCTGTCAGTAGGTGTTTGTCTTTTAGTTTATTTACATTTCCTGTGTTCTGTAATGGTTGTTGGAGACTTAAACTTCTTCATTACATTGGAACCTTTTGTATTTTAATACTGATATTCTCTGATAATTTTATGCAGCTTAGGAGAGGCCTATTATTGTTGTGGCACCAGACTTTTCTGCCTGAAGTGGTCCTGGTCCCCATTGTGTAGGCCACCATCCACCTTTTGGAGAACCGAGAGGGAGTTCTTACAACACGTAGTGATCCAGCCATTGTATCACTGATGCTGCATTAAGGTGTCCCTCACTAGTACCAGACCTCATAGTTATACTAAAGGGATATATAGTGAGGGCTTTATCTAACCCATCCATTTATTTCATTATTCTTTAAATGAGAATTTCAGTGTAGGAAAGACCTCTTGTAAGGAAGAGGTTTATAAAGGCAGTATCAAATCCTTCCAGTACATGTAGGAAAATAAGTGTGGGCGATTGTGTGTGTATATGCGCATACGGTAAACCTTGTGAGCAGAGTGAAAGAAGAGTTCTAGGCAAATATAGAAGTGTGCATAGAAAAGTTTGAGAGGGGTGAGAGTGTTTTTGGTTGGAAATATGAATGGACAAGTAGGGAATGTGAAGGTGGATGGAGTAGATGGTGAGTTGGGTGCTCTTGCAGAAGTGGATGAGAATGGTAGTGCTCTAGTGGACATTAGTGAGGGAAGGAGGTTGGTTCTAGCCAATACCCTCTCTTGGCACAAAATGATCCACTGGTATATGTGGCTAGTAATGAGAAGGGTGGGTTCGTAAACTGAATGAACGGAGGGCAGTGATTGATAATGTGCATGTGGATGAGAAAAAATGGTAAGGTATGTACTGGATGCGAGAGCATGCAGAGGTTGTGGGAGTGGACTTTCTGACCACCACTTGGTGGTGGTAAAAGTCAAGATACAAATGTAATGGATAAATAGAAGAAGGGCAGGAAGAAGTAATCCATACAAAGAGAGTGGAAGGGTTACAAGAGGATGAGAAAAAGGCAAAATATAAGACAGAAGTTGAGCAGCGATTGAGTAAATATGGTTTGGAGCAGATGGGGGAGGAGGAAGGTGTGTGCAAGATATTCAGAGAAGAAATCTGTGCAGCATGTGAGTTGAAGAGAAGATGAAAGGGGATGCAAGGAACAGTATAGTGGATTGAAGAGATAAAACAAACTGTGGCACAAAAGAAGAAAGCATAGTGAGTGGATGGGAAGCAGAGGCATGGAGGAAGTATGGAATCGAGATTTATATGTACAGAAGGAGAGGTGAAAAGATTATTAAGAGAGTGGATGAGGAATTTGGAAGGAATTTAAGTGTAAAGTGTAAGGAATGTAAGGAAATGTTGTGGAAGAATGTAAAGAGTTAGACAGGGTGATAACGAAGGTAGCAGAGGAGGGGAAGATAAAAATGGTAGACTGATAGTGGAGAAGAGTGAGCAGATGTAGAGAACACTAAGGAATTGTTAAACCTAGAAAATGAAAGTAATGTGAACATAAGTGGCTGGTGATTGGCTGTGAGGAGAAGGGTGATTAGAATGGAGGAAGAGATCAGTAGGTTGGAAGCAGTAAAGTCAAAATGGGGAAAGCCCCAAGCACTGACGATGTGTTCAGTGAAATGTTGAACCAGAGAGGGTGCGACAGTAGTAGAATGCTTGGGGAAGATATGCAGACTCACCTGGGAGGAAGGTAGAGTCCTGGAGGATTGGATGACAGGTACTGTATAATTATTCCCGTGTACAAAGGAAAAGGGGAAAAAGAAGTGTGTGGTACTCATATGGGCATTTGTCGTCTTATTGTAATAGGAACAGTATATGGTAGGATACTGACAGAGTTAGGGAAATAACAAGGAATTACATGAACAGGGAGGTTTTGGTAAGAGGTTGTGTAGATCGTAAGGTCTTTAGTGTTAAAGTTTCTAGAGAAGGGAAAGAAGTTGCATGCAGCTTTCATGGATTTGAAGAAAGCATATGACAATGAATAGACAAGGACTGTGGTAAATAATTTAAAAATAGAGTAAATGGGAAGCTGTTGAATGCAGTGAAGAGTATGTACAATGGTGCTAAGGCTGCAGTGTGTGCGAATGGTGAACTGAGTGATTTTGTTTTGTCTGAATGTTGGAGTGGAACAAAACCTTCACATTCTTCCTTGCATCTTGCCACGGAAGGGTGCTTGTCCACTGCAAGGGAACATCAGTACACTTAACAATACAATCCTGCATGGGAAATTGCTTGCCTGCTGCTGATGGGTCTGGTCATCCACACAGACTGAGGCTGCTCTACTACTACTGAGGTCCTTCCTAAGTTGAATAAAACATCTGGCAGGGGCAAGAATAAAACTAAAGTCATTGTACTCAAGGGGTTAAGACCTAATACTGAATGGGTTGGTGCAGGAATGCGACACCTTCATGTGGTGACAACAATATAAGTTGGCGGTGGATCTGCCTGGTTACACTGATGTCTCTCAACTCACCTCTCCTCATAAGCTGGATAATGGACCACAGGAGAGGGGTGTCTTCAGCCTGCATGCCACTGGGTTTTCCAGATAAATAAACCTGGGGCTGCAATTACTACTACTTGGTACAAAAAGTCCTTCCTCAGCTACGTAAAATCATCAGGGGGAAGCAAGAATAAAATCCATCATCACACTCAAAAAGGCAAACAAGGCTGAATGACAGTAGCAAGGGTAAAATATATCTATCTATAGCCAGACGCCTTAATCCTGTAAGGGGTGGCCACAAACAAATTGCCTACACGTTGCCCTGTCCCCTGACATTTTGCTGTTGTCCCCCCAGCTCACACATACCCTCTCATATACCTCTCTACTCCATCTCATCCTCGGTCTCCCCCTCCATCTCACTCTCAAACGCTCTCCACCTTAGTCTCTAGCTCTCCAACACCAAACCATCTTAGTATATTTTTCCTAATGCTTTTTATCACACTGACACCACAGGCCTACTTCATTTCCTCATTTGTCACTCTATCTCTCCATGTAACTCCACATGCTCCTCATGTAACTCATTTCAACTGCTCTCACTCTTGACTTACTTCCTTCCAACAAGGTCCAAATTTCACTTCCATACATTAGAACTGGTGTCTCAATAGTAATCCCTCTTTTATCCGAACGCCCAATATCCGAACATCCCCACTACCCGGACATAATCGTCCCGGGATCCAACATTCCCAAAATGGTCCGGGGGGGGGGACGAATTTTTCCCGCCCGTAATTTGTTCTTGCCACGTTTGGCAAGGAACAGGATTGTTGTGGCGCGTCATTCCTCCGACGTCCGATAGAACGCCGCTGCATCCTCCCCATTTTCGCCTGTCTCTTGCCGCGAGTGCAAGCTTCTCATTATGGCTGCCCACATGCTCGCTTTTGTGGTGGTGCCTTACCTGCTGCAGGCACTCCTGCTGCTCTCGGGCCTCCTATTAGTGTGTGTGATGATGGCCCCGCCGCCTGAGAAGAGGATGAGAGTGGTGTTGACTCTGGAGAAGAAACGGGAGATATTGGAGAAAGTAGATGCGGGGTGGTCTTCTTCCAGCATCCTCCGCGAGTGCAACCTGGCCCGATCTACTTTGTTCGATATCAAGAGATCCCGAGACAAACTCATGCAGTACACGGCTGACTTCTCGTCGAGAAGCAAACGCAATGTGGAGAGGAAGCTGATATTTACTCCCAAGTTTGCTGAAATCGACCGCTCCACGTTGATTTGGTATCAACAGCAACGTGCTGCTGGCGTGATAGTACGTGGAACGGAGCTGAAGGCTGCTGCTGAGAAGTTCGACAGGCTTTACAAAGAACTAGACTTCAAGGCATCCGAGGGTTGGCTCTTTGCATTCAAGTTACGGCATGGCCTTACCAACTGTGAAGCTCATGGCGAAGCTTTGGAGGCTAATGAGGATGGAGTTGACGAGTTTCGGCACAAGGTGAAGGGCTTGATCGACAGGGAGGGCCTCACTCTCGGTCAAGTCTACAACGCTGACAAAACTGGTTTACTCTATTGCTCTTTGCCAACGAACACTCTAGCCGAGGAGACGGAGAAGCGTGTACCTGGCCGCAAGCTCTCCAAGGAACGGATATCTGCTTTGTGTTGTGCCAATGCTAATGGCATGCACCAGCTTAAGCCCGATGTTGTTGGGCGTGCAAAGCAGCCTCAGTGTCTTCGTGGGGTGATGGATGTTGTTCCTGTCGTCTGGTACCATTCTTTGAAGGCATGGTTTACAGCCCAGATCTTCAAAGACTGGTTCCACCGCCACTTCGTCAAGGAGGTCATCCATTACCAGACGAAGACACTGGGAATCCCGCGCAACCAGGTAAAGGCCCTCCTTCTCCTCGACAATGCACCTGTCCACCCGTGCGACAAGGACTTGGTGGCTGAGAATGGCCGGATTAGGTGCATGTTTCTGCCACCTAATACGACTGCTCTCATCCAACCAATGGACCAAGGAGTGATCGTGGCAACAAAGCACCTATACCAACAGAAGTTCCTGGATGAGGTGATGGTTGTTCTCGAGGACAAGGTCAAGCGCAGGGAGGGACGGGACACACGAGGCCAGCGAACTTTGGAAAACCTTCGCCGCTACAACATCAAGTCTGCACTCTACAACTGGGCCAGTGCATGGAAGGAAGTCCCTGTCAAGACTCTAGAAAATGGTTAGTCTCATCTGCTTCTCGGAACGGATGTGGAGTACGATTTTCTAGGGTTTGACGTGGATGACTTCCATGCACGGCTACGTACGCACGGTGACGATGTTGATGTGGACGATGTGTGTGAGTGGTTGGATGATGACGAGGGCGATCCTGGGTATCAGACATTGTCTGATATCGAGATTGCGTCTTCAGTTGCAGGTGTCAGTACCGAGCTTGAAGATTCCGACGAGGAAGGCGACGATGATGCGGACTCCTCTCAGCAGGACACTACTCCAGCCATCCCCAAGCTAAGCACACTCTGGGAACACCTAGAGTTCATCCTTGACTACCTGGAACACCCGGACTGCGACAGGGAGATGGGGCCCTTGGGACTTGTGGAGGAAGTGCGTGCTTTCAGGCAGCGCATCATCAATCGTCAGAATCGTCGTTCCTTGCGTCAATCAACGATTGACAGTTTTTTCAGGCCCGTAACCCCCGCTGTGCCCAGCCCTGGCTCCACTCCGTTGCCTCTCCAAGACAGGCCCTCATGCTCCGAGCCACAGCCCAGCACATCAGCCACGGTGGAGTCACCGCTCGACGTGAGTTTGCGTCTGTCTTCAGAGTCGTCTGCAGTGGGTACGCCATCACCACGACCCAGCGACGCACCCCTAGGTCACCTACCAGTGATACTCTCGGACTCTGACAGTGATTAAACAGCAAGAACTTCTCCACTAGACCACACGGGAATTTACAGTGTTGTGCAGTGAAAAAAACAGTGTGTTGTGTTAAGGATTTACAGTTGTGAGTGAAAAGACTAATTTGGAACAAAATTTAACGTAAATAGACTTGTTTGTTTTTACTTTAGAAAATTATTAGAAGAATGGGAAAAGTTAAAGTGCAGAGTGCAACACTTAGTAAGTTACAACGGAGCATTAGTTAGACAAGAGTGCGCACTGTGAAGAGAACGGACTTCTGAGTGCGATTGACTAAGCTAAGTGCAAGACTTCATGAACAGTGTACTGGAAGTGCTTCAGGAAATCCTTCTTACTGTCAGAGTCTGAGAGGAGGCGGTTATTCATCGAGGTGGCCATGGACTTGCTGTAAGTAGGCAGAATGTTTCATACTGTACTTTTTTTCCATACTATACTTACCTCAAACACCTCATTTCACTCTTTAATGTCCTTTATTGGTGTGAATAGGGTGTTAGGAGCTATGCATGTGCAGTAGGAATGTGTTTTTCTGAGTTAGGCTAGGTTAGGGTCCATAAGTACCAGTCCAGGAGCCAGTAACCAGAATGTTTAATATTGTATGAACCTACTTCTAAACCCTCATTTTATGCTTCTTTTGCATTTATTTGTCATTTATGTGCCTTATTGGTGTGATTTGGGTCTTAAATAGGTGCTATGCATGTCCAGAGGGAGTTGTATAGGTGTTTCTCTGAGTTAGGGTTCGTAAGTACAAGTCCATAAGCTGGGGCCCAATATCCGGACAGGACCAGTATCCGGACCTGCCTATGGCCCTATTACATCAGATATTGGAGGGATTACTGTATTATGTGTATCGCAATACTATCATGCAACAACTTTTTTTAATGCCCATGCTCATTTCTCTGTTTTTTCTCACTGCTTTCAAAGAACCAGCAACCTTTCTTCCCTCTTGTACCCTGTCAAGCATTTCATCCTCTAAACTTCCGTCCTTACTTATCACTTGCATTATCATACAACTTCAGTGCATTCAGTGACTTCATTTCTGTTGAAAACCACAGCTTTACTCTCACCATTCACTTTTAGATTCTGTTTCTTACACACTCTCCCAAACTCATTCACCAAGCTTTGCAGCTCTCTTTCGGCTTCATTTAACAATTACAGTATCATCTGCAAACAACACAACAGGAAGTTTCCAAACACTGCCCTCTTTCAATAGGGTTGCTCCAACATCCACTGCCCTACCTTGTATTTTTATAACCCCATCCATATACAGATTGTACAACCATGGAGTCAAGACACATCCTTGTTCCAATCCAACATTTAGTTCACCATCCACACACACTGCAACCTTAGCATCCTCATACATACTCTTCACCGCATTCAACACCTTCCCATTTCCTCCATTGTTTAAAAATATTTTCCACATTACTTCCCTATCCATTCTGTCATATGCTTTCTTCAAATCCATAAAAGCCACATACAACTTCTTTCCCTTCTCTAGAAACTTCAACACTAAAGACCTTAGGATCTACACAACCTCTTTGTAAAACCTCTCTGTTCTTCAAGTAATTCCTCTGATATTTTACCTAACTGTCAGTAAGTATCCTACCATAAACTGTTTGTATTAAAAGAAGATGACAAATGCCCCTGTAATTACCATACATTTCTTTTTCCCCTTGTCCTTTGTACAGGGGAATAATTATACCTGTCATCCATTCCTCTGGGACTTTACCTTCCTCCCAGGTCAATCTGCATGTCTTCTCCATGCAGTGAAATGCTTGAACATTTTACTGCACACATCGTCAGTTCTTGGGGCTTTCCCCATTTTGACTTTACTACTTCCAACCTACTTATCTCTTCCACTATTCTAATCACCCTTCTTCTCACAGCCAATCACCAGCCACTTATGTTCACATTACTTTCATTTTCTATGTTTATCAATTCCTTAAAGTGTTCTCTACATCTGTCCACACTTTCTCCCTTCTCCACTATCAATCTTACCATTTTTCTCCTCCCCTCCTCTGCTATCTCCTTTATCACGCTGTCTAACTCTTTACGTTCTTCCACAACATTTTCTTACATTCCTTACACTTCACACTTAAATTCCTTCCAAATTCCTCATCCACTCTTTTTATAATCATTTCACCTCTTTTCGTCTTCTCTACAAATAACTCTCCATTCCATCTCTCAACTTCCTCCATGCCTCTGCTTCCCATCCACTCACTATGCTTTCTTCTTTTGTGCCACAGTTTGTTTTATCTCTTCATTCCACTATACTGTTCCTTGCATCCCCTTTCATCTTCTCTTCAACTCACATGCTGCACAGATTTCTTCTCTGAATATCTTGCACACACCTTCCTCCTCCCCCATCTGCTCCAAACCATATTTACTCAATCGCTGCTCAACTTCTGTCTTATACAGTAGAACCTCTCTCATTCGGACTATATGGGGGGAAGGGTTGTCCGAATTAGCAGATTGTCCGGACCATCAGGGTAATCTCCAGTTCATACCAAACTCTATCTACATATGGTATATTTGTTAATTATTAACATATGTGGCATATGTCAACCCTACATAACTGCAAAAGATGAAAGGATACCGGTACTAAAATAACCAAACTAATCATGTACGATAGTTTTGTACTGTACTGCATAATTTACAGGTAAGGCCATGACAAGAAATTAGCCTACATTTTAAATTGTAGTAAGTGACTAAGGCCCGTGTAGGCAAAAAAAAAAATTAATTAATTAACTGTAATATTTGGAATAAAAATAAAACTTATGTAGGCAAAAAATACATTGTCATCTTTGGCATATTGATAACACCCATATGAGCAAGAAGCTAATGTTTGATGGACAAGTAAAGCACATTTAAGTACAAAAAATAACCTACAGTAATCACTAGACACTGCAGAATATTCTGACCCATTTTTGTGTAAGCAAACTCCTCCTTTTAACACCTTTATTCATTACAGAAGCTACACTTAAATTAAGGGGCATGGTAAGGAGGATTATCTTTTGAAATACAGCGTAAAAATATAAATGGTTGGTGAACTAGTTGATGGAACGAATGCTAGCGTGTGTTTAAACAGGCGCCCATGTTGCGACCTAGCGTGATCCGAGACTAAACGAATGACGATCGCTTTCCGCGTCGATACTAAAAATGACTTTAGAATTTCTTTCAACATATTTTTCGAGCTTATTATTTTTAAATCTTGTCCGGATTAACAGAAATCCGGATTAAAGGGGTCTGGATTAAAGAGGTTCTACTGTATTTTGCCTTTTTCTCATCCTCTTGTAACCCTTCCACTCTCTTTGTATGGATTACTTCTTCCTGCCCTTCTTCTATTTATCCATTACATTTGTATCTTGACTTTTACCACCACCAAGTGGTGGTCAGAAAGTCCACTCCCACAACCTCCGCATGCTCTCGCATCCAGTACATACCTTACCATTTCTTCTCATCCACATGCACATTATCAATCACTGCCCTCCGTTCATTCAGTTTATGAACCCACCCTTCTCATTACTAGCCACATATACCAGTGGATCATTTTGTGCCAAGAGAGGGTATTGGCTAGAACCAACCTCCTTCCCTCACTAATGTCCACTAGAGCACTACCATTCTCATCCACTTCTGCAAGAGCACCCAACTCACCACATACTCCATCCACCTTCACATTCCCTACTTGTCCATTCATATTTCCAACCAAAAACACTCTCACCCCTCTCAAACTTTTCTACACACACTTCTATATTTGCCTAGAACTCTTCTTTCACTCTGCTCACAAGGTTTACTGTATGCGCATATACACACACAATCGCCCACACTTATTTTCCTACATGTACTGGAAGGATTTGATACTGCCTTTATAAACCTCTTCCGTACAAGAGGTCTTTCCTACACTGAAATTCTCATTTAAAGAATAATGAAATAAATGGATGGGTTAGATAAAGCCCTCACTATATATCCCTTTAGTATAACTATGAGGTCTGGTACTAGTGAGGGACACCTTAATGCAGCATCAGTGATACAATGGCTGGATCACTACGTGTTGTAAGAACTCCCTCTTGGTTCTCCAAAAGGTGGATGGTGGCCTACACAGTGGGGACCAGGACCACTTCAGCCAGAAAAGTCTGGTGCCACAACAATAATAGGCCTCTCCTAAGCTGCATAAAATTATCAGAGAATATCAGTATTAAAATACAAAAGGTTCCAATGTAATGAAGAAGTTTAAGTCTCCAACAACCATTACAGAACACAGGAAATGTAAATAAACTAAAAGACAAACACCTACTGACAGGGTTAATGAAGACTATTTCTAACCCATTCACTAAAAGATGCATCTCATAAGCTGGATAAAATCACCATCTGAAGGGGTTGATGAAGCCTTTCTAACTACCACCAGGTCTGGTCTAATGCTAAATAAAAATCACCTGGTGTTAGCAAAACTTAAATGTAGAAAGGCAGCCTACTGAAGGGGTTAAAACAACACTTCTAATTACCCAATCACAACACATCTGCCCTACGCTGCTGAATAATATTATCTGATGGTAGCATGAATATAAAACATTCTACTGAAAGTGTTAACTATAGTGAACCGATTACCATTTAACCTTTTCATGGACATGAGTGTGATGTGTACACAACCCTTTGCCTGGGGATTTAATGTATTCTTGCTGCTGCATGACACTTTGATTCAGTTTAGGAAAGATGTCTTGCTGTAAGAAAGGGTTACCAGTATGTGTGAAAATTAATTCCTTGACATAAATGATTTGATTGGGCAATATATGAATTATATGGTTAGCAAACCTGTTGAGTCAGTGGGTCACTTTTACACTACTCTTGCTGTTGCCAGAATTCTTCAGCTTTGGAGAGCACCTTAGTAGTTTAAAATGAATGGACACTAGAGCTGCTACCTGCAGTTGGGAAGGTCTCTGCACCCTTTAGTGGAGGTCATGAAAGCTGGAGCTGACACCTTCAGGTGCAAAAGTCTCTCCTGAACTGAAACTGGATGAATTATCACAAATATATTGAAAAGTGTCATTGTGGCGGGGGGAGGAGTATAATTGTATTGGGTGGGATTAAAAATGATTTATGTATTTTTTTCATGCAAAATAAACTATACTAGTAATTCCTGCATTGTTTAACTGTTCCTTTACACATTTAGTACTAAGCCTGATAAAACCTTTTGGCTGCAATAAAATCCTTTTAAAAATGCATCACATCAATCAATGAGAACTGACAGTACAGAGAATTAAATAAGGGGGATATGGGATGATGAGCCTTATAGCATGTACTTAAGTCTAGTGATGACCAACTAAAATATCACAAACCTTTTGCCTGTGTGAATCCTGCCCATGTTAAACAGTATGAGTACACTTAGTAAAATGCAGCAGGATATCAAAACAGACCGCAATGAGCCACCAGAAGGAGCCTACAGAGGAGTGTACATGGCGCGAATGAACTCCAGGCAGAAACTGCTAAGTCCACTTGGGCCACGCGCCCCTATAACACGGAACTCACCTGCCGCCACCATAGCAGGAATACAAGACGACTTGCCAGGCAAGCTGCCCACAGATCAGACCAGGGAGGAACTGTTTCCCCAGTTCCTAACAGCATCTATGAGACGGCCGATAGCCGCTCACCCTCCTACAGGAGACGGCTAGAAGCCGCTCTGGAGGAAACTAGGAGATGGCCTGAAGCCGCTCGGAAGGTGCCCCTTGGAGAGACGGCCTGCAGCCGCTCGCCCTCCTACAGAAGACGGCCTGAAGCACTCCCACCTTCGTCAGGAGATGGCCTGAAGCTGCTCGGAAGGTGCCCCTCGGAGAGATGACCTGTAGCCACTCACCCTCCTACAGGAGACGGTCTGAAGCTACTCCGGAGGCCAGTCAGGAGACGGTCAGAAGTCGCTCTGAAGGTGCCCCTGGAGAGATGGCTGGTAGCCACTCACCCTCCTACAGGAGACGGTCTGAAGCAGATCCGGAGGTCAATTAGGAGACGGCCGGAAGCCGCTCTGACTGTGCCCCCGGAAAGTCAGCCAGTAGCCGGTCTACCCTCCAGCAGGAGGCAACCGGTAGCTGCCCCAAAGGTGCCCCAAAACAGCAATGGCCAGTAGCCGGACCCTACCGCCAGAGATGGCCTAAAGCCGCTCCTTCATCAGGTGCTGAGCCCGGTCCATCTACCCACGACTTGGAGGGAGCCCCCAGCCTGGAGGAGTATTGGAGAGGCCCTGTGACCACCACAGGGCTCTTCTCCCTACAGCTGGTGGAGATGCCCCTGACGCCCCTCAATGCCGGCCGACTCTCGGGCGGGACATTCCTGCACCCAGACACGGAGATCCTCATCCTCTTTCAGGCGCCTGACTCAGAAGTTCAGGCAACTGTTCGGCCCCAGCCCAGCGGACCAGACTCCCACCCCAAGCCTTCGGGCCCCTATGCCCCCAGCAGCCCCGGATGAGAGAGGACGCCCCTACGTGCTGTCCCCTGTCCCCAGGGCCTAGCAGCCCCTGGCTGATCCCAGCCCCATCAGTAGGGAGGCTGAGACTCCGCCGCCGCCCCTGCGCCTGACTGTGACACATCCGACCTGACAGTGAGTGAAAGTGAACACACGCAGCATACAGACAGTGTAGGAGTGACAGAGTAAAGTGGGCCGGTGGTCAGAGCATAAAAGAAAGTGGTGGAAAAGATAGTGCAATAGTAAAACAGTGAAGGACGGGCCTACCATAGTGAACAGTGCCGCCGTAAGACAGTGAAGATCATACATAGGACCCCGAGTTTAAGTTCCAGTACCGCCACCTACCCCCCAGGTACATAGTAAAGTAATGTAAAAGTGATCTACAGGCCAAGGTACAGTGAACACTCTATGCAACAGTGATGGCACGTCTCGGTAAGACCATGCTTAGGCCCAGTGTAAAATATTAACGCTACCCAGGGAAATCAGACAACCACCACCACCACCAGCCTAGGAAATCTAACCACCCCCACCAACATAAGTGTCTATCTCAAGTGTTGTTCCCCCTAACCAATCTGGTCCTGTACAATATCCTGCATACTACTACTATTCCACATCTGCAGCCCAAGGATTATAATTGTCCAGCTTGTTTGTATTTGTGACATCTGCTTGTTCCTGTGTAACACTTAGTAATACACGTGTAAGGTGTTGCCTTGAGTTTTTGTGTCCTGCCTCTCTCTTATTTGTCTACACTCCGTTCTAGAAAGAGAACCCAGCTACTCACTAGGTGCTCTAGGGATGGGAGGCCGACCCCAAAACACCTAGCATTACAATTATATTTGAAAACTATGAATTATGATGGAATTCAGTAATTTCTAAATATGGAGAAAATGTTTCAGATATGAATAAGAAATCTCGTTATCTGAATATATAAACAATTTCAAAGATTAAGAATCTATGATATTTATTGACATGTGCCAACTATGCCAGTAAAATACAGTATATGAGGAAGGGAGCCGCAGGGAACGTGTCATTCAGTCAGGGGGGGCGAGAATTAGAAAAGGTTGGAAACCACTGCCCTAACACCTCTCTCACTATCCCTTAACACCTGTCACTATCCCCTAACACTTCTCACTAACCCTTTTCATTTCTATCTCCTAACACTTCCTTTATTTACTCTCAATATCATTTTTCCTAATATCCCCTATAGCTTTTACCTTCTATTCACCCACTCCCTATCTCCTATCACTATTACTATCCTGTCTCCCACTCTTACTATTTTGCCCTTCCTCACTTACTATTCCCCACCCTTTCTGTAACTCTGTCCCCTACCCTTCCTATCACCCTATCTTACCATCCGCTCTCTCTCTGAATGACCCTCTTCGTTACGGGTTGTAAGACCTGAGGTACTACTTGTCCGTATAATTACCTCTCTGAACTAACACCTACCTTTCTTATCACCCCTCATCTTCACACACACACACACACACACACACACACACACACACACACACACAACGAAAAACACCAAACTTCGTAATGTACAGACCAAACTTCACCTAATCCAACCTGGCCTAACTCTACCCTTATCAAACCTAACTACCAAACTAAACAGAACCTAATTTCCCTTGATTTAACCCAACCTAACCTAGCATCTCTACCTATGGGTGCATCCACACATTAGGCCTAGGTTAGGTTAAGTTAGGTTAGTTTGGGTTAGTTTAGTGCAAAATAGTGTGTTTTTAATTCCATTTGATCTTGATTTTGGGGGATAAACCCACTTTTGGAAATCTTACTCAAAATTCCAAAAGGGGGATTTTCCCCAAAAAATGAAGGTGAAAACTAATTAAAACACAGTATTTTGCATTGGAAACCATAAAAATAATAATAAAAGAAAACGTTGATTACTTCTAAAAATTTACCCACATTTTTTTTTTTCAGCATAAGTTTCTGTATTTGTAATTTGTCTGATAGTTAACTGTTGCCATAAATTTTGGTCTTTTTCTTACTGAACTATTGCCATACTTTTTGGATTTCAAACCTATTAACATATTCCAGTAGAAATTTGAAAATACAATACTGTTCTATCAGTTTTGGGGCAACATTAAAAGCAGATCAGAAAACCAAATTGGTTATACATCTACACTGAAGAACATTTTAATAACTTCATTGTATGGTAATGTATATACTGTATATACTTTACCCATTTTTCTCCCCACAGTTGCTTGAGCGAGTAAGTTGGTTTGTTAGGTAGGTGGTATATATTAGGAAGGTTAAATTACACTGACTGCTAGGTAGGTGGTAGACATAAACCTTAGTTAAGCTAGGCAGGCGATATTAGCTGTACGGCAGATGAATTAGTTTAGATATACTGTACTGCAGTTATGTATGGCAGCCAGGCTGAGTTAGGCAGGCAATTTAAGTTAGAAAGTTAAAGGTAGTAATTTTAATGCAATAACTTACGTAGGTCGCTGGTTGAGTAGTTGGGTTGGTGTGTCAAAGGTTGGTTTGTTGGTCTTATTGGCTGGGTTAGTTGGTCGGTGAGGGCTGGTTTGGGTTGACTTGTCCCAGCACCATCACCAGGATCAGCATCGAGATCTGCTTTATCTGAGGAACACCAAGAGGAAAAGGTAATGAACGATGTAAAAAAAAAAAAAAAAAAAAAAAGAAAAAAAGTATTCAATATTGTATGAAAGAATATTAATATAACCCAGAAGGTGTTAAGGAGTAAGAAAGAAAAATCCTAAATATTAGTGAATGAGAATGTTAACTCCTTCAGTACAATGACTATTATTCCCACTTAAGATATATCTGTTCAGAACTGTATATCTATTGCCAGATGCCTTAATCCCAAAAGGGGTGGCCACAAACAAATCGCCTCTGAGTCGTCCGTTCATTCATCATTTCACTGCCCTCACCGCAGCTCACACCCCCATCTCTCACATAACTCTCCATTCCATTCTCCATCTCATCCTTGGCCTCCCCCTCCACTTCACTCACATACTCCCTCCTCGTTACTCTCAATCTCCATCTTCTCCACATGGCCAGATCACCTCAGATATATTCACATACATTCAGTAAAGTCTAGATTTTAAAGAAGTCAGAAGAAGCCTCCATCAACTTATTCAATTCTATAACTATTTATATTTGCAACCACTAAATTTAAGTTCAATAGATCTCCTAATACAGAGTTTTGAACAAACTTATTTCCATCTACTGAATTCTATAACATCCAACTTCTTTGTACCCTATATGGCATACAAGGTCGGAACAAATTTAAATTTTTCTAGTGCCTCTATAATAATCATTTTATTTATAAAGGCTTCAGCATGCTTCCATGCATGGACCTTGGGCACCTAATGACGGTTCTCAATGCTGCTCGATGTCAGCAACCTCTCTTCAGTCCCTTAACCTTGTCACTCTTACCTCATCCCTTTTTTTTTTTTTCCTACCCCTTGCAGCTCTACTCTAGACAATAACATCTCACTTTATGGGCCTAGCTGTAATCCTCCATCCTCTCCACATGCCCAAACCATCTCTCTACCTCATCAAAATACAGTACCAACACATCCCACCCTTCCTCTTGCACATTCCTAAACCCCCTCTCATCTATGTGTGTGTATGAGCATATGAATATCCTCCTTTACTCCCCAAGTCTCATTGCCATACACCTTTACAATCATAACACAAGCTGTGTATAAGGACTTCCCCCTCACTGCCTGGATGGGCAACAACTCCAAGCTTTTTCCGACCACTCCTGAGCCTTTTTACCAAAATACCTCTAGTCTCATCCCCAGCATGTCACCCCAGATAACAAAACTCTCCACACTCCAGAGTCTCTAACAAAATTAATACTTAACTGCTGCTCTGCTTCTGTATGCTCTCTTTATTGCACTCAAAATCAGCATTATTTTGCAGCCTACCCCTAATACCAATACATCTCCTATGCACCTATTTACCACAAACACTCCCACACCCTTGTAAACTGCATATGGCCATACCCCTGCTTTGACAGTACTGCCACCTGCCCTAGATATAACTTTTCTTTTATCCATATTTTCTGTTAAAGATGTTCTGATAGTTAAAATGAGACTCCATTAACTTTTTTTTTTTTTTCTTGAAGTCTTATGCTGAAGAGGCTATGTAATTGCTGAGAAAAAATGCAGGTCTATGTAAGTCATAGTGTGTTAGAATGATAGTATGCAAGTAACTAACAAATGTAAAATGAAGAATGTAAACTGAAATAAATGATTAAGAATGTGTTGGATGTATTGCATGTATGTAAAGTAAAATTAGAATGTATTAGTGTAGGATAAATGTACAGTATGTTAATAAATTTGGTGAGAAGCTTGGCCTCTTCACTATATCTTATTCTTGCTACTTCAAAATTCCAATTCAGATTTTTCACTTCAGATTTTTCCTTTACATGCCTTCCTTAAATATGTTTGGTACAGTATTAACAAGGCTATGTTCAAATAAGGTGATTGTGGAGATATGAAGTTGTGATATATTGCATGAAAAATGTAGGAGAACAAGTAATAACTGTGTTGAGTCGGAGGAGCCTTGTGTGATGAGGGATGAGGACAGCGAGATCGTAAACCTTGGAGTGCCATACACAAGGATGAAGACGACATTGCCATGTTGGGGTATGTAATTATTTTTAAGTCCTAACTGTGCATCCTGTTTGTTCATCCATCTATGGTACAGTCAGTCTAAAAAAGCAAATGCTACATGAAATGGAAAGACTGATAAGTAACGGGGTGAGAGTGCCTACTGTCATTCTGTACATCACTTTCTCTGCATCAGGCATGGGGTAATAGTAATATGTAATGGTAATAGAAACTCGCAGTATTTTCAAGTAATAATAATAGTAATAGTAATAGACTGAAACTTGTTTGCCTGTAATAATAATAGTAATAAAAAGCAAGGAGTAATAGTCTATTTCTATAACATCTGTTTGCTGCAGTCTTGTCTGAAACTGACACCACGATCAGAACATTAGAGCCCTGAAACTAGCTAGTGCTCTGATGAAAATCATACAAACCAAGCTGACAACAATCAACATTCACATGATGAACCAATTCAGATATTACTGAGTGTCAACAGTGGAGCGTCGTTGTGCAAGCAATTGTAACTGTAACAGTAATAGATACCTGAGCAATAGAAATAGTAATAATGAAACACTGTAATAGATAGTAATACCTGGGCTCTGAAATATGAGTAACAGTAATAGAACAACTGTAACTGACCCCATCCCTGCTCTGCATATCATTTATTTTATCTCCTGTCCATATATTTGTGCACAAAAGTGTATGCAGCCTCTGAATTTGTCATAACAAAGTACATAAAAAATGTGAACTGTCATGCTATGTGCAGTATAGCAGCGGCAGTTGTAGTTGAAACCCCATGCCTGAACATGAACCCGGTGTACTGCAGGCTGAAATGCAATCTTCCAACAACTCACCATCTTTCTTTCATGGGTAAGGGGCTGAGGGATATTTATATAACCATGCATAGCTGGTGCCACCAAGTGAAGGCATCCTTCTCCAGCACAAAACTATGTATAAAAACCTTGTATTAAACATGTATTGAAGATGCTGACAACATGGAAGGAGGGCGACATCCAAGGCGACAGAAGGACGCCGACAGGAGTGATGCTGGCAAGAGGATGGATGCAGACACGACACAGCTGACAAGAGGGCATAGGACACCCAGGTTGACATCCAGGATACCGGTCCTGACTCAACACAAGCTGCAGAGGTTAGTGCAGTACATGCCAAGTCTCCTTATTCAGTACAGAAGTCGTAAAAGGCGACTAAAAGGGTTGGGGGAGGGTTAGTGCCCCTTCCCGGAAAACAACTAACTAAAAAAACAAACAAGAAGCCTCGGACAAGGACTGACCAAACAATGACGACCCAGGACCAGACAAAGGACTTGGTAATGGGTACAAGGAATGTAAGAGGAGCGAATGATGGGGTGAAAGAGAGAGAGATTGTCCAGGTGCTTGAGGGTGCGAAAGTGGATGTATGTGGAATAACTGAAACAAAATGGAGAGGAGAAAGTGTGCGAGAATGGGAATATGGATGGGGTATATGTGCAGGAGTAGGTGAGAATGAGAGGGCAAAGGAAGGAGTATGTATAGTTGTGAGTAAAAGATGGAAGAAGAGCATAAGACAGTATGGATCAGTTGGGTCAAGGATTGTGTGGGTAAAGTTGAAAGTTGGAATACAAATGTGGGCGATTGTGTGTGTGTGTATGCGCCAACGCAAGATCGTGCTAGAAGAGTGAGAGACGAGTTCTGGACAAATGTAGAAGTGTAAATGGAAAAGTTTGGAAGGAATGAGAAAGTGTTTTTGATCAATGATATGAATGGTAAAGTTGGGAATGTGAAGGTGGGTGGAATAGTTGGTGAGTGGGGTGTGCCTGCTGAGATAGATGAGAATGGCAGTGCGTTAGTGGACATTTGTGCTGGGAGGGGGTTGGTGATAGCCAATACCCTCTTCAGGCATAAAATGATCCACAGGTATACATGGCGAGTGATGAGAAGGGTGGGTGGTGAACTGAATGAAAGGAAGGCAATGATTGATTATGTGCGTGTGGATGAAAGGATGCGAAGCTGTGTAATGGATGCAAGAGTTTATAGAGGTTGGGGGAGTGGACTTTCTGACCACTACTTGGTGGTGGCCAGAATTAGGATTCAAGTAAGATGGAGGAATAGAAGAAGGGAAAGACGAGAGGAAGGAGTAGTTGCAAGGAGAGTGGAAAGGTTACAAGAGGATAAGAAAAAGGCAGAGTATACGAGAGAAGTGGAGGAACGATTGGGCAAATATGAATTGGAGCAGATGGGAGACGTGGAAGGTGTGTGTAGGATATTTACAGAAGAAATATGTGCAGCATGTGATGTGGTGTGTGGAAGGAAGAGAAGACGGAGGGGGGTGCAAAGAACAGTGTGGTGGACTTAAGAGGTGAGATAGGCTGTGGCACAAAAGAAGAAAGCATACAATGAATGGATGAGAAATAGGGGCGTGGAAGAAGTTGAGAGGCGGAAGAGAGAGTTATATGTAGAAAGAAAGAGGTGAAAAGATTAGTAAGAGAGAGTAAGAAGAGAGTGGATGAGGAATTTGGAAGGAATTTGACTGTAAAGTGGAGGGACTGTAAGAAAATGTTCTGGAGAGAGGTGAAAAGAGTAAGACAGGGTGGAAGTGAAGTTAGCAGGGGAGTGAAAGATAAAAATGGTAGATTACTAGTGGAGAAGGGAGAAAAAGTGAGCAAATGGAGAGAACACTTTAAGGAATTGTTGAACATAGAGGATGGAAGTAATGCGAGTATAAGTGGCTGGGGAATGGCTGGGAGAAGGAGGGAGGTGAGAAGACAGAAAGAAATCAGTAGGATAGAAGTTGTGGAAGCAATGAAGAAAGTTAAATCGGGGAAAGCCCCAGGAATTGATGGAGTGTGTGGTGAAATGCTGAAGCATGGGGGAGAGATAGTAGTAGAATGGATGTGGAAGATGTGCAGATTGGCCTGGGAGGAAGGTAGAGTCCTGGAGGATTGGAAGTCAGGTATAATTATTCCCTTGTACAAAGGAAAAGGGGAAAAAGATGAGTGTGGTAATCAATAGGGCATTTGTCTTCTTAGTACAGTAGAACCTCTTTGGTCCGGACCCCTTTAATCCGGATTTCTGTTAATTCGGACAAAATTTAAAAATAATAAGCTCCAAAAATATGTTGAAAATACAGTAACTCTAAAGTCATTTTCAGTATCGATGCGGAAAGCGATTATCATTCGTTTAGTCTCAGATCATGCTAGGTCGCAACATGGGCGCCTGTTTAAACACACGCTAGCATTCGTTCCATCAACTAGTTCACCAACCATTTATATTTTTACACTGTATTTCAAAAGTTAATCCTCCTTACCATGCCCCTTAATGCAAGTGTAGCTTCTGCAATGAATAAAAGTGTTAAAAGGAGGAGTTTGCTTACACAAAAATGGGTCAGAATATTCTGCAGTGTTTAGTGATTACTGTAAGTTATTTTTTGTACTTAAATGTGCTTTACTTGTACATCAAACATTAGCTTCCTGCCCATATGGGTGTTATCAATATGCCAAAGATGACAATGTATTTTTTGCCTACATAAGTTTTATTTTTATTCCAAATATTACAGTTAATTAATTTATTTTTTTGCCTACATGGGCCTTAGTCACTTACTACAATTTAAAATGTAGGCTAGTTTCTTGTCATGGCCTTACCTGCAAATTATGCAACACAAAACTATCGTACATGATTAGTTTGGTTATTTTAGTATCCTTTCATCTTTTGCAGTTACGTAAGGTTGACATATGCCACATATGTTAATAATTAACAAACATACCATATGTAGATAGTTTTTGGTATGAACTGGAGATTACCCTGATAGTCCGGACAATCTGCTAATTCGGACAACCCTTCTCCCCATATAGTCTGGATGAGAGAGGTTCTACTGTATAATAGGAAAAGTGTATGGTAGGATACTTATTGACAGAGTTAGAGAAAGAACAGAGAAATTAGTTGGAGAAGAACAGGGAGGCTTTAGGAAGGGAAGAGGTTGTGTAGATCAGATATTCATTCTTAGATCTTTAGTGGAAAAGTTTCTAGAGAAGGGAAAGAAGTTGTATGCGGCTTTCATGGATTTGGAGAAAGCATATGACAGGGTGGATAGACAAGGATTGTGGAAAATGTTAAGAATATATGGAGTAGATGGGAAGTTGTTGAATGCTGTGAAGAGTATGTACGATGGTGCGAAGGCTGCAGTGCGTATGGATGGTGAACTAAGTGAATTTTTCTCTTTGATAGTTGGGTTGAAACAGGGATGTGTCATGTCTCCATGGTTGTTCAATCTGTACATGGATGGGGTAATAAAAGAGGTACAAGGTAGGGTAGTGGATGTTGGAGTGGCCCTGGTGAGAGAGGATAGTGTTTGGAAACTCCCTGTACTGTTGTTTGCAGATGATACTGTGTTGTTGAGTGAAGACGAAGGGGAGCTGCAAGGCTTGGTGGATGAGTTTGGGAGAGTGTGTAAGAA
This sequence comes from Coenobita brevimanus, assembly GCF_032717465.1. Classification (NCBI taxonomy): domain Eukaryota; kingdom Metazoa; phylum Arthropoda; class Malacostraca; order Decapoda; family Coenobitidae; genus Coenobita; species Coenobita brevimanus. Next base: position 6,649,816 of record NC_136980.1, on the reverse strand, counting down.
ACGGAATCTAAAGGTGAATGTAGGGAAGAGTAAAGTGATGGTCTTTGAGAGAGGTGAAGTCAGTGAATGTGCAGTGAGGTTGGATGGTGAGGAATTGGAAAATGTGAGTACGTTTAAGTACTTGGGTAGTGTGATGAGTAAGGATGGAGGTTTGGAGGGTGAAATGCTTGAAAGGGTACAGCAGGGAAGAAAGGTTGCTGGTTCTTTGAAAGCAGTGATAAGAAACAGGGAACTGAGCATGGAAGTGAAAAAGTTACTACATGACAGTATTGTGATACCAACTCTAACATATGGAAGTGAAGTTTGGACGTTGTTGGAAGGACACAAGTCAAGAGTGAGAGCAGTGGAAATGAGTTATTTAAGAGAAGCCTGTGGACTCACATGGAGAGACAGGCTGACGAATGAGGATATAAAGGAGCGTTGTGATGTGGATGTGGATGTGATAGGAAGTGTTATGAGGAACACACTGAGGTGGTTCGGCCATGTGGAGAGGATGGAGGGTGAAAGACTGACGAAGAGATTGTATGTGAGTGAGGTGGAGGGGGGAAGAGGGAGGGGGAGGCCGAGGATGAGATGGAGGGATGGGGTGGAGAGGTATATGAGAGAGGGGGGTGTGAGTTGGGAGCAGGGCAGTGAAATGGCGGGGGACAGGGCGACTTGGAGGCGATTTGTTTGTGGTCACCCCAAACGGGATTGAGGCGTCTGGCAATAGATAGATAGACAGAAGTTTGGTATATTCATCACATTTCATTCTGTATCTGTACCCTGGATTATATATCTGTATTACTCTAATTACCCTGGGAATACAGTAGATAGTTAAAATGCTAAGGAATAATTACCCTACACAATTAGCAAGACGTGAAAGCCAGTTTTTCAATGTAATTTACTGCCACTAAGAGGACTAGGCTGGTCATCTACCCTAACTACAGTACAGTAGCCTAGCCCTGGGCCCCTAAACCATGGTGATAAAATGGAGCAGGCAGTCAATGTTTATCTGACAGTTCTATTTTTGTACTTTCATCCTGGAAATGTATTTATACAGTAATAACAGTACAGTAGTGATTTATAAGAAGTTTTAGTGCCAAGCTCATACAGAGGTGAACCCAGTGCACTGCAGGCTGAAGTTGCCCTACTCCTGCAGTGCATCATACTCTCTTCAGCATTTGAGAGGGAGCTGTGGGGTGTGAGCTGCCTAGTTATCAGTGCCATGATAAATGGGTAACCCTCTCTAGCACCACAGAAATGAATAAATTATATGTTTAAAAACCTGATGTAGGTATTAATCTGTACCACAGATGCAGACGCCAGGGACAGAGAGACTGACGGATGGATGGTGGCTGACGGATGCCGACACGAAGGATGGATGGACAACTGCTGATGGATGGATGATACCAATGCTGACTCTCACCTGATGCTGCTGAGGTCAGTGATGTACCCACAAATAATTTACAAAGAACTTTGTTAGTTGGGCCAGATGCCTTAATCCGACAGGCTGGCCCCATACAAAACTCTTCCATGTCACCTTCCTCTACCATGATGCTGCCTTCCCTCAAACTACCCTCAGTCTTTCTGTACCGTAAATCACTTATTCTGCATATCTATCATTTTATCTCCTGTCTACATTTGTGCACAAATGTATGCAAGCCCCTGTATTTCATAACAAAACCCATTGTTCCACCTCATTATATTCCCCCTCTCCTCTCAGCCTCTCTCTCTCCTAGTCAATTTTCATATTCCATAATCTCCACATCGTAGCAGTCGTGGCTCAGTGGGTTAGAGCGCTCTGCTCTATCCAAAGGGTCGGAGGATCAAATCCACCCAAGGGTCATTGATAGACATTAGGAAGGGCATCCAGTCATAAAATGCTACATGCTCCAATCCAAAGTTCTCTACCCGGGAGAAACGCCTACATCCAACCCCAGTTTGAATATGGAAACAGACGGACGAAAAACGATGATGATGATGATGATGATCTCCACATCAGACTTCTTACCCCATATCAAACACCAATGCTGTTCTGATAACAACCCTGGGAATATATTAGTGAAAATGGCCGTCAGTCTCTCACTACTCTGAACCAAAGGGAGTAACTGCACGTTGTTCAGCCATGCCATGAAGGCAAGTAGCTGGTCATCAACCTTTTGATGTGCTGGACAATCGCAGCCCAACCTAGGGTTCTTACGCTTTGAAGAGCTAAAATGAGATTGGTTATTACCATTTGACTGTTCCACTTCAAAGTCTATCTGATGTATTCATGTACTGTCCTGTGTAATGTTATGACAATAATGATTTATATCACATATTGTAAATGAACTATAAAAGTACAAAAACCTTACAGTAACCTGTACCATTGATGTTGACGCAATGGAGGGACAGATGGCAGGATAGCAGCTGACATGACGATGCTGACAGATGAGGGAGCAGCAGACAAGAGGATGGAGGACATCTGCATCACAAACTCCCACCCGCTGCTGCTGAGGTCAGTATCAGCAAATTAATTTGGCAGCACTTTTAAGTCAAAAACAAACTTCTTCCATGCAACTGACACTGAACACTGAGGCAAATTGATAAGATTTGGACAGCACTGGTGCTGTAACAGGCAATTATTCTGTAATATAGGGTGGACTTAGAAAGACTTGCTTTAAAAAGTTATGAAATTAATATTTAATAAAAATAATTTCATCATGGGCTGTAATTAAGAATCTTATTTTTCTCATAGAAGTATAAATTTTGCTTTTTCAGTATCACCAACTAGTCGGTCAGCTTTGAGTTCATGTAAAAACAAAGATAAGTTTTTCATCTAATGTTCATGTACATTATTAAACAGTATAATCCATTTCACTGACATACAAGCCTATACCAGACAAATTACACTATGGTGAGACTTTATGAAATGGATGAGTTAGATACCAATCTGTCCTGAGTTGAATCTGCTGGTATAAAGAAAATAACTAAGTAGAATGTTAATGGACTGAAAGTTATTCATCAAATCTCAATTATGCAGTACAACTTCTCCCTAATCTTCCTGGAAATAATGTTTAATATCCTTTGTTCAGTCTGCAATAATAATTTGGAAAGAATCGAAAAGCATGAGTGCATCTACACCACACCATCGTATAAACTACCCTTTGTGTGTGTCAATATGGTTATTATGCGCCAGTCAGAAGGACGGCCTTACACAGGTTGCTGGAAAGAGGTGACTGGTGGCTTTTCAATATGTCACAATGCGAAGATATCAACTCAAATAAACTGTACTGGACTACACAAGCCTACCCACAGGCCACTACACTTCAAAGGGGGTAAAATAGGACTGACTTAACATAAATCAGTGAGATAATGTTTACCTTCCCACAGCTACTGATGCAGGGGAGGGAGGAAGACTGCCAGAATGCGACTTCAGGAGTGCGACTTCGAGAGGGCAAAGGAAGCTGCTGACGTCCAATGGTGCTGCCAAGATGGTAATAAAATGATTAAACTGTACACTATTACAAGTTCAGTAGGTTTATATTAATCTTAGTACTTTTCAGCTATACAATATTAAACAGTACAGTACAGTATATGTATTACTCGGAATATTGCAGAAGTACATAATGAACATAATATATACACAAACATTTACCATAATTGGAAGCTGACAACAAAGCTGTTTCACTGCTGCTTTGGGTAAGGTAATTATCAGCAAATTAAGCAGTACAGTATATCCTTCTATTAATACCTTCACCACAAAGACAACTAAAATGTTTATTGATGCTGCTGCTAACATAATTTTATTGAGCTAAACTGAGTAAACTTGCAATGAATGGAGGCATATACTGTACAAGAAGTATAAAATGTCCCTGCATTGGAGGAGGTATCCACTATTATACAAAGCAGCAGTCAAATTAACCTTACCACAGATGATGACTCCAGGGATGGACGAAAACTTGCTGGCTGACTGAGGATGACTTCAGGCTGATTATCAATTTCAGGCTGACTGTGATGGAGGAGGATGGAGGACAACCTCAAGCTGACAGCGGAAGAGGTGGACAACAGAGGATGCTGGATGACTTCAGGCTTATGAATACTGTTAAGGATGTGACTTCACTGCTGCAAAGGAGGATAGTGACTTCACTGCTGCAAATTGTACTGTTCAGCAGCTTTAAAATAACATAATGCTCATATACAGCGTTAGACAATATATAATCCAATATAAATTACTGGTCATAACAGCCACTACATACATACACCATTATCACAGATGGATGATGATATAATGGAAAGATGACTACTGACTGGTGATAAGACAGACAACACTACAGATGGTGACTTCATTGCTGCTGCCACTGACGTAAGTAGCAACACACTATTTACTGGCGTATTATTCAGATCCCTGCTGTATCTTGGAGGCTAAGATAAGAGTAATGTGTGTGTGTGTGTGTGTGTGTCATCCAGTCCTGGCTATCCCCTGTTACGGGGGGAAACAGCCTAGGTATACAGATAGATTATTCAGTGTTCTGCATTTTTCAGCAGGTTAATATTAACCATATCCTTACTGGTCACATACTTAATTATTCAACAACATACATAATCACACACACATCAAAGTATTCCATCCATCCATCATCCCATCCTAAATCGCCCCATGAGGAGCGTACTGGTAGTATATAATTATTACCCACATTTTATACAAGCCACTGCTCAAACCTTCACCACAGATGGATGATAGTGGTGACGGATGGTGCTGAAGATGAGTGAGTGGTGCTACGAGAAAAGACTGTCCATGCTGACCATTGGAGACCTTTGACACTGCTGACTTCATTACTGATGCAGCTGAGGTGATCATAAAAATACCTTGTACGGTGATTTTACTGGATACATTTTTTTTTTTTTTTTTTTTTTTTTTTAAATGGACTTCACTAAGCAATTTAGTAATATTCTACATACCATTGTAGTTGCACTAGTGGTAGGTGGTGGCGACCATCATCCACTCACTTGATGTAGTGCTGCCTACTTCTTCCTTAGCCTTTATCATTCTTTTTCTGTGCCTGCCATCCTCTCTTCCTATTTCTCCCATCTTTCCTGTCACTTCTTATTACTTTTCTTTCCATTACAGGTGGCTTTACATTAAGTGACAAGCCAGATGGTTTTGTGTAAGCCAAGAAACCATTTTCAATGCTGGGTGGTGACCATATAACCAAACCATGCATGCTCCCTAAGTGTCAGCAAGTGGGTTGGTGGAGGGTTAGTGTCCCTCCCTGTAAAACAAATAACTCAGTGTCAAATGCCACCCCTTACAGGATTAAGGCATCTGGCAATAGATAGATAGATAGATAAATTCTGTACTGCAATATTAAATGATAAAATACCTTTGTAGATGGTGACACAAAGGGCCAAGGAAGGGTTCAGCACTGACAGGGAACAGCTGACACGACTGATGGCAGACGCACAAGCAAAGATGGCTGACTGCTGACATGAGAGGATCGGTGCTGACTGCTGGCAAAGGAGAAGACAAGAGGTACTAAAATTTCTCTGTTGATGGTAACAAAGGAACTATTTCAATAATCCTGGATAAATATAAATTTGTAATAAATATATAACCAATGTAATAAGAGCACTGTAAATCAAACAGTACATTAACCCCTTCAACCAGTTTCATTCTTGTATTGTTGCTAACTCCTTGATTGTCTATACTTTTCCAACTGGTGAAGTACAATAGCTTTCCCTAACCCCTCCACCACCAAGGGATTTCCCCAACAAAAAAAAAATAATTTAGTGGCAGCTAAATGCGAACAGGGTTAACGGTAAAATAAGTGACAATACACTTAGAGTAATTCATGAACACTGCACATGCTGATGGCAGAGGTCAACAGGGTCAATAACATATACTAACAAGAAGCGGTACCAAGGCACAGCAAACCTGTCCCCGGCAGTCATATTAGTTCTGACATATAAATCCAACAGGATATCTAGTCAAAGGTAACACATCAGCTTTGGAGTAAATTGGGTGAAAATTGACAATCTTATGCCCATTTGAAATTTTAGGCTTCTTGTTAAAATTTTCAGTTGTTTTCTGGGGAGGGGTACTAACCCTCTGCAAACCCACTTGTTGTCACATAGGGAACACGTGTTGGTTAGTTATATGGTTGCCACTCAGCATTGTCAATGATTTCCTGGTTTACAGGATATCATTTGGCTTGCCACTCAATGTGGAGCTACCTAAAAATAGAGTACTGTACCACTAAACTAAGGGGGTGGATGATGGGTGCCCCCACCTACCACAAAATGTACCACCAACTCTAACGTAGGGAAGTGAAGCTTGGACCTTGTTGGAGGGACAGATGTCAAGAGAGCTGTGGAAATGAGTTGAGAGGAGCACGTGGAGTCACAAGGAGAGACAGACTGACAAATGAGGAAGGTAAGGAGCATTGTGGTGTGGATGTGGATGTGATAGGAAGCGATTGGAGGAACACACTGAGGTGGTTTGGCCATGTGGAGAGGATGAAGAGCAAGAGACTGACGAGGGGAGTGTATGTGAGTGGGGTGGAGGGAGGGAGAGGGAAGGAAGGGCCAAGGATGAGATAGAGAGGTTTATAAGAGAGGGGGGTGTGAGCTGGAAGCAGGACAGTGAAATGGCAGGGGACAGGACAACATGGAGGTGATTTGTTTATGCCCACCCCTTATGGGATTAATGTGTCTGGCAATAGCTAGATAGATATTTTAGGACTGACCCACCTGACACTGACCCCCCTACCACTAACTGGGGGATGACAACATTGATGTAATGAGGCATGTTATAGGTTGCATATTTGAAAGATGCACCTTTAGGTTTTGGTTTCATGTCGATACGACAAATTTGAAAGTTGTGGCAAAAAAATTATTTTTACCCGTTCCTCCCCCCCCCCCTTTTTTTCCATTTTTGGGGCCTACAGCCTGGGTCTTGGCCCAATCTGGCCCAAAATTTAATCAGGTGATCAGAAAGTCGTAGCCCATCATCCTTGTAATTTGTCAAAATCACACCAGTAGTTTTCACATAAAGTTAACAGAGAGAGAGATAAACTGGGTGAAAACAATGCCAGTCCCCAAGCCCCTCCGGGGTGGGGAGAGGTAATTTGCTTGAATAATGGTACAGTACTGTAGTGGTTCAGCAGTCACAACCCTGAGCTTGTTTGAATGTGATCCTGGTCGACTGCAGCCTGAAGTTAACCTTTTACTATCTATCTATTGCCAGATGCCTTAATCCCATAAGATGGATAGGTAATGAGGTGAGAGATGTTTGTATAGTAAGGCAGCTCCAACACCCAATTATATCAGTGCCATCACATGAAGACGTCCCTCTCCAGCACCTGCTTGAATAATTCTAAACTTGTGTAACTCTTGATACACTGTAACTTCTCAGTATACAATAATTTAACTAAAAACTAAAATCAATTCATGTAGCCTTGAAACTAGTACACCTCAAAAAATACCATAAAATAATAAGCTTAAATATATAGACTGAAAACCCAACGACATTGTTGCTCTTGAAATTACTGTTAAAACTGAAAGTATGGTGTGAACAAGCTCCTATTCTTTTGAGTTTTTGAATAAAGTAATGATAGAACACAACCAATCTTTCTGTATCAATGACATGTTGTGATGCAGTTTGATCACATTTAACAATTACAGGCATTCATAAATTACTCATATTAGGGATTTCCTTGCACATGCATATTCATTTTCAATAATCTGGCTATCTGCCCAATATTCCAGCCCAGCCAGTAACCTTTGGGATGTTGTGAGATGACATAATTTCAGGCATTAATATGGGACATGCTTAAACTTTCATTCAATTGTAATAACAGGCTTGTAACTGTCTAATAATTCTGCTCTGCCACTAACTGGGCCAAACCACACAGATGGTGATGTGCAGTGATGGCAGTGCTGCTGATAGAGAGAAGACTCGGGACATTACAGTTAAACTCAAGGTGTTGGGTATCTGGTGCTTTCACGATAGTACCACATTTGTTATGCCAGTGAGGTAAGGTTGCTTGTTTACACCTTAACACATCTGTACAATGTAGAGCAATGGAAGACTTTCACCTCACATATTGAAAGGTGTGTGTATAGCCTGATGACAGTTCTGAAGAGAATGACCATGAACAAATTGCCTCCAAGTCAGACAATCCCATATTCCCCTTGTCAACACAGGAATCTGAGGGTTGGCTACCAATGTGAAGATTATTTAATGGTATCACACAAACTACCTGCCTGGTGCCATGTTTCATGATGTCACCTTCTGTGGGTTTGGCCTGTTTTCTGTAATGCATAAGTCACCCCCTCATTAGTGCTCTACCTAAACAGATACAGTACTGTACTTTTGGCAGCATATTCCTTCATATAAAAACCTCCAGTTGTCTCTAATGGTTTGAACTTGCCTGTAATTCACCCCCACTGGTGGCCTACCTGTACACAATAGGCTAATACTATCTAATTGTTTGCAAGGATAAATACCAGTTGCTGGGTTTAATTTTTGAAACTGAACCATTGCCAGTACATGGCACAACTTCACTATCCATTGTAGCTGGTTTATTTTCACCTGATGAAGATTCTAAACCTATTAGCTCAGCTGATGGCCAAGGGTTGTCGGATTAGAGGGATGATTTGACTAGTAACCAGGGAGGCCTATTCCTACCTCGTAAGTTTCACTGACTCCTGCAACCACAACGTGGTACTGTAGTTGTTCCAAGAGATGAATGCAAACTGGCTATTTTCTACCTCGCTTTACAACAGACACCAAGCTGTTGAAAGGGTAAATTTCAGAGTGTGGGTAAAAGTCTTCCACTGAACAACTCAAAATGTATCATATGTACATGAATATTATTGTGCTGCTGCTAAAACACAATGCATTATAAGACAGACAAAAAATAAATCACCAGCACCTGCTACACTATTTAAAACAAAGCATCACTTAAACGACATTAATAACTCATCACTTGTTCAAGGCAGCACCCGGCACGGGTAGCAGTTATCAGTTGTGGACGACTATGTACATCCCGCACCTTACATACCCGGTGATGTATTTTGTTTTGGTTTACTCTTCACGTCCATGACACTTGTTTTATTCTTGCTACAGCCACACAATTTAGGTAGAAAAACCATATGCAGTGACAAGGGTTTTAGTATGCTTTAATGCCGTTAACAAATTTCACCTAAAATTAATACAACTGTGTGAATGTAGCAGAATGAAACAAATGTTGCCACACTGAAGGGGTTACTTCTCTGCACACAGGGCTGAACAAAAATCAGGACACTGATCTTTTTTAATATGGTTTATGTACTTAATATTCCTTGGTAACTTTATAGTATTCTTGGTTTATCCTGACAATACGGTGAAAATATAGTTTTTGGCATCTTAAAACTAGGAGACCTACTAGAAAGTGTACCTCTGCCTTTTCTTATACAGTCTGATTCATTTATTCTATTTATCTATCTATCTAACTATTGCCAGATGCCATAATCCCTTAAGGGGTGGCCATTTGACTTTGAGTTATTTGTTTTACGGGGAGGGACACTGACCCTCCACCAACCCACTAGTTGACACGTAGGGAGCAAGTATGGTTTAGTTATATGGTTACCACCCAGCGTTGTAAATGGTTTCTTGGCTTTTGAAACCATTTAGCTTGTCACTCAATGTAAAGCAACCTGTAAAGGAAAGAAGAGTAATAAGAAGTGACAGGAAAGATGGGAGAAACAGGAAGAGAGGAGGGCAGGCACAGAAAAAGAATGATAAAGGCTAAGGAAGAAATAGGCAGCACTACATCAAGTGAGTGGATGATGGTCGCCACCACCTACCCATGACATAATTATCAGAAGTGGAAGCATCTCATACACCAGCTCAATCTGTCACTCCCTAAGGTTTTATGGATAACGAAAATGTTTCACTGCCATACAATCCAGCAACACCCCACTTTCATCTAGACAATCCTGCATATGTATCGTACTTCTGCATTTGTTCAAAGGTGCAGACTTTAAAATAACATGCCTCTTGCCCTAAAACATAAATCATATCTTTAACTTTTCCATTTTTGATGCTTGCATATGATTTGAGCTTACGGGAGAACATTTGTACTGAAGGCTTAGCAAGAACTCACCATTAACCCCTTAAACGCGGCCGTGTACAGTCATTCCCCCCCGAGTGGCGGGGTTGTATCGCGGTCTGAGTACCTGTAGGAAAATATTCACCAAAAATCAGAGATTAACCCTAGAACATTATACTTGATATGGCAGATAGTACAGTAATCACTCCAATATCCGGATCAATAGAGCCATCGGTAGGTTCGGATATTGGTTTTGTCCGGATATTGGGCCCCAGCTTATGGACTTGTACTTACGGACCCTAACACAGAGAAACACCTATACAACTCCCTCCGGACATGCATAGCACCTATTTAACACCCAAATCACACCAATAAGGCACATAAATGACTGAAATAAATGCAATAGACACATAAAATGTGGGTTTAGAAGTATGTTCATACATTAATAAACATTCTGGTACTTATGGACTCTAACCGAACCTAACCTAACCGAACCTAACCGAACTCTGAAAAACACATTCCTACTGCACATGCATGAGGTAAGTTTAGTATGGAAAGAAGTACAGTATGACACTTTCTGGTAAGTACAGTATGGGAAAAAATACAATATGAAACATTCTGGTAAATATAGTATGGAAAATAGTACAACATGAAACATTTTGGCTACTTACAGCAAGTCCCTGGCCACCTCGATGAATAACCGCCTCCTCTCGGACTCTGACAGTAAGAACGATTTCCTGAAGCACTTGCACTACACTCTTCCTGAAGTCTTGCACTGAACTTAGTCACTAACACACAGAAGTCCGTTCTTTTCACAGTGTTCACTTTAGTCCAAATAATGTTCCATTAAATTTAAGTGTTGCACATTAACTTTTCCCAAGTTTTTTTAAGTTTCCAAAGCCAAAACAAAGAAGGTTAGTTACGTTAAATTTCTTTTCTACTTAGTCTTTTCTCCCAACTTGAAAACCTTAACACAACACACCGTTTTTTCACTGCACAACACTCAAAATTCCCGTGTGGTCTAGTGGAGAAGTTCTTGCTGTTTATTCACTGTCAGAGCCCGAGAGTATCACTGGCAGGCGTCCAAGGGGTGCATCGGTGGGTAGTGGTGATGGCGTACCGACTACAGAAGACTCTGAAGACAGCCGCAAACTCACGTCGAGCGGTGACTCCACTGTAGCTGATGTGCTGGGCTGTGGCTCGGAGCATGAGGGCCTGTCTTGGGGAGGCAACGGAGTGGAACCAGGGCTTGGCACAGCGGGGGTCACGGGCCTGAAAAAACTGTCAATCGTTGACTGACGCAAGGACCGACGATTCTGGCGATTGATGATGCGCTGCCGGAAAGCACGCACTTCCTCCACGAGTCCCAAGGGCCCCATCTCCCTGTCGCAGTCCGGGTGTTCCAGGTAGTCTAGGACGAACTCTAGATGTTCCCGGAGTGCGCTCAGCTTGGGGATGGCTGGAGTAGTGTCCTGCTGGGCGGAGTCTGCATCATCATCGCCTTCGTCGTCGGAATCTTCAAGTTCGGGACTGACACCAGCAACCGAAGACGCGATCTCGATATCAGACAACGTCTGATACCCAGGATCGCCCTCGTCGTCGTCCAACCACTCACGAACATCGTCCACATCAACATCGTCGCCGTGCGTACGTAGCCGTGCATGGAAGTCATCCACGTCAAACCCTAGGAAATCGTACTCCACATCTGTTCCGAGAAGCAGACGAGACCAACCATTTTCAAGAGTTTTCACAGGGACTTCCTTCCATGCACTAGCCCAGTTGTACAGCGCAGACTTGATGTTGTAGCGGCGAAGGTTTTCCAGAATCCACTTGCCTCGAGTGTCACGTCCTTCCCTGCGCTCGTCCTCGTCCTCGAGAACCACCATCACCTCGTCCAGGAACTTCCGACGGTACAGGCGCTTTGTTGCCACGATCACTCCTTGGTCCATTGGTTGAATGAGAGCAGTCGTATTAGGTGGCAGAAACATGCACCTAATACGGCCATTCTCAGCAACCAAGTCCTTGTCGCACGGGTGGGCAGGTGCATTGTCGAGGAGAAGGAGAGCCTTTACCTGGTCGCGAGGAATTCCCAGTGTCTTCGTCTGGTAATGTATGACCTCCTTGACGAGCGATGGTGAAACCAGTCTTTGAAAATCACAGCTGTGAACCATGCTTTCAAAGAATGGTACCATACGACAGGAAGGACATCCATCACCCCACGAAGGCACCGAGGCTGCTTTGCACGGCCAACAATAACGGGCTTAAGCCGGTGCATGCCGTTAGCATTGGCACAACACAAAGCAGATATCCGTTCCTTAGAAAGCTTGCGGCCAGGTACACGCTTCTCCGTCTCATCGGCGAGAGTGTTCGTTGGCACCGAGCGATAGAATAAGCCAGTTTCGTCAGCGTTATAGACTTGACCGAGAGTGAGGCCCTCCCTGTCGATCAAGCCTTTCACCTTGTGCCGAAACTCGTCCACTCCATCCTCGTTAGCGTCCAATGCTTCGCCATGTGCTTTACGGTTAGTAAGGCCATGTCGCAACTTGAACGCGAAGAGCCAACCCTCGGATGCCTTGAAGTCTAGGGCGTCGTGAAGCCTTGCAAACTTCTCAGCAGCAGCCTTCAGCTCCGTTCCACGTACCATCACACCAGCTGCATGTTGCTGTCGATACCAAATCAACGTGGAGCGGTCGATCTCTGCATACTTGGGAGTAAACATAACCTTCCTCTCCACGTTGCGTTTGCTTCGACGAGAAGTCAGCCGTGTACTGCATGAGCTTGTCTCGGGAACGCTTGATATCAAACAAAGTCGACCGGGCCAGGTTGAACTCGCGGAGAATGCGAGAGGAAGACCAACCTGCATCAACCTTCTCCAATATCTCCCGTTTCTTCTCCAGAGTCAACACCACTCTCTTCCTTTTCTCAGGAGGCGGGGCCATCATCACACACACTAAGAGTAGGGCAGAGAGCAGCAGGAGGCCTTGCAGCAAGTACGGCACCACCACAAAAGCGAGCACGTGGGCAGCCATGACGAAGAGCGTAGGTCTTGTCGCGGTGAGAGACAGGCAGGAAGTGGGGAGGATGCAGCGGCGCTCTATCGGACGTCGGAGGAATGACGAACCAAAACAATGCTCTCACGCGGCGCGCGCGGCAAGTTCAAATTACGGACGGCAAAAAATCGATTTTTTTTCCAATTTTTTTGGATTTTCGGACCATTTTGGGAATGTTTGATCCCAGGACGATAAGGTTCGGTTAGTGGGGATGTTCGGTTATTGGGCGTCCGGATATTAGAGTGATTACTGTACTTACATTCAGCTTTCTCCAGAGACAGGTGTTGAGCCTTCGTGGACTACCCAAGGACTTGTGGAGACTTGCAAAGTTGGGTAACCAAATCTTCACTTTCACACCTCCAGCAACCCGGTTTCCCCTCTACCACAGCCTCATTCTGTCACAGTAAACTTTATACTACAACGTAAAGGTAGTTTGGAATCCGTATTTGTACAATAAGCACTGAAAATAAGGCTAAAATCAACGGAGTATATGGCTGACATGCACCGTGGCGGCGGTCTTCCCGTCACTCAACAAACATTTCCATTTTCACAGCTAAAAACATGTATACTACATTATTTTCATTCATATTACTTCCCAAAAGATCACCACAGCGCGCTTTTTATTCTGCCTTACGCCCGCCACTTTATTCTCGTTCCTGTCGGCTGCTTGCACTGACTGGGAAGAGCTAGAACTCGCCATAATGTCACTTTGAAAGCCTGCAGTAAACTGACGCTAAACAGGGGCAAACCGTGAGAAAAAAAGCTAGTGTTACAACTGGGGAAACAAGCCTTTCCTAGTAGCATAAACTGCTTGTGAGAGGAGAGCACAGATTTACAGTTCTGAGCGCTCAGAGCGCTGCCATGTATCACAGCCAGGCTGGCCGGGCCATGGTGGTGGGGGGATGGGGGGAAAACGCGATATTTGGCAACAACTGAGGTCAGTACTACAAAGGTAAAGTATGCTAGTTGTAGCTAAAGGGTGGTGGTACTGATAGACAATACCAGCTGGAGCCTGCTTGCCCGCGGTTATTCAAAATTTACTAGAATCGCAAACGCGACGATCCGCCGTTATGTCCTTTTGGCCGAGCGTCGCAAATGAGACGATCCGCGTTTAAGGGGTTAACAAAGTTATAAACAAATCAATTCAGCCTTGCATCAATATGAATATTTCCAATATATTTTCATCTTGCTTCGTTCAAATGTATACATAATGTATTTTCAGAAATCTAACCTCTGCCTAACCTCAGTTAGCTGTAGAGAATCATGATCATTAAATGACCACCACCCTGATTTTTGCTCCACCCTGTATGTTAATAGTGAGCTGTTATCGTTATAATTCTAAAGCAGTACCTAAATAATGTCAAGCTGAAGAGGTTAGCTACATAACAATGCTGCTTTTATGGTCCTAAATTAATTCACCTGAAATTTACTCACATTGTAAAGTCAATTGAGCCCACTGTAATGGATCTTGTTTGAAATTACTTTCCATGGTAACCATAAAATTAACTTATTTAGCAATGGCTTGTGTAACAGTAACTTAAAGCGGGGTACTTCATGTTCAGATTCCTGTAAAAAAAAATGCTTTATTACCACACTGTTCTTACAGCACTTAAGGATTATTTTTTATTATGTCTGTTTTGCTGAAACTCATTTCAAATGGACTATTGTTAGCAGCACATAAAAGTAGTTTTAGGTGTAGAAGTAGTTTATTTTTAATTTAAGTGTTGTATGCCGAAAATACAAGTTACTGTTCACTTTACATGACTGTATACATACGAAGGTATGGGGGGGGAGGAGAAAGGAAAGGTTTAAAGATTGTTGTGGGTGTAATGGAGACAAGGTAATGAGGTGGCAAAGAAAGCATGTATGGTATTTGTGGTTTATGGTGACAGGTGTGTAGTGTGTCGGTGTGTGGTGAGAAATGACGAAGAGGTGAAAGTGGGGCAAAAAGACATGGTGCATGTAGCACAGAGGACAACGCTGGGAGAAAGTGATTCAGAAGAAGCACGGTTTACATGAATGCATATGTCTGGTGAGGGAATGTGCTTGTATGAAAGACAGTTAGCATGGACAGTGGCTGTGAGGTGGGGCAGAGATTTTCAATGACTTGATGATTAATGCATAGCCTATTTATGGATCATGTGTTGATTGCTCTACATTTAAGCTTTGTATTTGTGGATCCTACCTACCAAGTTTACTGATGAGAAATAAGGTTAGGAAAATAACTGCTGGTGAATGTTGGTGGCATTAGAGGGATATAGGAAAATGATGTACCAAGTGACTGTGTTGAATAGGAAAGTCAATGGTGGTAGTTGTGCAGGAAGACAAAGTACATACAGGATGTGGACATGTGTGGTTGTTGAAGTATAAAGAGGGATGAACAATGAAGCAGCAGGGTCAGTGAGACCAGTGACATGATGTACGATTATGCGAGATAACTGGCACATGACAATATGGGGTAAGAAATAAGTAACTGAACTTGGTGACAGTGATGCAAACAGTGGCAAATACTATGAGAGAAAGGACATGAAACAGAAATGTGTACTGTAATCTAGGAAGGACTGCATGAAAGAACAAACGATTAAATGCTGATGAACAGAAGTGAATGGGAGATGACTGAGGGATACAAGATGAGGAACTGCAAGAATATTGATAGGAATGAATAGTAGTCGCAAACTCACTGCACTCTAGTATTTTAGTTCCAGCAGAGAAGAAAGGAAAAAACTGATCTACAATAGTAAGGAGGGAAGGTGCCAGGGTTCTGAGAGCAGTGTACAATAGATTTATCCCGCCAATGACTGGGGTGGGTAGGATCCAGAAAAATGAGCAGCACAGCACAAAACAAAAAGGGCTGCAGAATACTGTTGTTCACATTAACTTGGCTAAGATTTTAGTCTTTTTGCATACCGTTTCTCACAGCAAAAAAGCCAGTACAAAGTAACTATATCCACTCTTGGGCACTTTTCCGTGAAAAGCAGAAGACTGTCAATTTCCTGCTGAAGCACAGCATTCAGGATGGTAATTTCAGGCCAAATTAAGGTCGAGAGTATAGTTTCAGCACAAATGTACAGCAGTGAATAGATGATGCCTGTAGAATACAAAGCTGAGGACAAATGAAAGTGTGTGTGCAGTGACTTCCTGAAAGACTTAGGTACCGAGACTGACATGAGAATATGAGATGCTGAGACAGGGTTGCTAGTGCTCAAAAGTAGACACGAGATGAGAGAAGCTAAGTGTGCACAAGTGAGGTGTATTTACAGGAATATTGTATACCAGACTAATATGATGGGATATATAAGGGAGGATAATGTGTTGAGAGGATGGGTTGTTACTGAGTAGGGACAAGTGCCTGGACATCCTTTAGTGGGTAACCCCTCAAAAGATGAAGTGTCACGTAATGCAAGAATCTAGTTTACTTGTCCACTGTGACCTTAGCATGTTCTCGAACCAGTATGTTGGCACAGTCACCTACCTACATGGGCTGCCTGCCTGCCTACCTGCCTGCATCACTGACCTGCCAAACTAGCTGCCTGCCTGTCTGTATCAGTGACCTGCCTAACAACAGCTTCCTGCCTGCCCATCATCCTGCCTGCCTACTGCCTGTATCAGTGACCCGCCTAACAGTAGCTGCCTGCCTGCCTGCCTGCTGCCTATATCAGTGACCAACCTAACAATAGCTTCCTGCCTGCCTGCCCATCTGCCTGCACCAGTGACCTGCCTAACCATAGCTGCCAGCCTGCCTGCTTCTCTGCCTGCCAACTACCTGCTCATCAAAGGGCACTGTCTACTCTACCTAACAGCCTAAACTCTTTCAAATTTGACACAATCTAATCTTTACCTAACCTAACCCGGGAATAACTAATGACCTAAACTTCATTACCTATTCTAACCTAATGACTTAATCCAAACATGACATGGCATATTTTGACCTGCAGTTAGCTGGCCCTGAACACTCACAACTCATGTCACCACCACCACCACCACCACCACTGTACCTCAGCAATAAAAAAAACTCTATTTACCTCCTTTATATATTTCCTAAACCCACAAGATATAACTGGACACAGGAAGGCTAACAGCAATTATCACACAATTGAAAGGAACAAAGTAATGACAGATTGTATTGATTATAAAGGCCCAACAGGAAAACAAAAAATTAAAGGTAAATGTATGAACACATTAAAAGCAAGAAACTATAAGCGAGAACAGTAATTTAGGAAATTTAAGGAAACAATCGGAAAATAAATGAAACGGCAGAATTGAAATAATCGTAAATAAAGAAAACTGATAAAGGATATATGAAAATAAAAGGTAAAAATGAAAAACGTAATTGCTGAAAATGAAAAGCTTATAAAAAACACATGAAACTGATTTTAATGCAGCAGAAAATCAAAAGCTAATCCAAATATGAATATCTATCTATTGCCAGACGCCATAATCCCGTAAGGGGTGGCCATTTGGATTTGAGTTATTTGTTTTACGGGGAGGGGCACTATCCCTCCACCAACCCACTTGCTGACATGTAGGGAATATATATAACTGTATGGAAACTGGCACAAGTAATAAACACTGATGTAGGATGAACCTGTAAATGAAAACCCAATACACTACATACTGAAAAAGGTAGTAAGGAATTGCATAATTTATAAAGACATAAAAGCATATGTAATAGTGTGGGGTAGGACAGGTTGTGGAAGGGTTTTGACACTGGTGGGGGAGGGAAGAGGAGGATTAGTGGAAGGTTTGAAGTGGTGTGCTGTTTTTCTTTTACTATAAAGTGAAGTATACTGAATGTGAGGGATGACAAAGTTATGGAAGGGTTATGATGTATTGTTTGGGGGGGGGGGATTTACTTAGGGTTTGAGGTGTACGTTTTATCAACATGTAATGGAGTACAGGGAAGAGGAAAGTGTGGTGGAGGGCTAGAGGTTATGGAAGGGTTATGATGTATTGTGGGGGGTTCATGGAGGAATTTGAGATGTACTGTGGTATATGAGGCTAATTTTATATCACTGGTGGTGTGTCAGGGTTATGACTTATGTGGGGGCTTCATGGAGGGTCTGACATCATGTATTGAGGTATGAGGGGCTTCCTTTATATTTTACTTTAATATATGGAAGGTGAAGTGAAGGACTGCAGAAACTGTGGGTAAATTGGAGTACTGCATTTTTCCCCATGATTGTGGGTGTTTTTGTGTAGGGGTTCGTATGACTTTTTTTTTTCTTTTTCTCTTTTTTTTTTGAGGGGATGTCCTGCAGGGGTTAAGTATTGCAGGGGTTTAGGTTAGGGTTGGTGTATAGCAGTTTGAGGAATTTTTTATTTTTTAAATCAATCTTTATTGGATATTTTTTTGTACTGGTGTACTATTCCTAACATCTACCTTTCCACTCTTCTGGTAGTGAGCTGTTGTCATATGTGGGAGGGAAGGGACTGTCTAAATATATCCTGTATACATGTCCAGCTAACATTATATACTGTACATCAGTCAGTCTGTAGGTACTGAATCTACACATATGTATGTGCCATTCAAACCCAAAGCTTTCCTGTAGTACAATATATGAGTCTGAAAGATGCAGTTGGGTAGCAGTTGTAGTAATAGTAGCAGTAATAGTAGAAATAATAATAGTAGCTGCAGCAGTAGTAGTAGTGGTTGTAGTACAGTAGTTGTATTTCAGTGCCACCTAGTGAAAGTGTCCCTCTACAGTACAGCAACTGGGTCTGAATGGTATATGGGTATATACATATACACATATTACAGGGGGGTTCATAAATCCCAATTCTCATATCCACCCCGCAGCATTTTATATTTCTCATGACCCACATCATTCCTTGTTTATCTTTATATGTCCACTGCTTATATAGTTGACTAAAAATTTAGCAAAGCAGCCCAAATGTCTGTGCTACTCACACCACCAGACTGAGCTGTCTTCACAACACAGAGAATTGGAATGCATGATACGAGTAAATGAACCATCCTGTATATATATCAATAAACTGTACCTAAAGAAAGATAATTGCCTAAACCTTTCAGACTGTGTGGATGTCTGCTACCATTTAGACACCATTGCCAACACTACCAGGTCCAATGCCAACACAACCAGGTCCACTGCCAATGCTAGTGCTGCCACCACTTGTGAGGGAGGAGAGGGTCTGCCTGTTGAAGCTGAATATCAACTGTACTGGCACTACTGTCACTGCAGTCACCATCACCAACACAACTTCCTGACACAGAGGGATAAAGCCTACCTGTTGAAGAGGAACACAAAGCCAAAATAATATTCAATTCTGTCAACACCATCACTGCTACTACTACTCCCACTGCTACCACCACCACTGCTGCAAGGGGGACCCTGCCTGGTAAAACCTGAAGCCAGGCGAATTGCTTTTTTATAAGTGTTAAAATCTTCCATCATAACAGTGCAGACACTTAAAGTAAGAGTAAAATATCAGTCAGTCCTCTGAGTGGCATATGAGCAACATACCCAACCACTCCTTGCATACAAATACTTAAGGCCTCTGAAGCACCTTAATCCACTGGACAGCCAGGCATCTAGAAATGGAAATACTCCACTGCAGATGATTAAAATGCTTTGTATGTTAAAATTTTTATGTGCTTACCCCGAAAAATGTTGGGTAATAAATTGTAAAGAGTTATCAGCCTTCATTAACCTCTTTATTACAATGACCTGTCACTTTATTGCTGCTGCCCCTCCATGATTTTAAGCTATGGAGAGACCTTTCATATGGATCTACTGTCTTAACTCCATTACTAGATATTACTGAGATTATTACAATACATGTTTTATACATAAGTTTTTGATAGTGGATGATACACAATAAAACCTACAAGATTGTTTAATAATCATAATATATTACTACCTTACTCTTGCTGCTATTAAACCATTACATTCACCTTGGATCTTTAAACAAAGTAATTCCTGGACATGAGATCTACTTAAATACAATACTCTTAGTACTAAAAGTAAACTAAATAATGTAATGCTGACCTTTTGCCTTTGGATATTGTGGTTAATAGAGCCTAACCACTGTTCTGTACATACTGACAGGTCTCCACAAGCTATACAGAAGTGTAGCAATAAAAATTAGCCCAAAGTCTCTCCAAATATAATGTCTTCTTAGTATGTCATCGTATTGAAGTGGCTTACCCTCCTACCCACTACAGTACTCTAAAACTACAATTAATCCACCTACAATGGAAAGATGTATAGATTACCGTAAGAATATGGTGGTAGTTAGGTACTGCTGTGGAAGGGATTAATTGTATTTCCTACCACCAAGCTGTGTGTAATTACCTGTAGAAGGAAAATAAGTTATTAATCTAGTGTGGCCATAAGTATACCAACAGTATATAGAAAGAGAACTGCATAGAACATGAACAGTTGAAGGATAAAAAAAAAAAAAAATTAAATTGGGTATATAACGGCAGATATACATGATGACTTGCAATGTATTAGACTGACAAACGAACAGCTAATGGATATGAAATTAAGCTGATGAGTTAACAGCTGATAAAAATAGATAAATGATTGGCTAAGGTTGTCACTAAGCCACTGATATAAAATGAACTGCTGAACATGAACAGATGGTAAAAAAAAAAAAAAAAAAAACATAAATGAAGTCTGACAAAGGCACATTATATAAAGCTGGCCTAAACTTCAAAACATGTAAGGAGGAAAGTACAGTGTCTATTATAAACTCTGCTTTAGTAACAAAAACCACTAAATTCACACTGTTACAACTATTAAAAACATGTTACTGGTACTCTATAAGTCAGTGGTCCCGAGTCTTCTTTTTCCAGTTCCCTTCCTTCTGTTGCTGGTGTTCTCACAGTGGAGCTTTATGCTATTCTTTTTGTTCTGAAGTATCTCTCTCATTCCCCTTCTTCCTCTTTTGTTTTCTCCAATTCAGTGGGCTCTCATCTCTACGAGCCTCCTCCTCATCTCATCCCCTTGTCACTCAAATTCAAGAGTTGCTTTTCCATTTATCCGTGTGCAAGAAGTCAATTCAATTTTGCTGGGTCCCTGGTCATGTTGTTGCCGGTAAGGAATGGGCAGATCAACTGGGTTGTTCTGCTGCTCTGTCTCTCACGTCTTCTTGACCCATTCCTGTTCCTGACTGTTTTCTTATTCCTACTCGCCTCATCTGTGACCTATGGTAAACTTCCTGGGAAACACAGGTAACCAATAAACTTCATCTTGTTAAACTTTGTTCTTCCATGGTCTGTTTCCATTCATCCCAGTCATCAATGGGAGACTGTCCTTGCTCGTCTTTGCTTGGGTTACATCTGCCTCACCCAAGGTTAAATGAGTGGTGACCCCCCGGCCTATTTGTTCATGCTGTAACTGCCCCCTGACTATCAGACAATTTTTTCTCAACTGCCCATTCATACTGTACATCGTGACTGCCCGTTCATACCTCGCGACCATCACTCTGCTTTTCCCTTCCTCTCATTATTACCCAGTCCCTCGTTGCTTACTGATTTCCTTGGTGATTCTCCTCCTCTCTCTATATCCTATATTATTGCTTTTCTATCTGCTCTGCATATTTTGCACCTAATATCCTCCATTCTTTGCTGCCTTAGTGCCACATAGCCTCACTAAGCTTGGTGCTAGTTTTTCTCACCATTCATTGTCAGTCAGAGGTTTGGCTGAATATAAGTCCACCAGTAATTGCTATATATATATATATATATATATATATATATATATATATATATATATATATATATATATTTTTATGTGTCCGACTTCTGGGCATAGGCTTCACAGCCTGCTCTCAAGGCCCAGTAGTCCTCCTACATACCATACACCTCTCTACATATCACCACTTCGGCGCTAACACCCACCGTCCATATTGAATACATGCTAGGGATGTCTCATACAGGACTGGTGTATTGGTATTAGCGGGGGTACTTTTATGACATGTTGGCTGGTTATCTGGTAGATCAGGAAATGAACAGGTCTCTTGCAATGCAGAATTAATCCTACACTCGGACTGAAAAGCTATACACATGGGCATGATAGTACATACCCCTATGACAAATCCCCACCTTTAACCTTTGATTCAATGGGTTCATATTTAAAAGAAAAAATAAATAAAAATAAATAAACTATCACCATCGCAGCCCCAAGTCAAAAGTTGGGTAGTGACCTGACAGAATTTTTACAAGAGAGTCTATGGGATCACAACCCACCTTTCAACCCTAACCAGAACCAAAGTTGAAAGGTGGGTAGTGACCCTATAGACTTTTTACAAGAAAGTCTATAGGATCACACCCCACCTCTCAACCCTAACCACCAGAGCCTAAGTCAGAAGGTTGGTAGTGATCCCATAGACTTCATACTAGAAAGTCTATGGTATCACACCCCACCTTTCAACCCAAACCACCAGAGCCTAAGTCGAAAGGTGGGTAGTGACCCCATAAACTTTTTACTAGAAAGTCTATGGGATAACGCCCCACCTTTTAACAAACCACCAGAGCCAAAGTCGAAAGGTGGGTAGTGAACCCATTGACATTTTACAAGAAAAAGTCTATGGTATCACACCCCACTTTTCAACCCAAAATGCCAGAGCCTAAGTCGAAAAGTGGGAAGTGATCCCATAGACTTTTTCATGTAAAAAGCCTATGGGATCACACCCCACCTTTCAACCCTAACCACCTGAACATATTGTGATGGTGTCTATTCTTGCCAAAAAAAAAAAAAAAAAAATCTATAGGATCACAACCCACGTTCCGACTTAGGTACTTATCCATCCATCCATCCATCATCCAATCCTACATTGCCCCAAGAAGAGCGTAGGAGCCCAGGGCTAGGCAGCTGGTTTCGACATTTAAGATGAGAGTGACCAACCACACTCATCCCTGAGTGGCATTACATGAGCAATCAACCCCAACCATCCCTTGGATATAAACCTTCACCGGCTCAATCCAACTGGAGCGAAATAAATACCCACTAAACCACCAGGTGCCAAAATTTAGTTATATGGTTACCACCCAGCATAGTAAATGGTTTCCTGGTGTACAGGAAACCATTTGGCTTGTCACTCAGTGTAGAGTCACCCACAGGCAGAAGGGAAAAGGAAAGAATGAAGGAAAGAAAGACAGAATAGGAAGTGTAATGTCACCCGTGGGCAGAAGGACAAGGAAAGAATGAAGGACAGAAAGACAGAAGAGAAGGGAGGGAAAGAAGGATGGAATAGAGGAAAGGGCAGACACCCAAGAGCAGCAATATATCAAGTGAGTGGATGGTGAGCGCCCCCACCTACCACTTTAGGTACTTAGTCTCAATAAAATCTATGGTACCACACTCCAGTTTTCATTATCTTTGCACTAAGTTCAAGTCCAAATTAGTTTCTGTATATTCCTTTAGTATCATCCACAGTCCCTTATCAATGTACTAGCAGTAATAAATAAAAGTTTCTGTTCCCATCTGTATTATATTACAATCTTTAAATATGAATACAACAGACTCAGTTCAATTACTACAATTGGAAAAGAATGCAAATATCAAAATTACTTCAGTCTGCATTAAACAATTACTGTATTAGAGCAAGAAATTCATGACTATGATATAACAGTTGACACATAGAATGACGAAAGACAGCAATTACTTTACAGTCGGCAAAATATTACTTTACTTGGCACAAAAAACTAAAACCTTCAAAATACTGTATTACTTTAAGTTATGATAAATTTAATGTTGGCGCCGAGAGGGCACTCGGGGGAAGGGAGGGGCATCAAAAACTGTGGGAACAGAGGACAAAAAAATATTAGAAACTACAATCGTGATGGAAAGACTCTGAAAGGCAAAAGTTAGCATCTGAAAAGGGATAAGGGTTAATATATACATAATCAAACATCAATCACACAATACATACACACACTACAATACCTAACACTACCCTACACAGTTCTCAGTCTAGGACCTTTGACTCTCGACCAGAGCTCCTAAAGCTAAGATCACTGAATCATTGTGGTCCATGGTACTATCACTAACACTACACATACATTAGTACAACAGACAGTCTGATTTCACCTGACATGACTGGGTCAATGAATACTAAGAGAGTTGTATGTCTTAGTTTCGAGGCATAAATGAGTCTCCTTGGTTATTAGTGAAATTTAATTAATATGACCAACCATCCATTTACCTGGTTATTAGTGAAATTTAACCCATAAAACAACTTGGTCATTTACTTGGTCACTAGTGACAGTTACCCTATAATTTAACAATTTGTCCATTTACTAAGCTGAAAAGGGACAGGGATGTCAGGTGGGCACAGACTGACAACACACACACAATTTCTCTCTCTCAGTGAAACAAGAGACAGACAACTTATCTCTGATGGTGTCAATGGCATATGATGTTGGGTGGTAGCACAAGATGGCAGCAAGCAGTCGTGGTACAAAGCATCAGCAGCAGCAGTGGTGGCACAGGGCAGCAGCAGCAGCAGCAGCAGTGATGATATTTAGTTGCACTCACTACCTGGATTACAGGGAATAAAATAAATCATTAGAATGTACAGAAAAGTTCAGTACATACTGTATACAGGAACACAAGAAACCACTCACAAAGCAAATCACACCTATGAGAGCAAACACACAATCACTATACCACACCAAGCCATACACCACACCACACACCCACCACACACTACAAAACTATAACAGGATCCTACACAGATATTATTTAAGGATTTTTACCTACCAACCTGAGCTATAGCAGCCATGATCACTAAGCTTTTATGGTCCATATCACTAACCCAACACAACAAACACAAACACACACACACACACACACACACAGAGGGAATCATCGGAGGTAGACGTCCGTCACCAGCGCTCCATACCAGACCAACACGGCATTACCTAAATTAGTATCTTTGAATGAGTCAAGCTCTGTACCAGGTTAGACTAAATGATTTTTCATTATTAAAAGGAAAAGAAATAAGACGTTTAAATAAGACTGGTTCAAACAGAACAAAGAACCACGAATCCACGATGCGTTGAGTCAGCTGGGTTTGTTTATACTACAGCAACACGGGGAAAGTGTACATACTCTGTAAGTACATACTCTGTTCATTTAGTATTACAAAATGGTAACATACTACAGTAAAACAAATTCGGAAAAGAAAAGAGATAAAAGTAAAAAGCAAAATGATGATTTCTACCAAGAACTGGTTGAAGTTGAGACTCACATTAGACTGGTTGAACGTGTACACAAACTAGAAATGGCTTTCAAAAATGAAACTGATGAAATAAAGAAGCAAATGCACTTGCAAAAGGAAGAGATAGAAAAACTAGGAAGGGAGGCCAATAAGAAAGACACAACCATCAGTGAACTAACAGTGGAATTGAGTACGCTTAGGAAGAAAGTGAGTGAAATGGCAAGTACAGTAGTCAATCACGAGAGTGTTATGGAAGAGTTAAAAAATGACACAGAGACAATTAGACAAGCAAGCAATCTTATGGACCAGAGCAGTGATATTGAGGAGAAGATAACACAGGTGAATGAAGCTGTGCAAAGCTACAAAAATGATGTAGAAACCACGTATGCTGAAATGGTGAAAGTAAAGAAAGACTTAGAAACAAGGGTGGAGGAAAAAAACATTAAAAAGGAAGTGAAAAGAATAATCCAAAACAATCCAAAGTTAGTCAGAGATTCAGTAAAATAAATAAATCAATAGTAATCACTGGTATAGAAGAGGAAGAAGTTAAAAACAAGATCACTAGAGACAAAAAGGAGATGGCAAATGTAATGAGCTTACTGAAAGAAGTATCAGAGGAAATCTGTAGTAAAGACATAGAGGAACACAAAAGGTTAGGGAAATACGAGAAAAGCAAGACAAGACCTCTAAAGGTGACTTTCCAGAGTGTAAACACTGTGGAAGAGATACTAAAAAATGCAAAGAATCTTATGGAAAAAGAGGAGTTCAAAAATGTATGGATAAAAAGATGCCTAACACAAGAGGAACCGGAATTACTGAAAGAGAAAAGGGAGGAAGCAAAAACAAAAAATGAGGGAAGATCAGAAGAGGAGAAGAAGAAATTTTTTTACAAAGTAATAGGATTGCAGGTACGAAAGTGGTACACAAACAGGATGGAAGAAAAAGGAGGAATGTAGTCGAACCATGTTATGACAAGTATATAAACAAGATGATAAGGTTGATGTACTCAAATGTGGATGGAATGGTATCTAAATTACTAGAGATGAATGATTATGTCAGAGAAAATGAACCACAAATAATATGCCTAACTGAGACAAAATTAACACCAAGGATATCCAATGACATACTAAACTTAGAGGAATACAATATATGGAGAAGAGACAGAAATTTAAAAAAAGGAGGAGGAATTACAATATTAACTAAGAAAAATCTAAAAGTCAAGGAAATAAACCTAGATATACCATCACAAGTAGAACTGATTGCAGTAGAGATTGACACATCTGAAGGTAAAGTAATTGTAGCCAATTTGTACATGCCACCCAGATCAAACACATGGGAAAGAGACGAATATGAGGACCTGGCAGAGAGTACAATTCAGAGTATAAGATCATTGCTACATAAAATGGAAGAGAAATCGGAAAGAATTATACTAACTGGGGACTTCAATACAAATATAAAATGGAATACTCTAGATATAAATAGCCAAGAAAGCTGTTGGGACCAAAAGCTTCTGGATCTCGTACAAGAGTTTTTCTTAACGCAACATGTGAGGGAAACCACCAGAAAAAGAGGACTTGATGTACCTTCAGTGCTAGATCTAATATTTACTAGGCAAGAAAATGACATTGACAGTTTAATATATCACCCTCCACTCGGCAAAAGCGATCATGCAGTACTAAATTATAACTTCAGGATAGCATATGACATAGTAAATAGAAATGACAGTTACAAAAAGAGCCTAAACTATAAAAAGGGAAATTATCAAGACCTAAAGAAGTATTTCTTAGAAGTTGATTGGGAAAATGAGCTTAGAGGACAAGATTTAAACGTTGTATATAGAAAATTTTGTGAATTTTATGAAATAGGAGTCCAGAAGTACATCCCACAGCACAAAGAAGCAGATAAGAAAATACAGAAATGGTTCAACACAGAATGTAAAAAATCAAAAGAAAGAAGAGATTTGTTGTGGAATAGATACAGAAGACACAATAGTGAAAGGGCGTATAATAATTACAAACAGGCAAGAAACGACTATACAAGAATAAGGAGGGAAGCCCAAAAACAGTTTGAGGAGGATATAATAAATAAAAGTAGTGATCAACCAAAGCTGTTTTACAGCTATATCAGAAGCAAAACCAAAGTAAAAGATATAATACAATCCATTACGGACGAGGGAATCACTTATACACAAGAGAAAGATATTTGTGAAGCACTAAATAAGAATTTCCAATTAGTTTTTACAGAAGAAAAAAATTTTGAGAGGGACTATGTGGAACACGCATGTCCACACATACTACCAAATATACAAATAGCAGAAAAAGTAATACAGGAGGAGTTAAGTAGATTAGACAGAGGAAAAGCAAGTGGTCCTGATGAAATTTCATGTTGGGTATTACGAGAATGTGCAAAGGAGTTAACCATTATTTTTAATTTTCAAGAAATCCTTGAGTCAAGGGAAACTACCTGATATTTGGAAAAAAGCAAATATAGTCCCCTTATTCAAGAAAGGAAATAGACAAAATCCTGTCACCTACCGACCAGTATCACTGACCAGTGTTGTAAGCAAGGTATTAGAAAAACTTATAAGAAAAGCTTGGGTAAATCATCTAGAAGAACACAGTATGATAACAGAAAGACAGTTTGGTTTCAGAAAAGGAAAATCATGTGTTACTAATCTGTTGAGCTACTATGACAGAGTAACAAACACAGTACAGGAAAGGGAAGGATGGGTGGACAGTATCTATTTAGATTTCAAGAAAGCTTTTGACACAGTACCACACCAAAGACTTTTATGGAAACTGTACCATCGAGGAGGAATTCGAGGCAAACTGTTTTGTTGGATGCAAGACTTTCTCATAAAAAGAGAAATGAGGACAGTACTAAGAGGAAACTACTCATCATGGAAAGAAGTGACTAGTGGAGTACCACAGGGTTCGGTGCTGGCACCAATCATGTTTTTAGTGTACATAAATGATATAAACAGTAACACTGGAAATGAGAGCTATCTGAATGTGTTTGCAGATGATGCAAAAATACAAAGGAGAATTACTAGCACAGACTCTTGTAGGGAGCTACAAGAAGAATTAAATAAACTTCATGAATGGAGTAGTACATGGCAAATGGAATTCAATATGGACAAGTGTCATGTAATCAAGTTTGGTAAAAGTGGAAAAAGACCTGACTGGGATTATAAGTTAGGAAATAAAACCCTATACACATCAGAGAGAGAGAAAGACCTAGGTGTGATTATCAATAACAGACTATCTCCGGCTGACCACATCAGCGAGAAGGTACGGAACATGTATACACTGCTTGCAAATATGAGAATAGCATTCACATACATAAATGAAGACATGCTAAGAAGGATAATAACATCATTCATTAGACCAACCCTGGAATATGCATCAGTAGTCTGGAGTCCTCATCTCAAAAAGCATATAGACAAGATTGAAAAAGTTCAAAGGGCCGCTACAAGATGGATACCAAGCTTAAGGGACCTAAGCTATGAAGAAAGACTAAATAAACTGAATCTACCAACACTACAGGAGAGAAGGAAAAGAGGTGACATGATAATGCTATATAAGTGCATATCAGGAAAGGAGAAAATAGACATAAATGATTACTTAACATATGGAGAAGCATCAGCAAGAGGACACTGCAAAAAACTGCATAAGAAGAGAGGTGATAAAGACGTAAGGAAATTCAGTTTCCCAAACAGAGCAATTGATCAATGGAATGCACTACCGAATGAAATAGTGTGTGCCAAAACAATTCGCAAATTTAAGGATATGTACGATAAATATGGTTTAAGACACGGGACAGTACGAGCTTGACTCATTCCTGTAAAGATACAATTAGGTAAGGTAAGAACAATTAGGTAAGAACACACACACACACACACACACACACACACACACACACACAAACAAAGTCCCTCCCTCCCCCTCTCTCTTTCCTTGCACACTACAATAATCTCTGAAACAATAAAAAGAAAGCCAACTTAACTCATGTGGTGATGGCATAACCTGGTAAGTGGTGGCAGGGTGACAGCAGTGATATGAGCCACTTGTCTACATTGTCAATGGAAAGAATGTTAGAACAGATTTTTTTTTTCTATCTCTGAACCTATTTACTTCAATCTATATCCATTTTGCTATCTGGTTCTCTTACAATTTCTTGAATTATTGTGATTTTAATCAATCCAACGGTGCCAAATATGGAATGTGGTAAGGAACAGAGGAAGAGGTGAGGTACGGAGGAAAGGAAAGAGTGAAGGAAGGATGGGAGGGAGAGGAAGGCAGGAAGGATGGGAGGGAAGGGAAGGCAGGAAGGATGGGAGGAAGGGGAAGGCAGAAAAGGAGAGAGAGAGAGAGAGAGAGTGTTACAAATCTCCTTTTCTTCAGGCAAGTATAAATGACCACTCAAGGATACGAGTATGCCACATGCCCTTCCGTTGCCGACGGGGGGTCCTGGATCATAGGTAGACAGGTTGCTCTGAAGACCTCATGAAGACACTTGTGCCACACAACTTCCTAAGAAAGGGCATGATCACCACCATTACTGTCTACAAGGACAGGGAGAGAGAAGAGAGAAACAAGCAACTCCAGAATCACCACCACTGCCTTGGAGGGCAGGGAGGGGGAACGAGACATCAATATCACCACGCCTGCCTTGGAGGGCAGGGAGGGAGAGGCAGGCAACTCAGGATCATCACCATTGCCTTGGAGGATAGGGAGGGAGAGGCAGCAACTCCAGGATCATCACCATTGCCTTGGAGGATGGGGAGGAAGAGGAAGGCAACTCCAGGATCATCGCCATTGCCTTGGTGGATAGGGAGGGAGAGGAAGGCAACTCCAGGATCATCACCATTGCCTTGGAGGATAGGGAGGGAGAGGAAGGCAACTCAGTGAGTGGCCAAGCATTCCCAAAAGCCAGTCCAGAGGGAGAAAATGCTCAACTATCTCCTCAGTGTAAGAGCACCACAGGCAACAGAAAATCAACTCCAGCTGGTGTAAAATGCTAGTTACACCCACATGATCAATGCACAGCAGGACAAGGGCAACATAAAGGCGGTGGTACAGACAATAAACTCTTGGATGAGTGACCACATATGTCAGGTGGAAATGAAGAGGCTTAAGCGAGTCACAGAAGGTCAAACAACATGGATGGCTTCCAAAATGACTGGCAGGCATGAAGAAGTAGGGAAGGACAGGGATTGGGGTCCAGATGAATGAAGTGATCCAAGGAGATAGCCTGCTGTGCCAACCGGTCAATGACCTTGTTCTCACAAATGTTAACATGGAAGGAAGCTAATGGTAGTGCACACTCCATGGAAGAGACGCAGAAAGAAGAGAGGGAAAAAAATAAAGGATGGGAGGAAAGACAGAGAAGGAACAGGAGGCAAAAACAGGAAGGATGGGAGGCAGAAAAGGGAAGGGATGGGAGGCAGAAAAAGGAAGGGATGGGAGGTAAAAAAGGAAAGGGATGGAAGCCAAAAAAAAGGAAGGGACAGGAGGCACAAAAGTTATGGGAGGGGATGCAAAAATGAAATTGAAGCTTACTGCATGAACCAGCTAAAATGAGATAAGGACCAATTGAAGGGAAGCAAAACTGCAAATCAGCGTAAAAACATCAGTTGGGGAGGAGAAAATATTTCACAAAGACCAGTGCCTGGATAATGGCAAAATAAAAGGTGAGATCAGAATGGTGACTGAGCAAAGTTCAGGTCCAACACAGATGTTCACAAAATACACCACCAAGGCAAGACAGCCTGGCGGGGACTGCCACCCAGCTCAGGGTAGAGCTGGTGGGCCACTGCCATGTCAGAAGCCTTACAGAAAGGTGCAGGGAGATCAGGGAAACCATGGGAGTCAGGTTACACCAGGTAGGGGGAGGGCATGGGCAACAAGGGCCACCGTGGCTGGAAGAGGGAGGCATGGCAGTCACAAGCCTGTAACCTGGGAACAAGAGATGGTATACTGTACTGGCCAGAGGCCAATGCAGGAGGTAACACACAAGCAGAGTGCAAAAAGTACAGGACAAAACAGAGGTTATGACGCAATAACAGAAAAATTAAGAACACGCTATGATGCGGTAACAGAAAATTATGTAAAAGGTGACAGTCAGCACACAGTCAAGGGGTAACACCCCACATTCTACATAAAGAGAACATGACCTGGGAGGAATTGAAAGGATCCATGAGTAATGCACACTGCTGTACTCTGAACAACATCCAGTTTCCACAGTTGAGAGGAGGAGGCAAAGCCATACACAGATTATTATACAGTATCAAGAGAGTCACTTACTGGTCCTTGGCCATAAGGAAAGTGAACAGTGACTGAAGGTTTGTCAACATGGCTGGCAAAGTATGCAGGAAAAGTTGTTGCTGCTGTTGCCCTGCCTAGTCAGTCTGGCCAAGTAGACCCATCAACCATGAGCAAGCAGCCACTTTCCAGAGGCAGACAGTACCTTACCAGGGTCAGAACAGGATCCTTCCACATGGTGAGGTGCAAGAGAAGTGGAGGAGGCATTGCCCCCAAGAGAATGAGCTGTGTACTGGAGACATGTATGAGCAGCCAGACTTTGACTATTTGGTAAATGCAGTTGAGTCCCCCCACTTGCGAGTGTTGTGCAAGGCCAGCTACCAGGCCCTGACTCCAGGTCACTCTCATTGTAGTACCTCCAGAGATGACAGTATCCATCCACCTACTACCTTCGATGGGCCAATGAGTGCTACAGCTTGCCCAAGGGTGACACAGGACTATGTAGGGCAGGTGTGTCCATCTTCTCTAAGCCAGATACATGCTCCAGCTGTATACCCACTGCATGAAAGATAAAATGTAATGACTGGCACTATTCAAACCAAACCATAAAACAGAACACCAAGATAAAGGAGGAAGTACTGGTATATTTCAATAACAAATATCATGAATCTTCTTCAAGTGTTGTTGCTGCCATGGAAAGTCACCATTTAAACATCACATCTGAGAACGAGAATGCTGTGTCTCAAGACACTGCAGACCGAAGTGCAGCGCCAAAAATGGGCTGAGTCAACCCATGCGCAGTGCCAGAAGGGTGTTAGGTCAACCCAGGTGTAGTAACAAAGGAGATCTGGTCAATCCAGGACCTGGCCTCCTTTCTGAGTATATTACTCAGAATTAATCAGTTGACCTAAGAGATAAGAAACAGCCTGGAGACAGCAAGTGTTGAATAAGTATTAAGTAATAAGAGAATCCAATTCAGATGTGATATACCAAGTGTACTGAAATAGCAAAATGTGATCATGTAAAAACAATGAATTCTGCTAAAATGCCACTTATGTTTATATTACAGTGGAACAGCATGATGATGTTAACTACATGTGCTGCCTCCTGCACCATAGTTTTATGAACACATTGATAGTCTGGGCATCTCATAGGATGGTAGCAGCCGTGAATGGAGCATTGGAGGTAAGGTCTGCCAAACTTGTGCTCAAATACTCATGAAGACATGAGAAACTGTGTTGGCTATATAAAGTGACAATAACACAAGGGTATGATAATTATATCAGATAAGTAAGGCATTTCATCAAAGAGCAGCCAGCATCACAGCCCCAAAAGGCCAAATGAATCTCTAGTATTCATGGAAGAACAAACTTGCATCAGGCAAGGCATTTGTGGAATGCTGTATCACACCTTGTGGTACCTCATGTCAAAAAGTAATGTCATGGACACTGAGGCATCTGTAATGCATTATGCATGATGATGCCTTCATCTGAAAGGGCCCTGGGACCCATCAAATGATGCCAGAAGGCTGAATGCATGTCCAGAATTCAAAGGAACAAAACTGTCAGGAAGGATGGTGTCACGATGATATACTGTACATCACACAGACTCTAGGCCGGAGTGAGGTGTCTGATGTACCATGTATGATGTTCCTATCCTCAAACATGACAGTGTTCCACCAAAGAGATGAATACAGTACATCTCTAGAATTCAAAATGAAACAAAAGAGAGAATATGGCAGGCATAGGTAAGGCATTTTGTGACACCTCAAGACCACTGCAGAGAGTATCAGGCAGACATCAGTGAGACAGTATGTGAAATCACCAAGGTATTATGCCACACCTCACAATGACTTGTCAGGTGTCTGTAGCAAGACAAGTGTGATGTTACCTTAATGTCAGTGTGACACTCCTGGTGGGGAAATTGCCTGAAGGAGAGTAACCCCCCCCCCCATCGTCTGGTCAGGGTCATGCCAGTGGGTGTGCAAAGATGCCTAGCATGAACCAGTGTCAAATATTTCCTTAACACCCTAAATCCCAGTCACACTGCTTTCAGTTAAATTTGTTGTCATCAGACAATTTCACTAAACTTAAGAAATGCCTCTTGCCCTGAAGGGGTTTACTGAGGCCATAACTACCCCAACTATACTCAGTTTTTTTTATTGAGGCGAAGATGCACTTGAAAGATTGGTGATTATTGGCTGAATGTAACATCACTCCATAATCTAGCATTATTAACTGACAACAAATATCTGAGAAGGAAACTTGGGTTAGTAAATATTTTTTGGACATGTTGCATTCAGTCAGTCATCATCAACCTGACAAGTGCATCTTCGCCTCAATAAAAAAAAAAAAATGGAGTATAGTTTGAAAAGTTTATCTTAACAGAATAAAATCATTTGTAGACAGCAAATAAAATAAACAAGACATCGCCAGCCTCAATGGGTTAAGCAAACAGTGCTGCATCCTGGCTGGTACGTCTGGTATTGGTCTAGGACTCCTGAATCAATCAGATGAAACCGAGGCATCCCACAAATCAAACGTCAAAGAGTCCTTGGTCAGGCAGAGACCAAACACAGCGTGGCTCAGCCCAACATTCCACAGGGTAGCCGAGTGTGATAGGGCAGCACAGCAAGGAGGACCGATATCTGGTACCATTTTCCCTGGTAGAGTCATGGTGACACAACTCATGAGGGTGGACTAATACCCATGTGGCAACTCTCACCTCTTAAAGATCAATTACTAGGATGAAAATAAAAAACCTGAGTTCTGCAAATGATCACATACAGTACTGATATTAATTATCTGTGTTCATGTCATGTGAAAATGAATAATTTTTCTTTAACCATCCACAATACAGGAAAATAAGTAAACGACTTAGCAACTCACATTCAAAATTCTAATTCACCTGTATGATATCAAATAAGGCAATTACGGACACAGATGCATCGTGTAAAAGCTACATCAACCCTCTGGCTGCTACAGAGTACACCATCCTGCATCACTGCACACACCTCTTTTACTTTTGACTTACAACCCTTTACAAAGAGCTATCCAGGTGACATAACAAAGGTCTTTTGTTATTATGTTTGGTTTCCAGACACTCCTTTTGGGGGAACTCTAACTTATCATTTTCACACTTTTTTAGTAAAGCCAGTGTACTGTGTTTCAGTCAATGATTTATAATGATGTATACAACACTTGCTGCTGAAGTAGGAGCTTCATGCATGAATTCACCTCCATAATTCACCATTAAGAGTAGGTTGAGTGAAAAACCTTGGTAAAAACAAAATGAAAACATCAAGAAAGTAAAAAGAACACATTTAAAAGGAGGTACACTCCCTTAAGAAATGACCTCCAGAAAAGAACCACAAATGGTTCACATGAAGACTGCTCTCAGAGTTAATGCTAACATACACACAAAAAGGAAATTCATCCTTGTTGAATGGACACTCCAAGGCAGCTGAGACTTGTCAGTCAGGTAATACCACACGACAGGTGTGACAACACACTAAAAAATGTGTTGGTATTATTATGATTTATAAAAAAAAAAAAAAAAAAGTATTATGATAATCACACACACACACACACACACACACACACACAAAAGTAAGGTAAGCCAAAAGCAAAGGCAGACAGAAACAGGCACTTGGCCTAGATGAAAACAGAAATAAACAAGTGAAGAGCACAATGAAGCAATGGTACACAGCCATGCTGGAGCACACTGTACCTCCCTGAAGGAGGTTCATGGATGGGTACATTCATGAGCAAAAGTTTGCCAACAATCCTGTCTGAACTGTGTCCTGCCTTCCACACCACTTCTCCCTAAACACACACAGTATCCTTCCTCCTCATACTCTTTTGTTGTAAGCTTAATACTGCTGTCACATAAAAGATTTTCATATGACACTTCCCACTCCCACAGCTGGTAAAGATGAGTTTAGCTTTTGCTCATGGTTGTACATGCCTCAAGCAACTTTTCATCAACAATGCTCATTTCTGCCAAGAAATCTGTAGTACAGTACAGGTTGGATAAAAAGCCCAGTGTGGGATATACAATTCTGAGGCACTATACCCAATGATGCCACTAAATTTAATAATAAAACCCCCAAACTTTAGCAGCAGGTATGAACAGGTGTGGAAGAATGTGAGCAAGACAGTGTAATTACAACAGACACTCTATAGACCACATCAAATGGGGGGATGGCCAATCAGATAAAGCAGATAATCCCTTAAATCCAACGGTCCCCCTCCCAAACCTGAAGTGGGATTTCAATCACATAATGGAAAATAAATGAGTAAAATAGCATATCCTGATAAACCCTCGATATACCGAATCCTCTTTTAACGAATTTCGGTTTTAATGGCCACCTTCACCTGGCCGAACATTATGTTCATTTAACGAATTTTGTTCGTTAAAAGAATCGATACGCGGGAAACACTGAACAGTGTGGCATCACTACATATACACACACACACACACACACACAAGTGTGCGCGCTCGTTAATGCCACATCAGTCTCTTGGTGACCAGCATCATGACAGGAGCCATAAATACAGAATTTACTGAGAAAAAGAGCCATTTAAACCTAGATGTATCTTACTGTGTACAACTGTACGGCCGAACAAAGCTCTACTGTATGTTTAACGATCTTTGTTCAGTAAAAGCCATGACACCTGGGAAATTACCAAACAGGATGGTATTCGGCTATAACATACAGGGTCTGGAACCAATTACAAGTAGTTTGTTACATCGAGGGTGTACTGTACTAAACATGAAACCTATACCCATTTTACACTAACCTGGCCCATAACTTCACACCCTTGTCATAGCACTTCATGACTAACAGTATTACTACAGCCTTGTGTAACAACTCAGCCATCATGAGGGGGAGAAGGTCATTTTTTTTTTTTTTTTCTTTAATATGTCCAATTCAGGGCAAGGGCTTCAGGGCCTATCCCAAGGCCCAATAGTCCTACACACCTCCACACGTCACCAGTTTGGTGCTAACACCCACCATCTATACTGAATACATGCAAGGGCCGTCTCATACAGGACTGGCGTACTGGTATTCGCGGGGGTATTTTTAAGACATGTCGGCAGGTCTTCTGGTAGATCAGTAAGT
Organism: Coenobita brevimanus; assembly: GCF_032717465.1. NCBI lineage: Eukaryota > Metazoa > Arthropoda > Malacostraca > Decapoda > Coenobitidae > Coenobita > Coenobita brevimanus. The sequence continues at coordinate 6,613,134 of NC_136980.1, read as the reverse complement.
CTGCTTATATGAAATTCAAATCCTTAAACTGTTCCCTGCCCCAACCGGGATTCGAACCTATGCCCATTAGGACTGCAGGCCGCCTCTCCAATGATTCGGCCACCACCGCCAAAGCAGGCGATAAAAACTGCCGTCACCACTGATAACTGTATTCCGAGTCACCCCATGCATGGGAAGCAATCTGGTAAGCCCGTGTCATACACCCCATGTAATAAATAGCTCAGTAAACTCTCAGTTATCTGCTGTAATCCTGCTGAGCTCTACACCGAATAATGTGAAATGCCGGATATTGCATAGTACCCCCCATCGGCTCAACAGTCAGTGTTGAGCCAGATATTACCGTAGGTTACTATCTGTCACAACCCTCTATCCTAAAAACTTTCCCATAAGTAAAAGATGAAAACTAAACATAAAATGCAATAATTATACAGTACAGTAATACTGCGTCGGTTGGCTACCACTTACAAGTTGGTTGATACATTTCAATGGCAGATATTGCACAGAACTGCCGGTTAAGTCCCGTTTTGGCACCGGATATTGCATAATTTCCCCAGATATTGCTTTAATAGAGCCAAGCCAACGGCGCCATATATTGCAACAACGGATAATTGAGAGTTTACCACATTAAATGCAAAAAAGTGGCCCCAGAGTTGTCTGGCACATCCACGTGGTTTTTCCCATGTACTGGATGGTACGGTATCCAATATGTACAATGATTTGTCCTGGACCCTCACAGTGTTTGTTAAATCCGACATCCAGTCTAGCAGGGTATGGTAAGGCAAGGGTCTACTGTATAATTTGTAGTACACTATACTGCAGAACTGACATGAAGCAGCCGCACGAATTCTCTTACATCCAGCACATGCAACATCTTCCCGCTTTGTAGCAGCTGTTGTACAAATATGCTCCTTCTGCTCCCAGCTGTGAAAATAACTATCTATCTATTTATCTATCTATTGCCAGACGCCTCAATCCCGTTTGGGGTGGCCACAAACAAATCGCCTCCAAGTCACCCTGTCCCCCGCCATTTCACTGCCCTGCTCCCAACTCTCATCCCCCTCTCTCATATACCTCTTCACCCCATCCCTCCATCTCATCCTCGGCCTCCCCCTCCCTCTTCCCCCCTCCACCTCACTCACATACACTCTCTTCGTCAGTCTTTCACCCTCCATCCTCTCCACATGGCCAAACCACCTCAGTGTGTTCCTCATAACACTTCCTATCACATCCACATCAACACCACAACGCTCCTTTATATCCTCATTCGTCAGCCTGTCTCTCCATGTGACTCCACAGGCTCCTCTTAAATAACTCATTTCCACTGCTCTCACTCTTGACTTGTGTCCTTCCAACAACGTCCAAGCTTCACTTCCGTACGTTAGAGTTGGTATCACAATACTGTCATGTAGTAACTTTTTCACTTCCATGCTCACTTCCCTGTTTCTTATCACTGCTTTCAAAGAACCAGCAACCTTTCTTCCCTGCTGTACCCTTTCAAGCACTTCACCCTCTAAACCTCCATCCTTACTCATCACACTACCCAAGTACTTAAACGTACTCACATTTTCCAATTCCTCACCATCCAACCTCGCTGTACATTCACTGACTTCACCTCTCTCAAAGACCATCACTTTACTCTTCCCTACATTCACCTTTAGATTCTGTTTCTTACACACTCTCCCAAACTCATCCACCAAGCCTTCCAGCTCCCCTTCGTCTTCACTCAACAACACAGTATCATCTGCAAACAACAGTACAGGGAGTTTCCAAACACTATCCTCTCTCACCAGGGCCACTCCAACATCCTCTACCCTACCTTGTACCTCTTTTATTACCCCATCCATGTACAGATTGAACAACCATGGAGACATGACACATCCCTGTTTCAACCCAACTTTCAAAGAGAAAAATTCACTTAGTTCACCATCCACACGCACTGCAGTCTTCGCACCATCGTACATACTCTTCACAGCATTCAACAACTTCCCATCTACTCCATATATTCTTAACATTTTCCACAATCCTTGTCTATCCACCCTGTCATATGCTTTCTCCAAATCCACGAAAGCCGCATACAACTTCTTTCCCTTCTCTAGAAACTTTTCCACTAAAGATCTAAGAATGAATATCTGATCTACACAACCTCTTCTCTTCCTAAAGCCTCCCTGTTCTTCTCCAACTAATTTCTCTGTTCTTTCTCTAATTCTGTCAATAAGTATCCTACCATACACTTTTCCTATTATACTAAGAAGACAAATGCCCCTATGATTACCACACACTTCTTTTTCCCCTTTTCCTTTGTCCAAGGGAATAATTATACCTGACTTCCAATCCTCCGGGACTCTACCTTCCTCCCAGGCCAATCTGCACATCTTCCACATCCATTCTACTACTATCTCTCCCCCATGCTTCAGCATTTCACCACACACTCCATCAATTCCTGGGGCTTTCTCCGATTTAACTTTCTTCATTGCTTCCACAACTTCTATCCTACTGATTTCTTCCTGTCTTCTCACCTCCCTCCTTCTCCCAGCCATTTCCCAGCCACTTATACTCTCATTACTTCCATCCTCTACGTTCAACAATTCCTTAAAGTGTTCTCTCCATCTGTTCACTTTTTCTCCCTTCTCCACTAGTAATCTACCATTTTTATCTTTCACTCCCCTGCTAACTTCACTTCCACCCTGTCGTACTCTTTTCACCTCTTTCCAGAACATTTTCTTACAGTCCCTCCACTTTACACTCAAATTCCTTCCAAATTCCTCATCCACTCTCTTCTTACTCTCTCTTACTAATCTTTTCACCTCTCTTTTTCTTTCTACATATAACTCTCTCTTCAGCCTCTCAACTTCTTCCATGCCCCTATTTCTCATCCATTCATTGTATGCTTTCTTCTTTTGTGCCACAGCCTGTTTCACCTCTTCAGTCTACCACGCTGTTCCTTGCACCCCCCTCCGTCTTCTCTTCCTTCCACACATCACATCACATGCTGCACATATTCCTTCTGTAGATATCCTACACACAACTTCCACGTCTCCCATCTGCTCCAATTCATATTTGCCCAATCATTCCTCCACTTCTCTCTTATACTCTGCCTTTTTCTCATCCTCTTGTAACCTTTCCACTCTCCTTGCAACTACTCCTTCCTCTCATCTTTCCCTTCTTCTATTCCTCCATCTTACTTGCATTCTAATTCTGGCCACCACCAAGTAGTGGTCAGAAAGTCCATTCCCCCAACCTCTATAAACTCTTGCATCCATTACACATCTTCGCATCCTTTCATCCACACACACATAATCAATCATTGCCTTCCTTTCATTCAGTTCACCACCCACCCTTCTCATCACTCGCCATGTATACCTGTGGATCATTTTATGCCTGAAGAGGGTATTGGCTATCACCAACCCCCTCCCAGCACAAATGTCCACTAACGCACTCCCATTCTCATCTATCTCAGCAGGCACACCCCACTCATCAACTATTCCATCCACCTTCACATTCCCAACTTTACCATTCATATCACCAATCAAAAACACTCTCATTCCTTCCAAACTTTTCCATGCACAATTCCACATTTGTCCAGAACTCTTCTCTCACTCTTCTAGCACGATCTTGCATTGGCGCATACACACACACAATCGCCCACATTTGTATTCCAACTTTCAACTTTACCCACACAATCCTTGACCCAACTGATCCATACTGTCTTATGCTCCTCTTCCATTTTTTACTCACAACTATACATACTCCTTCCTTTGCCCTCTCATTCTCACCTACTCCTGCACACATACCCCATCCATACTCCCATTCTCTCACACTTTCTCCTCTCCATTTTGTTTCAGTTATTCCACATACAGTACCCTCGCGTCCAACACGCATTAGTCCAGCACGATTCGGGTCCAGCACGGAGAGCAATTAATTAGTGTTATTTAATACGATTTAATTACTGCAACATGAGTGTGTTAGCATAACACGCACAGAGCTCCGAGAAGTGGGCGAAATCCGCAGAGTTCACTCTAGCACGATCACCCCCGGTCCAACACGGTCATACTGGACATTCCCATGATGATGATAGCCAATGAAAAACTTCTGATCAAGTAGCCTTCCCCGCCCACTATCGTGACGTGATCGTGATGCCGCCCAATTAAAAACGATGCTGGTGTCACGTGATGTTTTATTTACATTTCTCCCGCCACAGAGCCACTCAGTCGCATAATTGCATTGGAAGGTGCTTTTTTCTTGCTGCATTTTCTGCCCTTGTTACTGCATTTTACCCTGCTCACGATGCCTAGGAAGCTTTCTGAGAACCCCAAGAAGCGTCGGCACCTCCCTCAAGCCACCAAGCTAGAAAGCATCGAGAGGAAGAAGAAAGGGGAGGGGAAAGTTGACACTGCCAAGGCCTACGACATGAATGAAGCCAACGTGATCATAATAAAAACTTAAGACAAGATCCTGGCAGCCGAAGGCTATCACACGGCACTTCATACCAGGTTTGCCGAGGATACGATGGTAAATCAGAACGGTAACGTGGTAAAATTGCCGACGATACCACGGGCATTTGGAATTCATCTGGATGGATTCCTGCCGAGCATACGACGGAGAAGACAGTGTGACCAAAACCCAGGCGACTCGACAGAGAATGTATCGTACTACAGCATTGAACATTTAGCCTGACACTGAATACATACAGTATTAATATTTTAGAATAAATATCAATCGTTTTGAAACCCTCCTCATCGGCGTGCGTACCAGTTTATAAACAAAGTTGCTTCTCCTTATTCTCTACCGAGTCAGCGACAGCAATGACTTTCCAGTCACGAGACGGGGCTCTGGCAAGTGTGAGAAGCATGCACTTTCCCGAGGATTACAGGGCTAGGACAGGCAGAAGCAGGACCTTCCATGGCTGTGGACGAAGATTGTGATTCTGAGTGTGATTTCGAAGGATTTATGAGGGAGGTTGAGGAGGAGCAACAGCCATTACCCGCTAGTGACGCCAGCAGCCATCCTCCGGGGACCCAGTAGGACTAACTACAGCCTTGGATACCACCTTCCATTCCCAGCAAGCCCACCAACACTATCCTAAAAGGTTAGTTATCATTCATAGCACAGTACTATTTACTGTATTATAATTACAATAGTACCAATATACGTATAGGTATATGGTAGGTATTTAGGGTGACTTTTCCGAGGGTTGCTGACATAATTCATTTTTCCCCATAAGCTCTATTGTTAGTCCAACACGTTTTTGGTCCAACACGTGACCCATGCATGACAATATTACCGTGCTGGACGTGAGGGTACTGTACATCCACTGTCGCACTCTCAAGCACCTGGACAATCTGTCTCTCTTTCACCTCATCATTCGCTCCCCTTACATTCCATGGCTTGGTTTCCTGGATACTTGGAACCCATCTAGAGTGAAATACAATAACACAGAGGAAACAAAAAAGACAACGATGTGCACATGATGAAATACAGATGAAATAAAATACAAAGATGTACATAGGAAACACAATGACATACAGATGAAATACAATGGCATGCATACAGAAAGGCGGTTGTTATTTCAGAACATGTAGTTGTGTTCCTTCTGCTCCCAGCTGTTGAAAAACACCCAGCACATCCATGACCTTTACTAGACACTTGGAACCCATCCTAGTGAAATACAATATACATATGAAGCACAACAGCAAACATATGAACAAAACAACATACAAATAAAATTCAATGACATACAGAAAGGCAGTTGTTGTTTCAGATGTAGATATGTTCCTTCTGTTCCCATCTGTGGCAAAACACACAGTACATCCATAGTCTGCTTTACTGTATATTTGAAACTTATCTAGTGAAATAATTTATGTGCTAATAATGGAATCATCAACCCTCTCATGACCAGGACAATCCTATTTTATCCCAACTAACACAAACTAAATATACTAATCATAATTGCCTGTGTGCTACTACTCCTATCAGTACTGCTACAACTACTACTACTACTATGAATCACACCACCATTAGGAATCACACATTGATCCAGCCCTGAAATACAGTAATTTATACATCAACACTGCCAAATCAAGCAAGTGGCATTTTTTTTTCTTTTTACTTGTAGAGGACTAACTGAGCTTCACGAACATCTTCACTTTCTCAAATAATCTTTTTTTTTTTTTTTTTTATAGAACAATTGTGCACTGAAGATATTTTTGTACACCTGGGTGGGAGGAAACACACACTACCCCATTACTGAGGCATACATAGGGTTAAATGTATCTGAAACAACACGCAATATCACTGCCATTTTCTCTACTGTAAGATATTTTCCTATCTTTAGCCAGATACCTTAAGCCTGGAAGGGGTGGCCACATACGAACAGCCACGATGTCACCCTGTCTTCTACCATAAAGCTGCCTTCTCTCCAGTTCATACCATCCTCACTCCTACATCTCTCTATCCCTCTAAAATATACTGATGATACACAATAGTCACCCCCCCACCCCCACCACCATCATCTTGACCTTTTCCTACCTAAACGATGGGGTGAGGTAGGACCCATAATAAAGTACAAATCAAGAACTATAAATAGCATGCCTGGCTAATGAGCCATACGCTCATTCATGAACCATTCAAGTCCCTAGAGTCCTGGCTCTGCCTCACAGGCCTAACCATCTGGATTTCCCATATGTACTGAATGATGACAGAATCTGGAAATTACATCCATTTCAAGGTCCAAATATTCCTTTACCTACCCTGGATCACTCTCTGCAAACACCACCAAGTCTGAAGGATGATGATGATGATGAACAACCCCCTCCAATCCAAAAGTAAAAGCTACTTATTCTTGTGGGTAGTTGGGAGGTTGCTGGCCAGCTGAATATCCCACCTGTCAATAACACTCTGATGAACACAGTAACAGCCACAATAATTACAGCAATAATAATAATAATAATAATATTAGTAATAATGATAATCCATCCATCCATCATCCAATTCTGTTTCCCCACGAGAAGTGCAGGAGCCTGGGGCTAAGCAAGTTGGTCCTGATATTTAAGATAATTGAATAATAATAATCACCCTGCCCTAGGTGGGAAAGGAGGTCCGGATGATGATGATGATTAATAATCACACAGCAGAATTAACGGTGGTGAAGAAATACGGTATGCAATAAAATCCGTCATATAAAGGCCTGCCCAATGTCGAAATAACAAGACAATGAATAGCAGCAACAACAACAACAAAAGTAATAATAATAACTCGCCTCACAATGACAAGAATGAGCTGTGGTAAATCCTTATACTGTATTCTCATTCTCTCCACATCCCACTCTGAAAAGATTTAGACAATTTAGTACAAAAATCTAATATCAGCCTGATGGAAATTGCTGAAGTGAAATTATCTTGGGATGAGATGGCCATGTGTGGAGTATGGATAGTGAGAAACGGATGTGAGTGACGTGGTGGGGGAGACCGAGGATGAGATGGAGCGATGGGGTGGAAAGGTGCACGAGAGGACATGGTAACAGGGAGGCAATTTGTTTGAGCCCATCCCTTTTGAGATTACATGTCTGCCTACAAACTGACAGATAAACGGATACCGAGAAATAGAAGAGATGGATATGGCACTGTAGATTAAAAAGAAATTACATAAGCATACCAACATCAACCGCTTCCCTATGTGAACTTCTTTCATAACGTCTACTCTTGTTATCTCCAGACATTCTTATTCAGCTGAAAGCCTTTTCCAACTGGAGGGGTTAGATATTGTATTAATGAAACAAACCTCTTACATGCTGAATTAAAAGCATCTGAAGGAAGAAGACGGAGATGGAGGAGAAAAGACGAGATGCATGGAGACAAGGGGAGGGAAGGGGAGACAAAGATGGAAGGATGCGCTGGGGAAGGAGGGAGGAAAGAGCAAGATTTGATCTACCTACCGACTGTACACTAGCTCCAGAATGTATTGGTGCAGAATATGTTAATTACTAGGAATTGTGGTTCTGTCCTCTCACACGCAGGCATCCTAGATAACTACTGTATCAGATACCACTTGTGTCCTTCATTATGTGCTGGGAATGGCGTAAATGTTATACTATTTACGGATATTAACGGGCTGTCACTACAGTCGCTGCCACATGGTCGAATCATTCCGGATGGCATCAGGCCCACACAGCACCGATACTTTCTGGGGCTAGGGTACATCCTAATTTTGCCCCAGAATATAGACATTAGTAGCTGATTGGAAGAGGGTGGACTGGAGAGGAGAGAGGAAGGCTGGGGTGGGGGTGGGGGGTGAGAGATGACGAAGGGAGGGGCAGGAGGGAGAGAGAGGAGAAATGGCAGAAGATATGAGGCTGGGAAAGGAGAGAAGACTGAAGTAGACATGGAGGCAAAGAAGGGATGGCGGAGGAGGAAAGGAGAGGATGCTGAGTGAGGAAAGAAGCCTGAGGAAAGAAAGCAGGCGGAGGAAACTGTCAACAAGAAGTTGCCAATTCACTTTATACTTTCCAATAACCGTATCCATCACAAATTTTCAGCTTACTATAAGCAGAAAAAACTGAAAATGTAGGTATCTAACAAACAGATAGCCTGTAACTACGAAGAAATATGAAATAAATCATCGCCATTCTCCGCTCGGCCAAAGCTCCTGTGTCTACCACTACTCCACCCATTACAGTTGCTCTAACACCACAAGCTCATCAAGTCCCAGCCAAAAATCCTGGGCACATCTACAAATCACATACAAACACAATAATGATAGATAAAAGCATACAATACCCAATTTTGCGGAGGTTGGGCAGAAGCAACGCCAGCACTTCCTCGATCTCCTGTGGTCATGAGGGCACTGAGGGCTTCAGGCGGTAATTTCAAACTTTATCAGCCTGAAGTTTGCTCTACAAATTGCACTGTTTGCTTTACAATAGTGTGATTATTAGCCTATGTTTGCAGTAATCAAATATTTTCTCAAGTCTCTCATGCTCGAGACGACTCTACTTTGCTAAACTTAAACGAATTTTAAAAGGAGATTCATGCGATGTTGAGTGTTAATATTGTCACAATTATACCTTGGCATATACGTTTTTACAAGATCCATAAACACTTCCATCCACATCATACATACACAATATCTTCCATAATCATTCCTTGTTTACCTTCCATGCTTTTTCCAGGTCCATAAATACTTCCATCTACACCATACATACGCAACATCTTCCATGATCTCTCTGTTTACTTTGTATTCCTTTTACTGATCCATAAATGCCACAGATATCTTACAGTTCTTCTCACAAGCCTTCTCCATTATCAGTGTTGATTGTGGGATATCTTCATGTTGTGGCAAAACATGGCCGGGTGGTAGAGCTGCCCCATTATACAAACGTCCCTCAGCTCTACCTCCATCACCCCAAAGGAGGATAGTTGGCTGCAGGAGTGGAACGGCTTCAATATGCAGGTCACTGGGTTCACGTCTCAGATGAGCATGGAACTACAGCAACCACTACCTGACTTAACTGCAAATATTTCATTCATACATTCTATACCACTCCTAAAGACACGGTGTTTGACGTTCACCAGGCCTTGGTGGGCCTATATCCGTTTTCTCTGTGATAATTCTACCATATACCTTTTCTACACCATCAAGCTGCCCTATCTCCAACCCACAATAACTTTTAACAGAATTCAACAGCTCTCCATCTGTTTTTACCCTAACCTGGCCAAAATTGTCGTCATTTTGTAGTTCATTTCACGTAACTCAGAGGCAATAAAGGACAGTATTACGTACAGCTCTACATCCTCTTCATAGCACCTCATGACTAGCATCAGTTCTAGTTGACTGATTACAATAAAAAGATTGTGGCGGCTTAACTGCATAGGTCATTGCAGCAGTACAACAGGAGTAAAACAAAACCAGGATAGCTAAAATACTCCTATATAGATATGCACAGTATAGATAACAACGTAATAGCAAAAGTTAAAACAGTCATCTAACATTGAAGTTCACACACTGTGTCGAGGACACACCAAAAAACTAAGCATAAAACAACAGTTAAAACTAAGCATAAAAACTAAAGCTGTTTTGAGGAAGCCTGCTTCTTCAACAAACAAGATGGTGGCTCCTCCTGTCATACCCGCTTCTTCTCCAAGAACTGAGGAGAGAAGGTAAGATCCATCTTCCCCCCTAAACCTGGAGAGATATTGACGACGAACATACCCCTGGCTGGGACACCTAATAAGAGGTGCTGCAGTCAACTGGAGCAAACATTTTTCATAGTAAGGAGGGGCCTTCCCTCCAGGACATGGCAATGTCTCAGGCGTGTATGACTAACCAGTAGGCGGGTCATAGCAACTTCCCAGTGACGTGGTGTGGCTGTATCGGCCCATGGGCTAACTACCGCCGTCACCTCCCTTACCTTGCTTGGAACAGGAAGTGTATCCCAAGCATGTTAACAGGAGGCCCGGACAGCAGCTTTAATCACAGGGAAGTAATTTCTATAGGCAAGAGGTCTGGTAGAGACATCAAGAGTAGCTGCAGTCTTTGCTGCCTCATCTGCGCATTCATTTCCCTACCGTCCAGCATGGACTAGCACCAGGCAAAACGAAACTCTCTGGCCATAACGGCCCACGAGGAGGAGCTTTCCTAAAATTTACACGAAAGGGCGGGGAGGGTTGAAATGCTCAAGAGCAGATAAGGATGCCTTGTAGTCACTGTAAATTGGAAACTAATTGCTTCTTTGGTATGGATAAGCTGGAGAGCCATCAAAACTGCTGACAGCTGGCAGTAAAAATGAAGCTGTGGAGGGCAGGGTGCCGCACTGGCTAAAGTTAGAGAAAATAACTCCAAATCCAACACCAACATCAGACTTTGAACCATCGATAAAAACTGAAACAGACCCAGTATGGAGGACAACATGAGGAAAAAAGCTGGGTGCAGATCACCACATTTCATGCCACAGACAGGGGTCGTGACATACCGGCAAAATCTGACTTGTAACACGCAGGGTAGAACAAAGGGGCTCCACACCTATGACTAAGTACTTGGGAGACTGAGTTTAGTCCTGACTTTCTTTGCCGGATTGCTAAAGGGGAGAGGAAATAGCGGATGGAGGTCATAAAAAGTGTGCAGGGCAGGACTAAAAACAGTCAAGTGTTGGGGTCTCAGGAAGCCTCTGGACTCTGCCATCACCTTGGTATATGGGACCGATGCCGTAGCTCCAGCCCCATTACCCCTGCATCCACAAGCATGCTTGGGACAGGGGAGGTACAGAAGGCTAATGTAGCCAAACGAAGGTGTGCGTGATGTAAGAGTCCACCTCACAACCACACTCCAGCTTGGAGAACACCAGAGTTTGATGGAGCAGGGGGAGGGTACTACTGTCAGCACCCCACCTGGTATAAGCCAGAACCTTCAAAAGGTTCAAAACCTTCAGGCAAAAAGCCTTTATCTGTTTTAAATGTGGGATCCAAGTAAGACGGGGGTCAGCAGTGAGGCCTAAAAACTCATCACTTCTTCCTTACAGGCAACCCTTGTTCCATGTAATCTGCGTTGGTGTATTGCAACGGTCTTAGATGAGGAGAATCTAAAGCCGCGCTTCTGAGCCCAGGTAAAAGCCTGATCTATTACAAGTTGCACCTGGCGCTCTGCCGGGTGCAACTTGTAAATAATTCACAAAGAGGGAGCTCTTCACTCCCTCCGGGAAGACCTCCATAATCCCATTAGTTGCAACAGCGAATAATGCCACACACAAAATACTCCCCTGTGGCACTCTCTCCTCCTGAGTGTACAGGGGAGATGGCTCACATCCCACACCCACCTGAAGCTTTCTCTCAGAGAGGAAGTTCTGAATAAAAATGGGTAAGCCACACCGAAGACCATACAAACGGAGTTTGGATTAAATGTCATGATGCAAAGCTGTGTCATACGCCTTCTCCAAGTCACAAAACATCGTTACATGGTGTTGTCTGGCAGCATATGCGGTTCAGATGGACGACAAAAGGCGGAGATTACCTGTAGTGGATCTCATCTGCCAGAACCCACACTGGGATTTAGATAAAAACTCACCATTTTCTATTTAAAAAAAAAAAACAAGGCTTACATTCACCATTTCAACAGCTTAAATACGCAGGATGTCAAAGAGACTGAGTGGAAATTGAACACAATGGACTGGTCCTTCCCTGGCTTAGGAGTTTGGAGGACAATGGTCAGTCGCCACCTAGCTGGCATCATCCCCTCCTCCCACACCCTGCTGAAGAAGGCCAATAGAAAGGGCAGGGATTCGTCCCCAAGATAATGAATCATGGCATATGGAATACGATCATGTCCTGGAACTGCGACCTTGAAGGAAGGAGCGGCAGCTCTCATTTCCTTCACAGTAAATACGGTGTTGTAAGTCTCCCTCCCCGACACTGAAAATCCTGCCCCAATCTGTCCTGACGCAAACCATATGCAAAAAATGGCGCTGAAGGATCTCCCCTGACACACACACACACACACACACACACACACACACACACACACACACACACACGGGTCGACCTGTGCCTTTGCCCTTTGATGTATTGTTTTAAAATATAACAAGTTTCGTCATGGGTTGTCCCTCAACCCTTCCACCAAGTTTGGTTAAAATCGGATGAAAACTACTTGGCCTGTCTTGTGGCCGGAACGTTTCTCACAGGAAGAACCCGAGTGAAAATAATTCCGATTATGAGCAGACTCAGACAGTATTTATCTGATTTTAACCAAACCTGGTGGAGGAATTGAGAGGCAGCCATGACGACACCTACCAGTTTTTAGAACAGGTTAAAGATTCGAGTTTCAGGGTAGGTCAAAAATTGGCATAGAAAAGTCAACTTAATTTTCTCTTTTTATTCAGTATATTTTAAACTAGGAAGGTTTGAGAGTAAGACAAGAAAAACATGACTCAGTCAAAATCATATGCGAAATCATTTCCATACTCTATACAGGAATAAATCGGTGAAGGAAAGGTGCCACGGAGCCTTCTTAAACACCAAAAAAATTGGCCACAGTCCTTCCTCGAGCTGCCTTCACTCATCTTTAATTTTCCCGCCTCCTGCACCCGTATAGCGGTATGTATTCATCTGACGGAACTGGGCAACTCCTCCTCTATGCCCTGAGTGTATGAAGTTAGATAGGCCTCAGTTGTGGAGTAGAAATGCGTCTCCTTGGTTACTGGAGTCGTGTCGCCATCTTTGCTTCTGATGCTTCGAAACTTATGAGCTCCCTCTTCGAACACAGACAGCGTTATTCTCGTGTGATGAGGAGGCGTAGTAACACCTCATCCTTACCGGTTTATTTTTTTTTTATTCTGCTCTGTTGCTGTATTCCTGTGTGTCATTCATGCAACCTAAGTTATTTTTTAAAAGATCTAAGAAGCAAAAATGTGGGTATTAATGGTTAGTTTGGAAAAAATGAATCGCTATGGAGGAGGTGTTAGGGAGTCCAGTCCATAGAGAGGTTGGAATTAGGTGCATATTCTCGTCGGTTAAGGAAGCTCCCTAACACCTTTTTCTAAGCGATTTATTTTGCTTTGATATTAACCAGCCACATCCAAAAATAAATCGCTCAGGAAGAGGTGTTAGGGAGCTTTCTTAACCGACGGGATTAAAGGCTTCAGTCTCCTTGGTTACTATTGCTCGTTTATTCTCACCTGACGAGTATTCCTAACTGTTTTTGGCTCAGTTTTTGGCCATGTGTAGTGATACTGGAGTGGTTATTTGACTAGTAACCAAGGAGACTCATTCCCACCTCATAAGTCAGGCATATCGGATTCCACACGGACAGATACATACATACAGACAGACATTAATATACAGGCACACAAAAAAAAAACATACACACATGCAAACATAAGACGCACATGCATATTCATTCACATACACACATACACAAATGTACAGACATGCACAGACATATACACTAATAATCATACCCATACACATGTGCACATATACACATGTGCACATATACACATATGCACACACATACAGTTACACATACTAAACATAACCTACACATTCACACACACTAATTCACACACATACATACACAAATACGTAACTTACATATACATACATCCAAAGATTCACATTCGTTACCAAAGTGAAACACTCTCTCTCTCTCTCTCTCTCTCTCTCTCTCTCTCTCTCCTAATCTCATCCTCAAATTTCGCCTCAGGGAAGGGCAAAGTGAAAAAGGATATTATACAGACTATTTTTTCTTTATCTATCTGTCTGTCTATCTATCTATCTATCTAACCTCTATATCTGTCTGTCTGTCTATCTACCTGTGTATCTATTTTCCCGTCTGTCTGTCTATCTATCTGTCTATCCACCAAACTCTCTACATCTCTCTAAATACAAGCATCAGTCACTTTAATTCTTAGTATCATTTCAACTACAGAATTATCTATTTTTTTTATCTACCATGCTACCAGTTACTTGACTATATATCTATCAGTCTATCTATCGTTTTATCTATCTATTTATACGTGTAATATTCCGTCTTTGAATTGATCTATTATCAGTCCATCTGTCCTTGTGTATGTGAGTTCGTATGCATAGATAGATAGATAGATGGATAGATAGATAGATAGATTGATAGATAGGTAGAGAGAGAGATAGACAGACAAATATATAAACAGATGAATAGATAGAAAGATAGATGGGCAGACAGATAGATAGACAGACAGACAGGCAGATAGACATTTTTGATAGATAGATAGATAGGTAGGTAGATAGCAAAACAGACATAGATAGATAGATAGATAGATAGACAAATAGATAGATAGATAAATATGTAGATAGACAGCAAAGCAGACATAGATAGATAGAAAAAGATAGACATAGATAGACAGTGACAGATAGATAGATAGATAGACAGTTAGATAGATAGATAGATAGATAGATAGATAGATGGATAAATAGATAGACAGACAGATAGATAGACAGTGACAGAGATAGATAGATAGATAGACAGTTAGATAGATAGGTAGATAGATAGACAGATAGATGTGTATGTATGTATGCGTGTATATGTGTCCATGTGTGCCAAATGTAGTCAGATTGGAGGGTTAATTCGACTAGTAACCAAGGAGACTCATTCCTGGGACTAGATTCACTATCGTCTCCTTGGTTAAATGGGCAGTGAGATTTCCAGGCAGCTAGTCTTCATAATTTCCATAGCACTTCTTCGTGACTAGCACCATCTTCACACGTTTTAGCTCAGCATTCAAGATAGAGGGATGACAATTTTAGGCCAAGTTAGGGTGAAATTACTATAGCACTTCTTCGTGACTAGCATAATGTTTACTGTTACAGCTCAGGAATGTGTTTGGGGATGTACAGTGAGGTGGTTTGGCCAGGTGGAGAGACTAGAGAGTGAGAGACTGACTAGGAGAGTGGATGTGAGTGAGGTGGAGACGGAGGGGACAGGCAGACAGACAAAATGATGCATGGAAAGAGACAAGAGTAGATAGATTGATAGACCGATAGATAAATTAGATAGAACTAATAGACAGATATATTGATAGACAGAATCTTTATATACCGTTTTTTGCGCCACTCAGAGTAGGGGAAGAGTTGTAAGGGAGACAGTCGCCTTCACGTGGTGGCACTGATACGGCCGGCCGGTAGAGTTGTCCAGGTATTTAAACGTCACACAGGTATACAAACGTCACACAGTCCCTCCCTATGTCCCGAGAGGCGGATGGAGGCTTGCAGGAAGAGGGCAACGTCATACTACTACAATACTGCTACTAATACTACTAATACTGCTGCTAATACTACTAATACTGCTGCTAATACTACTAATACTGCTACTAATACTACTAATACTGCTACTAATACTACTAATACTGCTGCTAATACTACTAATACTGCTGCTAATACTACTAATACTGCTAATACTGCTACTAATACTACTAATACTGCTACTAATACTACTAATACTGCTAATACTGCTACTAATACTACTAATACTGCTACTAATACTACTAATACTGCTACTAATACTACTAATACTGCTACTAATACTACTAATACTGCTACTAATACTACTAATACTGCTACTAATACTACTAATACTGCTACTAATACTACTAATACTGCTACTAATACTGCTACTAATACTACTAATACTGCTACTAATACTACTAATACTGCTACTAATACTACTAATACTGCTAATACTGCTACTAATACTACTAATACTGCTACTAATACTACTAATACTGCTAATACTGCTACTAATACTACTAATACTGCTAATATTGCTAATACTGCTACTAATACTGCTAATACTGCTGCTAATACTGCTAATATTGCTAATACTGCTAATACTGCTGCTAATATTGCTAATACTGCTACTAATACTACTAATACTGCTGCTAATACTGCTAATATTGCTAATACTGCTACTAATACTGCTAATACTGCTGCTAATACTGCTAATATTGCTAATACTGCTACTAATACTGCTACTAATACTGCTAATACTGCTGCTAATACTGCTAATATTGCTAATACTGCTACTAATACTGCTACTAATACTGCTAATACTGCTGCTAATACTGCTAATATTGCTAATACTGCTACTAATACTGCTACTAATACTGCTACTAATACTGCTAATATTGCTAATACTGCTACTAATACTGCTACTAATACTACTAATACCGCTACTAATACTACTAATACTGCTGCTAATACTGCTACAAGTCACGATACCGATTCAGTGTAAGTCTATATCTGAATTTTGTTCCCGCAACACCTCTTCCTTAGCGAATTATTTTTCATATTTCATTTTAACATTCTCCTGTATGTTGTTTATCCCATAGCACTTCTTCCTTCGCGAATTATTTTTCTTATTTCACCTTAATATTCTCCTGTATGTTATTTATATCATTTTAATATCGAACTAATTTCCATAATCATATACAAGAGGATGTTCAGTTCCAGTGCAGAATAAATCGCTAAGGAATAAGTGTTAGGTAAGTTTCAAAGCCACAGGGGAGTGTGTATCCTTACGCAAAAAATAAATCACAGAGACAAGCACTTAGTTGTAGCTTCTCTCTCTCCCTCCCTCTCTCTCTCTCTCTCTCTCTCTCTCTCTCTCTCTCTCTCTCAAGTAGGTAAATGGTAAATCAAAGGAGACATTGCAAGGGAGAAATAGAGCCGTTACCCCTCCTAATCTACCATTTTCTGTTTTCTCCCGTCCAAGGTCTATCTCTCTCCTCTCTCCCCTCTCCCCTCCTTCCCCCTCCCTCTCTCTGATGCGTATTTACAGTGGCGTAATCAGGTTCAGAGGAGGCCCAAATCTCTACTCCATTCACCCTAACTTGGCCCAGATGTTCGTCCTTTTCCGGCCTACTTCACGCACAGTACCTCAGTGCCTGTAAAAGTGCAACGTTACGGCTCTACATCCTTTCCATGGAACTTATTCGTGACTAGCATCATTTTCTAGTGTTTATCTCTTGCTAAAACTCAGCATTCAAGGCGGGGTGACGACAAATTTAGGCCAAGTTAAAGTCAGCAGAGTATACACACTATGCACACGTGAAATACATCGAAATTTCAAATCGGAAGGATAATGGTTTACAAGCTGATAAATTTTTGATGTTTCTCCCATCCTTCTTGTCCTCCCTCCCCACTGCTCTCTCTCTCTCTGTCTATCTAGTTCCCTCTTCCATCTATCTATCTATCTCACACGTGCGCTGGGAAGATAATAGGAAAATTAAAGGTGGGGAGAACCACTTTAGGTCCGTCCGTGTTACTCCCAAGGTCACTTCACGCGGGAAACCCCCACCTCCACCCCGAAAACTAGGAAACATTCTTCTGGGTGAGCTCGCTGATCTGGTTATTCTTTGCTCAGAATAACGAACCAACTGTTTATAATTATTTTCTTCCTAGTCTCTCTCTCTCTCTCTCTCTCTCTCTCTCTCTCTCTCTCTCTCTCTCTCTGATCGAAACAGCTAACCAATAGTATTTTCTTTTCATTCTCTGCCTTCATTGTTTTCCTTTATCTTGGTATCATTGTCTACCCATTTATGTAGTTTGCCGATTCTGGCGGTGAAGAGCAGCCTACACGTGGTGACATTGTGTACCCTGGGTTGAGCAACTGCGGCGTCCACCTGGGCCCCAATCCTTCCCATATATCCCTGCACCTCGCCGTGAGAAGGACACTGGTAAGGCACTGTCTACCACAAGGGGCGCTACATCCCTACATGGTGTATGTATGGACCTGTAGGACTGCCTCACAGAAGCACTTGCTTACCTGTGGTCGACAGGTCTGCTCAACCAGACATACCTGGCTGAGCAACAACATCAAGAGTATTACCATTCGTTTGGGTTGATATTCCTGTTGATTTGAACGCTCCCTGATGAGTAACTATAGTTCTTTCACCTTAACTTGACCAATATTATCATCCTTCTGCTGCTTATTTTACGTAGCTCAGTGGCAGAAAAAGACAATAATGTGACTCTGCATCCTTCTATAGCACTTCTTCGTGACTAGCATCATACTCTTGTGATAATCTTTTGTTGCAAGTCAATAGTCAAGATACCCCCTTTGGGGTAGGGGGGTTTCAAGAATACTCCCCCAGTATCCCTGCTTGTCGTACGAGGCGACTAAAAGGGTTGGTGGTGGGTTAGTGCCCCACCCCGTAAAAAGAACTAACTAAAAAAGCGAATAAAGCGCCTCGGACCCGGACGGACCATACGTTGACGACTAAGGAACGGACAAAGGACATTCTGAGGGTGGGAACATGGAATGTGAGAGGAGTGAATGATGAAGTGAAAGAGAGAGATTGTTCAGGTGCTTGAGGATGCAAGAGAGGATATATGTGGATTGACTGAAACTAAATGGAAAGGTGAAAGGGTGAGAGAATGGGAATATGGTGTAGGTGTATGTGCGGGAGTCAGTGAGAATGAGAGGGCAAGATAGGGAGTATGTCTGATGATAAGCAAGAAGTGGAAGGAGAATATAAGAGAGTATGGAACAGTTGGTGCAAGGATTGTATGGGTGAGGATGAAAGTAGGTATACAAGCGTGGGCGATTGTATGTGTGTATGCCCCGACAGAGGATCGAGTGGCAAGAGTGAAAGATGAGTTTGGGCCAGAGTAGAAGCATGTATGGACAAGTTTGAGAGGAGCGAGAGAGTGCTTTTGATTGGAGACATGAATGGCAAAGTTGGGAATGTACGAGTGGATGGAGTGGTTGGTCAGTGGGGTGTGCCAGCTGACGTAGATGGGAATGGTAGTGCTTTGGTGGACATCTGTGCTGGTAAGGGGTTGGCAATAGCCAACACCTACTTTCGGCATAAGATGATCCACCGGTATACATGGAGAGTAATGAGGAGGATGGATGGTGAACTTGTTGAACGAAAGGCAATGATAGACTACGTGTGTGTGGATGAGCGAATGAGAAGACAAGTGTTGGATGCAAGAGTGTGGAGAGGGTGGGGGAATGGAGTCTCGGACCATCACTTAGTGATGGCCAAGGTAAAGCTGCAAAGAAAATGGTTAAGGAGACGTAGGGAAAGACAGGGGGAAACAGCTCCTGTGAGAAGAGTGGAGAACTTGCAAGACAGTGAGAAAATGGCAGAGTATAAGAGCATAGTGGAAGAAAGATTGAGAAGGTATGAGCTAGAGCAGATGGAAGAGGTGAAAGACGTATGTAAGATATTCACGGAAGAGATAGGCGCAGCGTGTGAGGTGGTTTGGGGAGTGAGGAGGAGATGCAAGGGTGACAGAGCGACAAGGGACAGCATGGTGGAATGATGAGGTGAAACGAGCTGTGGAACAAAAGAAGAAGGCTTATAGTGAATGGTTAGCGAGTGGAGGTAGGGGAGAAGATGAGAGAGAGAAGAGAGAGGTATTAAATGTGAGCAGGAGAAGGGAGGTGAAGAGACTGGTGAAGGAGAGTAAGAAGAAAGTGGATGAAGAGTTTGGGAGGAATCTGAGTGTGAAATGGAGGGACAGTAAGAAATTGTTTTCGAAGGAGGTAAAGAAAGTACGGCAGTGTGAAAGGGGAAATAGTAGGGGAGTGAAAGATAGGAATAATAAATTGTTGGTGGAGAAGAGAGAGAAATTGAGGAGGTGGAAGGAGCACTTTGAGGATTTGTTGAATGTAGAGAGTGAGAGCAGTGCGAGTATAAGTGGTTGAGGAATGGCTGGGAGAAGAAGAGGTGAGAGGAGGGAGGAAGAGATCAGTAGGGTGGAAATAATGTAAGCAATGAAGAAGATCAAGCTGGGAAAGGCCCCAGGAATTGATGGAGTGTGTGGTGAAATGCTTAGGTATGGGGGTGAGATTGTTGTGGAGTGGATATGGAAGTTGTGTAGATTGGCTTGGGAAGAGGGAAGGGTTCCAGAGGACTGGAAATCAGGTATAATTGTTCCTTTATACAAAGGAAAAGGGGAGAGAGAAGTATGTGGTAACCATAGGGATATTTGCCTTCTTAGTGTGACTGGTAAAATATGTGGTAGAATACACATTGATAGGGTTAGGCATTTGACAGAGGAGCTAGTTGGAGAAGGGCAAGGGGGATTTAGGAAGGGAAAAGGGTGTGTGGATCAGATATTTGTTCTAAGATGTTTAGTGGAGAAGTATCTAGAGAAGGGAAAGAAAGTGTATGCTGCCTTCATGGACTTGGAGAAAGCTTATGACAGAATAAATAGGCAAGGTATGTGGAAGGTATTAAGAATATATGGAGTGGAGGGGAAATTGTTGAGTGCTGTGAAGAGTATGTACGAAGGAGCTAGGGCAACGGTGCGAGTGGATGGTGAGCTGAGTGAGTTCTTTGATCTCAATGTAGGACTTAAACAGGGTTGTGTGATGTCTCCATGGCTGTTTAATATATATATGGATGGGGTTGTAAAGGAGGTGCAAGGTAGGGCAGTGGATGTGGGGGTGGCTCTAATGAATGAGGGTGAGATTTGGAAGCTTCCGGTGTTGCTGTTTGCTGATGACACAGTACTGTTGAGTGAAGATGAATGGGAGTTGCAAGGTTTGGTGAATGAATTTGGGACAGTGTGTAGGAAGAGGAATCTGAAAGTTAATGTAAACAAAAGTAAAGTGATGGTGTTTGAGAGGAATGAAGTCACAGAATGTACAGTGAGGTTGGATGGTGAGGATATGGAGAATGTGAGTGCATTCAAGTACTTGGGTAGTGTAGTGAGTAAGGATGGAACTTTGGGGGATGAAGTGTGTGAAAGGGTACAGCAGGGAAGGAAGGTTGTTGGTTCACTGAAAGCAGTGATGAGAAATAGGGAGGTGAGTATGGAAGTTAAGAAGTCACTGCATGATAGTACTGTGGTCCCTACCCTGACATATGGAAGCGAGGCGTGGACCTTGCAAGAGAGGAGCAAGTCAAGAGTGAGAGCAGTGGAAATGAGTTACTTGAGAGGAGCATGTGGAGTGACATGGAGGGACAGGTTGACGGATGAAGAAGTGAAGGAACGTTGTGGGGTGGATGTGGATGTGGTTGAGAAGATTAGGAGAAATACACTTAGGTGGTTTGGGCATGTGGAGAGAATGGAGAATGAAAGACTGACTAAGAGGGTGTATGTAGGTGAGGTGGAGGGAGGGAGAGGGAGGGATAGACCGAGGATGAGGTGGAGGGATGGAGTTGAGAGGTATATGAGGGAGGGGGGGAGTGAGTTAGGGGGAGGGTAGTCAAATGGTGGGTGACAGAGCGACTTGGAGGCGTTGTGTCTGCGGCCACCCTTTGCGGGATTAGGGCGTCGGGCTATAGATAGATAGATAGATAGATATTCTTACACTCACTTGACTGCTGTTCATTTTCTGTCAGATATCTGTGGACGGCTCAGTCTGCTGGTGTGGGCGTGGGTATGGCAGTGGGAGTAGCAGGTGAATAAATGTTGCAGGCTACACCGATAACGCTGACACAGCCGTCGCTGCATCACACAAGAAATGGAGTGAGGGAGTGGAAGAGGAGCGTTATATGTGGACCAGCCTGCTGTTTGTGTCAGTAATATACAACAGGATTATGTGGTGAAATAGACAGGATAAATCGCTGAGGAGAAAGTGCTACGATATCTCTCTATCTATCCATAGCCTGAAGCCACAGTCTAGTAAGGGGCGGCCATCTGTCATTGAGTTAGTTGTTTTACAGGGAGGGGCACTAACCCTCCGCCAACCCACTTGCTGTCACGTAAGGAACACGTATTGGTTGTGTATATGGTTACCACCCACCGTTGTAAATGGTTTCCTGACTTATATGAAACCATTAAGCTTGTCACTCAATGTAAAGCCACTGAAAAGGAAGCAAGAGTAATAAAAAGTGACAGGAAAGATGGGAAAAATATGAAGAGAGAAGGGCAGACACAGAAAAAGAATATGAAGATGTAGAAACAAGTATTCAGTACTACATCAAATGAATGGATAATGACCACCACTACCTACCACAATGTAGCTATGGTGATCCAGGAAAAATAACAAGTAACCCATGAAATATTCATGTCAATAGGAAATATGAAAAGGCTGGATGTGTTTGGTAATGAATCAACGACCAAGCCGGTATGTGACGATGGCCACCTCTAAGCGGACCAAGCTTTTTCAGCGACCAGAAGAGTTTCGACACTACAAGACATTTGTATATGGAGGTATTTCAGTCCAACATTCCACCTAAAAATCATGGCCCTGGCTTAATAATCTTTGTAGCCTTAACATTTCTCGCTAGCAAGGTCGTAATTTTAGCACTTTTCATATTTTTTGCCATTGATGACCTTTGACCCCTGACCTGGCGGATATAGGTCATGCATGTACGAAGCACACTTGTAGTACTCATTAACGTCTATAAGCATGCAAAGTTTCATTCGATTCCATCCACCCGCTGTGGAGCTAGGGAATTTGAAATTCGCTGAATGCCCCACCAGAGTTATGACTTCTAGGAGGCACTGCCAGCGACTGGAAGTGAGTTCCGACACTAAATGTCATTTTTGTATGGAGGTATTCCAGTGCAACATTCCACCCAAGAATCATGGCCCTGGCTTAATAATCTTCAGAGCCTTAGCATTTCGTGCGAGCATAGTCGTGATTTTAGCTATTTTCACCATTTTTGCTTTTGATGACCTTTGACCCCTGACCTGGCCAATGTAGCATGTATGTGTATACAGAAGCAATTCCATCGAGCCGCCGGGGAACTAGGGGGGTATTTTTCAAAGCCATTAGGCTACTGGTTCCTGGGGGGGCTGAGGCCAATATTTACAGGTCTGCCACTAGAGAACTAGAGAGAGGAAAAATGAATGACACACTTCCGATGGGGAATGACCTCAAGATTACGCTTTAAAAAGTCGGAGCTTTCTACGCCCATTACTAATGCCTCTACAGCTAAAAACGAGAAATGTACGGAAAAAGAGGGTTTTCGGCCGTTGCTAGACAACGACTAGTTGCCAACTTTACGGACACAACAAGGTCATGGGTTGGTCATTGTGTCCAAATTTGGTACATCGGTCAATTCTGAAGGGTACAAGTCCCTGCCACAATCAAAAAGGAAAGAAAGAAAGAAAACTCGATTAACAATAAGGGCAGCATGGAGCTGGCCAAAAAAAAAAAAAAAAAAAAAAAAAAAAAAACAGTAATACCAACCTTGATTCCACTACGGCAAAAGTCACCAAGGTTATATAGAAGAGGTAATACATGCTATCTCTCTCTCTCTCTCTCTCTCTCTCTGTTATTTTAGTGATGCATCATTGTGAACGAATTCATAGCCACTTCATAGCCACACTATATATATATATATATATATATATATATATATATATATATATATATATACTGTATATATAAGGGCTGAACACATGGTATCTAAAATCGGTTTCACCGGAGGTAACACACACACACACACACACACACACACACACACACACACACAGGGTATATATAAGTGCTGGACACAGCAACTCACATCAGTCTCACCAGAGGTAAAACACACACACACACACACACACACACACACACACACACACACACACACACACACACAGGGACAGGTTATATATAAGGGCTGGACACAGCAACTCACATCAGTCTCACCAGAGGTAAAACACACACACACACACACACACACACACACACACACACACACACACACACACACACACACACACACACACAGGGTATATATAAGTGCTGGACACAGCAACTCACATCAGTCTCACCAGAGGTAAAACACACACACACACACACAAACACACACACACACACACAGGGTATATATAAGTGCTGGACACAGCAACTCACATCAGTCTCACCAGAGGTAAAACACACACACACACACACACACACACACACACACACACACACACACACACACACACAGGGTATATATAAAGGCTGGACACAGCAACTCACATCAGTCTCACCAGAGGTAAAACACACACACACACACACACACACACACACACAGGGTATATATAAGGGCTGGACACAGCAACTCACATCAGTCTCACCAGAGGTAAAACACACACACACACACACACACACACACACACACACACACAGGGTATATATAAGGGCTGGACACAGCAACTCACATCAGTCTCACCAGAGGTAACACACACACACACACACACATACACACACACACACACACACACACACACACCGCTCGCTGGCGCAGTGGTAACGTTCTCGCTTGCCATCTGGTAGACGGGAGTTCGCGCCTCGCTCAGGTTGCGAAAAGTTTCACTGACGAAGTGGGTGGTTACTGTCCCCCTTGAGCAAGGGGACGGGGGTGTGCGTGTGTGAAGGTCACGGCCTTGCCCTTAGATAGGACTATATGAGCTCTCAGCTCCCTTCCGGGAGGGTAAAAGCTGACGATCACGACCATCAAGTGATCCTGACCGACCCGGTGAATTACACACACACACACACGTTTAAAGACTGTTTCTGCTCAGCTTCCCATGTATAACCCCTTCTGGCTAACATCACACGGTTCAGTTAAGTTAGGGACAGAATAATTCTTTGTCCCTTTACTTATGTTCAAAGACTTTCTGTTCACTTGTGTTCACAGATTTGTACTGGGTGTGCGGCAGGCTGGAGAGGGACGCCTTCACGTGGTGGCTTTCATACAATCGTGTGGTCCCTCTGTCTGGTTATACAAACAACCCTCACTTCCTTCCCTATCCCCCAAAAGGAAGATGGTGGACTGCAGGAGAAGGGTAACTTCAGCCTGCAGTCCACTACGTTCACATTCACATGACTCTGGGGTTACAGACTACATCTACTACTACTACTGCTGCTACTACTTATACTTCTTCTACTACTACTGCTACTACTACTACTACTACTATAACTACTACTACTACTACAATACTACTACTATAACTACTACTACTACTACTACTACTACTACTATTTATTTGCATAATTTCAAAGACTGCTGTTCAGTTCTGTTCATATATATATATATATATATATATATATATATATATATATATATATATATATATATATATATATATATATATATATATATATATATCATTTGTCTGTGTTCAAGGGCTCTATCCAGTTTTTTTTTTTTTCTAAATATTCACAGACACTCTGTTCAGAGTGCTTCAGACACTTTCTTTTTAGTTCGTGAAGTTCAGTAAACATTGTTCATTTTTCTAAGTTTTATGATTATTTTCTCAAATGTCTTTGTTCAAAGACTGTTCAAATCTCTGTTCAAACACTTTAATTTTTATGTTCAAAGACTGTTCAGATTTCAGTGTTCAATACCGTGTTGTTCAGATTTCACTGTTCAATACCCTCTTGTTCAGATTTCTGTGTTCAATACCCTCTTGTTCAGATTTCTGTGTTCAAAGACCTTTTCATATCTCAATGCTCAGGAACCTTTTGATTAGTTCTCTACGTTTCTGATGTATTGGAATGACTGTGTGTGTCTGTGTATGTGTGTGTCTGTGTATGTGTGTGTGTGTGTGTGTGTGTTATATTCTCATTCCCGACTCTCTCCCACAGGTCAAGGTGCATCAAGAGGCGTAAACCAACCATGAAGTGTGCAGTGATGTTGACTGTGGTGGCGGTGGTGGCTTGCATGGTGTCTGTCATGGAAGCTGCCCCTTCGGTGAGTTCCCCCCCCCTCCCTCTGTGTTTACTTTTCACCTCCTGGTTTCTGCTGATGGGGTTTGGTGGGTAGGGATGGGTGTTCTATACTATCCTTGTCTTATTTTGGTGGTGTAGTCACTTTTTCTTGGGTCGTGGACTCACTGGTCGAAGCAGGATGTTTAGCAGATCTGTAACCTATACAAGTGGCCACACTGGCAGCGGGCAGGGGCTGCTGAGATACCTGGCCCGTGCCGGTGCCCGCAACAACACCTGGCTTTATTAAGTCATCAGGTTGTGACAAAAAATGGCCCTGGAGTAGCTCATGTACACGTATGATGTCTCACTGACACCTTGTATTTGTCATGCACCCCATCCCAAGCACAGACACAACATTTGTTAAACAACACTGCAAGAGGACTGGAGAGAAAGAGAGAAATGTTAACTGCAGTGTTTACTTGTGCCAGACCACCCACTTCCTATCTTGCTGGCCCCCGCCTGCTCCCTGTGTGGCCACGGCCCTACAGGAACTGCCTAGCATGGACCAACCAGCCAATTACATTCTTCTCTTTTCTTATGCTTTTATTCTCAACAGGCGGGCGGTGTGGACCTGTTCTCTTCGCTGGCCGAGTCCCGCGTGGAGCGTGCAGCTGATGCACACCGTGGTATCGGAGGTTGCTGCCCGTGCCCGCGCATCACGCGCATCACCACCATCATCACGGAAATAACACAGTACCACCGCTTCGGAGGAGGATCAGGTGGCTTCCACAGGCCACAGTGCTGCCCATGCCGCCCCCCATACCACGGCTAACGCGACCGCTGCCGTCAGAAACCGGATTCACCAGTGAAGATGTAGCTTTCCCTACGTGTCCCTTTGTGGCCTGTTTGTGGGCCTCCTTATGCATCCTTGTGTAAGTCACTGACATTGGTTGAAATAAGCTATTCTGATAACAATAAAATTAAATAAAACATATATGGCCTTTATTTCCCCACATCAGTGTGAGTAACTTATGTGGTATATGAGTCTTCGTAATGCCTCTACGGAGTCGATTTATTTTCATTTTTACTGCTCAACATTCTCTTCTGTATTGTTCATTCTGTATTAATATCGGTACGTTTTGCTTCAAGAGCATACAGGAGGATAATGAGCAGTATCAGGGGTAATAAATCGCTAAGCGATAGGTGTTACTAAACTTACAAATGACAAATGAGCGTGCTTACTCCTTTTTAGCTCATTCATATCGTTCTTCCTCTTTCCTCTTCTTCTTCTCCTTCTTCTCCTCCTCCTCCTCTTCCTCCCCTTTCGTCTTCATCTTCCTCCTCCTCCTATTACTACTATTATTATTATTATTATTATTATTATTATTATTATTATTATTATTATCATCATCATCATCATCATCATTTTCATTATTATACTGCAGCCAAGACAATCATTTATTACGCTGGGTGGTAACCATATCAAACTAATACCTGGTGCATTAGTGGGTTAAGGAGGCCTAACTAAATTTTTTCCATAACGATTTGCATTTGACATTTGGTTGGGGGTTTTGGCATCCAAATTACTGCTCAGGGACGAGTGACTGCTCAATATTGCCTAAAATGTAACGATTGAGTAGCCTAGCACCGGGTCCCTACGTTCCTGATGAAGCAATAAATGATGATAATGATGATTATCATGACTGATGACAGTTCCTTCAGCCTTTCCCAACGTTCTCTCTCTCTCTCTCTCTCTCTCTCTCTCTCTCTCTCTCTCTCTCTCTCTCTAATATATATATATATATATATATATATATATATATATATATATATATATATATATATATTGTGGTAGGTGGGGGCACTCGCCGTCCACTCATTCAATGTAATGCTGCTTTGGGTGTCTGCCCTATCCTCTAGTCCTTCCATCCTCTTCTATCTTTCCTTCATTCTTTCCTCTTCATTCTGCCTATGGGTGACTTTACACTCCCTCTTCTGTCTTTCTTTCCTTCATGCTTTCCTCTTCAATCTGCCTATGGGTGACTCTGCAGTGAGTGACAAGCCAATGGTTTCCTACACACCAGGAAACCATTTACTATGCTGGGTGGTAACCATATAACCAAATAATGGCATCTGGTGGTTTAGTGGGTAGTTATGGCTCTCCAATCGGATTGAGCCTGTGTAGGTTTATATCCAAGGATTGGTTGGAGTCTATTGCTCACGTAATGCCACTCAGGGATGAGTGAGGCTGCTCACTCTCATCCTAAATGTCAGGACCAGCTTTTCTAACCCCGGGCTCCTCCGCTCCTTGTGGGGCAACATAGGATTGGATGATGGACGGCTGGATATCTATGTATCTATCTATCTATCATCATCATCCCGACCGAATCGGGGACGATACAGCCAATGTATCTCCACCAAGTGGCTTAGGCTGTCTAGTAGAGATTGCTTGTAAGTGTAACTGTAGTGTTGGAGTGGCATTGCATGTGTGTGTAGTCTGTGAACCAAGTGTAATTGGCCCACGCAAGCCAACTGGGTGCAAGCATACTTTATAGAACGCGACACTGGTTCAACCACAGCACCCCTTGTGTCCGCCAAAGCAGTACGTGGCCGGTAGAACGCCACCAAAGTTGATTACCCTGGCGGGACGCGAACCCTCGTTCTCCCATGTACGAAAACGTACACTCTACCACTGTACCACAGAGGCTCCATATATATATATATATATATATATATATATATATATATATATATATATATATATATATATATATATATATATTATCAGACAATTTGCTTTCATATTCTTTATCTCTCCTCCAAAGAGAGTATGTTTTCACCCCTATTTGCTTCTTTGTTTGTCTGTCTGTCTGTCAGTAGGATTACTTAAAAACTAAAAGATATTTGGGCAAGTATGTTGGTTAGACAGCCAATGTCCCAGGGAACAATCAATTAACTTTTGGAACCGATCCGGATCGTATTACGGATTCTGGATCCGGAAAACACTTTTTCTGAAACCGTAATCAGTGATGGTAAAACCTGACCCATTATGAAGAGTAGTTTGGCAATTACGTTGCCCTTGTCGGAGAGATGCGCTCCACTGAGTGCCCCTCCACTTGTGTGATATTTCCGCCGATCATAACGTTCTCTGGTCGGAACAGCTAACCAATAGTATTTTCTTTTCATTCTCTGCCTTCATTGTTTTCCTTTATCTTGGTATCATTGTCTACCCATTTATGTAGTTTGCCTTGTGATTCTGGCGGTGAAGGGCAGCCTACACGTGGTGACATTGTGTACCCTGGTTTGAGCAGCTGCGGCGTCCACCTGGGCCCCAATCCTTCCCATATATCCCTGCACCTCGCCGTGATAAGGAGACTGGTGAGGCGCTGTCTACCACAAGGGGCGCTGCATCCCTACATGGTGTATGTATGGACCTGTAGGACTACCTCACAGAAGCATTAGCTTACCAGTGGTCGACAGGTCTGCTCAACCAGACATACCTGGCTGAGCAACAACATCAAGAGTATTGCCATTCGTTTGGGTTGAGATTCCCGTTGATTTGAACGCTCCCTGATGAGTAACTATAGTTCTTTCACCTTAACTTGACCAATATTATCATCCTTCTGCTGCTTATTTTACGTAGCTCAGTGGCAGAAAAAGACAATAATGTGGCTCTATGTCCTTTTCACAACACTTCTTCATGACTAGCATCATACTCTTGTGATAATTTATTATTACAATTCAGTAGTCAAGATGCAGAGGTGGCAGCTTTGGACCAAATAAGAGTAAACGGTATAGCTTCATTCAGTTCATTTTTTATTTATTGATATTTTTACTCTTACCTGACTACTGTTCATTTTCTGTCAGATATCTGTGAACGGCTCAGTCTGCTGGTGTGGGCGTGGGTATGGCAGTGGGAGTAGCAGGTGAATAAATGTTGCAGGCTACACCGATAACACAGCCGTCGCCGAATCACACAAGAAATGGAGTGAGGGAGTGGAAGAGGAGCGTTATATGTGGACCAGCCTGCTGTTTGTGTCAGTAATATACAACAGGATTATGTGGTGAAATAGACGGGATAAATCGCTGAAGAACACCTGCTACCGTATCACCAAAACAACTTTCAGTAGGTGATTCTCTCTCTCTCTCTCTCTCTCTCTCTCTCTCTGTATATTTTAGCTAAGCATCAATGAACGAATTCATGGTCACAGAGTTATATCCCATATATATATATATATATATATATATATATATATATATATAGATAGATAGATAGATAGATAGATAGATAGATATATATATATATATATATATATATATATATATATATATATATATATATATATAAAAGCATCCGTACATACAAACACACAGACATACACACAAAAAAGTTTTCCTAAAGTGTTGGGTAACGAAAACTGAGTTTCTTGTCCTTCAATATACCCTCCACCCTCACTCTCCTTAGTTGCCCTCCCCTTCCCTCTCCTCCTCCCTCTGTACGTCTCTTCGTCCTTCCTTCCAGTCCCTCCCCTCCCCCATTCCACGGCATACACACACACACACACACACACACACACACGGGGATAGGGTATATATAAAGGCTGGACACAACAACTCACATCAGTCTCACCAGAGGTAAAACACACACACACACACACAGGGATAGGGTATATATAAGGGCTGGACACAACAACTCACATCAGTCTCATCAGAGGTAATACACACACACACACACACACACACACACACACACACACACACACGTTTAAAGACTGTTTCTGCTCAGCTTCCCATGTATAACCCCTTCTGGCTAACATCACACGGTTCAGTTAAGTTAGGGACAGAATAATTCTTTGTCCCTTTACTTATGTTCAAAGACTTTCTGTTCACTTGTGTTCACAGACTTGTACTGGGTGTGCGGCAGGCTGGAGAGGGAAGCCTTCACGTGGTGGCTTTGATACAATAGTCTGATCCCTCTGTCTGGTTATACAAACCACCCTCACCTCATTCCCTATCCCCCAAAAGGAAGATGGTGGACTGCAGGAGAAGGGTAACTTCAGCCTGCAGTCCACTGCGTTCACATTCACATGACTCTGGGGTTACAGACTACATCTACTACTACTACTGCTGCTACTACTTATACTTCTTCTTCTACTACTGCTACTACTACTACTACTACTATAACTACTACTACTACTACTACTACTACTACCACTACTTCTACTATTTATTTCCATAATTTCAAAGACTGCTGTTCAGTTCTGTTCAAATATATATCATTTGTCTGTGTTCAATGGCTCTATCCAGTTTTTTATATATAAATATTCACAGACACTCTGTTCAAAGTGCTTCAGACACTTTCTTTTTACTTGGTGAAGTTCAGTAAATATTCTTGTTCATTTGTCTATATTTAAAGATTATTTTCTCAAATGTCTATGTTCAAAGACTTCAAATCTCTGTTCAAAGGCTTGAAGTTTTATGTTCAAAGACTTCAGATTTCAGTGTTCAATACCGTGTTGTTCAGATTTCAGTGTTCAATACCCTGTTGTTCAGATTTCAGTGTTCAATACCCTGTTGTTCAGATTTCAGTGTTCAATACCCTGTTGTTCAGATTTCTGTGTTCAATACCCTGTTGTTCAGATTTCAGTGTTCAAAGACCTTTTCTATCTCAATGTTCAGGAACCTTTTGATTAGTTCTCTACGTTTCTGATGTATTGGAATGACTGTGTGTGTGTGTGTGTGTGTGTGTGTGTGTGTGTGTGTGTGTGTGTGTGTGTGTGTGTGTGTGTGTGTGTGTGTGTTATATTCTCATTCCCGACTCTCTCCCACAGGTCAAGGTGCATCAAGAGGCGTAAACCAACCATGAAGTGTGCAGTGATGTTGACTGTGGTGGCGGTGGTGGCTTGCATGGTGTCTGTCATGGAAGCTGCCCCTTCGGTGAGTTCCCCCCCCCCCTCCCTCTGTGTTTACTTTTCACCTCCTGGTTTCTGCTGATGGGGTTTGGTGGGTGGGGATGGGTGTTCTATACTATCCTTGTCTTATTTTGGTGGTGTAGTCACTTTTTCTTGGGTCGTGGACTCACTGGTCGAAGCAGGATGTTTAGCAGATCTGTAACCTATACAAGTGGCCACACTGGCAGCGGGCAGGGGCTGCTGAGATACCTGGCCCGTGCCGGTGCCCGCAACAACA
Source organism: Coenobita brevimanus (assembly GCF_032717465.1). Lineage (NCBI taxonomy): Eukaryota > Metazoa > Arthropoda > Malacostraca > Decapoda > Coenobitidae > Coenobita > Coenobita brevimanus. The sequence continues at coordinate 6,580,893 of NC_136980.1, read as the reverse complement.
CCTGGTTTTATTAAGTCATCAGGTAGTGACAAAAAATGGCCCTGGAGTAGCTCATGTACACGTATGATGTCTCACTGACACCTTGTATTTGTCATGCACCCCATCCCAAGCACAGACACAACATTTGTTAAACAACACTGCAAGAAGACTGGAGAGAAAGAAAGAAATGTTAACTGCAGTGTTTACTTGTGCCAGACCACCCACTTCCTATCTTGCTGGCCCCCGCCTGCTCCCTGTGTGGCCACGGACCTACAGGAACTGCCTAGCATGGACCAACCAGCCAATTACATTCTTCTCTTTCATATGCTTTTATTCTCAACAGGCGGGCGGTGTGGACTTGTTCTCTTCGCTGGCCGAGTCCCGCGTGGAGCGTGCAGCTGATGCACACCGTGGTGTCGGAGGTTGCTGCCCGTGCCCGCGCATCACGCGCATCACCACCATCATCACGGAAATAACACAGTACCACCGCTTCGGAGGAGGATCAGGTGGCTTCCACAGGCCACAGTGCTGCCCATGCCGCCCCCCATACCACGGCTAACACGACCGCTGCCGTCAGAAACCGGATTCACCAGTGAAGATGTAGCTTTCCCTACGTGTCCCTTTGTGGCCTGTTTGTGGGCCTCCTTATGCATCCTTGTGTAAGGCAATGACATTGGCTGAAATAAGCTATTCTGATAACAATAAAATTAAAACATATATTGCCTTCATTTCCCCACATCAGTGTGTGCAACTTATGTGGCATAGGAGTCTTCGTAATGCCTCTACTGAGGCAATTTATTTTTATTTTTACTACTAAAGCGTTCTCTTCTGTATTATTAATACGGTTTTCATATCGGTACATTTTGCATCAAGAGCATACAGGAGGATAATGGGCAGTAATACAGGGAAAAAATCGCTAAGGGAGAGGTGTTACTAAACTTACAAATGAGAGCTGAGAGTGCTTACTTCTCTCTATTTTATTCGTATCCTTCTACTTCTTCTTCTTCTTCTTTTTTCTCCTCCTCCTCCTCCTCCTCCTCCTCTTCCTTCTCTTCCTTCTCTCTCTTCTTTTTCATCTTCCTCCTTTTATTATTATTATTATTATTATTATTATTATTATTATTACTACTACTACTACTACTACTACTACTACTACTACTATCATTATAATTATTATTATTATTATTACTGTGTTATTATTAAATTACAGTCAAGAAAAAAAAATCATTTATTACGCTGCGTGGTAACTATAACAAATTAATACCTGGTGGTTTAGTGGGTTAAGGAGGCCTAAGTAAATACTTTCCATAAGGATTTACACTTGAGACATGGTTGGAAGTTAATACATCCAAATTTATGCTCATGGAAAGTGACTGATCAATATTGCTTCAAATGTCTGGATTAAGTAGCCTATCCCCGGGTTCCTACTTTCCTGAAGAGGCAATACATGATGATGAGGATGATGGTTACGATGATGATGAGGATGATTATCATGATTTTGATTGTATGATTTCCATCCGGCTTCCCCAACGCTCTCTCTCTCTCTCTCTCTCTCTCTCTCTCTCTCTCTCTCTCTCTCTCTCTCTCTCTCTCTCTCTCTCTCTCTCTCTCTCTCTATGTTAAAGTAGGTGGGGGTGCCCACCATGCACTCACTCAGTGTAGTGCTGCCTTGGGTGTCTACCCTTTCCTCTCGTCCTTCCATCCTCTTCTTTCTTTCCTTCATTCTTTTCTCTTCCTTTTGCTTGTGAGTGACTTTACACTCCCTATTCTGTCTTTCTTTCCTTCATTTTTTTCCCCTTCCTTCTGCCTGTGGATGACTCTACACTGACTAAGCCGCCATATGGTTTCCTGCACACAAGGAAACTATTTACTACTCTGGGTGGTAACCATATAACCAAATTATAACGCCTGGTGGTTTAGTGGGTATTTACGGCTCTCCAGTCGGATCGAGCCGCTGTAGGCTTATATCCAAGGGATGGTTGGGGTTTATTGCTCACGTATTGCCACTCAGAGATGAGTGTGGCTGATCACTCTCATCTTAAACGTCAGGACCAACTTGCCTAGCCCCGGGCTTCCATGCTCCTCATCGGGCGACATAGGATTGGATGATGGATATATATATATATATATATATATATATATATATATATATATATATATATATATATATATATATATATATATATATATATATATATATATATATCAAACAATTGGCTTTCATATTCTTTTTCTCTCCGCCAACGGGAGTATGTTTTCACCCCTGTTTGTTTGTTTATTAGGTAGTTTGTTTGTCTGTTAGCAGCATTACTTAAAAAATAAAGAAATTTCGGCAAGATGAGATGTCTGAGGAGTATGTGTGGAGTGACGCGTATGGATCGAGTGCGAAATGATGAAGTGCGAAGGAGAACTGGAGTTGTTCGGGAGATGGCTGGTAGAGTTGAGCAGAGGGTGTTGCAATGGTTTGGGCATATGGAGAGAATGGATAATGAGCGATTGGTGAAAAAGATAACTAGATCTGATGTGAGAGGTGTAAGGAAAAAGATAACTAGATCTGAGGTGAGAGGAAGACCACGAATAGGATGGATGGACAGTGTGAAGAGAGCGCTGGATGCGAGAGGGATGTCTGTTGAGCAAAGAAGAGTGGCTGTGCGTGACAGAAATAAATGGAGAGAAATTGTGAATGAATAAGTGGTGACGCAGCCCTGAGGGGATATTCTCCCGCATTTGGTCTGATCAGCTAGTCAGGTCAGGTGCGAGTAAGGGGATGGGTCTGTTATGATGTGGCAGGGGTAAACCAGTTCTGCTGTCGGGCCCTGCTGTGGATGTCACTGCTTGCATTGCGCAGTTGACCCTTGTGCGGTGTGATGCGGTGAGGATCTGTCCGTTCTCCCCTTTGGGGCTAAGATGCGAATGAATGTGTTTGAATGGATGAGTAAATGGAGAGTGAGTCGTCCTGTCTCGGCTACCTCCCTTTCCTTGGGGGAAGCAGCCTAGGTATATAGATAGATAGATAGATGTTGGTTAGACAGCCCATGTCCCAGGGAACAATCAATTAACTTTTGGAACCGATCAGGATCGTATTACGGATTCTGGATCCGGAAAACACTTTTTCTGAAACCGTAATCAGTGATGGTAAAACCTGACCCATTATGAAGAGTAGTTTGGCGATTACGTTGCCCTTGTCGGAGAGATGCGCTCCGCTGAGTGCCCCTCCACTTGTGTGATATTTCCGCCGATCATAACGTTCTCTGATCGGAACAGCTAACCAATAGTATTTTCTTTTCATTCTCTGCCTTCATTGTTTTCCTTTATCTTGGTATCATTGTCTACCCATTTATGTAGTTTGCCTTGTGATTCTGGCGGTGAAGGGCAGCCTACACGTGGTGACATTGTGTACCCTGGGTTGAGCAGCTGCGGCGTCCACCTGGGCCCCAATCCTTCCCATGTACCCCTGCACCTCCCCGTGGGAAGGACATTGGTAAGGCACTGTCTACCACAAGGGGCGCTACATCCCTACATGGTGTATGTATGGACCTGTAGGACTACCTCACAGAAGCATTAGCTTACCAGTGGTCGACAGGTCTGCTCAACCAGACATACCTGGCTAAGTAACAACATCAAGAGTATTGCCAATCGTTTGGGTTGAGATTCCTGTTGATTTGAACGCTCCCTGATGAGTAACTATAATTCTTTCACCTTAACTTGGCCAATATTATCGTCCTTTAGCTGTTTATTTTACGTTGCTCAATGGTAGAAAAAGACAGTAATGTGGCTCCATGTCCTTTTCACAACACTTCTTCATGACTAGAATCATACTCTTGTGATAATTTAGTATTATAAGTCACTAGTCAAGATACAGAGATGATAGATTTGAGTCAAGTTGTAGTAAAAGGTGTATAGTCGTATTAGCGCTTTATTTTATTATTGCCCGCCTTTAGCAGGGCGAAGCGTTATAGTTTTTGTTGGTGTGTGTGTAATTTTCACCGGGTCGGTCAGGATCACGTGATTGTTGTGATCTTCAGCATTTACCCTCCCGGAAGAGAGCTGAGAGCTCATATAGTCCGATCTAAGGACAAAGTCTTGAACATCGCACATACACACACCCATCCTCTTGCTCAAGAAGGACAGTGACCACCCGCTTCGTCAATTAAACTTTTATCACCCTGAGCAAAGCGCGAACCCCCATCTTAAAAGATGCTAAGCGAGAGTGTTACCACTAAGCCAGCGCGAAGTGTGTGTGTGTGTGTGTGTGTGTGTGTGTGTGTGTTCCCAACATATTTGGAAAAGTTATGGACAAATTTTCATAAACCTTCAGGAAATAGCAACTATATGGATGTGCAGAAGCCTAACACTTTGGGTGAGGCTCTGATCAAAGACGACGGTGTATCAGCCGCCATATATCTGCTAAAATGGATTGTTTGGCGAAACGCGGTGACCGAATTCCGTAGAGTTTTGATATTTTGGTCCATATTGGGTTATATAAGACACCTACTTTATCCAACAACATATTTTGGCGCGCCATTAGCGTGCGGCCCCTGAAGGCTTTGCTTTCTCCACCTTCCTCTCTCATCTCACTCATTTTTAACGATTCCATTTCCTCTACCTCATTTCCGTCTTTCTTTTCTCCTTCCTTCTCCCCTCCCTATTCTTTATTTATGTTCGCTTCCTTACCTCTTCCTGGTCATAGTCCAACTTTTTTTTATCTCATTATTGGTATTTTTGTTCTTTCAATCGACTGGTCTTCATTTTCTTTCTGTCAGAAATACTTGTGAATTTGAGATACTTAGGAACGGCTTAGTCTGCTGGTGTGGGCGTGGGTGTGGCAGTGGGAGTAGCAGATGAATAAATGTTGCAGGCTACACCGATAACGCTGACACAGCCGTCGCTGCATCACACAAGAAATGGAGTGAGGGAGTGGAAGAGGAGCGTTATATGTGGACCAGCCTGCTGTTTGTGTCAGTAATATATATATATATATATATATATATATATATATATATATATATATATATATATATATATATATATATATATATATATATATATATATATATATATATACGTGTGTGTGTGTGTGTAAAAGCATACGTAAGTACATACAAATTCTCAGACACACAAAAACTGTTTTCCTAAAGTGTTGGGTAACGAAAACTGTTTCTTGTCCTTCAGTATACCCTCCACCCTCACTCTCATTAGTTTCCCTCCCCTTCCCTCTCCTCCCTCTGTACGTCTCTTCGTCCTTCCTTCCAGTCCCTCCCCTCTCCCTTTGCACACACACACACACACACACACACACAAACACACACACACACACACACACACACACACACACACACACACACAGGGTATATATAAAGGTTGGACACAGCAACTCACATCAGTCTCACCAGAGGTAAAACACACACACACACACACACACACACACACACACACACACACACACACAGGGACAGGGTATATATAAGGGCTGGACACAGCAACTCACATCAGTCTCACCAGAGGTAAAACACACACACACACACACACACACACACACACACACACACACACACACACACACACACGTTTAAAGACTGTTTCTGCTCAGCTTCCCATGTATAACCCCTTCTGGCTAACATCACACGGTTCAGTTAAGTTAGGGACAGAATAATTCTTTGTCCCTTTACTTATGTTCAAAGACTTTCTGTTCACTTGTGTTCACGGACTCGTACTGGGTGTGCGGCAGGCTGGAGAGGGGCGCCTTCACGTGGTGGCTTTGATACACTCGTGTCGTCCCTCTGTCTGGTTATACAAACCACCCTCACTTCCTTCCCTATCCCCCAAAAGGAAGATGGTGGACTGCAGGAGAAGGGTAACTTCAGCCTGCAGTCCACTGCGTTCACATTCACATGACTCTGGGGTTACAGACTACATCTACTACTACTACTGCTGCTACTACTTATACTTCTTCTTCTACTACTGCTACTACTACTACTACTACTATTACTACTACTACTACTACTACTACTACTACTACCACTACTTCTACTATTTATTTCCATAATTTCAAAGACTGCTGTTCAGTTCTGTTCAAATATATATCATTTGTCTGTGTTCAACGGCTCTATCCAGTTTTTTATATATAAATATTCACAGACACTCTGTTCAGAGTGCTTCAGACACTTTCTTTTTACTTGGTGAAGTTCAGTAAATATTCTTGTTCATTTGTCTATATTTAAAGATTATTTTCTCAAATGTCTTTGTTCAAAGACTGTTCAAATCTCTGTTCAAAGGCTTCAAGTTTTATGTTCAAAGACTTCAGATTTCTGTGTTCAATACCCTGTTGTTCAGATTTCACTGTTCAATACCCTCTTGTTCAGATTTCTGTGTTCAAAGACCTTTTCATATCTCAATGCTCAGGAACCTTTTGATTAGTTCTCTACGTTTCTGATGTATTGGAATGACTGTGTGTGTGTGTGTGTGTGTGCGTGTGTGTGTGTGTGTGTGTGTGTGTGTGTGTGTGTGTGTGTGTGTTTTATTCTCATTCCCGACTCTCTCCCACAGGTCAAGGTGCATCAAGAGGCGTAAACCAACCATGAAGTGTGCAGTGATGTTGACTGTGGTGGCGGTGGTGGCTTGCATGGTGTCTGTCATGGAAGCTGCCCCTTCGGTGAGTTCACCCCCCCCCTCCCTCTGTGTTTACTTTTCACCTGCTGGTTTCTGCTGATGGGGTTTGCCGTGTGGGGATGGGTGTTCTATGCTATCCTTGTCTTATTTTGGTGGTGTAGTCACTTTTTCTTGGGTCGTGGACTCACTGGTCGAAGCAGGATGTTTAGCAGATCTGTAACCTATACAAGTGGCCACACTGGCAGCGGGCAGGGGCTGCTGAGACACCTGGCCCATGCCGGTGCCCGCAACAACACCTGGCTTTATTAAGTCATCAGGTAGTGACAAAAAATGGCCCTGGAGTAGCTCATGTACACGTATGATGTCTCACTGACACCTTGTATTTGTCATGCACCCAGTCCCAAGCACAGACACAACATTTGTTAAACAACACTGCAAGAGGACTGGAGAGAAAGAGAGAAATGTTAACTGCAGTGTTTGCTTGTGCCAGACCGCCCACTTCCTATCTTGCTGGCCCCCGCCTGCTCCCTGTGTGGCCACGGACCTACAGGAACTGCCTAGCATGGACCAACCAGCCAATTACATTCTCCTTTTTTCTTATGCTTTAATTCTCAACAGGCGGGCGGCGTGGACCTGTTCTCTTCGCTGGCCGAGTCCCGCGTGGAGCGTGCAGCTAGTTTTCATAATTGCTGCCCTTGCCCACACATCATTCGCCAAACCACCATCATCAGGGAAACGACACATTACCCCCGCTTTGGAGGAGCAGCCGCGGCTCACTTCCCCAGGCCACAGTGCTGCCCCTGCCGCCCCCCATACCATCACGGCTAACACGAACGCTGCCCTCAGGATCCGGATTCACCTTTTTGTAGTCCTCTGTATCCTGCTGTAACCCACTGACATTGGCTGAAATTACTTACCCTGATAACAATAAAATTAATAAAACATATATTGACTTTCTTTCCCAATATGAATATAATAATTTATGTGGCATAGGAGTCTTCGTAATGCCTCTACATAAGCGATTTATTTTGATTTTTACTACTTAGGAGTTCTCTTCTCTATTATTATTTCGGTTTTAATATCGGTACATTTTGATTCAGGAGCATACAGGAGGATATTGAGCCACGATACTGGGAATAAATCGCTAAGAGAGAGGTGTTACTAAACTTACAAATGAGAACTGAGCGTGCTTACTCCTTTTTATCTTATTTTTATCATTCTTCTTATTCTTATTCTTCTTCACCTCCTCCTTCTCTTTCTTCTTCTTCTTCTTCTTCTTATTATTATTATTATTATTATTATTATTACATTGCAACGAAGAAAATAATTTATTACGCTGGGTGGTAACCTTAACAAACTTACACCTGGTGTTTTAGTGGGTTCAGGTGGCCTAATTCAATTTTCTCCTTAAGGATTTACAGTTGAGATATGAACCCATTAATTACTGCTCAGGGACAAGTGACTGATCAGAATAAAAAGCCTAGCCTCGGGTCCCTACGTTCCTGATGGGGCAAAAGATGATGATCATTATGATGATTTTGATGATGTGCATTTCCTTCCATCATCCCCAATGTTCTCTCTCTCTCTCTCTCTCTCTCTCTCTCTCTCTCTCTCTCTCTCTCTCTCTCTATGTAGTGCTGCTTTGGGTGGCTGCCCTTTCCTCTCGTCCTTCCATCATCTTGTCTCTTTTCCTTCATTCCTTCCACTTCTTCCTGCCTACGGGTGACCTTACACTCTCTCTTCTGCCTTTCCTTCATTCCTCTTCCTTCTGCGGTGGGTGACTCTACACCGAGTGACAAGCCAAATGGTTTCCTGCACACTGGACATTTATATATATATATATATATATATATATATATATATATATATATATATATATATATATATATATATATATATATATATATATATATATATATATATATATATATATATATATATATATATATATATATATATATATATCAATTGGCTTTCATATTCTTTTTCTACCCTCTAAAGAGGGTATGTTTTCACCCCTATTTGTTTGTCTGTCTGTCTGTCAGTAGGATTACTTAAAAACTAAAATATATTTGGGCCAAGTACGTTGGTTAGACAGCCAATGTCCCAGGGAACAATCAATTAACTTTTGGAACCGATCAGGATCGTATTACGGATTCTGGATCCGGAAAACACTTTTTCTGAAACCGTAATCAGTGATGGTAAAACCTGACCCATTATGAAGAGTAGTTTGGCGATTACGTTGCCCTTGTCGGAGAGATGCGCTCCACAGAGTGCCCCTCCACTTGTGTGATATTTCCGCCGATCATAACGTTCTCTGGTCGGAACAGCTAACCAATAGTATTTTCTTTTCATTCTCTGCCTTCATTGTTTTCCTTTATCTTGGTATCATTGTCTACCCATATATGTAGTTTGCCTTGTGATTCTGGCGGTGAAGGGCAGCCTACACGTGGTGACATTGTGTACCCTGGTTTGAGCAGCTGCGGCGTCCACCTGGGCCCAAATCCTTCCCATGTACCCCTGCACCTCGGCGTGGGAAGGACATTGGTGAGGGACTGTCTACCACAAGGGGCGCTGCATCCCTACATGGTGAATGTATGGACCTGTAGGACTACCTCACAGAAGCACTTGCTTACCTGTGGTCGACAGGTCTGCTCAACCAGAAGCACAGGGCTAACCAACAACATCAAGAGTATTGCCAATCGTTTGGGTTGAGATTCCCGTTGATTTGAACTCTTCCTGATGAGTAACTATAGTTCTTTCACCTTAACTTGACCAAGATTGTCGTCCTTCTGCTGCTTATTTTACGTTGCTCAGTGGCAGAAAAAGACAGTAATGTGGCTCTACATCCATTTCACAACACTTCTTCATGACTAGCATTATACTCTAGTAATAATCTTTTGTTAGAACTCAATAGTCAAGATACAGAGATGGCAGTTTTGGACCAAATAACAGTAAACGGTAATGTTGTATTCAGTTCATTTTTTATTTATTGATATTTTTACTCTTACCTGACTACTGTTCATTTTCTGTCAGATATCTGTGGACGGCTCAGTCTGCTGGTGTGGGCGTGGGTGTGGCAGTGGGAGTAGCAGGTGAATAAATGTTGCAGGCTACACCGATAACGCTGACACAGCCGTCGCCGCATCACACAAGAAATGGAGTGAGGGAGTGGAAGAGGAGCGTTATATGTGGACCAGCCTGCTGTTTGTGTCAGTAATATACAACAGGATTATGTGGTGAAATAGACAGGATAAATCGCTGAAGAACACCTGCTACCGTATCACCAAAACAACTTTCAGTAGGTGATTCTCTCTCTCTCTCTCTCTCTCTCTCTCTCTCTCTCTCTCTCTCTCTGTATATTTTAGCTAAGCATCAATGAACGAATTCATGGTCACAAAGTTATATCCCATATATATATATATATATATATATATATATATATATATATATATATATATATATATATATATATATATATATGTTACAGTCAATATCTAAATCCAGACAATTTGTAAAGTGACTGAACTTTTCAGGTAATATGTGAATTGCCTGGTTCACCCAGTCAATTTAGAAATCGGCTAAAAATTGCAGACAATTTACAAAGTGACTAAAATTCTGATAGATTTTCTTGGCATCTTGACTAATATTGGGTAATATACTGACACAGACAAACCAACAGTATTCTTGAGTAAAATTTTATTTTCTAAAAACTACGTGACGATAGAATGTGATAATAAAACCTACGTGACAATATAATGTGATAATAAAACAATGAAAGAATAAAATGTGACAAAGTAAGACATTAAATCAGTTTTTATTCTTACAGGTCAAACTAGAGTTTGAATCCTGGTATGGGTAACCGGTCAGTTTGCCTATTGGCAGTTTGTGTGATGATGTCTGGGTAGTTTATCAGTGTGTGTGTGTGTGTGTGTGTGTGTGTGTGACCGGTACAGACGTCTGGGTAGCTAGCCAGTGCAGTTGTGTGTTGGCCTTGTCCCTGGCATTTACTCTTGTGTCCTTCCGTGAGGTGAAGTTCGTTTGTAGAACATATGGCGTGTTCTGAGGAAGCACTTTTTTATGAGAAAGTGATGTTGAAGAAAAAATCGGATTCAAAGTCATTACTACTGACTAAAATTGAGTACAAATCTGACAGAGGAACTCAGAGTAGCAGCATCTGCAAAAAATAAATCAAATCGGCAGTATTACATCCTTGGTCGTTACGAAGTTCTTCAGTGTGGTGACGATGAAAAGTTGATCAAAAAACGGAATGATAGAACTCAAGAACCTGTTTATTTTGTGCACATTGAGGATATGTTTGACACAATAAAACATGCTCACATTACTACGGGACATGGTGGCAGAGACAAAACGGTCAAAGCTTTGTCAAGATATGCAAACGTTACTAGCGATACTGTAGAACTGTTCAAATCAGTGTCAAAAGAAACGGAAAAGATGTACGACCAAGGGTGTTACTGTTAAACCGATTTTGTCAAAGGACTTTGGCTCACGAGCTCAGGTGGATCTTGTTGATATCCAGTCTTGTGCCAAAGGAAAGTATAAGTGGATAATGGTGTATGAAGATCACCTAACAAAGTATTGTATATTGCGTCCCTTAACTTAAAAAAAGGCCGCAGAAGTTGCATTCCAACTAATGGACATACTTTTAATGTTTGGAGCACCTCAAATTCTTCAAAGCGATAATGGTAGTGAATTTACAGCATTAGTCATTTCGGAACGCAAACTTCTTTGGCCAGACTTGGTAATGGTTCATGGTAAACCAAGGCATCCGCAGAGTCAGGGATCAGTTGAATGCCTTAACTGTGATATAAAAGACATGCTAGTTTCATGGTTAGGTGATAATGATACAAGTGACTGGCCCATGGGACTCAAGTTTGTGCAGTTTCAAAAGAACACCAGTTACCATTCTGGGATCAAACAATCCCCATACAAAGCACTCTTCGGTGTTGAGGCCAGAGTAGGTCTACGCTCAACTGCACTTCCAGAGGAAGTTTTGAAGACAATGGTTACTGAAGATGATTTACTTGGAGCTTACACTTTCCTCTTGGACTCTGCTCATCCAGGTGATTCACCTGAGAGCTCTGCTCGTCCAGTTGATCCACCTGAGTGCTCTGCTCGTCCAGATGATTCACTTGAGTGCTCTGCTCATCCAGATGATCCACCTGAGTGCTCTCCTCATCCAAATGATTCACCCGAGTGCTCTACTCATCCAGTTGATTCATCGAAGGGCTCTACTCATCCAGATGATTCACCTGAGGGTTCTACTCACCGTGAGGACTTCGCTCATCCAGGTAGTGACACTCACACACAGAAAATAAAAACTGTTAAAAAAAGGTAACTGATAACTGATCTCATTAAGCTCATAACCACATGTCAAATCTATCACCATTAATTAAATACTTATCTCTGTTATAAAGCTAAAACTCCATTACTTTTATTCTTTTTTTGTTCATTCAGATGGTTTATCCGAGGGTTCTGCCTATCCAGACAATTCACCCTGTGACCAGAATCCTACAGGAAGACTTCATGTGCTCCAAAAACACATAGCACTTCAACGGTCAAGAGCAGCTGCTGGTCAGTTAGCCCAAGCTGAACGCATGGTGATACGTAGTCGTTTAGATCATGCCCCTGGTAATCCCGGAGATAATGTGACAATTCCCATCCCGTTGGTTGATCGAGGTAAAGGTCATCCCCAAAATGTTATAGGTGTTATCTTAGATCGTAATGAAAATGACATGTATCGAATAGCCGTGAAAGAGGGAATACTTAAGGGACACTACAGTAGTAGTCAGTTTGATATTTGTACCCAGCAACTGTATAGCCTTGGTGACGTGAATGCAGACAAGGAAATAGGACTTCGTCAGGCAGTACAGCAGTCATCTAGGTTTGGTGGTCAAGGTTATGCTAAGTGCAATTGTACTGTGAGTAAGAAACAATGTCAAACAATTCGCTGTAAATGTTATAAAGAAGGTCACAAGTGCAATAGTCGGTGCCACTCTAGTTTGACCTGTAAGAATAAAAACTGATTTAATGTCTTACTTTATTGTCACATTTTATTCTTTCATTGTTTTATTATCACATTATATTGTCACGTAGGTTTTATTATCACATTCTATCGTCACGTAGTTTTTAGAAAATAAAATTTTACTCAAGAATACTGTTGGTTTGTCTGTGTCAGTATATTACCCCATATTAGTCAAGATGCCAGGAAAATCTATCAGAATTTTAGTCACTTTGTAAATTGTCTGCAATTTTTAGCCGATTTCTAAATTGACTGGGTGAACCAGGCAATTCACATATTACCTGAAAAGTTCAGTCACTTTACAAATTGTCTGAATTTAGATATTGACTGTAACATTAAATAGATAGATAGATAGATAGATATAGATATAGATAGATAGATAGATATAGATATAGATATATATAAAAGCATCCGTGCATACAAACACACAGACATACACACAAAAAACTTTTCCTAAAGTGTTGGGTAACGAAAACTGAGTTTCTTGTCCTTCAGTATACCCTCCACCCTCACTCTCATTAGTTGCCCTCCCCTTCCCTCTCCTCCTCCCTCTGTACGTCTCTTCGTCCTTCCTTCCAGTCCCTCCCCTCCCCCATTCCACGGCATACACACACACACACACACACACACACACACACACACACACACACACAGGGACAGGGTATATATAAGGGCTGGACACAACAACTCACATCAGTCTCACCAGAGGTAAAACACACACACACACACACACACACACACACACACACACACACACACACACACACACACACACACACACACAGGGTATATATTAGTACTTGACACAGCACCTCACATCAGTCTCATCAGAGGTAACACACACACACACACACACACACACACACACACACACACGTTTAAAGACTGTTTCTGCTCAGCTTCCCATGTATAACCCCTTCTGGCTAACATCACACGGTTCAGTTAAGTTAGGAACAGAATAATTTTGTCCCTTTACTTATGTTCAAAGACTTTCTGTTCACTTGTGTTCACAGACTCGTACTGGGTGTGCGGCAGGCTGGAGAGGGACGCCTTCACGTGGTGGCTTTTATACACTCGTGTGGTCCCTCTGTCTGGTTATACAAACCACCCTCACCTCATTCCCTATCCCCCAAAAGGAAGACGGTGGAGGTAACTTCAGCCTGCAGTCCACTGCGTTCACATTCAGATGACTCTGGAGTTACAGACTACATCTACTACTACTACTGCTGCTACTACTTATACTCCTTCTTCTACTACTGCTACTACTACTACTACTATTACTACTACTACTACTACTACTACCACTACTTCTACTATTTATTTCCATAATTTCAAAGACTGCTGTTCGGTTCTGTTCAAATATATATCATTTGTCTGTGTTCAATGGCTCTATCCAGTTTTTTATATATAAATATTCACAGACACTCTGTTCAGAGTGCTTCAGACACTTTCCTTTTACTTGGTGAAGTTCAGTAAATATTCTTGTTCATTTGTCTATATTTAAAGATTATTTTCTCAAATGTCTTTGTTCAAAGACTGTTCAAATCTCCGTTCAAAGGCTTCAAGTTTTATGTTCAAAGACTTCAGATTTCAGTGTTCAATACCCTGTTGTTCAGATTTCAGTGTTCAATACCCTGTTGTTCAGATTTCTGTGTTCAAAGACCTTTTCATATCTCAATGTTCAGGAACCTTTTGATTAGTTCTCTACGTTTCTGATGTGCTGGAATGACTGTGTGTGTTCTTACCTAATTGTTCTTACCTAATTGTATCTTTACAGGAATGAGTCAAGCTCGTACTGTCCCGTGTCTTAAACCATATTTATCGTACATATCCTTAAATTTGTGAATTGTTTTGGCACACACTATTTCATTCGGTAGTGCATTCCATTGATCAATTGCTCTGTTTGGGAAACTGAATTTCCTTACGTCTTTATCACCTCTCTTCTTATGCAGTTTTTTGCAGTGTCCTCTTGCTGATGCTTCTCCATATGTTAAGTAATCATTTATGTCAATTTTCTCCTTTCCTGATATGCACTTATATAGCATTATCATGTCACCTCTTTTCCTTCTCTCCTGTAGTGTTGGTAGATTCAGTTTATTTAATCTTTCTTCGTAGCTTAGGTCCCTTAAGCTTGGTATCCATCTTGTAGCGGCCCTTTGAACTTTTTCAATCTTGTCTATATGCTTTTTGAGATGAGGACTCCAGACTATTGATGTATATTCCAGGGTTGGTCTAATGAATGATGTTATTATCCTTCTCAGCATGTCTTCATTTATGTATGTGAATGCTATTCTCATATTTGCAAGCAGTGTATACATGTTCCGTACCTTCTTGCTGATGTGGTCAGCCAGAGATAGTCTGTTATTGATAATCACACCTAGGTCTTTCTTTCTGATGTGTATAGGGTTTTATTTCCTAACTTATAATCCCAATCAGGTCTTTTTCCACTTTTACCAAACTTGATTACATGACACTTGTCCACATTGAATTCCATTTGCCATGTACTACTCCATTCATGAAGTTTATTTAATTCTTCTTGTAGCTCCCTACAAGAGTCTGTGCTAGTAATTCTCCTTTGTATTTTTGCATCATCTGTAAACATATTCAGATAGCTCTCATTTCCAGTGTTACTGTTTATATCATTTATGTACACTAAAAACATGATTGGTGCCAGCACCGAACCCTGTGGTACTCCACTAGTCACTTCTTTCCATGATGAGTAGTTTCCTCTTAGTACTGTCCTCATTTCTCTTTTTATGAGAAAGTCTTGCATCCAACAAAACAGTTTGCCTCGAATTCCTCCTTGATGGTACAGCTTCCATAAAAGTCTTTGGTGTGGTACTGTGTCAAAAGCTTTCTTGAAATCTAAATAGATACTGTCCACCCATCCTTCCCTTTCCTGTATTGTGTTTGTTACTCTGTCATAGTAGCTCAACAGATTAGTAACACATGATTTTCCTTTTCTGAAACCAAACTGTCTTTCTGTTATCATACTGTGTTCTTCTAGATGATTTACCCAAGCTTTTCTTATAAGTTTTTCTAATACCTTGCTTACAACACTGGTCAGTGATACTGGTCGGTAGGTGACAGGATTTTGTCTATTTCCTTTCTTGAATAAGGGGACTGTATTTGCTTTTTTCCAAATATCAGGTAGTTTCCCTTGACTCAAGGATTTCTTGAAAATTAAAAAAATGGTTTACTTAACTCCTTTGCACATTCTCGTAACACCCAACATGAAATTTCATCAGGACCACTTGCTTTTCCTCTGTCTAATCTACTTAACTCCTCCTGTATTACTTTTTCTGCTATTTGTATATCTGGTAGTATGTGTGGACATGCGTGTTCCACATAGTCCCTCTCAAAATTTTTTTCTTCTGTAAAAACTAATTGGAAATTCTTATTTAGTGCTTCACAAATATCTTTCTCTTGTGTATAAGTGATTCCCTCGTCCGTAATGGATTGTATTATATCTTTTACTTTGGTTTTGCTTCTGATATAGCTGTAAAACAGCTTTGGTTGATCACTACTTTTATTTATTATATCCTCCTCAAACTGTTTTTGGGCTTCCCTCCTTATTCTTGTATAGTCGTTTCTTGCCTGTTTGTAATTATTATACGCCCTTTCACTATTGTGTCTTCTGTATCTATTCCACAACAAATCTCTTCTTTCTTTTGATTTTTTACATTCTGTATTGAACCATTTCTGTATTTTCTTATCTGCTTCTTTGTGCTGTGGGATGTACTTCTGGACTCCTATTTCATAAAATTCACAAAAATTTTTATATACAGCATTTAAATCTCGTCCTCTAAGCTCATTTTCCCAATCATCTTCTAAGAAATACTTCTTTAGGTCTTGATAATTTCCCTTTTTATAGTTTAGGCTCTTTTTGTAACTGTCATTGCTGTTTACTATGTCATATGCTATCCTGAAGTTATAATTTAGTACTGCATGATCGCTTTTGCCGAGTGGAGGGTGATATATTAAACTGTCAATGTCATTTTCTTGCCTAGTAAATATTAGATCTAGCACTGAAGGTACATCAAGTCCTCTTTTTCTAGTGGTTTCCCTCACATGTTGCGTTAAGAAAAACTCTTGTACGAGATCCAGGAGCTTTTGGTCCCAACAGCTTTCTTGGCTATTTATATCTAGAGTATTCCAATTTATATTTGTATTGAAGTCCCCAGTTAGTATAATTCTTTCCGATTTCTCTTCCATTTTATGTAGCAAGGATCTTATACTCTGAATTGTACTCTCTGCCAGGTCCTCATATTCGTCTCTTTCCCATGTGTTTGATCTGGGTGGCATATACAAATTGGCTACAATTACTTTACCTTCAGATGTGTCGATCTCTACTGCAATCAGTTCTACTTGTGATGGTATATCTGGGTTTATTTCCTTGACTTTTAGATTTTTCTTAGTTAATATTATAATTCCTCCTCCTTTTTTTAAATTTCTGTCTCTTCTCCATATATTGTATTCCTCTAAGTTTAGTATGTCATTGGATATCCTTGGTGTTAATTTTGTCTCAGTATTTGTGGTTCATTTTCTCTGACATAATCATTCATCTCTAGTAATTTAGATACCATTCCATCCACATTTGAGTACATCAACTTTATCATCTTGTTTATATACTTGTCATGACATGGTTCTACTAATTTCCTCCTTTTTCTTCCATCCTGTTTGTGTACCACTTTCGTACCTGCAATTCTATTACTTTGTAAAAAAATTTCTTCTTCTCCTCTTCTGATCTTCCCTCATTTTTTGTTTTTGCTTCCTCCCTTTTCTCTTTCAGTAATTCCAGTTCTTCTTGTGTTAGGCATCTTTTTATCCATACATTTTTGAACTCCTCTTTTTTCCATAAGATTCTTTGCATTTTTTAGTATCTCTTCCACAGTGTTTACACTCTGGAAAGTCACCTTTAGAGGTCTTGTCTTGCTTTTCTAGTATTTCCCTAACCTTTTGTGTTCCTCTATGTCTTTACTACAGATTTCCTCTGATACTTCTTTCAGTAAGCTCATTACATTTGCCATCTCCTTTTTGTCTCTAGCGATCTTGTTTTTAATTTCTTCCTCTTCTATACCAGTGATTACTATTGATTTATTTATTTCTACTGAATCTCTGACTAACTTTGGATTGTTTTGGATTATTCTTTTCACTTCCTTTTTAATGCTTTTTTCCTCCACCCTTGTTTCTAAGTCTTTCTTTACTTTCACCATTTCAGCATACGTGGTTTCTACATCATTTTTGTAGCTTTGCACAGCTTCATTCACCTGTGTTATCTTCTCCTCAATATCACTGCTCTGGTCCATAAGACTGCTTGCTTGTCTAATTGTCTCTGTGTCATTTTTAAACTCTTCCATAACACTCTCGAAATTGACTACTGTACTTCCCATTTCACTCACTTTCTTCCTAAGCGTATTCAATTCCACTGTTAGTTCACTGATGGTTGTGTCTTTCTTATTGGCCTCCCTTCCTAGTTTTTCTATCTCTTCCTTTTGCAAGTGCATTTGCTTCTTTATTTCATCAATTTCATTTTTGAAAGCCATTTCTAGTTTGTGTACACGTTCAACCAGTCTATTGTGAGTCTCCACTTCAACCAGTTCTTGGTAGAAATCATCATTTTGCTTTTTACTTTTATCCCTTTTCTTTTCCAAATTTGTTTTACTGAAGTATGTATCCATTTTGTAATACTAAATGAACAGAGTATGTACTTACAGAGTATGCACGCTTTCCCCGTGTTGTTCGTATAAACAAACCCAGCTGACTCAACGCATCGTGGTTCTTTGTTGTTTGAACCAGTCTTATTTAAACTTATCATTTCTTTACCTTTTAATGATGAAAAATCATTTAGTCTAACCTGGTACAGAGCTTGACTCATTCAAAGATACTAATTTAGGTAATTGCCACTGGCCGTGTTGTTTTGGTAAGTAGCGCCGATGTCCGACGTCTGCATCTGATAACTCCCTGTGTGTGTGTGTGTGTGTTATATTCTCATTCCCGACTCTCTCCCACAGATCAAGGTGCATCAAGAGGCGTAAACCAACCATGAAGTGTGCAGTGATGTTGACTGTGGTGGCGGTGGTGGCTTGCATGGTGTCTGTCATGGAAGCTGCCCCTTCGGTGAGTTCTCCCTCCCTGTGTTTACTTTTCACCTCCTGGTTTCTGCTGATGGAGTTTGGTGGGTGGGGATGGGTGTTCTATACTATCTTTGTCTTATTTTGGTGGTGTAGTCACTTTTTCTTGGGTCGTGGACTCACTGGTCGAAGCAGGATGTTTAGCAGATCTGTAACCTATACAAGTGGCCACACTGGCAGCGGGCAGAGGCTGCTGAGACACCTGGCCCATGCCGGTGCCCGCAACAACACCTGGCTTTATTAAGTCATCAGGTAGTGACAAAAAATGGCCCTGGAGTAGCTCATGTACACGTATGATGTCTCACTGACACCTTGTATTTGTCATGCACCCCATCCCAAGCACAGACACAACATTTGTTAAACAACACTGCAAGAGGACTGGAGAGAAAGAAAGAAATGTTAACTGCAGTGTTTACTTGTGCCAGACCGCCCACTTCCTATCTTGCTGGCCCCCGCCTGCTCCCTGTGTGGCCACGGACCTACAGGAACTGCCTAGCATGGACCAACCAGCCAATTACATTCTCCTTTTTTCTTATGCTTTAATTCTCAACAGGCGGGCGGCGTGGACCTGTTCTCTTCGCTGGCCGAGTCCCGCGTGGAGCGTGCAGCTAGTTTTCATAATTGCTGCCCTTGCCCACACATCATTCGCCAAACCACCATCATCAGGGAAACGACACATTACCCCCGCTTTGGAGGAGCAGCCGCGGCTCACTTCCCCAGGCCACAGTGCTGCCCCTGCCGCCCCCCATACCATCACGGCTAACACGAACGCTGCCCTCAGGATCCGGATTCACCTTTTTGTAGTCCTCTGTATCCTGCTGTAACCCACTGACATTGGCTGAAATTACTTACCCTGATAACAATAAAATTAATAAAACATATATTGACTTTCTTTCCCAATATGAATATAATAATTTATGTGGCATAGGAGTCTTCGTAATGCCTCTACATAAGCGATTTATTTTGATTTTTACTACTTAGGAGTTCTCTTCTCTATTATTATTTCGGTTTTAATATCGGTACATTTTGATTCAGGAGCATACAGGAGGATATTGAGCTACGATACTGGGAATAAATCGCTAAGGGAGAGGTGTTACTAAACTTACAAATGAGAGCTGAGCGTGCTTACTCCTTTTTATCTTATTTTTATCATTCTTCTTATTCTTATTCTTCTTCACCTCCTCCTTCTCTTTCTTATTATTATTATTATTATTATTATTATTATTATTATTATTATCATAATTATTATTATTATTATTATTATTATTATTACATTGCAACGAAGAAAATGATTTATTACGCTGGGTGGTAACCTTAACAAACTTACACCTGGTGCTTTAGTGGGTTCAGGTGGCCTAATTCAATTTTCTCCTTAAGGATTTACAGTTGAGATATGAACCCATTAATTACTGCTGAGGGACGAGTGACTGATCAGAATAAAAAGCCTAGCCTCGGGTCCCTACGATCCTGATGGGGCAAAAGATGATGATTTTGATGATGTGCATTTCCTTCCATCATCCCCAATGCTCTCTCTCTCTCTCTCTCTCTCTCTCTCTCTCTCTCTCTCTCTCTCTCTCTCTCTCTCTCTCTCTCTCTCTCTCTCTCTATGTAGTGCTGCTTTGGGTGGCTGCCCTTTCCTCTCGTCCTTCCATCATCTTGTCTCTTTTCCTTCATTCCTTCCACTTCTTCCTGCCTACGGGTGACCTTACACTCTCTCTTCTGCCTTTCCTTCATTCCTCTTCCTTCTGCCGGTGGGTGACTCTACACCGAGTGACAAGCCAAATGGTTTCCTGCACACTGGACATATATATATATATATATATATATATATATATATATATATATATATATATATATATATATATATATATATATATATAAATTGGCTTTTATATCCTTTTTCTACCCTCAAAAGACGGTATGTTTTCACCCCTATTTGTTTCTTTGTCTGTCTGTCTGTCAGTAGGATTACTTAAAAACTAAAAGATATTTGGGCCAAGTACGTTGGTTAGACAGCCAATGTCCCAGGGAACAATCAATTAACTTTTGGAACCGATCCGGATCGTATTACAGATTTCGGATACGAAAAAAACTTTTTCTGAAACCGTGATCAGTGATGGTAAACCCTAACCCATTATGAAGAGTAGTTTGGCGATTACGTTGACCTTGTCGGAGAGATGCGCTCCACAGAGTGCCCCTCCACTTGTGTGATATTTCCGCCGATCATAACGTTCTCTGGTCGGAACAGCTAACCAATAGTATTTTCTTTTCATTCTCTGCCTTCATTGTTTTCCTTTATCTTGGTATCATTGTCTACCCATTTATGTAGTTTGCCTTGTGATTCTGGCGGTGAAGGGTAGCCTACACGTGGTGACATTGTGTACCCTGGTTTGAGCAGCTGCGGCGTCCACCTGGGCCCCAATCCTTCCCATATATCCCTGCACCTCGCCGTGGGAAGGACATTGGTAAGGCACTGTCCACCACAAGGGGCGCTACATCCCTACATGGTGTATGTATGGACCTGTAGGACTACCTCACAGAAGCATTAGCTTACCAGTGGTCGACAGGTCTGCTCAACCAGACATACCTGGCTAAGTAACAACATCAAGAGTATTGCCAATCGTTTGGGTTGATATTCCTGTTGATTTGAACGCTCCCTGATGAGTAACTATAATTCTTTCACCTTAACTTGGCCAAGATTGTCGTCCTTCTGCTGCTTATTTTACGTTGCTCAGTGGCAGAAAAAGACAGTAATGTGGCTCTACATCCATTTCACAACACTTCTTCATGACTAGCATTACACTGTTGTAATAATCTTTTGTTAGAACTCAATAGTCAAGATACAGAGATGGCAGTTTTGGACCAAATAACAGTAAACGGTAATGTGGTATTCAGTTCATTTTTTATTTATTGATATTTTTACTCTTACCTGACTACTGTTCATTTTCTGTCAGATATCTGTGGACGGCTCAATCTGCTGGTGTGGGCGTGGGTGTGGCAGTGGGAGTAGCAGGTGAATAAATGTTGCAGGCTACACCGATAACGCTGACACAGCCGTCGCTGCATCACACAAGAATTGGAGTGAGGGAGTGGAAGAGGAGCGTTATATGTGGACCAGCCTGCTGTTTGTGTCAGTAATATACAACAGGATTATGTGGTGAAATAGACAGGATAAATCGCTGAAGAACACCTGCTACCGTATCACCAAAACAACTTTCAGTAGGTGATTCTCTCTCTCTCTCTCTCTCTCTCTCTCTCTCTCTCTCTGTGGGTGTGAGTGTGTGTATGGGTGTGGGTGTGTGCATTTTTAATTAAGAATCAGTGTTAAAGAATTCATAGCCACTAAGTTATTTAATATATATATATATATATATATATATATATATATATATATCATCATCATCAGCCGTTTGAGTATCCACTGCAGGACCGGCCTATCTCGACCGAAGTCGGGACGATACAGCCAATGTATCTCTACCAAGTGGCTTAGGCTGTCTGGTAGAGATTGTATGTAGGATGAGAAGTGCATGTTAATGTAATTATAGTGTTGGAGTGGCTTTGGATGTGTGTGTAGTCTGTGAACCAAGTGTAATCGGCCCGCGCAAGCCGTCTGGGTGCAAGCATACTTTATACTAAGCGACACTGGTTCAACCACAGCACCCCTGGTGTCCGCCAATACAGTATGTGGCCGGGTGAACACTCCCAAAGTTTATTACCCTGACAGGGCGCGAACCTTGGCTCACACGTGTACGAAACGCACACTCTACCACTGTACCACAGAAGCTCCTTATATATATATATATATATATATATATATATATATATATATATATATATATGTGTGTGTGTGTGTGTGTGTGTGTGTGTGTGTGTAAAAGCATACATACGTTCATGCAAATAAAGACACACAAAAAATGATTTCCCTAAAGTGTTGTATAACAAAAAAAATTGACCTCTTGTCCTTCAGTATTCCCTCCACCCTCACTCTCATTAGTTTCCCTCCCCTTCCCTCTCCTTCTCCCTCTGTACGTCTTTTTGTCCATCCTTCCAGTCCCTCCCCTCTCCCATTGCACACACACACTCACACACACACACACACACACACACACACACACACACACACACACACACACACAGGGTATATATAAGGGCTGGACACAGCAACTCACATCAGTCTCACCAGAGGTAAAACACACACACACACACACACACACACACACACACACACACACACACACACACACACACACACACACACACACACACACACACACACACACACACACACACACACACACACACACAGGGTATATATAAGTACTTGACACAGCAACTCACATCAGTCTCACCAGAGGTAAAACACACACACACACACACACACACACACACACACACACACACACACACAGGGTATATATAAGTACTTGACACAGCAACTGATATCAGTCTCATCAGAGGTAACACACACACACACACAGGGTATATATAAGTACTTGACACAGGAACTCACATCAGTCTCATCAGAGGTAACACACACACACACACACACACACACACACACACACACACACACACACACACACACACACACACACACACACACGTTTAAAGACTGTTTCTGCTCAGCTTCCCATGTATAACCCCTTCTGGCTAACATCACACGGTTCAGTTAAGTTAGGGACAGAATAATTCTTTGTCCCTTTACTTATGTTCAAAGACTTTCTGTTCACTTTTGTTCACAGACTTGTACTGGGTGTGCGGCAGGCTGGAGAGGGACGCCTTCACGTGGTGGCTTTGATACACTCGTGTGGTCCCTGTCTGGTTATACAAACCACCCTCACTTCCTTCCCTGTCCCCCAAAAGGAAGATGGTGGACTGCAGGAGAAGGGTAACTTCAGCCTGCAGTCCACTACGTTCACATTCACATGACTCTGGGGTTACAGACTACATCTACTACTACTACTGCTGCTACTACTTATGCTTCTTCTTCTACTACTGCTACTACTACTGCTACTACTACTACTACTACTACCACTACCACTACTTCTACTATTTATTTCCATAATTTCAAAGACTGCTGTTCAGTTCTGTTCAAATAGATATCATTTGTCTGTGTTCAATGGCTCTATCCAGTTTTTTATATATAAATATTCACAGACACTCTGTTCAAAGTGCTTCAGACACTTTCTTTTTACTTGGTGAAGTTCAGTAAATATTCTTGTTCATTTGTCTATATTTAAAGATTATTTTCTCAAATGTCTATGTTCAAAGACTGTTCAAATCTCCGTTCAAAGGCTTCAAGTTTTATGTTCAAAGACTTCAGATTTCAGTGTTCAATACCGTGTTGTTCAGATTTCAGTGTTCAATACCGTGTTGTTCAGATTTCAGCGTTCAATACGCTATTGTTCAGATTTCAGTGTTCAATACCGTGTTGTTCAGATTTCAGCGTTCAATACGCTGTTGTTCAGATTTCAGTGTTCAATACCCTGTTGTTCAGATTTCAGTGTTCAAAGACCTTTTCATATCTCAATGTTCAGGAACCTTTTGATTAGTTCTCTACGTTTCTGATGTGCTGGAATTACTGTGTGTGTGTGTGTGTGTGTGTGTGTGTGTGTGTGTGTGTGTGTGTGTGTGTGTTATATTCTCATTCCCGACTCTCTCCCACAGGTCAAGGTGCATCAAGAGGCGTAAACCAACCATGAAGTGTGCAGTGATGTTGACTGTGGTGGCGGTGGTGGCTTGCATGGTGTCTGTCATGGAAGCTGCCCCTTCGGTGAGTTCTCCCTCCCTCTGTGTTTACTTTTCACCTCCTGGTTTCTGCTGATGGGGTTTGGTGGGTGGGGATGGGTGTTCTATACTATCCTTGTCTTATTTTGGTGGTATGGCCATTTTTTCTTGGGTCGTGGATTCACTAGTCGAAGCAGGATGTTTAGCAGATCTGTAACCTATACAAGTGGCCACACTGGCAGCGGGCAGGGGCTGCTGAGACACCTGGCCCATGCCGGTGCCCGCAACAACACCTGGCTTTATTAAGTCATCAGGTAGTGACAAAAAATGGCCCTGGAGTAGCTCATGTACACGTATGGTGTCTCACTGACACCTTGTATTTGTCATGCACCCAGTCCCAAGCACAGACACAACATTTGTTAAACAACACTGCAAGAGGACTGGAGAGAAAGAAAAAAAAATGTTAACTGCAGTGTTTACTTGTGCCAGACCACCCACTTCCTATCTTGCTGGCCCCCCCCTGCTCCCTGTGTGGCCACGGCCCTACAGGAACTGCCTAGCATGGACCAACCAGCCAATTACATTCTTCTCTTTTCTTATGCTTTTATTCTCAACAGGCGGCCGGCGTGGACCTGTTCTCTTCGCTGGCCGAGTCCCGGGTAGAGCGTGCAGCTGACCCGCAATCTGGATCTCGACGACGTTGCTGCCCGTGCGGAACCATCATTCGGGAAATCACCGTCATCAAGCAAACGACGATTTTCCCCCGCGTCGTAGCATCAAATGGCGGCCCCAAGCGACAGTGCTGCCGCTGCCGCCGTCGACACGGCTAACACGACCGCTGCCGTCAGGATCCGGATTCACCAATGAAGATATAGCTTTCCCTATGTATCCCTTTTGTGGCCTTTTTGTGGGTCTTTTTAGGCACCCTTCTGTAAGCCACTGACATTGGCTGAAAACAATAAAATTAATTAAAACATATATTGACTATTTTTTCCCCATAAATGTGTGTAACTTATGTGGCATATGAGTCTTCCTAACGCCTCTATATAAGCGATTTATTTTGATTTTTACACTCTAAGCGTTCTCTTCTGTTATTAATTCGGTTTTAGTATAGATAGATTTTGCTTCAAGAGCATACAGGAGGATAACAAGCTGTAATACGGGGAATAAATTACTAAGGGAGAGGTGTTACTAAACTTACAAATGAGAACTGAGAATGCTTACTCCTCTTTATCTTTTTTTATCATTGTTCTTCTTTTTCTTCTCCTCCTCCTCTTCCTCCTCTTTCTTCTTCTTCCTCCTCCACCTCCTCCTATAATAATAATAATAATTATTATTATTATTATTACTATTGTTATTGTTATTATTATTATTATTATTTTTATTATTATTATTATTATTATATTGCAGCGAAGAAAAATATTTATTACGCTGGGTGGTAACCATAACAAATTACTACCTGGTGGTTTAGTGGGTTAAGGTGGTCTAACTAAATATTTTCCATAAGGATTTACACTTCAGACATGGTTCTAGGCTATTACATCCAAATTACTGTTCAGGGAGAGTGACTGCTCAATATTTCCTTAAATGTCTGGATTAAGTAGCCTAGCCCCGGTCCCTACGTTCCTGATGGGGCAATAAATGATGAGGATGATTTACACGATATTAATGATACTCAGTTCCTTCAATCTTCCCCAACGCTCTCTCTCTCTCTCTCTCTCTCTCTCTCTCTCTCTCTCTCTCTCTCTCTCTCTGTAAAAGCATACATACGTACATACAAATACACAGACATACACAAAATAGTTTTCCTAAAGTGTTGGATAACGAAAAAAATTGATCTCTTGTCCTTCACTCTACCCTCCACCCTCACTCTCCTTAGTTTCCCTCCCCTTCCCTCTCCTCCTCCCTCTGTACGTCTTTTTGCCATCCTTCCAGTCCCTCCCCTCCCCCTTTGCACACACACACACACACACACACACACACACACACACACACACACACAGGGACAGGTTATATATAAGGGCTGGACACAGCAACTCACATCAGTCTCACCAGAGGTAAAACACACACACACACACACACACACACACACACACACACACACACACACACACACACAGGGACAGGTTATATATAAGGGCTGGACACAGCAACTCACATCAGTCTCACCAGAGGTAAAACACACACACACACACACACACACACACACACACACACACACACACACACACACACAGGGACAGGTTATATATAAGGGCTGGACACAGCAACTCACATCAGTCTCACCAGAGGTAAAACACACACACACACACACACACACACACACACACACACACACACACACACACACACACACACACAGGGATAGGTTATATATAAGGGCTGGACACAGCAACTCACATCAGTCTCGCCAGAGGTAAAACACACACACACACACACACACACACACACACACACACACACACACACACAGGGTATATATAAGGGCTGGACACAGCACCTCACATCAGTCTCACCAGAGGTAACACACACACACACACACACACACACACACACACACACACACGTTTAAAGACTGGAGTCACAGACTACATCTACTACTACTACTGCTGCTACTACTACTACTACCATTACTACTACTACAATTACTACTACTACTACTACTTTTACTGTACTATTTAATTGTATAATATCAAAGACTGCTATTCAGTTCTGTTCAAATATATATCATTTGTCTGTGTTCGATGGCTCTATCCATTTTTTTTTTTTTTTTAATATTCACAGACATTGTTCAGAATACTTCAGACACTGTTTCTTTTTAGTTGGTCAAGTTCAACTATTGTTCTTGTTCATTGTCCTAAATTTAAAGATTATTTTCTCAAATCTCATTGTTCAAAGACTGTTCAGGTCTCTGTTCAAAGGCTTCAAGTTTTATGTTCAAAGACTGTTCAGATTTCTGTGTTCAATACCCTGTTGTTCAGACTTTAGTGTTCAAAGATCTTTTCATATCACAATGTTCAGGAACCTTTTGATTAGTTCTCTACGTTTCTGATGTACTGGAATGACTGTGTGTGTATGCGTGTGTGTGTGTGTGTGTGTGTGTGTGTGTGTGTGTGTGTGTGTATGTGTGTGTGTGTGTGTGTGTGTGTGTGTGTGTGTGTGTTATATTCTCATTCCCGACTCTCTCCCACAGGTCAAGGTGCATCAAGAGGCGTAAACCAACCATGAAGTGTGCAGTGATGTTGACTGTGGTGGCGGTGGTGGCTTGCATGGTGTCTGTCATGGAAGCTGCCCCTTCGGTGAGTTCTCCCTCCCTCTGTGTTTACTTTTCACCTCCTGGTTTTTGCTGATGGGGTTTGGTGGGTGGGGATGGGTGTTCTATACTATCCTTGTCTTATTTTGGTGGTATGGCCACTTTTTCTTGGGTCGTGAATTCACTAGTCGAAGCAGGATGTTTAGCAGATCTGTAACCTATACAAGTGGCCACACTGGCAGCGGGCAGGGGCTGCTGAGACACCTGGCCCATGCCGGTGCCCGCAACAACACCTGGCTTTATTAAGTCATCAGGTAGTGACAAAAAATGGCCCTGGAGTAGCTCATGTACACGTATGATGTCTCACTGACACCTTGTATTTGTCATGCACCCCATCCCAAGCACAGACACTCAGCATGTGTTAAACAACACTGCAAGAGGACTGGAGAGAAAGAAAAAAAAATGTTAACTGCAGTGTTTACTTGTGCCAGACCGCCCACTTCCTATCTTGCTGGCCCCCGCCTGCTCCCTGTGTGGCCACGGACCTAGCATGGACCAACCAGACTTTTTTTTTTTTTTTTTTTTTTTTGTTCTACGTGTCCGACTCTGGGCAAAGGCTTCAGGACCTATTTCTCGGGGGCAGAGAGCTATCCCAAGGCCTAGTAGTCCTACACCTCCACATGTCACCCCTTCGGCTCTAACACCCACCATCCATATTGAATTCATGCTAAAGCTGTCTCATACAGGATTGGTGTATTGGTATTAGCGGGAGTATTTTTACGGCATGTCAGCGGGTCATGTGGTAGATCAGGAATGTCTGTTTTTTTTTTTTTTTAGGAAATTAAAATCCTTGAACTGTTCCTTGCCCCAGCCGGGATTCGATCCTGGGCCCATTAGGACTGCAGGCCGCCTCTCTATCTATTCAGCCACC
Organism: Coenobita brevimanus; assembly: GCF_032717465.1. Taxonomy (NCBI): domain Eukaryota; kingdom Metazoa; phylum Arthropoda; class Malacostraca; order Decapoda; family Coenobitidae; genus Coenobita; species Coenobita brevimanus. The sequence goes on along the minus strand of NC_136980.1, from coordinate 6,552,217 downwards.
GCCTCCCCCTATTACAGGCTCCTCTTTTCTTATGCTTTAATTTTCAACAGGCGGGCGGCGTGGACCTGTTCTCATCGCTGGCCGAGTCCCGCGTGGAGCGTGCAGCTCAGTTTCATAATTGCTGCCGTTGCCCACACATCACTCGCCAAACCAGCATCATCAGGGAAACGACACATTACCCCCGCATCGCAGGAGCAGCCGCGGCTCGCATCCCCAGGCCAGAGTGCTGCCCCTGCATCCCCCCTCCCCCATAACGTCACGGCTAACACGAACGCTGCCGTCAGGATCCGGATTCACCTTTTTGTAGTCCTCTGTATCCTGCTGTAACCCACTGACATTGGCTGAAATTACTTACCCTGATAATAAAATTAATGAAACATATATTGATTGTCTTTCTCCATATGAATATAATAATTTATGTAGCATATGAGTCATCGTAACACATCTATTTACGCGATTTGTTTTGATTTTTACACATTAAGCGTTCCCTTCTGTTCTTAATACGGTTTTAATATCGGTACAATTTGCTTCAAGAGCATGCAGGAGGATAATGAGCTGTAATATGGGAAATAAATCACTAAGGGAGAGGTGTTACTAAACTTACAAATGAGAGCTGAGCGTGCTTACTCTTTATCTTATTTTTATCATTCTTCTTCTTCTTCCTCTTCTTCTTCACCTCCTCTTCTTTCTTCTTCTTCTTCTTCTTCCTCTTTTATTATCATTATTATTGAAATACCACCCGCTACGAGGCACCACTGGAATGTCGCGACCCCCACCCCATGGGGAGACAACGGAGGGGTTCCGAAGGCGCGCTCACTACCCAGGCAGTACGGGCCTATGTCCCCTACTACCTTGAGCCCTTATTCCCCTCAACGGCCCCAACCAGGAGTACGCACCAGCCGAACCAGCCCTCGCCAGGTTAAGGGTGGGACCGAATCTTCAGTCCCAGATAGTACCACGTGACGGCCATTAGCTGCACAAATGTAGAGACGGCCACTAGCTGCTAGCTAGCTGCATTTCCCCCCCCCCCTCTGCAGGGACAAGTGACGGTCATCAGCTGCACCTGTGGAGAGACAGCCACTAGCGTCTCCCCTCCTGCAGCTGCTATAGGAAGTGAGACCTCGGTGATGGCCATTAGCCGCACTGTGCCTGCCATCTCCTCTCTTCCCAGGACCTCGGTGATGGCCATTAGCCGCACTGTGCCTGCCATCTCCTCTCTTCCCAGGACCTCGGTGATGGCCATAAGCCGCACCAGTGAACAGGTGAGGGCCATTAGCCGCACTCAGCTCACAGTCCACCAGGAGAACAGGGTCCCTGTGACGGCCACTAGCCGTGCCTCCTCTCACAGAACCTCGGTGACTGCCATTAGCAGCACCTGTGGCCAGGTGAAGGCCATCAGCCGCACCTCACCCTCAGTCCTGCCAAGAAGTCGGGCTCCGGTGACGGCCATTAGCCACACTGACAGGAGAGGGACGGCCACCAGCTGCTCTACCCCTGTGGCCCTTGGGACTTCGATGACGGCCACTAGCCGCATCAGGGAGAGACCGCCCACCATACGTCTCTCACCCCCTGTGACTTCCCCCTCGGAGGACGTCTCTTGCTCAGCCCACCTTTCCTGTGGCCGAGCAGGACGCCCCTCCCGTTCTTCCCACAGAAACAGCCCCCAGGAGGAACTACCCTGTCTGGAGGAGGTCTGGCAAGGCCCCATCGTGACCCCGGGAGTGAGAGTATTCCAGCCGGCGCCCAGGTGAGACCACCCGCTGCCGGATTCATGGAGGAAAGGACGCCACAGCCCACACCTGTCAGTGACCCGACCCGAGGGAGACCGCAGTCCTCAGGCTCCCCAAGACCCCCCCCGAACCCCTGGGCGTGACCTCCCCAGCCCCAAAAGACGACGATCCTCTCTCCAGGGTAGGCGTAGACAAGCGTGCCTGCTCTCCCTATTTGGTCCCAGTCCTAGGGACCGAATGCCCCACTGAGGCCTTACTAGAGAAGGGCTCTCTCCACACTGCCCAGCAGCCCACTCCAGACGACGCAGACTCTGAGGACTGTCCCGTGCCCCCTGAGGGAAGGCACACCTGACGGGACCCCTCCCACACCTGGCCGACACCTGTAAGAGCCCAGGACTTGAACAGCCCTGTATAAACCCTCCTGTCCCGAGATTAGCTTCCGACAGTTTACTTTGAACAGTGTATTGTGTAACAGAGTATTGTGTCC